>NC_067153.1:15826439-17026439 GCF_903995435.1 Acomys russatus
CACAGAAGCCAGGTAGCTTTTCTTTTTTTCTGGGTCATTTTTCCCTAGGAAAAGTGGATAGCTGGTATGGTATGTTTTCTCTCAATGAGAAAGGCAGAAGAAACATAAGAGGCCTCATATGTCTCAGGTCAGTCCCCAGCTGCTGACTCTTAACTCTTCTTCTTCTTCTCTTCTTCTTCTTCTTCTCTCTTCTTCCTCTCTTCTTTCCTTCTTCTCTTCTTTCTCCTCTTCTTTTTTCCTCTACCTTTCCTCCTCCTCTTTCTTCTTCTTCCTCTTCTTCATTTCTCTTATTTCTTTATTCTGAATGGCTAAGATCAAAAACTCAAGTGACACCACATACTGGAGAGGATGTGGAGAGAGAGGAACACTCCTTCATTGATGGTGGAGTGCAAACTTGTACAACCACTTTGGAAATCAATCTGGCACTTTCTCAGAAAACTAGGAATAGAGCTTCCTAAAGACCCAGATATTCCACTCCTTGGAATATACCCAAAAGACGCTCCACCACAAAACAAGGACATATGATCAACCATGTTCATAGCAGCCTTACTCGTAATAGCTAGAATCTGGAAACAACCTAAATGTCTCTCAGTCAAAGAATGGATAAAGAAACTGTACACATTTACACTATGGAATACTACTCAGCTATTAAAAACAAGAAAATCTTAAAATTTGCAGGCAAATGGATTGAACTAGAAATGATCATCCTGAGTGAGTTAACTGAGACCCAGAAAGATACACATGGTATATACTCATTTATAATTAGACACCTGACCAACAGAGATGACCCCTGAGAGTTTTCACTTAGCAAGAGATTGGCATACATGCTGGGAGGTGCTACTGGGACTCCAGGTAAGAGAGGTATGGGAGAATGGGGAAATAGAAGGATCCAGAGGGTCCTAGAAACCTACAAGAAGACCATCAAGGCTGGTGGATCTGGACCCAGGGGGGTCTGCTCAAACTACTGGACCAACCAAGCACAATGCATGAAGTAAACCTGGACCCCCTATTCAGATCTAGCCAGTGGACAGCACATTCTCCACAGTTGTGTGGAGAGTGATGACTGACTCTGACATGAACTCTGGTGCCCCCTATCTGACCATTTCCCCTTGATGGGGGGGCCTGGTGGCACCCAGAGGAAGGGTAAGCAGGCTACCAGGATGAGACCTGATAGGCTGTGATCATATGGTGGTGGAGGAGGTCCCCTTGTGTCACAGACCTAGGGGAGGGAAATAAGGTGAAAGAGGGAGGGAGGAATGGGAAGATACAAGTGAGGAGATAACAATTGACATGAAATCTGAATAATTTACTTAAATAAAAAAGAAAAGAAATAAAGAAATAAGAGAAATGAAGAAGAGGAAGAAGAAGAAAGAGGAGGAGGAAAGGTAGAGGAAAAAGAAGAGGAGGAAGAGAAGGAGAAGAAGGAGAAGAAGAAGAAGAAGAAGAAGAAGAAGAAGAAGAAGAAGAAGAAGAAGAAGAAGAAGAAGAAGAAGAAGAAGAAGAAGAAGAAGTTAAGTCAGCAGCTGGGGACTGAGCCTGAGACATATGAGGCCTCTTATGTTTCTTCTGCCATTTCCATGAGAGAAAGATCTACCAGCTATCCACTTTTCCTAGGGAAAAATGACCCAGAAGAAAAAGAGCTACCTGGCTTCTGTGGCCTGAAACAGAACTGACCTACAGAACCTGGAATCTTGTGCTGTTCTAAGTACCACAGTTAGAGAGAAATAACTCTTGCCTGTAGAGCATCTGAGCCCAGCAGAGAATGCTGGCATTATGGCTATCAAGCTCACAAAGTCAGCAGTTCCTGTGCAACCTGGCATCTCTCCCACGCTCCTCCAGGCAGGTTGCTTCTTAGTTCAAATATTTGCTGGTATTTCCTAGGAATCATGCTTCCTGACATGTCAACGCTGGACTGGCCACATGACTTCCTAAACAGAAGTCAGACAAGGGCCATTGCATTGCTGCCGCTTTTTCATTGCCTCTGCTATGGTGCTGCATCTGCCTGAGATGGATCTTCATCTCAAGCCTCCCCTCCAGAAGGATGGTTGAATCCACCTGCAATTGACATGAATTAATCCAAATAAACCTTTATTATCAGAAGCCTCTGAAATCGGGGCTTATTTACTACTGAAGCCAATCTTCAGATCCTGATCTCTTCATGTCTCCCAAATCAAGACTCTCCTGCCTGCTTTCCTGTCCTTTGTGCATTCCTTCATCCCTCCCCACTCAGAATCAGAGCCATTTCCTAACTTGTGTTGTCCAAGGATGCCCCATATTTATGCTGGACTGAACTTCTAAAACAAATATCTAATGACACTCCCCCATGTTGGAGATCCAGAGCTCTCCGGGGGCCTTGATTCCTTCTGAGCACACAAGACTAACCTCAGACTCTTGCTTGGCCCTTCCTCTGGGCCTGCCTCCCTCTAGTCTTATCTCTGGTCACCCAGAACCTGTCCTTCTCCAGTGTACCATACCATGACCACACTGCACCTCTGTGTCTGCCTGGCCCATGATCCATGAAAGCCCATCACTTTGCCTTCCTCACCTAACTTATGCCTCCCACCGGGACTGACAGGATTGGCCACCTTCCCTGAGAAGCAGCTCCAAGTCTCTCAGCCCACTATTGCTCTAGTGGGCAATGAGGAAACGAATCACCTCCTGGGAAGATTAAGAAAACTGGATACTGAAGTCACGTACAGAGACAGACACACACACACAGACACACACACACACCAGAGATGCTCAATTTACTACTCTGGGAATAGACTGGACAGTAGTATTTTTACACACACACACACACACACACACACACACACACACACACACACACACACACACACCAGAGATGCTTTGCCACTCTGGGAATAGACTGGACAGTAGTATTTTTAAAAGCTCCCCAGTTGGCTTTAATATGCAGTCTGGGCTGAGAACTATTTGCATTCCTGTCTTAATTGCATTTCTTCCAGGTCCTCCTGCTTATTACTGTATTATAATTCTGAGGCCTCTTGGGGATAGGGATTTGTACTTTTTTCCCATCTTGTATGCCCAGGGTTTGGCTCAGCTAAAGGTTCCCAGGCCAGTGGCTGCTTTCTTCACCCTGCCCCAGCTATTCCTCATAAAGCCTCATTGTCCAGCCACCCCTAAACACAGCCCCTGACCTGGCACTGTGGGCTGACTGCATCTTTGACTGCCTCGTTTCCTGGTGTTTTCCTTCTGTCTTACCTCTCACATTGGTTCTCACTCAGGCCCTTGAGTGCTTATAGCATCGGTTTCAACAGCCACTGATTTGCTTAAAGGCTCTTCAGTGAAGTGCTAGAAAGTCCTTGAAAGTCACTCTTCCCAACATTCCCACATTTGACTCCATCATAAGGAGGTTGACATCCTCACTATATGGATAAATACGTCATTCAGAGATCTGCCCATTGCAGCTTGGTGCCCCTGTAACTGTGTGACCTCAGGATACTTAACCTACAAGGCTGGGATAACACCAGAGTTTTCATCATTGTCACCATAGTTAATGTGCAGGGTTTTCCTACTTTGCCTGCCTGGGGCAAGGGGGCAGGGATCAAGTCTGATATTCTAAACAAGTCTTGGGAACAAGTAAATCCTATCATTTGACAGTTATCTATGTCTGTTTCACTCCAATACTGCAGTACTAAAGCCTCTTTCTATCTAGATCATACCCAGGAAGCCACATGTCCTCATTGAAATTGCCATTTGGGGGAAGGGAAACTACCAGCTTCATCACCATCTCACAACCTCGTGCATCTATCACCGTCCTCTGTGTAAACTCCCTCTGAATGCTCCAGGGCTAACAAGAAGGAAATCAAAGAGAAGAAATAGGGCACAGCATGTCCAATTTGACTTGAAGTGGCACTCACCCCTGCATCACGGGGGCTGCTAGTGAGGAGTGCTGGCCCTCTCTCATGCAACTTGACTACGATGTGCCCCCCCCCTCTGACCCATGACTTGCAGTGTCCTCCCATCCCTCTTGCTTCCACCTAGTTGTTCCATTCCTTGGCTTCCAACATCCCCAGGTTCAGAGGCTCAGAAGCACAAGTGGTATTCAGGTGGCTAACTTTCCTCACTGATGTCCACGAGGACACAGGAATTAATCCCAAGCCCTCTCCCTAAACATCTGCAAACTATGATCTCCCGATCAACCCCCGAGTTGGCCCATTCCTCTCTTGGAGCTAATGATGAGCCAGGACCTTTGGCCTGATTGGTGTGAGGGAAGGGAGCTACACCTTAGCAAGTTCTTAATAGATTAATCATTTCACTTTTCAACCTTCGAGCACTTAATAGCATGTGCTTTCAATCTTGGAGGTTCAGCCAAAGTTTAGAAAAAAGAAAATCCCACCACTTACCTTCCTGATAGGCGTGCCATAATTGCTGCTATTTCCAACCAGAATAAATGCCCCAAAGTGCTCCCAGAACCCTCCATCCTCTGCCCTCCAATATCTATCCTTCCGAATCCTTATTTCACACTTTGTATTTAACTCCCCACCAGGCTATGAGATTCTGGAGGTATAGAATCCCGTCCCTTAGCACCTGGTACACTGAAGAAGCAATTACTTGATAATGTCTCAAGTGATGAAATGCAATTAACAATAAGATACTATGTCTCACCTACAGTAAGATGCTTTGCAGTCCAGCAGCAAATGTGACTCTGTATAAGAAAACTCACTGGCAAATTTGAGAATCACTAGCCCAGTTGATCTGCCCTGGCTCATACACTTACTATAGACTTCATGGTGAGTAAAATGGTTTCCCATTTCACAGGTGGTTCCCATATATATATGGAGAGAGAGAGAGAGAGAGAGAGAGAGAGAGAGAGAGAGAGAGAGAGAGAGAGAGAGAGAGAGAGAGAGAGAGAGAGAGAGAGAGAGAGAGAGAGAGATGAAACAGTTTCTGGGTATCCAGAGATGCCCCAAATATCCTTTCTTAAAAGGGTTCAGAAAGATCTTCATAAAGGGAGACATAGAATACAACCTTAAAGAGCAGCTCTGTTTCAAACATGTAGTCTTAGAGAAGGCGGCTGCCAGGTGTTGGTGACAAGACCTACCACTCTCGTTAGGAACAAAACAGCAATGAGTGTTCTCCAGGACCAAGCAAGAACTTCCATGCCTAGGCTGGGAAGGCAATGCCTCACTTTACTGAATGCGGAAGTGGATTCTGATCTCAAGCACCCACATACAAGCTGGGCATGACTATACACATCTCAGACCCCAGTGTTGGGGAAGTGAGGGGCGGAGACAAGCATATCCCTGAAGCTCATTGGCCAGCCAGTCTAGCCAAATAAACCCGTGACTTTTGGGTTCAATGAAAGACCTTGTCTCAAAAAATAAGGTGAAGAATCACAAAGGAAGACACCCAACATCAACTGCTAGCCATCATACATATGTGCTCACAAATGCACCCTCACATACATGCACAAATGAGTGAGAGAGAGAGAGAGAGAGAGAGAGAGAGAGAGAGAGAGAGAGAGAGAGAGAGAGAGAACCCAGGCTAAAAAGGATATGGGAGCTAAAGGGAATGAAAGAGCTTGGATTTTATTAGAGGCCATGAGAGATCAGTGAAAACTTCTAAGTAAGCCAGATGGTGGGTGGTGGAGCACACCTTTAATCCCAGCACTTGGGAGGTGGAGGCAGGCAGATCTCTGTGTATTTGAGACCAGCCTGGTCAAGTTTCAGGACAGCCAGGGCTACACAAAGAAACCCTGTCTCAAAAAAAAAAAAAAAAAGAAAGAAAGAAAAAGAAAAGAAAGAAAATAAAAAGAAAACTTCTGAGTGATCAGAGCTGTTTTCTGGAAGATTAATATGACAGTACTGGTTTCCTGTATAGACCGAGAGCTGAGAAGGCAAACCAATAGGGAGATAGGGAAATACCTTAACTGTTCTACAGAGACACACTGAATAGAAAGAGGTAAAGGAAACAAAAGGCGCAGACCTACTTGTAGCTTTACCTTGAACATCAGACAGAATTCTCTACCCGCAGATACAGCTGGTTATTCAGCTGCATTCTCTGGAGGGGATGGAAGAGTGAGGAGGGGGACCGTGTGGAGGGAAGAAAAAGAAAGAATGAAACAAGCATCGTGGTGGTAGGGATGTACAATGGTACAACCATTGGGCAGTTATAGCAAAGTGAATCCATTGCTGGCCTCTGTTAAGGGTCAGTGTGTTTGTTCTGCATAAAGCAATGAGTCGATGAGTAAGCAACAAAGGATGGCATCTCAACAGAGTCAGAACTTAGGAGGCTTGAAGGAGAGGAGCAGGTAGGATCTGGAAACAGCTAGGTTGCATCAGGAGCAAAGAGAAGGAAAGGGAAGAAACAGTGAACCTTCACTATTAGGGACACAGTTTCTCCATTTGTCCCGCAGTGTTTGGCAGGGAAGAGTCAGAAAAGATAACTTCCAAAATCCCTGCTGGCTCTACTACTCTGGGATTTGATGAGAGCTTGCTCTCTGTGTTTCCCTCCATGCTAAGCCAGCCCCAAAGGGCTGCTAGGTCTACAGGCAGTGAGAGCCAGCAGGCCAGGAGCCATCTTCTCCACCTGCTCCAGAGGCCTCTTTGCCCAGGTTATTCTGGGTTGGCGTCATGGCACCAGGCTTCCTTTCTGCTCCCTGTACATGGCTTTTATGAAGGTCCCTAACAAGCCTGGTGCTATTATGCATTTTAGAAATCTTATCTAATAGGGGCTCATGGAGCATAAATTAACCCTAAGGAGCAGAGCTGCCTTAATCCCCGTGGTGATTATGCATTAGCTGAAGAATTTCTTCACCTATTTTAAGCAGCTGAACCCAGACTGTCTGGGGTGCTTTTCTACTTTGTCTCTGTTGCCAGCCATTCATTAGATCATCTACCTTCTGCGTCCTCTCCACCCCCAACCCCTCATGCCAGCTGCAGAGGCCTGAAAGGTCATTGGCAGAGTGGAAAAGGCATGAGCCTGTGCCCCACAGACCCAGCACTCAGGCCACCGTGTCTTTGTCCACATAACCTTGGTCAACTTACTTTCCTTCCTTGAGTTCTGGCTACCTGACTTGAATCAGTGATAAGTGTGTCAGCGTCCCTGAGAGTCTCTGTATTTAAGACACAGCATTTGCACAGCACTGTCTGCACAGTGGGTGCTCATTCCTCACTCAGCCTCCCTCCCTGTGGTTAGCGTCCTGCTTGTATTGATGTGACCCAAGTTGAAGATGCTGGTCAAGAAAGTCCCTTGGGATGAGAAAGATCCAAAAAAAAAAAAAAAGTGTCTACTTTGGGTTTGTACTTCATAGCTGAAAATAGCCTTAATTAATATTCTGAATGCATTGATGAGGTCTTCAGAATCAAGCAAAGAAAAGAGCTACACTGTACATTCATCAAAGGTGTGTTGTACCTAGCGGAAGACTTTCTGGGAAGGAAACCAAGCTGTACCAACCCACATTACCCACCACTCCAAACTTGAGTCATGCTATTTTTCTAAATCAAAAATGATAATTATAGACTTGTCTTGCAAGCAGGCAGAGCCTTTCTCCTGAGAAGTTTGGAAGCATTGCTATTCTGGGGACAGCAATCAAAGAAAAACTCTCACCTCAGCCCCCAGCCTCATAGGAAATGGACCTCTATCTCCCATTACAAATATGAGGAAAGGAGGGCAAAAAGGCTCCTAGTAGTGAACTGGCATCTTGCTTAAACTCATGGCAGTTTGCACCTTACAAGTCTCACTTTCAGGCTTTGGCTCCTGTAGAACTATGGTGACATTGAGGGACCAGTGAGGAGGGGAAAAAGGTATCATGTTCCTGTGACAGCTGAGGACACTGAAGGTCAGCAGAAAAAGGAAAGACTTTCCTGTCATCACAAAACAAGAGGCTGAACCAAAGCACAGTCCCATGTTCCCAGATCCACCTCAGCCACCCACAGTCACAGGCATTTTTGGATCGCCCTCCATCTGGGGCAGAAGAGCTCCCTGGTTACCTCGACAGTCCTGCATGGCCTGGATCTTCTGCAGCAAGTTTAGCATGGAGGTTTCTTCAGTAAGGCAAACATGTTTAATGCTTGTTTAGTATTCATATGTAGGTGAGCTGTAAGCATCTCTTATTCCGCACTTATTCCTTGTGAGCTAAGCACTATGGCTATGTCCACACTAGAGTTGAGAAAAATGAATCTTGGAAAGGGTCTGTGACATAATCCCAAGGTCCAGCAAGGAAGCAGAAAGCCTGAGATTCTGCTCCAACTGTGACTGTATTCTCTCTCTCTCCACATAATTCATTCACTGAGCAAATGCCCTGTGCCAATCCCAAGGCATCACTGCAGTAAGCAGACATATAGTTGATGGATAGTGTTACATAGCTCAGCTGTCACTCATCTGATCCAGATACCACCTGTAGAGACATGGCCACACAAACAAGCAGATGAGTTTTCTTTCCTTCATGCAAGGAGGGTACTAATGCTCACAGGGCAGCATCTGTTTGGCTACTGATTTGTAACCATTCATTTCCTCGCTCAGCCTTAGTGTCAGAGTGCTTAGCTATGGCTTCTTTTGCTATACAGACACATCATGACCACAGCAACTCTTACATAGGAAAGCATCTAATTGAGGCTGGCTTACAGTTTCAGAGGTCTATTCCACTATCATAAAGGGAGAGTGCAGGCAGACAGGATGCTAAAGAAGGAGCTGAGAGTTTTATATCTTGATCCACTGGCAGCAGAAGCAACTGTCACTCTAGGCCTGCCTTGAACATAGGAGACCTGAAAGCCTGCCCGCACTGTGACACGCTTCTCCCAACAAGGCCACACCTACTCCAACAAACCCACACCCCCTCTCTATGGGCCACTCTTTATGGGCCAAGCAATGAAACACATGAGTCTATGGAAGTCATCCCTATTCAAACCACCACAAGTGCCACACATCTTTTCTGGAGATAAGCACACAGTAGTAGTTAAGAGACTGTGCATGCAATAAAAGTGGCAGCAGCCTTCCAACAGGCACACACAGCCTGGGTCCCATTCTCCATATGGTCTAGCCTAGTACTTGTGTGTCTTTAAATCAATCACTTGGCTTCTTCGCCTCAATTTCCTTGCTTGTGTAATGAAAAGTTGAATAGAGAATATGATAGTGTTGTCCACTTGATAGACTCTAGAAAGGTGAGTTTCTGAACTCACCTGCTGTTGGGACACTTTATCATCATAGAAACAGACAGACAGACAGAAACTAGGACAAGGGCCTTTACCTCTAACATCTGGAAATACAGACACTTGTGAAAAATAAAAATAAACAAATTGAGTTGTATGGGCAACTCATATTAGAATATATATATATAGTGTGTGTGTGTGTGTGTGTGTGTGTGTGTGTGCGTGTGTGTGTGTGTGAAGAATAATCTTAAATTTGAATTCTATGCCAATGGATCAAATTTGAACTTATTTTGCATCAATATACAAAATTCAGTGAATTAAAAATAATCTTGTGAGCAACAATTAAGGCCTTAAGTTGAGGAGTAAATTCACTAATCTACTTTTTGTTCTATCTTCCCTATATATTTTTGTATCCCCCCTCCTTTCTTTTTAACCCCTATCTCCAAACCTAAAAAAGAAAGATAAAGGAAAAGAGAGACATCCCTGATTCCAGCCTCATTTTCTCCCTAAATAAGACCAATAGTAACTTATAACCACTTCCTAATGAAAATAAACATTTATAGTCCAATAGAGCAACCAAAAACCTACCAAATCCCCCTTAAGGAAATGGGGCATCATTATCTTAAGATTTCTTCCAGCTGATTTGGGATGAATAACACCTTTAAAGGGGCCCAAATAAAATTGGGGAACATGGTTAAGCAAGCTATGAATTGCATCTGTGGTCCAGTTTCTAAATGTTGAGAAATTCCAGGCTTAATAGAAATTCTGTGTGTGACAGTCTCAAATGCTGGACCAATTGGGATCAGAAGCTTTCAACTCAAGTAGTATACAAAGTTTACCTCCAATACTTTGAAAGTGCTAATGCAGGCTGTTTAGGATAGTAAATTATACAAGTTAATTGTTAGCTGATCAAATCATGGTCATGTCAATTACTAGTCTATTTTATCACAAGAATATACAGCCTATGTGTAACAGACAGATATGATTCTATAGATAGATAAGGTAAAATAGGTAAATAAGTTCGTCAAAAACCTCAGAGTCCTACAGAACCTGGTATTTAAAGATGTTTTATTGTTTTAAGGATTCTTTGCCAATATGACAGGTTAACTCCTGGCAACACCCAGACTACCTCAAAGAAGATGATGAACATCAAAGAACTTCTTTATGGAGATGACTTCAAATGTAGCAAACAAGCCACTGGGCAAAATATCTTTGTTTTGGCAGCAGACAGAATTCTGCCTACAAATAGGCAAGCTTGGATAAAGGCAGAGTTGAAGGCCAAACTCTGCCAAGACAGGGTAAGCAAGTGCTCAATAGTTCATGCCTCACAAATATGTCTGTCATATATACTGGGTCAGAGGGCTGAAGATGATGCTCCAACGTTATAGAGAGTTTTGGGTGACTGCTCAGGCAGTAAACTGTCTCTGTCACTTTTTTTTCACTTTGGAAGCTACTAACCTGCACTTCCTGTATACTCAGATAATTAATTTTATTCCTTCCCAAGTCTCTGATGCAGTTGAAGACCAGATAGTTTAGTTTTACAATTAAGCCTAGTTCTTTAGGGGTTAAGATGTTTTTAGGTCCAGATAGATGTTTTAAGTTGATAGAGGTGAGATATGATAGATATTGATTTGCATTCAGAATTTTAGACTCACCAAGATAGAAAATGTTTTCTTCAAGGTTGCCAAATACAAATAGCCAAAACACTATGAATATAACATTAATATAATTCCTGATTGTTCTGTAGTTCTTCTTGCTGTATGTAGCTTATTTTATAGATGTGTAATAATATAAATGTATATGTAAAAACAAAAAAATATTTTAAAAAATAAATAAACAACTCATGTGTGTGGAAACATAGGTGCTGCTAAAGAAGCTTCTATGTACATATATGGAGTTAACATGGAGTTACCCTATGAAGGGATGACAACTGCCCCCACTAGACACCACAGGCTATTAAGTAAAAAAGCCTGGTGTTAGGAGCAGGTTACCTCTTTGGGAGTTACTGGTCAGTGAGGTGCCATAGACCTCCCAAATATGTCAGTTATTTGCTAATGTTAATGATTACTGTCCAGAACTTGATGGTATGACTTGAAGATTCTATGTCCTTGAGTCACAGAATATAGAGAAATTAAACTGGCACTGAACTAGAGCTTCGTCACTAATGGCTATCTTTCATGGTACTTCAAGCTTATTCACATGGGAACCCTGGCGCCATAAACAAAGTTTGTCTTTTCAAGACTTGTCCACTTGTTCGATGGTGGTATAAATGTCGTGAGAGTAACCAACCATTTGGTATTTGCATTTAAATCCTTCCCAAAAAGATAAAACACATATCTTGTACCATTGTCAAGCCAAGAATCAGCAGCTAGACAGATGCTAGGCCCTAGAGGACACTCTACTATTATTATTCTGGTAAGTGGACACAGTATTAACCCAACTGCTAATGACTTGTTATATCAGTCTCATCTCTTAGGCGAAAAAAAAAAAAAAAAACCCAAACTTCTACTTGCAGTTGATGGTGATTAAAATAGTGACTCACAAATGGCCATGATGTAGAAAATAAGAGAGTACAGAATGCTTAGCCTTAAATCAGATGTCTATAGCACATCCTTTCCCCATAAGGCTCAGGAATCATTGTGGAAGAGGTAGCACACAAAAACATAAGAGTAAGAAACAGTAGGTAAATAAAAGGCACAATAGGGCAGCTTCACATATGAACTCATAGTGATTGTGACAACATGCACAAGACTTGTGCAAGCTCCAGACAGACCAAAGCTCAGCATGGAGAAAGGAGGGAAGCATGAAGTCCCATCCCCTAGTGAAGGAGTTATTAGTAAGTGATAGCTTCTAGGAGAGGGGGAGTAAGTGTCCTTTAAGGATGTTCCCATTAGGAAATCAAGCACACTTCAGCGGAAGACCACACATCAGAGAATATATGGACAGAACAAATTGGGCTGATGTGGGTTTTTTTTTAAGGATACAAAATTGGGTGTGTAGGAAAAAAGCTTGATCTAGGAGGAGTTGGGGGACCAAAATACACTGTAGAAAATTCTTAACAATAAGTTTTTTTCAGCCTTCTGGCCCAATATATCTGGCAGACATATTTGTGAGGCAGGAACTATTGAGGACTTATTTACCCTGTCTTGGCAGAGTTTGGATTTCGACTCTGCCTCCATCCAAGCCTGCCCATTTTTAGGCAGAATTCTGTCTGTGGCAGGACATTTTGCCCAGTGGCTAGTTTGCCACACTTGGAGCCATTTCCATAAGGACATTCTCTGATGTTCATCTTCTTCTTTGAGGTAGACTGTCCAAAAGGCTGAAGATGATGCTCCAACATTATAGAGTTTTGGGTGACTGTTCAGGCAGCAAATCATCTCTGTCATCTTCTCATTTAGGAAGCTGCTAACTGTACTCCCTGTATACTCAGGTAATTAATTTTATTCCTTCTCAAGTCTCTGATAGGGTTGAAGACCAGGTAGTTTAGTTTTACAATTAATCTTAGTTGTTTCAGGGTTAAGATGTTTTTAGGTTTAGATAGATGTTTTAAGTTGATAATGATGGGATATGATAGATATTGATTTACAGTCACAATTTTAGACACACCAAGATAGGAAAGATATTTTCTTCAAGGTTGCCAACTACAAATAGTCAAAACACTATGAATGTATGAGTGTAACACATATAGTTCCTGATTGTTTCATGGTTCTTCTTGCTATAAGTAGTGTATTGTATATATTGTAATAATATAAATGTATATGTAAAAATATTTAATGAAAATTTTAAAAAAATATGAAACATGAAAAATAATAAAAATTTTAAAGAAAAAAGTTCTAGATGTAAATAAAACACATTTTAATTTGATGCTTTTATTCTAGAGATACACATGTAACAAAGTTTAATCTCATTAAGTGTGCATTTCACTGGTGCTTTATAAATTCAGATTAGAATGACATGGTCAGCACATCCCTCTGTAGAATTTAAAGAAATTGAAGCTTTGTGGCGTTCAGCACTATCACCTACGCTTCTAACTCCTGATAGCCACCATTTTACTTTTTATCTGTATTAATATGACTGTTCTCTGTACCTCATACAAATGGCATCATACATATTTTACTCTGTGTCTGGATTATTCCACATAGCATGATGAAGACTCAATCGCTTTTGATCCAGAGATCAAACATCATCACATCCTATACATTGGAATTACACTCAAAAGTCCACGTGTGTGTGTGTGTGTGTGTGTGTGTGTGTGTGTGTGTACTTTATCACTATTATGCCACACCACATTGGACATTATCTCCATTCAATCACAAAAGAAAGTAAGATGAGACAAGTTTGAGTGATTTGTCAAAGCCACCCAGATGGTAGTAAAGCGAGAACTTCTCTACCCACATATCTTTTGACTCAGTTCAAGGGTATTTGAAATCTTCTTCTGGAACATTCTGGAATGTTGAGAAAACCTCAGGTCACTACAGCCTCTTCTAGTAATCTGCAGTCCGAAAAAAGAAAAGAAAAACAGGCCGGGAATGGTGGTGCACGCCTTTAATCCCAGCACTCAGGAGGCAAAGGTAGCCATATTGCTGTGAGTTTGAGGCCAGCCTGGTCTACAAAGTAAGTCCAGTACAGCCAAAGCTACACAGAGAAACCCTGTATCAAAAAACTATAAATAAATAAATAAATAAGTAAGTAAATAAATAAATAAATAAGAAGAAAGAAAAGAAAACAAAAACAAAAAACAAAGTGACCTGAACCATCACTATCCATATTAACAGGACATGACATGCTACTTTAGATCTACTCAGTGGGTGTTGACAAGCAAAGAAATAACCTCTATCTCAGCATTGCAGAATACCCAAAGCATCCTCATTACTCACGATCTAGTCCATTTCTGTTGCTGCAATGGAACAGCTGAAATGGAAAAATTCATAAAGAGATTCATTTGTGTCTCATGGATCTGGAGATCCAAGACTGTGATGACAACATCTGCCAGGTTTCTGGTGAGGGCTACATATTAGAAGAGCCTAAGGGGTGTGAGAGAATACTGGGAAGATGAGAGACAGAGAGCTGGCTGGCTTCACGATAGCCTGCTTGATGAGGACTCCTACCAGAAATATATTACTCCATGCCTGAGGGCCCATTTCTCATAACCCCCTAAATACTTCGCAAAGTCTTTCTCTCAGCACTATCACATCAAGGATTGAGCCATGGGGAGAGCTATATTGGAAACCCAGACTCTACTCATTAATTCCTCTCGACAGATGACAACTTGGGGTGGCCCACTGACCTGAAATACTTGAGCCAAGTCACTGGAGCTCCCTCTCAGATGCCATTTATCCAAACTCTAAATGTGGCCTAATAAAACTTGCTTTGCCTGGAGTTTTCAAGATTTGGAAGCCCTGTATTAAAGCCACTGTAATTAAATGTAGTAACGTATTGATTCACTGAAACAGGAAGAAAATGGCCAAGGTCTGACTGCCAGCTAGGATGCTATGAGGTCAGATAACTTATCTGAGCATCACTGCTTCACACATCTATGGAATCTCTTGACGTATGGATCGTGTCCCTAGATGCAAGGGTACCAAAGTTTGTGGAAGATACACATCATCCTGACAGTGACTAAAGCTTCTATATTGAAAGAAAGTCTCCAAAGAAGCCAGGACATGCACCCTGTACAACATACAACAGGTGTTAGTTCCTAAATTTTTAGTCATCTACACTATTAACTCATTCAGCAAAAACTGAGCATGTCCCATGGGTTTAAATGGAGTTTATCTACATGTGTAAACACTGACATTTGAATGACATAATGTTTGTTATGAGTCTATCTTCTGAATTATTGGGTAGTTATCAGCATCCTTGGCCCTCACTTTCTAGATTCCAATAACAGCCCTCAGGCTCTCTTACCAAATATCTCATATTTGTCCTATGTCCCTTGAGGGCACAATCATCAAGTAAAATCACTGATTTAGCAATATGTCAGGTATGAAAATATGGGGATGAATGGAGCAAGCCTTTCCCTATGGGATCCCCAGTCAAAAGCACAGATATGAGGACCAGAGTGTCTGTAGACAGCCATGAAAGCTGCAGAGCATTACGAATAATCAAGTGCCAGCATCCATTGACTACAATGCTGTGCATTGAATAGAAGAGTAAGGAGTGAAAAAGTATGCTCAGCAAGTGACAATGAATGGCTGGAGAATAGACAGGAATGAGGCTGGAGTTAGAAACACAATTTAGACATTAGCTAAACAGGATTAACCCTCACAAGGAGCAACCGACTAGATGTGTCTATAATAGTAATGAACAGGGTCTAAGCAGGGACCTGTAATTTCCCAGGCCCCTTTCTGCTCTGACACATCATGACTCAAATGTTCCAGGTACTTACATGCAGTTCTTCCCCCCTCCCACTCCTCCCACTCTCTTCCTTGTCCTACAGTCTCTCTAAGGAGGAGAAAAATGAAAGCCAAATCTGTATTGGGTTCCAGGAGGCTCAAGCCTAGGTCCCTGCCTGCTCTGCTTCTCCCATCATGAGAGCTTACAGATATTCCTGCAGCTCAGGGCTACGGAGGTTGCTGAAGGAGCAAGCAGCACACTATGACTCACACTAAGCAGATAACAAGCTCTGCTACAAGGGACAAGTGTCAAAGGGAGATGTCACCTCTCCCAGGACTGGGACTTGAGCCCACGGGGTTCGTGCTCTGTGGGATGGAGTCTGAGTGAGTTTGACAGTTTTTCAGGCATCACTCTGTCCTCCCTCTCCATATCATACCACCCCCACTCATTTAAATGGTGCATTTTGCTGTTAACTCAGGAGGCCCCTGAGGCTGGAAGCTGAAAGTTCTATCCTGTTTGGCTTCACCTTTAAAACAAGATTTAGCAGTGTCTCGGCATTTAAGACATCAAACACCTGCTTTCTCTGACCACCTGGCCACTGATCCTCAAGGCTCAGTCAACCCACTCACCACAGTGCCTGCCTACTAGTACTTGGTCACGGATGGATAAATGGATTCTAGCACCACAGCAAGTGGAAAAACATGTACTCTGCAAGTTCTGTCCTTGTAGTTACTATGAAGTAGTATGTACTTAAGACTTCAGTGTTAGAGTCTACATTGGTGTTGTGATCTCACAGTGCATAGATGATAGATTGATGACTAAAAAAAAAAAACCAAGACTCTGAGTCAGAGTGAATCTAGCCAAAAGATGATACATTAATCCTGCCTCACAGTATCCCTGAATAAATGATGGCGGCATCAGTCTGGGATCTGACAGAGAAGTGATGCCATGTGAAAGCCAGAGGTGTTCAGATTTAGTAGCAGAGCTGCATGAAGGAACGAAACTAACAAGAAACAGTGCAGAGTCACCAGCGAGCGGTAAGAGCAATTTCAACATCCAGATCCAAAGAAGCATTGGGGCTAGGGCTAGTGTGGAGGGAATCACTAGAATACGGACAATAGATGCAGGGAGACTTCCTTTACTGTGACAAATACCCAAGAGAAGAGCTGGAAAGACAGACAGATTTAACTTGGATCACAGCTCCAGAAGTTACATTTCATGGCTGACCGCATCCTATTTTGCTTCTATGATAAAAACTGACCAAAATCAGTTTGGAGGAGTGTGTTGATTACTTTTTTGTTGCTATGATAAAACACCATGACCACAGCAACTTACTGAAGGAAGAGCTCTATTGGCTTGTGGTTCCAGAAAGATAATAGTCCATAGTGGTTGGCAGGAAGCAGGCATAGGAGCAGGAACAAGAAGATGAATGATATGAAACGGGGGTGGGGGAAGGGAAGGGGGAGTGAGGGGGAGGGATACACACACACAGAGACAGAGAGGGAGGGTGGAAGGAGGAATACACACACACACACACACACACACACACACACACACACACACACACGGTGGGCGGTGACTGGACATAGGGCAAGTTTATATTATCTCAGTATCCATCCCAGTGACAGACTCAGAAAGGCCACACTTCCTAAAGTACCCCCAAATGAAGCTGCCAGCTAGAGACCAAGTGTTCAAATATCCAAGCCTATGGAGGACATTTCTTGTACAAACCATCACAAGAAAGACAGGGTTTATTTCAATTTATAGGTTATGGTCCATTACCCAGGGAAACCAATGTGGGAGCACAAGACAGGAACTGAAGCAGAGGTTATGGAGGTCCTGATTACCAGCTTTCTCACCCTGGCTTGCTCACATGGCTTCTAATGAAACCCAGAACCCACATCAACCAGTAACCAAGAAAATGACCCATAGACATGTCCACAGGCCAATCTGGTGGAGGCAATTCCTCATGTCTCTACATTGTTCCTAGTTGACAAAACTAGCCAGAACAACTGGTTACACTGTTTCTAGGCCTGATGGCAGGACAGAGCATCATAGCTGCCCTTCTAACAGGCCTCTAACTTCCACCATTCCACCATTTCCCAAGAGTCAATCCCAAGTCTCAACCCATCGGGGGACTCAGAATCCGACCTGATCATTTTTGGAAAGGCTCCCACAGACACATTCAGAAATATACTTTATTAATTTCCCTTTTACCTCTAAATCCATTTAAGTCGATAATCAATCATTTACCATTAACAAATGAGTTCAAGGCCAGCCTGGGCCACATAGTAAGACCTATCTGAAAAGAAACTAAAAAGGTTGATTGTCCATCTCCGAGATGGAGTGAGGGTCATCATAAAGACGTGTGGCCAACCATGGAGATTCCAGGGCAAAATGTCCAACCTCATTCTCCCCTCCCACAGATTTTTCGCTGGGGTCCCAATTGGCCAAATGCCAGGCAGAGATAGTGCACAGGTGAGTCTATTGCAGTGGTCCATACAGCTGTCTCCCTGGATACTTAACACTTTGTTGTGAACCTCACTGTCTGTTCCGTAGTGCAAAATGGAAGTAGAGAAAGCAATGGGGTGGAGAAAGGTGACAGAAAGCTCTTTCCTCCATACTCCAGCCAGAGTCTTAGCGATGAGGAAGTGGCCTAACAACTCCATTTAAAACTATTTCCTGACCTCTGAAGCATCTGGTTTTCATTTTATCTTTCTTGACAGCTCCCAGGAAGCTGGTTTTTCCCTAAAGATATGGAAGACCAGGCTAGCTAACCAACTAGAACATTCCATTGTCCTGCATGAGCCCTTCACCTAAACCAAGGAAGTCTGACTATGTGGGTTTTTCTCAGAAGTCTAGATGATAACAATTTAGCTTTCATGTTGGATATATGTAGGGAAAGGCAGAAGGCCTAGCAAGAGAGACCAAAAGCCATCATTTCTGGTATATGAAGCAGACCAACATTAGGATAAAGTAAAGCCACTGAAGGCAGAAGGGAGCACCAGACGAGTGCTTGTGCTCGGTGCTATGACTGAGCTATTTAAGGAGACTTGTGCCTATGCTTTTCAGTTAAGTACTGAAAACTCTCAGCAAGGATTCAATCTTCTCTTAATTATATCCAGAAAAGCCCCTGGTATATGTTCTCCATGAGTTAACCAGATAAAAAAGTGAAAATAAGAAAATAATTTATCTATGAGGCCCATGAGAAAACGTTGGTAAGGAGTCCTCTGGTTCACAACATTTAAGCATTATGTTCAGTGCAGAAAAGGGAGAAAAAAGGCTTTTTGGCTGAGTCTGCCTCACCCTGCACCAAAGAGACGCACTAACGACTGGAGAGAAACTATTCTTGTCAGCAGAGAAGCAATACAGTGACTTAACTCTGCGCTCATACTACAGAGCCAGGAAAATGTGGGTTTAGGAGCCAAATCCTCAGCTCATGGGGTACATGAGCTTAGGCAAATGAGCATGAAAGCTATGGAATTTTTGAAACTGATAAACTCCAGATTTAGATTTCAGTCTCACCACATTGGAGGGAGTGATCCACTAGTATGTTTATCAGACCCTCAGACCATTCCATGTGCTGAATTACACCACAACATGCTGGACAAAGGATATTCACTCTTCTCACTGAAAAGGAGTAGTCCTCTTTGTAAACAAGTGGTTTGAGTTTTGACTTCGTATCGGTGTGTGTGTGTGTGTGTGTGTGTGTGTGTGTGTGTGTGTGTGTGTGTGTGTGTGCATGTCAAAACATGCTCTGTTGATCTTGATCAAGCCCCCGAAGCAAACCTGTTGAGGTCAAGTCCACCCAGACACTGCCCTTCACGAGACTGCCGATAACTAGTCTCTCAGCCTCCTTCGGCATCATCCTCTACTCTCTTTTCTTCATATGCCTCTAAACTGAGCAGCATGAAGCTGGGCATGGTGGCGCACGCCTTTCATCCCAGCACTCAGGAGGCACAGGCAGGTGGATCTCTGAGTTCGAGGTCAGCCTGGTCTACAAACTGAGTCCAGGACAGCCAGGGCTACACAGAGAAACCCTGTCTCAAAAAACCATAACAGAAAACTGAGCAACATGAGTCTCCACCATCACCAGGGATAGAAGAAGGAGAAAGTCCTGTGTCCCAAAATAAGCATATCAAACCCTTTGAATTGTGGAAGGACCACTATAAAAAGCCTCTATGTGTCAACATGGACATTATGACCATTTCCCAGAGGTGTCACCTTCAGATCTTGGCATATAAATGATTTACTAGAAATATCTCTCCTGGGGGCAGGTCACAGCAGAACTGTGTTTCTATAGCTGGAAGTGGTTTCAGTACAACCATCCTTTGGCTTCTCAGAGCCTCCAACACAGAGAAGAGAGGCTCATAAGTCATGTCTGTGGAACTCAGCAATGGGCAAAAGCAGAGAGAGCTATGGAAGACAAGAGGTTTTTTATTTATATACTTAGCAAACATTGTTTTAAGAATCTCTGAGTTTTGCATGAGTATAGAGCAGATAAAGAATCACCTAAAATTTTATGCAATGAACATTTAAAAATTATTTTTATGTTAGCATACAAATCACAAATCAATGGGTTTCATTATGGTGTTTTCATAGATTCGTGTCACTACACCTTTGTCTTAGTCATCCCTATCCCATACTGGCTTCTTGCAACCCCTGCCTCACTTTTGATGGTCTCTTTTCTCTTCCAGATTGTGCACTGCTCTGCTTTCACGATACATGAACTGCATTTCTTTCTTTTGGTTCTCCACACTTCCCCATGCCTTGCAGTTTTATGCCCCATTCCTTGATCCTTTTCCAGTTTTCGTGACCTAAGCACACATGCACTCACGCATGCATGCACACGAGAGAGAGAGAGAGAGAGAGAGAGAGAGAGAGAGAGAGAGAGAGAGAGAGAGAGAGAGAATATGTTCATATGAGAGAAAACATAGTTTTTCTATTTTGGAGTTTGGCTTATTTCACTTAACATATCGGTTTCCAGTTCCATACTTTATCCCGGAACTGTCATGATCTCATTTATCTTAATAGCTAAGTAAAATCCCATTGTATGTATAGATCATATTATCTTTACTTATTCATCTGTTGATAGATACCTAAATTGGTTAGCAATCTTAGTGCAGCAATAAACGTGGAAGTGTAAGTATCTCTGCAGAGTGTTGACTGAGAGTCCTCCAGAGGGGTGAGGCCAAGTCATATGCTAGTTATAATTTTACGGTTATTTATTTTGTTTTGTTTTTTTAAGTAGCATCTACACTGACTTCTATAGTAGCTGTACATGTTTATGGTTGCATCATCATGAATAAGGGCTCCTCTTTCCCACATCCATTCCAGAATTTGTTGCTATTTGTTCCTAAAGGAAAGCCATTTTGACAAGGTGAAATGGAATTTAAAGTAGTTTTGATTTGCCCTTTTCTGCTGGCTTAGGCTCCTGAACACTTTTTCAAATATTTATGGGCTATCTTTAGTTCTTATTTTAACAACTGCCTATGCCATTCATTGGCCCATTTGTTAATTGGATGCTTGGTTTCTTTGATGTTTAATTTTCAAAGTTCTTCACATATTCTAGATGTGAAGCTCCTTTCTGATATGTATGTTGTTAATGATTTCTCGCCCATTCTGTAGGCCATCTCTTCACACTGCTGACAGTTTCCATTTCTATACACACATTTGCTTTTTAAATGTATTTTGTAGCAACTTCATACATCTATATATAATGCATTTTATCATCTTCACCCTCGTTACCTCTATTTTCTCCTCCCACTCCCTCAGGGATCCCTCTTCCTCCCCAAAGTCTCTCTCCTACTTTCAAGACTTTTATTCATGGCCTACTGAGTTTAGAAATGGTTGCTTGTAGGAGCAACCCCTGTATAGTATATTTACTGGCACATGGGTAATTACTGGCTTTCCAGTAATTATACTACTAAAGAAAAGTTACCTTCCCTGGAAGCCATCTCTCTATCGACTGCTCCCCAGGCAGGGTGAGGGAGAACATCAGCTCATGATGAGCCCTGCTTTTGTTCAAGCTGGAGAGCTGATGACTTGATCTTGTCAGGTAATCGTATCCGCTGCTATAAAGCTGTGCATATCAAGTCAGGAAGACAGCATTTCACAGCATTCCTAAACATTAGTTCTTTCTTACATCCATCTTATCCCATCTTCCACAATGTTCCCTGAGCCATGGTGTGTGTGTGTGTGTGTGTGTGTGTGTGTGTGTGTGTGTGTGTGTGTGTGTGTTACAGACGTCACATTTCATACTGACATTTCATACTGAAATAACTCAGCTCTTTGTAAAAGTTCCTAGAAACTAGGCAATAAGAACCTTCTCAAAAGAAAAAAAATTAACCTCAACCTCCAAATCTGGCTTTTCTGGAGTGTCATGTTGGACACTGAGACAAGTTTGACAAATTACAGTAAGTAGTAGTTTGCTAATCATACTTTTAAAAAACTGATATAACTCAATCAGCACAGGTACTATAGAAATAAAGGAATCAGAGCTCAGAAAACTTGGATTATGTGTGGGTAATGAAATTTGGGTTCAAACACTCACTTATTCACATCATTTAAAATGTAAAATTATAGTTCAGTGTGGAGATAGGAATTTGGAAACCATCGTGACCTTCATGATTTCCTTTGAACTTCTCATCTCACTCTTTATGGCTTCCCAGCCTATGGAAGCTCTTGCCAGGCTCAAAATCTCAGTCCTCACTGATGTATCAATGCCAGGAGGTAACAACTACATATGCTAAAGAGAGAGGCTAACCAGTTCTCACATGAGCACTATATTCTTACTGTCAGGATTGCAGAGGAAATACCACTGTCGAGGGTCATTTTTATTCATTTATTCATGCATCCGTCTTCCCTAGTAGACCATGAATGCCTCCCCAGCAAACGTTAGCTCTTATTTACCTCTCTGTTTCTAATTGCATCTGGAATAAATCTCTGTCTACCTTATAATGAATATTAAACAAAAATAATGGAAAGGAAAAATTGATCCAAAAGCTATGGATGAATTTTAATCCAGCAACATGGCTGCTGTGGCAAAGGATCACATTCAAAGAACTTCTAATTCTATATGATCTGGCTGGAATGCAGACATGCCCTTAGTACACAGCTTAAATCCCTAACAATGAAGGTAAGGTTAGTTTGTAGAAGGAAGCAGCTATGTTTGAAACTGACATTTAACTAAGGGGAAGACAAAGTAATGAAACAGAGAAAGATTTGACTGAATGAGTCAGAGATAGGATACAACTAGCAGACAGGAAAGAGCAGGGCAAAGAGAGAGCCAAAAGTCTGATGTAGTTCAGTTGAGTTCATGCAGTCCCTTTCAGTTCCATTAAGTTTGTGCAGTCAGTGCAGTTCAGTTTATGGGGCTCAGAGGGAGTTCTGCAAAGTAGATCAGTTCAGTCAGAAGCAAAGAGAAGCCAGTTTGATTCAGTCTGCTTGGAGAGGAGTTTTGAGCTAGAAGAACTGAATTGAACCATCCAGCCAGAGCTCAGAAAAAAAACAAGAAAAGTTGAGTTTATCAGCAGTAAGTCTCAGAGGCTGAAAGCATTCTAAGCCTAGACAATACTGTACTGAGGCTAGAAGCATCCAGGACTAGGCTTAGGGACAGTTAGAACAGAGATGGAAATACTCTGAACTCAGCCCAAGCCTGTATTCATAAAGCGTGGGTATGGCTCTCATCTCCTCCCTTCATCTGAGGAAATAAAAGCAACATTTACATGAAAGTCAGACCCCACTCTCCACTCAATGGTGGAGAATGTCCTGTCCATCGGCTAGATCTGGTGCCCCATTTTTTACCACATCCCCTTGTAGGGGAGACCTGGTGGCACTCAGAGGAAGAATAGCAGGTTACCAAGAAGAGACTTGATACCCTATGAACACATACAGGAGGAGGAGGTCCCCCTCAGTCACAATCATAGGGGAGGGGAGTAGGGGGAAAGTGGAAAGGAGGGAGGAATGGGAGGATACAAGGGATGGGCTAACAATTTAGATGTAATATGAATAAATTAATAAAATATTTTTTAAAAAGCAACATTTACAAAGAGCCAAGCAAAGTTCTTAGGCTCAGAGATGGCACATAACCTATAGCCTTCACAATGTCAGACATCATGCTGAACATGGAGATGCAGCCACAACCAAACAATATCCCTCTCTTAAAAAATGCATGATTGGCCCCAGGAGCTTTCTGTACGGTCAATAGAATGCCAAGACTCATTCTGTAACTTCCCATAAGCATTACCAGACACACACACACACACACCTGAAACCTCAGAAATAAGGCCACTGTAAATATTCATCTCTGATCTAGAAACCTGGAATTATTCCACATATTCGCTGATAGAATTGTACCATAGAAAATCTGAAACGTCATCCAGTTCCTAAATTCTGTGCAGACCAATAGGATGTCAAGCAAAGGCTATCTTATTAATTCAAACCTAGAAAACAAATTATCCTAAATATAGAGGTGTTTTCCATTCACAGAAAGAGTTAAGCAGAACTCAAGCTGTTCAGGTTCCCTTCTCCTTGGCCAAGCACGATTTCCTTGTAAAATTTGGTGGGGATTCTTTAAGCTTCCAAAGAGGCTCTAAAGACTTTTTGGGCATTTATTTGTACTTGTATACCATATGGTTTGAATTTAGTAGGAACAAGTCAAGAACAGAAGAATACATGCTTGTGCCAAGCACTAAGTAATTTAGAAAGTTCCAAGAAAATGGATGGTTTAAAGTACCAAGCATGCATGTTTGTCTGTATGTGTATGTATATGAGAGGCATAGTGGGCATATCCAAAGAGGTGGAGGAGAAGAATAGAGTATATGCTGATGTATCAAGTTTTTTTGGTTGGCGTGTTCCACAAAAGTCTTCACTTACCAGGAGAGTGGGATAGAGATGTGAGGACATCCTACTGAGACTCTAGGTAAGAGAAATATAGGAGTTGTGGAAATAGAAGGACCCAGAAGGTCCTAGAAACCTACAAGAAGAACATCGTGATGGGTAGATCGGGGCCTAGGGGGCTGTGCTCAAACTTTTGCACTAACCAAGGACAATACAAGTAGTAAACATCGAACCCCTACTCTGATCTAGCCAATGGGCAGGACATTCTCCACAGTCATGTGGAGAGCAAGGACTATTCATTCAGCTTTTATACCATTTTGTGGGTCAACAATTTGGCTCACTGTAAATGAATGGTTTTTCTAGTCTTGGCTAAACTCATTCCATCTCTACTACTTTGGCTGCTGTAGGTTATCTTGGCTTTAAGAAGCCATCAGAAACCATGGTTTATAAATTTACACATGCCTATGATGAAGAACTTAAGACTGTAAACACCAAATTAATAACCAAGGCATGTTAGAGCAGGAAAGCCCTTCTAGCCTCACTTTGCTTCAGCCCCACATTATTTAGGCAAAATAGTGAGGCTGTTATCCTATTCTTCATCCACAAGACTGAATTTTCTCAAGTTCTCACAATGAAATGGTGAGAAAGAAGTATGAAAAGTATGGCTCCTGGCTCTGTAGACTAGCCACCTCATGTGTCACAGTGTTTGCTGAGTATCCAACCCTGCCACCTCCATGGGAGAAGGAGGAGGTCAACATATATTGGATTTGGCATCCATCCAGAAGCTCAATGAACTTTGTCAGATATGCCCTCCTCTGACCTCATTACTCCTTTAAGGGTAATTAATCAGTCCAGCATATCCTCTGCTTACACTTGGTGCTAAAATAATCATGTGCACCCCAATTGTTAGTGACGAAATCATCCCTAGGATACACACACACACACACACACACACACACACACACACACACACACATGCAATGTCATAGCCTTTATCAACTCCTCTTTACTTACTGGCAAATGTGATGTTTCAAAAAATGTCAGGCTCCGGGTAGGCAATATACTATTCTGGTCGGTTCCACTGACATCCTAGGGAGAACTGTCATTCTGAAATGATGAATACACTATAATAACCAAGTATATTCAAACAGTGTAGAGTGATTCTTCTTAGATAGGGAACCCTAGAGATATTTGATGCTTCATAAAAGGACCAAGAAACCATAAGAACCTTCTCCAACCTCCAAGTCTGGCATTTCTGGAGGGTCATTCGAGACACCAAGTTACAGGCATTAATCTTTAAATCCTCACCAGAACCCAGGGAGGTAGGTGCCACTATTATCACTTTTGTGAGGAAATTAAGGCATAGAGGATTAAATGACTTTTTGAGAGACATAGCTATTAAGTAATCAAAATGGTAGGGCTTAGAGTGTTGCTGTAAACTTTAGGAAATGGTTTTCAGATGTGTATGGTTATTATTAAAGCCAAAACGCTAAGAACTGAACAGGAAGTACTGTTTTCTCTCACACAAATGGAAAGTACCAAAGTATTTAGAATAAAGCCTGTAGCAGTGCTGGGGAGAGCATCAAGGTGTTCCTGATCATTGACAAAGTCTTCTCTTGGGGACGGCCACCTCTTCTTTGTTTTATTATTTTTATGATAGGCTGTCATTATATGTCACCTTGGCTAGCATAGAACTCCTTATGTAAGCCAGAATGGCCTTGAACTCACAGAGTTGTACTTGCCTGTACCTCTGGAGTGATTGTCAACTATTCTTAACAATACATCTTAACATGGGCATTATCATGACACTCATTTTTCAGACAAAGGCACCAACAGCTCATACATGGCCTGTTACGTATCTAAATAAGCATTACACATGACTCGAGTCCTAATCCCTTTCCAGTGTGCTCCAAGAGAGCTAGCTCACAAACTAAAGATGTGTTTACCTCACAACAGCTTTTCTCATATCTGGTCCTTTGGAAGCCTAAGTGAACACACTAACCATATGTCCTGTTCCATCCAGAACATTCCTGGTTATACTTGCTGTTCTTGAGCAGTATGTAGGAGTGTTTTTTTCACTTCCAAAGACCTGTTTAGATAAAAATTCCGATGCTAACTTAGCTGCTTGCACAGGAGATGCTAAAGTTAAAGCTCTTTGCCTTTTCTTCCACTCAGGAACATTATTGGAGAGCAGAAAGTACAGGTGAAACTAAATTTAGGGCAACACCTGAAGATAAATATTCTAGTTTATTCCACCCACTCTTGCCTTTAGCCCCAAGTGATTGTGGCAGAAGCACTTATTCTCTGGATAGAAGGTTCTGGAAAAGGGGGAAGTGAGAAAGAAGAGAAAAGGCATATAACATACTATATTTCCCAACCCATGAAACATATGAGAGTTCAGACCCTTGCTACAGATAACCTCTCCGTTAAGGAAGCAACCCAATTTTCTCAAATTTCAAGCCATTTTCCAGGTCTTGGCAGCATCAACTTAAAAATCATTGGCAACTTTTCTGAAATGTTCTTGTCATCTATCTGTTCCTTAAGTTGACAGCTGTAAAAAAAAAAAAAAAAATAGAGGAAGCAAGCAAGATGGATTTGTAGCCCCAGAGCCACCATGACAACCTCCATGGATGGGAAAAACAGAGACAAAGTTCAGACAAACCCATGGCCAATCCAAGCAAGCTCTACTTAAGGGGCTGTGTGCTCCAATATGACTCCCTTTCGCTGAGAAAGGGACCAAAATGAGGTTGGAGACCGTGGATCTAGGAAGTCTCATGTTAATTTGACAAGAAGTATATTTGACTAGAATTTTATATGGTGGCCAAGTTCATCCTGGAGCTTTGTGAGCTATGAGCTCACAAGTGATCACACCTTGCCATACGTTGTCTGTCAGATACAAGGTGTCTTAGTCTTGCAAACAGAATTCAGACAGCTTCCCCTTGTCTGTTTGTAGAATAAATATTAAAATGTTATTTTTTCTCTCTAACTCCCTTTTGTTTTGTTTTGTTTTATTTTATTTTATTTTATTTTATTTTATTTTATTTTATTTTATTTTATTTTATTTTATTTTATTTTATTTTTGAGCTATTCGGGATGGAAAGCAAAATCTAGTTAGGTGTCTATTAGAGAGGCATTGGGCCCAGGGTTTGAAACTAGATCACTCACAGGCTGCCTCTATGCATGCCTACAGAGCCTCCATTGGTTATTTTTAGGCTGGTTGCTTCAGTATCTGTGTGTATAAAAAAGAAATGATACATGCTTCAAATGAATATTGTAAAAATTAAGTAAAAAGTAACAAACACAATTATTGTCCATCAGCAAAATATGCTCTCCTGCTCACCATTGCCATCTGCTGGCCAGAATGCTCATGGGCATCTTGGAATCCTTCAGCTTCCATGATCCTTCCAATACCCTTCAGATAGCCCATAATCTATGCAAGTCTCTCACGCTCTACTGAGTTCACCCAGTATGGTTGCTATGGCAGTTACTGACGTCCGGAAGACACAATGGAAGCATGAATGATTTCTTGATGTGAAGGTTCAGAATCAACCAACACTACTTGTGCCACATTCGTGACATGAGAGGAGAGAGCTTTGACTGAATTATCACAAGATCATGTTGTGAGAGGTCAAGAACTGGGATCATTTTTGCAATTAGCCTCTTCCTCCTCAGCTGCTGTCCCCTTAACTCACACCATCACACACGGCTGAGTATGAGAGCTAGGCTTCAGCCCCACACTAATACTAGCATCAAAATGGGAGCAGGTTTTAAATCACATTTCTACCTTAAGAAAAACAAAGGAAGATTTGATGAAACCAGCAAAAAAAAAAAAAAAAAAAAAAAATCCATAGGCAAACCTCCTGACACCTGCTGGCGTAGAAACGCCCCTCTTCCCCTCATTATCCATGACAGCAGGAAGGCTGCTGAAGGGCTGGCAACAGCTTGATTTTGATACTTCCCAAGCTTGGTTCTTCAGATATAGAGTTGCCTCCTTAATTAGCTCTAATTAGATTCATGGTTCATGTTAGGTCACAACAACCCCAAAGTTGGGTAATTTAAGAAGGATCCACAAGTCAGTTGCATAAAGCCAGCCTCATGGTTGCCTGGGTGATGGCGGTTCTCGCTCCACATGAGTTGTCAGGTAGCTGCCTGAGTGGCAAACATAGGTTGATCTAACAGAAAGGGGGAAACTCTGAGCACCTGTAGGCTTTAGATTTCATCACATGAAGAGTATTAACTTCCTTCACATCTGGGTGAGGGCAGCACAAGTTGGCTTTAAAAGAAGCATAGCCAGATTGGCCTCTCTAGAAATTTCTGACATCTTTGAGGCATCTATACTTTCTGACCTCAAAGACTTATTGCCAATGATACCCAACTCAGAAGACCCCCCCCCCAAAACTATCTAAAATGGTATCAACATTTATACCGTTTTAGAGAAGAGATGGATAGTTAAACACCAGGAAACAAAGTTGTGCACCCTAGCAACTGGCATCAGAGGTTAGACTAGAACCCAGGTGGAGGTGCCACAGTCACCAGCTGGCCTTTAGTTTGGGTCACAGCTGTCACAGGGAGAGCTGTTCCACCTTAGACAACAACCTAATTTCCTTAAAGCTCCCGCTTTCAAAGGACGTGGTTTTGTTCTCTTATGGAGTCATTGCGGTAAAAGTCAGACAGCACGTGACTTCTCCCATTTCCCTGGAACACAGTAGCTGCTCAGTAGATGTGTAAGAGTCGAGAGAGGGGCTAGAAGGAAGCAGAAGCCATAGGTATGTTCTAAGTAAAACCAGACAACAGTGGCTTTTCCTAATGTCCACGAGTTCTTCCGGTGGAATGCAAGCTCAACAGGGAGCAGGCTTATGGTTGTTTTATATTTTCGGAGCCTGGTAAAGAGGACACGATCCATGCATGGCATCAGAATAGTGAATTAAGCAAAGACAGTTCGCTCATTCTTTCTGGGGAAAGTGAGAAACTCGGAAGATTTACAATCACTGAGGCTCTTTCTCCCTCTTTCATTAGATTCGTGCTTAACTGAGGCAGGCAAGTGACTTAGAAAGCCCTAGACTGGAGCCCTAGCTCTGTCGCCTATGGGGCATGTCGTCTTAAACATGCTATTTAGCTTCCTCGCACCACTATTTTCCACTTATGCAAGGAAAGTGATACAAATACAATGTGAACAAAGGAGAACAGATGCTTGTTTAACACCCAAGCTGGCACAGCCTGCTTACCTGTCAAGAGGAGCTGCAGCACAAGAAGTAATACGGTCTTGCTTCCTAGGTTCCCAAGGTGTGATGAGGCCAGCTTTTCAACCCGGCATCCCTGGGGAGCTCCTATAAGAACACAACTCCAGACAGACTTCAGGAGCCCTCCCAAAACCCCTGCCATATGTGTCCACAGCAGTTCTGAGACAGAAACCAGTTACAAATAAACCAATGCTCACAAGTACTTTTGAGTCAGATAGGAAAATGGAAGACAGTCCAGTGCCAGTGGACATTATTAGCTGGGTGCTGGGGACACTCTTATGCACCAGGCCTACAGCTTTACAGCGTCAAGGGTATGCTAGTGATGACGCTTCCTCAGCTGCACTGGCCAGCAGGAGGAAATAACCCACTCCAGAGCCCTACTACAGTGACATCGTTTGATCCCCAGGCTCTCAGAGTTACATCCCTCTCTTTCAACGCTATCTCACTCTCTTGTTTTTGTTTTTGTTTTTCTCTTTGTTGTATACATTCTAATAGGCAGCCTCACATTGTCTGTGCAGTAAAGATAGGTATCAACCTGTCATCCCATTTATCCTTTCACCAGACCTAGAATGACCCTGGAAAAAAGGAATCTTCATCTTCATTATAAATGTAAGTAAGTCATGGGAGAAATGTCCTGCCTGTGGCTGCACAGGTATCAGCAGTAGTTGAGTGACCTTCAGTCACGCATCAGTCTGAGACCAGGGCTCCCTTTCTACTACTCCAGGGCCGTTTATAGCAGGCTTCTGCTCCCCTCAGCCTTCAACTCTCTCTTCTCTCAAAGGAAACCACTTAGACTATCCCCTTCGGTTAAACTCTCAGAAAAATAAATTACGAAGTCAAAATTCATGGATAGTTTTTACAGCTATGGCCTAAACTGTGTAGAGGTAAGTTACGCTGTGCCTTAGGCTCGAGGAAGCATGCGCTGCAAGCCCACAGATACTGTTAGTGAGGGGATCAAAACTGCAGCCAGCCTTTCAACCTCAACACCCCCTTCCAAAAGTCCAGAGCTTCCTCCTCAGCATGACGTATCAGAACAAACCTACAGCAGTTCACACCAATGCCTGAAGCTTCCTGATGATGCTACGACCCCCAAAGCCATTCCTCAGGTTCATGCATGACAGTCCCCATGAAAATAAGAAATGGGTGTTGTCATGTTTGTAGAACAAGCCACAGCAGGGAGACAAGGCTCCAGGTACTTAGAGGTCCTAGACTGAGCATATTAGATCCAACATCTAGAAAAGTCTCTGCTTAATAGTAAGGCCAGTCATCCTCAGGCAACAAGGCACAGTAGAACAGTCCACATACTAGATATTTTCATAGAAAATCATATCCTTAAAATGGCACCGCTATCCTTTCACCTGCTTTAATTTGTCCTGGCCGTGGTTTCATTATCTGAAAAATGAAGTAACAATAACAGGTGGTTTATTGACACAAAAATAAAATGAAATAACCTATGAAAAGCATTGCTACTATGCTCAGTGCGTCACTAAGGTTAATAAATATCATTATTACAGTGTTTTCCAGTTTATGTTCATTCTCCACATCTATGCCAGTCACAATTTGGGCAAGAGGCAGATCTTGATGGCCTAAGACTAACCTCAACTGATGTACCAAAAGGAGGGAGGAAATTATCAAGTCTAGTACCAGCTTTCCTGTCCTTCAGTTCTTGAGGGCCAGATATCTCTGTTTGCCAAGAACAGTGCTGGGTGATGACAAATAACTCTCCCTCCCTCCTTCTCCAAAAGCTTGGCAGTCTGCCTCAGGCATAATACTCTACTGCTAGGTGGTCCTAGAATCAAGGGGTTTTCTTTTTGCTGTTGTTTTTGACAGTTTCATACTGTCAATGAATTTTATTCCTCTCACCCGTCACTCCCCTCACTCCCCTATTCTCTCCTGCTGAGACCATTCTACTTCCTAGCAAGAACGCCACCTTCTTTCCTGTCTTCTTTCTGCATGGGACCTACTGAGTTTAAGCAGAATTGCCTGCACAAATATGAACGGGAGCTTATTTACTGGAGCATGAGCAGCCCATCGTTGGCTACACCACTGTCTCCTCACCCTGCAGCAGCAACAACAGCAAAACAAAACCAAAAAACCTGACTTGAGTCCCCCAGAGGGAGGTGGGACTTGATAGCCCTCCTCATACTGTGACGAATCTTGTGCAGGTCTTGTGCAGCTAAGCACAAGCATAGTGAGTTCAGGGGTGCAGTAGCCATGTCATGTCCACAAGAAGCCTTTTTGCTACACATCTCCTCATCCTCTGGCTCTTATGTTATTTCTTGTCCTTCTTCCAAGATCAGAGTCAAACACAGACTCAAAAAGATGATCAAAAGTTTATTGTATTTTTAGCATTCTTAGCAGGGATTTCAATCTCTGCGAATTTCAAGTTCCTGGTCTACAAAATAAGTACAAATTAAAGCTCATCTCATAGGGTGCTGTTAGGGCAAGAGAGATACATATGAAAATGTGTGCCTGGTGTCGGGTGAGTGCCTGAGAATCAGCCAATGGCTATAGTTTTTCTGGAAAAACAATTTCTTACTCAAAGTTCTTCTGGAGTCTTATTTTAGAAAACATTCAAAAGATGAAAGTCTCACAGCCGCATAAACAGTCACCTCTAAACACACAGTCAGCTGGGGCTCCAGGCATGTCTTGGTCATTGCAGGCACCAACTGAGAATGTTAACACCAATGAATTTTTGCCCTTGGCTTTCTTTGGACTCACTGCTGGTGATTGCTGGTGATTGGTGAGCATTTCTTCCACTCCAGGATGTGTTAAATATTTGTAGCTGAGCAGCATTAGAAGGAAGTCTTCAATAGCTATATTTAAGCCAACTGTTAGGGTCCCAGAAGAAGGAAAGTTACCTATGACCTTGGACGTTCATTGCCCTTGGTGACTCTTTCATGGTGTGGCCGCATCACTAGCCTATTTCATTCTATGGCTATGCAAAACAAGGGACACAGAAAAGGCTAAGAAAGAATGGTTTGGTTTTTTTTTTTTTTTTCTTTAATCTCACTGATATTTTATTTCAGAGAATCTGAAATGCTATTTCAACATGTAACAAATGTTACTTAAATACTAATGAAATATTCTACATTCCTTTTTTAACAGTGCTTGTGAAATTGAGTTTCTTTGGGTTTTTTGGTTTTGTTTGGTTTGTTTTTGTTTTGTTTTGTTTTGTTTGCTGTTCTGGAGATTTATTTTTCTTTCTTTCTTTCTTTTATTAATTTCTTCAGATTCCATCTCAATGCACCAACCAAGAACAATACATGTAGTAAACATTGAACCCCTACTCAGATCTAGCCAATGGACAGGACATTCTCCACAGTTGTGTAGAAAGCAGGGACTGACTCTGATATGAGCTCTGGCGCCCCATATTTGATCACTTCCCCTTGGTAGGGAGGCCTGGTGGCACTCAGAGAAAGCATAAGCAGGCAACCAAGATGAGACTTGATAGGCTGTGACCATATGGTGGGGAAAGAATGGTCTTATACCCACATAAAGCTCAGGAGAACTAAACTGTCAGTTCTGCAAGAACACTGTCTAGTGACCACTCTGGTTTCATTAAGGAGAAATCCAAGGCACAGAGAAGCTTAGAAATGTAGTCAGTCACAAAGTAGGTTAAAAAGAAGGCCAGATTTAGGGCCTATGACTCACACTAATTCTTTTTTTCTTAAATTTTATAATTTTTTTTTATTAATTTATTCTTGTTACATCTCAATGTTTATCCCATCCCTTGTATCCTCCCATTCTTCCCTCCCTCCCATTTTCCCATTATTCCCCTCCCCTATGACTGTTCCTGAGGGGGATTTCCTCCCCCTGTATATGCTCATAGGGTATCAAGTCTCTTCTTGGTAACTTGCTATCCTTCCTCTGAGTGCCATCAGGTCTCCCCCTCCAGGGGACATGGTCAAATGTGAGGCACCAGAGTACGTGAGAAAGTCATATCCCACTCTCTATTCAACTGTGGAGAATGTTCTGACCATTGGCTAGATCTGGGTAGAAGTTTAAAGTTTACCGCCTGTTTTGTCCTTGGCTAGTGCCTTAGTTTGAGCGGGACCCCTGGGCACAAATCTGCCTATCATACTTGTAGGTTTCTAGGACCCTCTGGATCCTTCTACTTTGCTATTCTCCCATGCTTCTCTCATCTAGAGTCCCAATAGGATGTCCTCCCCTCTTTCCCAGTTTCCTGGTAAGTGAAGGCTTTCATGGGACATGCCCCTTGGGCTAGTATGCAGATATAAGTGAGTATATACCATTTGATTCTTTCTGCTTCTGGGTTAACTCACTCATTATGATCATTTCTAACTCAATCCATTTATCCACAAATTTTGGGAATTCCTTGTTTTTAATAGCTGAGTAGTATTCTATAGTGTATATGTACCACAGTTTCTTTATCCATTCTTCTAGTGATGGACACTTAGGCTGTTTCCATGTTCTGGCTATTATGAATAAGGCTGCTATGAACATGGTTGAGCAAATTTTCTTGTTGTGTGCTGGAGCATCTTCTGGGTATATTCCAAGGAGTGGAATAGCTGGGTCCTGAGGAAGCCCTATTCCCATTTTTCTGAGATAGCACCAGTTAGATTTCCAAAGTGGCTGTACTAGTTTGCATTCCCACCAGCAATGAAGGAGTGTTCCTCTCTCCCCACATCCTCGCCAGCATGTGGTGTTGCTTGAATTTTTGATCTTAGCCATTCTGATGGGTGTAAGATGGAATCTCAGAGTTGTTTTGATTTGCATTTCCCTGATGACTAAGGAGGTTGAGCATTTCTTTAAGAGTTTCTCAGCCATTTGATATTCCTCTGTTGAGAATTCTCTGTTTAGTTGCAAGCCCCATTTCTCAATTGGGTTATTTGGTTTGGTGGTGTTTAATTTCTTGAGTTCTTTATATATTTTGGATATTAGACCTTTGTCAGATGTAGGGTTGGTAAAGATCTTTTCCCAGTCTGTAGGTTGTCGCTTTGTTCTCTTGACGGTGTCTCCTGCCTTACAGAAGCTTCTCAGCCTCATGAGGTCCCCTTTATTAATTGTTGACATGAAGGCCTGGGCCATTGGTGTTCTGTTCAGGAAGTTGTCTCCTGTGCCAATATGTTCCAGGCTCTTCCCCACTTTTTCCTCTAAGTGACTTAGTGTCTCTGGTTTTATGTTGAGGTCTTTAATCCACTTGGATTTGAGTTTTGTGCAAGGTGACGAATATGGGTCCAGTTGCATTTTTTTACACATAGACCTCCAGTTAGACCAGCACCATTTGTTGAAGATGCTATCCTTTTTCCATTGAATGGATTTGGCTTCTTTGTCAAAAATCAAGTGATCATATGTGTGTGGATTCATATCTGGGTCTTCGATTCGATTCCACTGATCAACCAGCCTGTTGCTGTGCCAGTACCATGCTGTTTTAATTACTATTGCTTTATAGTACAGTTTGAGATCAGGTATGGAGATTCCTCCGGAGCACCTTTTATTGTACAAGATTGTTTTAGCTATTCTGGGTTTTTTGTTTTTCCATATGAAGTTCAGAATTGAACTTTCAATGTCTTTAAAATATTGTGTAGGTATTTTGATAGGGATTGCATTGAATCTGTAGATTGCTTTTGGTAGGATGGCCATTTTTACTATGTTAATTCTCCTGATCCATGAGCAAGAAAGATCATTCCATCTTCTCAAGTCACCTTCAATCTCTTTCTTCAGAGTTTTGAAATTTTTTTTTCAAACAAGTCCTTCACTTGCTTAGTTAGAGTAACTCCTAAATATTTTATATTGCTTGTGGCTAATGTGAAGGGTGTGGTTTTCCTAATTTCTTCCTCTGCAAGCTTGTCATTTGTGTATAGGAAGGCTACAGACTTTTTTGAGTTAATTTTGTATCCAGCCAATTTGCTGAAGGTGTTTATCAGCTTTAGGAGTTCTCTGGTGGAGTTTTGAGGGTCACTTATGTACACTGTCATATCATCTGCAAAGAGGGATAATTTGACTTCCTCCTTTCCCATTTGGATACCCTTGATCTCCTTTTGTTGTCTTATTGCTCTGGCTAGAACTTCGAGTACTATATTGAAGAGATATGGAGAGAGTGGGCAGCCTTGCCTTGTTCCCTATTTTAGAAGAATTTCCTTGAGTATCTCACCATTTACTTTGATTTGGGCTATTGGCTTGCTGTATATAGCCTTTATTATGTTGAAGAAAGCGCCTTGTATCCCTGATCTGTCTAAAACTTTAAACATGAATGGGTGTTGGATTTTATCAAATGCTTTATCTGCATCTAAAGAGATGATCATGTGTTTTTTTATTTTCAGTTTGTTCATATGGTGGATTACATTGATGGATTTCCGTATATTAAACCATCCCTGCATGCCTGGAATGAAGCCTACTTGGTCATGATGAATGATATCTTTGATGTGTTCTTGTATTCGTTTTGCAAGTATTTTATTTAGTATTTTTGCATCGATGTTCATAAGAGAAATTGGTCTGAAAATCTCTTTTATTGTTAAGTCTTTGGACTCACACTAATTCTTGCTGCACCAAGCTGTGTATACTTCTGTTCAAATGTGTCCTTAAAAGCATACTAGATCACACCCTTCATGGTGTTTCCTCTGTGACCCAGCATGATCCAACAACTCCTGGGCCAGTGCCTTGCACCATAGCTTCCAACTGTATGCAGACCCTGTGAGCACTACAGTACAAGAAACAAGGTAGTGCTTCCTGGCCTTCACTGGCTTGACACACAGGGCCCACTAGGCTTCAGGCTATAAACTGTTGCTGTGGCACTGTTATGATGAGCCAGAAGGATGAGAATATTAACTCCTACTGCAAGGCAACTGCACTGAAAGAAGGGGGACCAGGAGGAGCAAGTACCAAGTTCCTTTCCCATCATCTACTCAACTAACTATTCCAAGGTGCTACATTTACATAGCCCAGAACTAGCTAGATATCTAGGCCTTTCTGGGGTAGATAAGATGGGAAGGTCAAAAGCCACAGACTCAGAGATGTGCATATATCAATCCAAAGGAACCTGATGAGAAGAGAGTAGAGCATCTATGTGCCCATTGTTGGCCATAATTATTATACAGGGATACTTAAGGGCATTTTGTGCAAGTATTTATACTTTTTGAGTGTATTCCCCCATATCTCACTATCCTTCACTCTTTTCTATAGAATGAAATTTGGTTTAGTCATATTGTTTTCTTCTATATGTTGCTTTGAGTTGGGTTTTAGATTTTGTTTTGAGTCCATCTTAAAATTTTGACATGATTTCTGGCTTTTATGTTATTAGTTATCTTCTCACCTCTCTGACAAGAGACTTGACAGAAACAACTTAGGAAGGTTTTTGTTTGTTTGTTTTTTTGTGCTCACTGTTTCTCTTGCCCTATAAATTTACATTATTGTGTCAAGAACATGTAGTAGAGGACAGACACACCGTTTGTCATCATCTAAAAAGGGGAGATGAAGACAGCAGGCATTACTGAAAAATATGTCCCAAAGGCCCTGCCTCTGCTGACCTACTGCCTCCAGCTCATCTCTGCTGCCTATGCCCACAGAACTATGCAAAATAGCCCCAAGGTCTAGTGACCAAGCATTCTAATAGTGAGCTTATGGTGATATCATACAGTTAAAAAGATAGTGCTGGAGACTTTCTAATCTGCAAGTCTGCATATTTTTTTTCTGGAACGATCCGCATAGATTTGTTAGTATAGGTACCTACCCGCCATCATTTTTAGGAAAACAGCCCTTAAGCTTCTCAAGGTCCAAGGCTTGCCCAGGAGGCTGTGTGACTCAGAGGACCTGGAGATCCTGAGAAGAGATTTAATGAAGCTGGGTGACTTCCTCACCTTACTAGGCAAGTAAAAGCTGAGTAGGGAGATGGAAGCTACACAAAGTCCCATGAGACAAGAGTTTCAACCCTTGAACTTCAAGATCATCCCCCAGCAGCAGCAATGGGAATCATGTGTCACACAAACGTAGTATTCAGGGAAGACAGATGTGCCCTCATGAAGGTTACGAAAGTGGTTACCATGCCAACTTGGCTGAGAAGAGAATTATGTCCCAAAGGGAGGCAGTGTCCTATGGATTCTTGCCTTCGAAGCCAGCAGGACTTGAAGGATGAAATGCTCATACATAAATTTGATTATAAGCAATGTTCTGGTGTTTAGTGATCACATATTGGTGAAACCAGGGACCAACTAGATATACATGGCTCAAGAAGACCATGAAGAACATAACATAATTGGTGCTTCACAGCTCATAATCAGTAGATGAAAAATCATGCGTGAGAAATAAGAGGTCAGTAAGAAGAGAGAGAGAGCCATTTTCTTAAGGATGTGGTAACCTCAGCTATTCAAACAGACTGCCTATATTTTATAGCCTTCTTTGGTAAAGTCTCTTAACCTGAAGTAAAAAGACTAAGAGAAGGGTCTGGGATGATAGGTCAGAGGTTACAAGGACCCAAATTCCTAAAACATTTGGTGGCATTGGGTATCTCACAGTTACATGTAACTACAGCTCCAAAGAATCCAATGAACTTTCCTAACACACACATACACACACACACACACACACACACACACACACACACACACACACACACACACCAAAAAATGAATCTTTACTGAAAAGCCAAGAGCAGTATAGCTTGCCAGCAACATCCTAATGCCTTTGCTTGTCTCTGATTAGTCAATCTCTGAACCAATCACCATGGCACTGCTTATGTCATGAGACTCAGACGTATATGAACTGTGTAAGGGTTCAGTCCCACAAACATCACCTAGAATAAGGAGGAGGAAGAGACAGAGGATCCATGCAAAAGTTAGAGAGTCCTACAGGAGGAAGAAGAAGAGGAGGAGGAGGAAGAGGAGGAGGAGGAGGAAACAAGGAGACAGACTATAAACATCCACTATCCAAAACAAGTGACCCTAAGTCACATAGCTGGCCTCCCTGAGCCAGTTCCCTCACAGACACAGAGATGATGACAATGTAAGCCTTCTATGATTTTGCTAGTGCAATTTGGGAAAGATAACATACAAAAGGCTAGTACAGAGCTTGGCAAGATCAAAATCACAGGAGATGTGTGAAGTCATTTCTTTTGCTTAGATTTGGTTTCCTTTTTATTATACAGTGATTTAGCCTTCTTTATAGAAACTTGTCAGTAATGCCTTTATTGGGACACAAATGAGCCTTCTTCAGAATACAGCAAGTGTGTTGTCCCCTGCCACACACAGAGCATCCACAGTTGCAGTGCTCTTTAGCATGCGCCATGAATGAGGGCAGAGAGGGAGGCTTGGGGAATTTCCACAGGCCTTGAAGAGCAGTCCAAGTTATAAAAAGAATGTCCGTGTTTAAAAATTAAATGTTTGGTTTAAATATTTAAATGTCCCATTTTTCCCCCTGCCTGGTTGTTAATTCAGTATTAAAACAGAGGACGACTTGATTTACGACCCCCGACATTGGCCTCCAGGGCTTTCTGAGCAGGAGCTCTGAATTCTTCCTTGAGAGTCACAATCATTTTATTGGTTCCCCATTTGCTAAGCATCTACTCACGTAGGGGACAGACACTGTCTTCTCAATGGGATAACATTTCACACTTCTTATCCCTCTTCCTGAAACTTTGCTGTGCAATGGAATCATAATTTCTCATTTTAAGAGTAAGGCTCAGAGAGGCCAAGTTAGTTTACCCAAGCCCACTCAACCACCCTGTGACAGACAACGGGATAGGGATCTATGCTAGGTCTGCCAGACTTGAGTGTGCATCCTGTGAGCTGTATTACACTGTTACACTAGAAAATCGGGTACAAAACCTGTCAGAAACTAGGACAGCACCATTGCTGGGCTACTCCTTTGGCGTCCTTGCCAGCTGCTCTAGGGGATTTACAGAAATCTGATCAGGGTCCAACGAAGCACAGGGAAACAATGGAGCAGTACAAGATTAAAACAAATCTTTGTTACAGACCAAGCAAGGCAGGGAAGGCATTTTTAAAGGAGCACTTAATGACATATCATCAGCAAAGTACTGAGATATTTGTTGTTTACAAAATTTACTGTCACTCTAATAAATGCCAGAAGTGACATCCGTCAGTGGGAGTGTGTGCGTGGCCTTCCAGGAGTAAGTTCGGAGGAATTAGCTGAGGAGGAAGCCGTGCGTGCAGTTGTTGCTCACAGCATGTGCCCTTTCCGGTCCATCTGGACCTTTGTGAACACAAATTTCTGTTGTGTTTAGAGATTTGAGTGCTAGAGAAAAGGACGCAGGAATCCTTCTGGGCTGCCTGTTGGACACAGGGTAAAATTAGGATGAAAGAAGAAAGGAGGCTGCTCAGAGCAACATAGCAGTTTCGTAGTTAACAGAGAACTCTAACCCAATGCTGGGACTGGTACCTCCCTATGAAGCCCTCGTTATCAGCTTCTGTGACTTGAACTTACTACAGATGTCTTACACAATTTTCATTAAGTTGAGGACTGAACCGCTCACAGAAACCAACAAGCTAAAGGCTTGTTCCCCAGGTACCATAACTGGAGAGTGAGAGAACCTTTAGAAAATGGAGCTTATCCTGAAGCCCTTAGCTCATTGGGGAATTGCCTTTGAAGAACACTGTAAGAGCATGTTCTCCTCCCCTTTCACCTACTGTTTCCCAACCATAAGGTGAACTAACAATTTGTTCTGGCAAACATTCCCCGCCCTTGTCATCCTGCACTCCCATCACAGAACTAAAAGCAATGGGTCAGCCAAACGTGGACTTTTTATAATTGTCCCAAATAATTTGCTATCACACAAATGAGCATGCCTCCTATCCTCGCAGTCCTTCCATTTGTATGCGTGTGTTTCTAGGCTACTCACAAACATAAAAAGGTTTCTATTAAAATGTGATTCACACAATACAATAAACAAACATTAGGAGGCCATAAAAGGACATAAGTGTGGGTGGTAGGCATGGTTTAACACTTACCTTGGGAAATGGCAATCCATACGCCACACTTCAGCAGTGTTGGGAACTCCAGAAACCCATAGAGAAGACAGTGTCTGCCTAGTGGTCATGATAGCTATAGAAAAAAATAAAGAAAAAGTCATTGCCAGAGAATTTCAGCAGAAATTCCCATGAGAATATTCACCAACAGATGACCCATGTATAAACATTCACACACATAAATCCATATCTATAAACATTCAAATCCAACTGAAACACTGACGCTAAGGCAATTACTCTCAAGCCTGAACTAAAGGAAACATTTCTCAGCCTCTATTTGTGACTGTGCATGTGACTAGACCCCATGTTCCTGCCACTTCAACTTCCCCACCACAATGTACTATAACCTAGATTCATGAGCTAAAATAAACCCTTTCTCCCCTACATTGCTTTTGTGAGGTATTGTACCACAGAAACAGGAAAAAACAAAGACCTGTAAGCCACTGATAAGTACAAATATTAATTGATCCAAAACAATTTTAATTTTTTTCTAACTCGAAAGGATGGGTAAATACAATCACCCAATTGTAGAGTTGAGTGGAATAACAACCAGGTCAAAATCAGGCCATTTACTCTCTATTTCCTTGACGGCGTCTCAGCGCCTCAGCTTGCTTCTAGAGGGATCACCCCTTTGATTTTTCTGAGCAACTGAATGGGATCACATCCCCCTGCAAACGGTGTCTTTAAAAGAGTGATGAGATCTTTATGACTTACAGTCTCACCTGTATGTCACCTACGAAACAATGACATCAGGTGTACTTTCTTATCTGCTGGGTATTTGTTTCATTATCTGTTTAATGTGTTTACCAAATCAACAAGAGGATGGTTCTGTGGCTAGAGTTCTGCTGAGCTGACCCTTCTCTTTCTACCTAATGACCCTTGGGTTGGAAATGCAAGCACACCTCAAAGAGGGTCCCACACTTCCTGAGGATACGTGTCTCTATACTCTCCATTGTAAGCACATTGCCCTTCTAGCCAATGGTTTCCCTATGCTGCCCTTCTGTTCTGAGCCCTAAGATCCTTCTTGAATCTGCTGCCTTGAAACTTGAAGACATCTGCTAGTGCATGATGCCAAGTTCTACAAGCATCTTTTTCATGGAACAACAAGTTCTTGGTTTTCCTATTGCTGAAGGCACTGTCACCAACCTCAGCTTGTTCCCAGTGTGAATTTTTGCTTCCAATCCTTCAAAGATGAGTTCTTGCTTCAGTTTTAGGTCCTCATAGTGTCTCCTCGTCCTAGCTCTGAACCAAGCCCAGGACTAGATAACAGGCATTAATGACTATTACAAGCCAAGATTTTCACTAGTCATCACTATTTGAGTTTCTTTGCACAAATTTAAAAACATGAAAGCAAAATACTTCAGACTCCCCATGAGATTTCCAGTCATCTTTTTAGGGCAGCATGTAAGATAGGACAAAAGTACATTAAGTAAATTGTGCCACTGGATAATCTAAACACTGATCTCCAATGCAACTGTCCACTGAGTCTGTTGTCTCTGCCTTCAACATTCTTACTGCTTCTCAGCTCCTCTGGATCCCAATCATCAGCATCTCATGCAAAGATGTCAACCTTCCTCTGGACTGCCCATATATCCTTGCCCATGCCCTCTTCAGCATGTTATCCACACGTTAGTGAACTCTTCAAAATGCAAGCCATACAAGTCACTATTCACAGAAAAAAAAGTTACAGACTTCCTATCTCTCTCCAAGTAGAAGCAAAGGTCAACAGAACAGCTACTATCCTCAGTTACTTCTCAAGTGCTTAGTTTTGGCCTCTCTGGCCTGTTCTTTCAACTCCCTCCCTTCATTCCATACTAGAGCCACACTGGCCTCCTAGTTATCACTGCACATCCCATGCTCCCCCATGTCCAAAGCTGGGGATCCCAGCACAATCTACTCTTCCTGACATACACTCTCACCACTGAGCTTCTGCATGTGTATCCCTTCCTCTATGGACACTATCCTGCCCACTGACTTACAACTGAGCCACTGCCCCCAACAAGCCCTAAGATCACTAGTCTTTGCTGCCTTAGGACTCTATATGTTGCTATACAATTTGTCATAATCCCATACAGAATGTGGCTAGAGTGTTGTACTGCCTGTTGCCTGCCTCTGTCAACTTAACTGGAAGCCATATGAGGCCAATCTTTCTCCTTTTTCAGCCATTGCTGCAATGGCTGTTATGGACTAGTATCTGTTGCTCACTATGCATTAAAAAAGAGGTAATCCACAGCATCCTAGTGCATAACCAGGGTCATTCCTAAGCTGGAGAAGAAACCCTAGGGAAGCAGGCTTTGGAGGATAGGCTTGGGTTCAAACACTGACCCTGAAACTTACTGGCTGTGACACTTGGGGAAAGCTTCTACTGTCTCAGAGTTTCTATTTCTCTATAAAATGAGGTGCAGAATTTCACCAGCGTTTGGGGAAGAATCAGTGAAATAGCATATGTGGAATGTGCGACACAGGGTCTGACCCAGATGTTCATTTGAGATCTGGCTTTAGCTATTTATGATGGTTCCATAATAACATATACGTGCCACATGACGGAGGATAGCAATGATCAGGGCACCTGGATCTCTATTCCCAGTCACTTTCTCACTCTGACAAACCAGTGTCCCAGCCCTTGAAATTCAAACTTTGCCTTGACAAAGTAACAAATTACCATATGCTGGGATCTTCAGAGACTCTCCCAAATAGTCAAAATCACAAGGTTAAGCTTTAAACATCAAGGTTTCCTGAAATATTAATTAACATTAAAATAAAAGCACTACAGTGAGAAGTGATAAGAGCAACTGGGTGAAGTTGGAAAAACTACAGAATTTCAACTAGCACGCATCTTCCAGAATGCCTATTTTTCACCCTGTGGTGTGGATGACATAATAATCCTAAAGGGGTTGAATCCATGTGGGACATGCCCATCACACAGGCACACATACAGAGAAGAGGGAGGGAGGGTGGGAAGGAGGGAGGGAGGGAGGGAGGGAGGGAGGGAGGGAGGAAGAGACAGATAGAGAGAGAGAAGGTGGGGAGAGAACCTTCCTGCATGTAGTACCTACTGGCTTTCAGTCCAGTCCTGGTCCTACAGTCCACTTGAGTTGAAGAATTACCTCTTTGTGTCCTCAATTTGGATGGCTTACAGTGAATTCACAATAACCATTCTACTTATAAATGGTTGCATTACAGAATACTCCCTAGACCCAGGCAGACAGGAAAACTAGCCACTCATCCTAAGCGGCCTGTTCCATGTCCAAAGCCAGAGACCGTGTATCCTGCTTTCATTTTCTCCAAGCAGCCAGCCGATAGGTGTCTAAAAATCAATGGCCAACACCTGTTCAGCACTTCTGTGTCCATTCTACCACAGAAGGGTCTGTCGAGGCTGTTGGATCAGGATCCAGAGCCAGTCAAGAGTCACAAGGAGGTACATGCGCATTGGGTCCAGCCGGCCTTTGGATTGGTCTCCAGCAATCAAAGGCACTTTATAGGGATATTATTCTATTACAAAACCAGCCTTTACTCTCCTAGCTTGTAAATCTCACCTTTAGATGGTTGTCAAGGTTTTTCTGATATGTTTTGGCTTACTTTGGAAAGTCATAAAATATCTCTAAGGTAAGAAATAATGATAGCTCATAAATTTCACTTACTGTTATTCATTCTAGGTGCAACTGAACTCAAACTTACCCACTTTAAAATAAATTCTTTTTCTCCCTTTAGATGTTTGTTCCCCAACTACCATAAAATCCGCTTGCTTTTTGGGGCTGGGTGTTACAATTCATTGTCTTCTCTCTGAAGAAGTTTACAGGTTAGAATCAAATAAAAATGCTCGTGATGATGTCTAAAACTGAAGCCACAAGAGCTGTGTATATTTCAACATGCTGGAGCTGGGAAAGGGGATGAAAAGGAGTTCTCTCACACAGAGAGCAGTGGTCAAAGGTTCTCAAACCCGGGAGTGCTACAAATCATCACCCATCCCGTCCAGGATCCTAAGCTCATGTTTCCAGGTGTGATTCAGCAAAAATGTGCCCAGAATGGAGAATTGAGATTGGAGGCTGTATTTTCAGGGCAACCCCCAAGTTTTTCACTGTAACCTGAGCACAGATCGCACTGTGAATGATCCTGGGAGAGGAAGTAGAAGAAGCCTAGGGAATTACATATCAGGAGGAAAGTTGAGGCAATGCTCAAAGCTGCCTTCAAAGAGCTGCCAGCAGTCCAGACCTTGCCAACCAGGGAGATGCAAGTGGAGACCACAGGTGGCAGGAGCTAAGGCTCATCCATGTGACAGATTAAAAATGACCTTCCACAGAAAAGGAAAGAGAAGATACTTCTATACTTGATACTGGCATGGATACTTAGCTGGCCCATAAAAACACACTTACTGGCTTCCTGCAGGTCACTTTTAAAACATTTATTTATTTATTTATTCACATACTTATTTTTGTCGCCTTTGGTACTGATTTTTCACCCTGCATTGTATATTCCCCAGCAATAAAGGATGAGATTCCTGCTCCACCGGCCAGCCTTTCTTCTTGCTTCAAACCCTTTGTCCTCAGAAGAAAGTCAGTGCCTAGCTCTGTCCAGCCTGCTAGATAAGGTGGGGTGTTTGCCAGCACCAGGTATGCCCACTCCTTCCCCTACAGGCCTCACATCCAATCCAAAGCTGTTTCTTCCCCACTTCTGTCCCTGCACTGTGACAGAAATAGATTTGGCTTACTCTGAATCAAAAACCACTTTCCCTTCCAGCCCTCCACACTGTCTTCCCTGGATCGATGGGATTAGAAATGGCTGATTTAATTAGTCCAGTTGCAACCTCGCTTTATTACTTTCTCATTTACAATGAAATAATGGGGAGCAAGCAAAAGGGATTTGTCATTATCTAAGGCCTGGGTGAGGCCAGAAAGGACGTGATTGCTGGTACCAGCTGCAGCCTTTACCTTGAGGGAAATTTCTGCCCTTCGAAGAAAATCAGGATTTGTGACAGTTTGTGGAAAGCAGCAAACCACTGCACTGACCACAAAGGCAGCAGTCCTGAACCTCAGGACTTCTAATCAGGACCCACGGGACCTGTGTGGGATGATGCCTTCTGCCACCTTCTGCACGGCCAACAGCAACGTTTCAGGCCTGGGTGCATTCCCATCCCCTCTGAAGAGCATCTCTTTAATGATACCCAGGTGACTGCCTCCTTGGGTCTGGGATAGGACGCACTGTTTGGACAGTATCAGCTATATGCTGGCTCTGAATGGCCTCATCCCTAACATGAAAGTCCATTTACATCATAAGAGTAATTCTCATCAGGGTCCAAGGGCCACGTCATGTCCTGCTGCCATACCATGAACAAGCTACTCCTTCCAACGAGGATGCCTTATTCCTCTTCCTCCTCCACTCCTTTCTCCCACTAGGCAACTGTCCCCATTAAACAGCCCAGAACAAATATGGCTGTCTCAGAAAGGCTTGTCCTGGCTCTCAAACACGTGTAGTTGTCACTTTTTCCTTAGTGTGCTGACAGCATCTCGTATAGCCATCCATCATAGCGCCATTTAATTATGTTTTCTGAGTCTTCCCCCAACTGGATAATGAGATCCTTGCACTTTTATTCAGGTCATCTTTGTATCCCAGAACTCGGAAAAGTATCTGGAGCATTAGTGGATATTCAAAATATATGTGCGAGATACAAGAATGAATGAATGAATGAACTAGTCAATCAATCAATTTTGAGCCAATCTCATTAAGTCTCAGCTCTCATCTTGGGAATGACAAAATGTATAGTTGTCTGAACGATGTGATTGCAGAGAGATCAATATCTCTCGCTACACCCCAAAATAGCTTCCCTCAAATCCATTATGCTGCATGAAATTCTCGCCATTGCTTTACTCATTTAATTCACTATGTATTGATTTCAACAAGAGCGATCTAAGATAAACTTGAAACTGTAGTTGGATCTGGTCTAGCATTTCTCTATGAGCAAGGCTTCAGGAAAAGCAACTATGTCCATGAAAAGAGACACTTCACTGTGGAGAGCTTTCCAGATGAGCTTCCAACAGTTTAGGAAATCTCTGGCCCTATTCTCTGGATGAAAGAGGATCTCAGAAGATGCAGGTAGGGTGGCTAGAACCAGACATTGCACTCACGTGTGCTCAGGCAGAGTTGGGAGGCTCTGCTCTGCTCTGCTCCCTACAGAGGCTGGAGATCAGCAACTGGAGCACATGTGGAGGAAGTGTGCCATGGAGACAAATCATGAAAGTGTTGTCCAATAAGTCACCCAGATACAGACCATGCAATAAAGTAGATGGCGCTACAGGAGCATAAGAGGGAAGCTGCCCGAAGACCAAGTGTAGGGAAAAAATCTCTCAGAAGGAATACCTGGAACCTAAGTAAAATCTTCAGGGGAATCTTCCCAGCACACCCACTACTGAGCCTGGCCTATCAGCGTGCTCAGTCCATATCTGCTAAATTGAAGGATGGACAGACAGGGTGTTGAGACTACTACTGCCACTCCCACCATATTAATGAGGCAACCAGAGCCCAGAGAATGAAATGGCTCAGAGGGATTGCAAGCAGATAGAGGTAGAGGCAAAATTCAAATCCAGTCTTGCCTGATTTAGGAACTCAAACTCTTGCTGTCCTCACTGTGTCATTTGAGGTGAGATGTGTAGCCACTGTGTTGGTTCCTGACCACACCCTGGAGAAGTCATGCTGTTGTGCTGCACAATTCACAATAGCTTGTCAATGCTGCCTACACATCTCTCCCCTATCCTGTAGCAAAATGACTCGGAAGTGGCTGCTGCTGGGAGCATTTGTACCACAGATATTGACAAATGCTGCAAATCATGGGGTTTGTTGTTTGCTTGTTTGTGTTTAGTTTTCATACCTGGCTTGCTTGCACTCAGAAAGCCAGTTTTTAAATATTTGCCTAGGCACCACTGAAATGAAGGCAGAACACATTCTCCCATTTCACAGCTGGAACATACTCCTGCAGTTAAAAAAAAAATCATCTGCTCAGGTAGACAACATGCATTTCATTCGTTTACATTATACATGAGGAGACTCAAGTCTATAAGATGAAATGCCTCTGAGAATGTAACTCCCAAGTGACACACCGCTGCACACAGCTGCTATTCCTGCATCGTCCTTGCACTAAAATTCCAAGATGGAAAGTAGAAAGGAGATGGGCTTGGTTTCTAGCCCCAGCTCCAGCAGAACAGGTGTTTCCTACCTGCAGAGAATTTATATATTTTGTTATGGAGAGAGGAAAGAGAAAGAGGGAGGCATATATGTGAGCAGACAGGAAAAGAAAGTGAAGATGAGGTCTCATTTGGTTGGTGGGCTTGACCTTATGGCTCTGCTCCACCCTCCCAAGTGGGGGGATTTGGGTTTGCACCACCATTCCCGGTATGTGTGTGTCTAATATTTAATGTGTATCTTTAACTTATTTTTCTTCCTTGACGACTCTTGCTACAGAGGTGCCCCATTTTGGCTTGTGGATGCTCCTCTGGGTTTGCTGTCCATGCCACTGAGCTGTTTCTGTGCTACTGCTCCGTTCTTTTTCTTTGTCTGAACTTGTGCCCTGATTCCTTCTCTTACTTCTTAAATCCAAATCTCTATTAACACTTAGCCTTTATATTTCACTAGTACAAACATTGAGACCTACAACTGACCTCTAAATAACTATTTTGATGCATCCCACAAATGTTCGATCAAATTTTTATGTCATCCTAAAGAGTGCCTCCTTCAACTTGTGAGTGATAGTAAAATGAGGTAATTTTTGAACGTGTAGGGGTTTGGTTAGATATTTTATTGACGATCTCTATGTAGTCCCACTGAAGCTACAGACCATGGTCTTCATGCTCCCCAATAGCAGAATTCCACATTTGTTTTGTGGTTCGATATGTGATCAATTTCACACGTGTTCCTTGTATGATTCAAAAGTGATAACTTCACAATTGTTGAGAGAAATTCTCTAGGTGTCTCTTTTAGATGAAGATGAATAATTGAACTGTCCAAATCTCCTTTGGCCTTGCTGATTATTTGGTTATTTATGTTATCAATTATTGAGAGAAAAGTGTTTTTAAAAAAAATCTTCCCCTTCTAGTTCTGTCAGTCTTGGTTTGAATATATTAAGGCTGTGTAATTAGATGCATAAAAGTTTAATTGGCTCTATATCCATAGGAATGGAAAGCGATTCCTTTGTTATAGTTAATCTTTTTCATCTCTAGCAAGATTTCACCTTATATTTTGCCCTGTGCATTCATTTTGCCTAATATTAAAGACACTGGGGCAGATTTATTTACATTTTCCAGGACTATAACTTGGGGCATGTTTCTTTCATTCTTCCCATTGCTTTATGTTTGAGGTGTGCATGAATACAGAGCCAGCGGACTTTTAAATCATGCATGACCCCTTCGTCCTTCGGCAGTTTCTCCAGCTACCACCACTCCACTCACTGATAGGTTTGCATTTGACTCTATCATCGTATTCTGTGCTCATCGACCTTGATTTATGTTTCTTCTTTTGATTTTCTTATATCATTTACAATTTAAAATGATATTTTTTTCAATTCAAATTTCCATTTCAGACATTTCCATGTCCTCCTATGGAGGTTATACACCCTACTACTATCCTTTCAAGTTCCATCCTAGTAGCCCTAACATGTGCATTTGGACATACTTACCATTTCACAACTTACGGTGTGAGTGGCCTTATGGTAGGATACGGGTCATCTGGGGCACTTAATGTCCCTCACTTCTGTTCCAGCTTATATCCCAATATGCTTGTGTAGCTGGATTCTGGCTTGTTTGTTGTGTTTCTGGTATTTTTTTTTTAACTGTACAGGGTTAGTTTTTACTTGTGTATATTCTTAAATTTTCTTTGATACCAATACTTCTTGTATTTCAAATATTTCTTCTGTGATTGTCTTCACTCTAGTAGTATTTTGCCATCAGTTGGTGACCAACCAATTCCCTCAGTTACATCCATCTGAAAATGTCCTTTCTTTGGTCCTGATGCTTGAAATGCTCTTTCTTGAACGGTGGGGTCTCGGAGATGAGTGGTTTCCTTGGGGTGCAGATTCCAGGTGCCGCCCTGGAGGAGCTCATTGCCACTGTTCTCTGCTTTGTGTTGTTTCTCCTGAGCAATCAGCCCTTGGAGTAGATGCTGTTTTTTGTGAACTGTGTTCACTTTTCCCCAGTGCTTTTATAATCTTTTCTCTAACTTTGGCATTCCACTTTTATCAAGTTTTACCTCAGATGTTGTTTTCATTTTATTTTGTCTTGCACGAGATGCCCCATGTCTTTAGATCTGTTTCTTTTGTCAGTGCAAGAAAATTCTCAGCCATTGTCCTTTCGAACTCCACCTCAATCCTATTCCATCCTCTCCATCTGAAATTGCAAATTGACACATTACAGCTTTTTCATTTAAACTCTGCACACTTTAATTTTGGTTTGTATTTTTGCCTGATGTTATTAGAGCCACTCCAGCTCTCTTATGGTGACTGTCTGATAGTGTATCTTTCCACTTTTTAACTTTTGTCCTGTGCTTTGCATCTGAAGAGGCTCTTCTGTAGGTATCACATGGCTAGACCCTGCCTCATTTTGTAGCCTGTCTCACAGTCTCTGCTTCCTACTTGAGTGTTTAATGTAGGCACTAATAGGGTTTGCATCATATGTGTGTTACATTGCTAATTATCTTTGCATGTATTTTGACATTTTATCACACTGTTTCTCCCTGCTGCCTTCTTTTTTAATAAATAGATATTTTCTAAACTCAATTCAGAACTGCTTCCAGCAAGAAGCCTGCTTTGACACAGGCATGTGCCCCTGACTACTTTGAAAGCCGTTCTCTGGATCCTCATGACTTCAACAGGGGACCACAGGGCAATGACCTCATCCAGGACAACAACTGAAAACCTCACCCTGAAGCTATCTCAGAACCAAAGAGATACTGGGAGCTAGTCTTTGCGAAACGATGGGTAAATGTAGAAGTCCCCTAACACAGGAAGTTTGTGCCACAATAGAGGAACATTTTAGATGGCATCAGAAACATTTTCATGCTTTTTTTACTTTAATAGTTATTAATGGATTTTCACATGGCTTAAAAAGCAGTCACACATACACATGAGCGTGCGCGCGCATGCACACACACACACACACACACACACACACACACACACACACACACACACACCACACACACATCAGACCTATATGTTCTCACATCAATTTTTGCTAAATTAAAATCTGCTGTTGAAGTAAGAATTTTAACAATAAGTGTGCACTGAATAGTGGTACAGGTGGCGTATGAAAACGGCAAAATTGTGAAGGTTATGTTTGAATGCTTGGAGTCTGGGAGCCAGTGAACTGAAATAGGAACGTGTGAAAAGGCACAGGGCAAGTGGATGCTCCCAGAGAGCTATGAGGATGCTGCGGAGGAGGAATCCGATATCTTGGAAGGGACCACATTGTGCAAGGCTCCAAGTATGTTGCCAAATAGCTTGGGACTTCTCCCAAGAGCAGAGCATAAGGGAAGAGAGCAGAGACGAGGAGCTGCCAGGATTCAGCTCTGAGCAAATGGCACTTTCATTCCCACACGCTAAGTCTTTGCAGCGCCTGCCAGCTCAAAAAGTCAGAGATGTGAATCCAGATAATTGTCCAATATCATCTATGGTACCAGCGTCTGTGACAGTGAAAAACTATGAACATGGTAAATGATGCAGACACATCCACCTCAGATGCAGCCATCAAAGTCCTTTCAGAAGACTTACTGGGAGATGGTCACAAGTTAAGTAAATACCCTAAGAACAAATCTGTGTATACAACAGATTTGTGTGTGTTACATTATATTATACATAATGTAATAATTTATTTATATTATATAATGAAAATATAGCATGTGTGTGTATATATATATGTATACATACATATATATATATATATATATATATATATATAACCATAGGAAAAATAAATTGGAAGGTGGTACATGTATCAATATATTTATATCAATAGTTATATATGATAGCATTCATATTACAATTAAAAAATAATTTTCAGTCATTTCTATCACCATTAATGTACTACATGTTTTAATAAAAGAAAAAGGTTGTTTTTTTAAAAAGACAAGGGCATTTGCACAAAGACATTGAAAGTAGAAAAGAAATACCAAATCCCTCCCAAAATAGAAATGGATACAAAACTTTAAGTACTAAGTATGCAGTGCTGAAAGATACCCATGGAACCCAAACAGGCTGCTGCGTCATCCACAGTGTAGCTCAGTAAGGGACTGTGGCTCTCAAGACAGCACAGACTTTTCTGGGAAGCAAACCGGTAGGAGTAACAGCTTTGACCACTGGTCAATCAAATCCGCTTACAATAGAGCTGGCCATGAGGAGGATCAAAGAAAACGTCAGGCTCTGTTCATCACTGACCATAAGACAGTAAGTGCCAGATGACACAAGCTATTCAGAAACTGCTTGACCTTGGCTGGACAAGGTCAACTTTGATCAGGTCTGGTGCAGTGAAAAGGAGTATATCAGACTGACCCCTAACTATGGTGTTTCAGAGGGTACCCCCCCCCCAAAATTGGGATATCTAAACTGCCCTGCTAAACACTACAATTTTTTTACCACTAAAACAAAGGCAACAAAAGAAAAGGGATGTTACTGAGGATTATTCACCACTATTCCTGTAATAATCTCCCCAGGAAAAAGAGAAAAGAACGGATCTCATGACTAATTTTGAAAATCAGAGGATGCACTAGAATTCTCTTTAGATCGTGGCCTCTTTGTCTCCTGCAGGCTGGGTGCTTAGACATGGAGTCAGTCTTTTGTTCCAGTAACCCCGGGCTTAGCTTCATCAATAACAATTTGCCAGATCTATTTTCTAAATCTAAAATGAGACTGTAGAACAAGAAGAGGATTTTCACTGGGGTCAAATGTTTGTCCCGCACAAATGAACTATGCAAGAGAACAAGTGAATAAACTGTATAAAATGTGTTTTCTATAGAGTTACACTAATTATTTTAAATGACTGGTGTGTTGCTATTCATTGAGATACGTTTTCACTATATAACCCAGGGGCCTCAAAACTGATATCCCTCCTGCCTCAGGTGTGTAGCATCACATCCAGGTATCTGATCCCCTTTAAGCAAAAGAAAGATAATAGTTAGGATTATATTTTAATATTCATTCTATTTTTACTTTTGTACAGTAGTTAGATCATAAAATCTAAGATGTGATGAGGACTAAGTTCATCTATTCAATCCTCTCATTTTGTGGAAGGGAAACTGCAGCTCAGTTCTGAGTTAAGAATTCAGTCAAAGAAATGACACAAGGAAGGGAATGGAATAGTGCAAGATTCTTTAGGGTGAACTGTGTAGAGGTTTATTTCTTAGTCATATGCGCTTATAGCCCTGAGTTTCAATTGTAGAACTGCCCACAGGGATAATATTCCCCCTGCACTACTGGAGAATACTGAGCAAATCCTGTGCACACAACCAAGTCTCTCTTGGCACTAGACACCGACAAGTATGTGGCACACACATGGTATCACTTGTGTCAAATAGGCTTCCCTGCATCACAGGTCAGAAAGTGCAGGGTTGAAAATCACACACAGTTCACAAATTCACCAACTGGAGCCATTAAACTCTCTTCAGTGTAGGGATTACTCCCTCACATTCTCAACAGTCAGTAGTGAAGACACCACAAATGCTGCCTCACAGTCAAGATTTCAGGATTCACTCCCTTCTAGAATCTACAATTTAATCTCTAGAATGCTCTGATAGGTGTTTTGGTTTGAACGGAAAATGCCCCACATAGATTCTTGGAGTTGAACACTTGGGCTGCAGCTGGTGGCCCTCTTCAGGGAGGTCCTGGAACTTTCAAGATGTGGAAACTTACTGGAGGAAGACGTTATTGAGGTGAGCTCTTCGAACTTATCGCTTCAGCTGCCTTCTGGCTTGTTCTCTCAGCTTTCTGTGATCTCTCAGCTTCCCGTTCCTGGCACCTTATCTTCCCTGCCCTGATGGGTATGTATCCCGCTGGAACCATAAGCCAGAATAAAATCTCCTTAAATTGATTCTAGTCCTGGTATTCTATCACAGCAACAGAAAAATAATTAATACACTCAGGTTACTTTTAAAAGTTATCTTTCTTTTTTTGCACTGTCATAGGCTCTATGGCCTGATACATGCATGCTAGGCAAGCACCCTACCACTAAGCTATGTATCTAGGCTACTAGGTTTTACTTTGTATTTTGAGAAAGGGTCTCACTAAGTATCCCAGGCAGACTTGAACTTGAAATCTTCCTGTCTCAATTTCCCAGGTAGCCGGAACTATATCCTACACCACCAGCTCTACAGTCTAAGTGGTTTCAAAGCATATTTGATTATAGTTCCACCCATCCAATTCTCCTGATTGGTCCTAGGCAGGCACATAGAGGACCGGCAAGAATCTGTGAGTGAAACAGAAACTATACCTGTTAGACGTGACACCTGAAGTCTCTGGAAGTTAGGAATCAGAAAGTCCTGAGGTCTTAGCACCATCTCTACCTCTCATGACACCCCACTGACTTCATTCTTAACCACACCCATGAAATGGGAACTTGCATCAAAAAAGGGACAAAAACAGAACCACCCAGTGAACCTATGGCAGATGCTAATAAATTGAGAAGTGAACTCCTGATCCAGGTGTCACATCTACAGGTCTAGGCAGGTAATAAAGTAAGTCGATAATTGAGGTAAGATAGTAGGAAATAATAGAGGTCCTAGTAAATTAAGAAAATCCTTGGGGCTGGAGAGATGACTCAGTGGTTAAGAGCACCACCTGCTCTTCAAGAGGTCCTGAGTTCAATTCCCAGCAACCACATAGTGGCTCACAACCATCTATAATGAGATCTGCTGCCCTCTTCTGTAAAGCACTCATATGCAATAAATAAAATAAATAAATCTTAAAAAAAAAAGAAAAAGAAAAAGAAAATCCTCAGTTAAGCTCCAGCTCTGTGATAAATATGGACCAGGGTGTCTAGATTTTTCCCATTGCAAGCAGAGGTAGAAATACAATGTTTTATGAAACTTACTGTTACTTTTCAATATTGACAATTAATTTATGCTTTTTGGCAGCAAATGGACCCCAAATCAGAGAATATTGGAGCTGAGGAACCATGGCTTCAACTGTCCACTCCTTTCATTTTGTAAATGAAAAATTAAAGCTCAATTCCAATTTCACTAAGTAGTTAATAACGGCAGCCATGTAAGGATGAAATGAACAAGAACAACTGGAGTGCAAAAGTGGCCATGTGGTTTGAAATCACACAGGAATATCTATTTCTTAGTCATGTAAATAACTCAGAGCGTGAGATGTGACCAATGGGCTAGTGATGTGTGCCCTCCATTTCTTTCTTTCTTTTTCTTTTTTTTTTTTTTTGTGCTGTTATTTTTATTTCTCTTTCCTAATAAGTATCCGTGAACAAGATCATTTCATAATATTAATTTTTTGCAATTGTCCTGAATGGTTCTGTTCCCCTAGAAAGCTTTCACTAAATACACTGTGCAATCCAAGAATCATGCTTATTTTCATAAATCCTGTGCATATATATTTATAAGAATTTTGTACATACAACTCAAAGTGACTTAAATTTTTTCCAGTGTCATGGAACATAGAGTCAGTGTCAAAAATTAAGGAACTATAATTTCACAACAATCTGGAGAAAATCAAAAGCATACAGTTAATGAAATAAGCCATTCTCAATATACACGTGCTGATGTCACGTCTCTAACATTACAGAACTAAGAAATGTTTGAGACAGGAGAAAGACTGGCACATTAGACAGACACCAGGCAACATGTGGAATGATGTGCCCTCCATTTCTAACCTATAGTCTTCCACCCTGGTGAGAACGCCAAGGTCTGCTGAGGTGAATGGAGTAGTGATAGAAGCCAGATATACTGTTGCCTCATTCTGGGCTTTCTTGTGGATTCAGGCTTTCTTTCTTGTCTCTGGAAAAGAAGGGGAAAAAAGTAAGATTACAATTTCACCTCATTCATGCCCCTCATCCTGGCAGTATGGTTTGACTAAAGCTCAAGGCACAGAAGAGGTATTCAGTGCCTTGTCTCTTGTCGAGCCATTAATTACAAAGAGAGCAGATGCTGGGCCTGGAAAAAGAAACAGGACACTTCTGTTCAAGACACTGATATATCAGTGTGTGCATAAAGGACTTAATCTTACTTCAAGAGTGAACATGACTTTCTGTCTGTTTTCTGTTTTCTTCGTCTTATCTGCTGAGTGAAGACACCTCCCCCTAAATGGCTGCGTTCCTCTGTCCCACTGAGAGTAATATGCTGTTGCCAAGAGACTCAGCTTCAGAAGCCAGAGCTATGAAGAATAAAAGGCACCAGGTTACGGTGAAACAATTATGCCCAAGACCCCAGATGGATTATCAGTGGCCCCAAATTCCGCTTTAAGCAATTACGTATTCTAAGCTCATGAAAAAATAAAACACCAGTCAATTCTTTACTGTCTTCTCCAGCAGATGGGTGAAAAAGATTCTTCTGTGTGTGGGAGAGTTTCTATTAATGAGGCAGAAAACAAATTCTTGGAGGAAAAAAACCTGACATACATCCGCACAATCCATTGGTAGATATTTTTCCATTCTTAAAAGTTTTTTTTTCCTTAAAAGTCTTTTTAATCAAAGAGAGGAAACAATTTAAATCTCCTGTTATATTTCTGTACCAAGGACTCCAACTAATAGGTAATGTTTTTCAAATTTTATAAATTACTTCTTTTCTACTATGAATGATGAGATCTTCAAGTCAAGGCAACATGGGTGGCAGAGTCTATGGGCAGGGCATAGAGCTGAGTGCAGTTAATGAATGAGAATCTCCAAGAGTTCAGTCTTCTGAGCTCAGAGTCTAGCAGGTGAAGAAGCTAACACAACCCAGATTGTCAAGGTACAACACAGCTTATAGAGGTCCGTACCAAGCGCTGTAAAGCAGAGAGCAGCACAACAGCAGGTTGCAGGGTACGGATGACACAAAGGAAAACAGATGTACAAATAGAAGTCTGCTGGACCAAGATACAAGGCTGTGATTACGAGCAAAGAAAACCACTGATATATTATATAGTGTGAAAATTCTGTACATGCAATTGACCAGCAAGTGGCCCTTAGAGTGCAAAAGTGACATGTGCACTCCTTTGATTTAGTGGCTCTGTCAACATTACCTTGTTGGATCCAAAACAACCCAAAAGCCATTTGCTCAGAACTTGTCCTTTGCACTTGTCATGCGCCAGGATTCCCGGCAAGTATGCTGCACTATTCTCTTCATTTATTGTTCTGATAGGACCTTTGTAGGAACCTTCCCTTCCTAGACCTACCTTCCAGACCAGAAGTGTAAGGCAACAGCGGATACAGCAGGTAGTCATTGATTACCTGTCCAGTTCACAAAGTAGGAGAGAACAGAGTGGAGTGCCACTCCTGGATAGATAGGCTTTAAGGACCACTGCTCACCCCATGTCCATACCACCCCCTCCCCCATGAAACAAAGCCATGCTGGCTAGGAATAAACTGGAAACTCCAGGAGACTGGTAGGAAACCTTGGGTCTAAGTTATCAGTCTAACTAACTTTCCCAAGTGAACATGCCTAATAAACGCATGCTGAGGTATATTCTATGCCTTCCTGAGAAACACAGGGCACACACAGTTAAGCCAGAGGCAGAGGAGGTTGGGTGAATGAATATACTTGCTAAGAGTTAGTGCATAGCTGAAAGGGGCCCACAGAGCCCAAGTTAGTGTCTGAGTCCATGTGAGCTCTTCACCCCTAGTGTTCCTGTACTTAGCATTCCATCACGTGGTCCAAAATGAGCAGCTTCCAATGATCGCACGGAGTTTCAACCCATGCAGAGGGCAGTTTCGGAAAACAGGCATCACAGGAGACCAATCCATAACCCTCCTCCTTATAGGCAGACCTAGGATGGCATCGGTAGAGAACACCTGGTCTCCTGGGCCTCCTTCTTCCTCCTCAATGTGTTCCTCTCCTTGTCTCTCTTCAAGCACCTCTATGTGCAATCCCCAAATCTTAAGAGCAGGGAGTGGGCCAACTCTAGGACAGTAAATCTGACTCCTGACTCCACATTGTATTAACATCTTAGGACTGAAAGTCCCACAGCTATAAAATGGGATTTATTCATTCCTCCTGTATTTCTTGAGCTCCTAAAGTGTGCAGACAACATAGAATTCATGGTCAACAACAGAAGCCTAGTCCCTGCCTCATTAAACCTATAATCTTTCAGGAAAGAAAATATGAAAAATCCATCATTACAATCCATTTCTTTAGTGTTTGTACTGAAGACATAATTCTTAAGCCAAGAGGGAAATTTTTCCAAGTTGCTGGCAGCAGGTTTGCACCTAACAGCTGAGAATAAAGTCAGAATGAAACTTCTAGAGGGATTGGCCTAAAATTACAAAAGGATCAAGGGTCAAGTTGACTAACCTCACTGTTCCTTGCCTCCAAAAGGATACAAAGGCAAGACCTACTTTCCAGGTTTACTTCCTCTTTTTGGAATTAAATGAGATGGTGTCTGCTCTAAATATTGCACATACTAGGTATCTGATTCATGGCCATCCCTGTGCATGCCATTCCATGCAGATGGCAGCACACTGTAAGGGCTGGACTTTGAGCAGTGATAGGGAAGTGAACAGTTACCAAGGCAACCTTTCCTCTTCCAATCAGTTGCATGATGTTTAGTAAACCTGAGCCTCCATGAGAACCAGGATGAGACCCTAACAGGTTTGAATTAAAACACAGAAGGATCTACTTTCTGTCACAGCTATGTGGCCCTGAACCTGTCTAGCCAATTTTATTTTTACTTTTTAACCCAGTGAGGCTATTGGTCCCGTGCTAATTATTGTTGTAAAGAACAGAATTTGACAAAACAAGTAAATTAAAAGGCATGGAAAGCCACCCAGGTGAGAGTGATTAATGTTCTCAGAGACCTCGTGGTCACTGCTGTTCAGAAGCCAGGTGGCTGTGGTAAATGGAGTTTGTGATGAAACATGGCTGCCAAGTGCTGAGGGCAAAAGCCACTCCCAGTTCTCTTAGTGTGAGCACAACAGTCAGCAAGATTAGAGGTAAAATCCTACCTTTGTCATTCAGCCCTGTCACCTTGGTCAAACTAATTAATGGATCTGACCCTCCAATTCCTCATCTGCATGATGGGGTAGCCAACGCTTCCTTCTGAGGAGTAGGGAGAGAGTCTAGATCAAACGCTGTAATATGGTATGAGTTTAAAGCTCCGAATCCTTAAGAATGAGATTAGCCTCCTTGCTGTACATCTGACACATGAGATCCAAGGTTTTTTTCCTTCTTTTTCTAAATATGGACACATTGCTGCCCAGGATGGCCTAGAACTCACTATTTAGTCCTGGAACTTGTAGTAACTCTCCTGCCTCAGCCTCCCAAGTCCTGGGATCACAGGCATGAGTCACTACTATACTCTTCTTTGTTTCCTTGATTTATTGTTTTCACAGTAAGTGAGTGTTCCGCTGCTGAGCTGCCTCTCTAGCCCTTTTGCAACTTAACTTTAGATAGGTCTTGCTGAGCTTGCTCCTGCTAGCCTCGAACCTGTCTTGTACCTTAGATTGGCCTGAAGCATATAATCCTATAGCTTCCGCCCCTTACACACTAGGCTGATAGGCACACACCACAACTCTTAACTGTTCCCAGCTTCTCAGTGACTTCATCAAGCATTCCCCAGCCTAGGACTCACATTCCTCTCTGGAGGCAGTGCTCTGTGACATGCATCAGCCAGTCCACAGCATCAGTCACTTGGGCTCCTTTTTCTTCCACTCAGAGTGTCCTAGATCATTTGGGGTAGGGCATGTTTTTTCTCCTGGCTATAGTCAACCCTCGACCCATGTCCTTAGCCTTGACTGCTTTAAGCCAGGGCTGTGTCCTCCCTAGTCTTCTCCTAACTGCCCACCAAGTCCTATGCACAGTCCAGCTCCTGCCACCTCACAGCCTCAGAGGGCTTCCTCCTACCACCTCCTTGCACAGATTCATCTATTTGTTGCCAAAGACACAGCCTACTTCCTGCCTTTCAGCCTGTTCCTTGGGGCTTGCCTCTCCACATTTCTCCTTACATCTCTTTCTTTATCCAACTTAGATGCTCTGGCTCCTTGGTCCTCAAGAAGGAACAGGTCTATCCTAGTCTCTCCTCAACATGTATACCCAACGGTGCTCCGCCTCTACTCTGTGACTGATGACAAGTACCCAGGCTTTATCTTCAACTCTGTCCCATCACATGTTCCCTGGGACTTGGCTGTATTACACTGTAGCTTACAGTCTGCTTCATCACACCTTATCTGAGAGGACCATACCATGATGTTTCTATCTCTTGTAGCCATAGAGTGTTAATTATATTCCTGATTCCTTAAAAGATTTCAGATTAGATAATGAGCTAACTACTTGTCCCTTTGAGAGGACATCAGTGTAGGTTCAATTTTCTTAACCAATATATTTTATTAACAACTTAGTGACCAAGCATACATCACATATAATCCGACTAACCAAAACAATAGGAAATGAGGATTAATGGACACAATAACAAAACCTTAAGGATGTCAGTTCTGAGGAATGCCATCGCAAAATTTCTCCTGCTGGAACCTGGGGTAACCAGAACCCAGAACCTCATGGGAGCCAGAGCCCCGAAGCCTTCCCTCGAGTGGTTTTCTCTAGAAGTGTCTTGAAGTGCAGCGATAAACAGCCAAATCTTTCCCAAGTCTCCAAAAAGCCCCCGCCTCCAGTTCTGGGCTCATTTATATGTCTACTCCCCAGAGTCTGTTCTCAGGATCTTCTCAGCTGGCAACAACTAAGCTCCTGCATGAGGTGGATGCTCTTCTAGTGGATTAACCTCACCTGTTCTCTCATGAGACCGTTCCAATCCTGCACTTGGGATCCTAAAAAACAGCTTTCTCTCCTTCACATCAGTACTGTCCACATGAAGGCAAGGAGCCATCTGGCCCTAGGAAATACCATGGGGCCAAAGGACTAGAAGGAAACTAGGCTCTTTGTCAGACTCACATACAAGCTGGAACCAAGAGACAATCTGGACTCAACTATGGATGAGAAGAAGAGATCTCTGAGGCCTAGGCCAGCCTAGACATCTCAAGCCCAGGGAGGCCCAGAAAGAGAAACTAGAGTGTGAAAGTGAGGCTAGAAACACCTGACATCTAGGAGCCAATGCAGAGTGAGACCCAGGCAGCTAGGTTGGAGCCACCAGCCTACTGCCTGAGCCTGGCATGTCATGCTGTTTGTGAAAGAAGGTTCTAGTTAAGATTCTAGAGGTATGCCTCCTCATGGACAAACCCAGGGTCACTCCCCAATATTCTTCTTCAAATGACTGCATGTTGGTCCTCCTAACCCAAAGCTCTCCTCTTTGACATCTTCCTAGCCCTCTGATTCTTCATCACTGTATCCAATTTCCCCAACTGTCTTTTTCCTCTAGGACAGTGGTTCTTAACCTCCTTAATGCTGCAACTCCTTAATATATTCTGCATGTTATGGTGAGCCCCAAATGTAAAATTATTTTGTTGCTGCTTTATAATTGTAATTGTGTTACTGTTGTTCATTGTAATGTAAATATCTGTGTTTTCTGATGGTCTTAGGTGACCCCCGTGAAAAGAGTGTTTGACCTCTAAAGGGGGTCATGACCTACAGGTTGAGAACCTTTGCTCTAGGCTTTCCAGAGGCAATAAGATCATTAGGCTAGCAAGTAGAAAATCTAGGCCTCTGGTTTTCTAACCTAGGAATCATCTAACTTTGCTTTATCCATTTATATTGAAAATAGACAAAAAGCAACAAATGGAATGAGAGTCAAAGAAGAAAATGCACCAGGAGTGGTAACAACCTCTGTAATTCTGGAACTTAAAAAACTGAGTTAGGAATACTGGATTCGAAAACAGCCTGTGCTGCACAGTGACTTCAAGGACAGCCGGACTATGTAAAGCAACAGCGCATCAGAAAATATTACCAAACAACTTGCATGGAGCAAGACCTATACAGACACCACAGAAAATTCTAATAAAATTTAAGTAGCTTTCTCTATGCACAGGGAGCTCTCTAGATCAAAAGGTGACCAGAAATTGGGTTATTTCATACAGGATAAAACTGGCATTCCATTGGGTGTTAGGTCACAGGGAAGATCCTTGTCAGGGTACTGATGATGAGCCTATAGGTTGTTCTCCTGTGTGCTTGTATTGGAACTCGGCTGTTCTGTGGCTGCTGGTGCTGTATTTGCAGCACTATCGGCTTTCCCATCAATCCCCTAGCTTGTATGGTCTCTGAATTATTTAATGCTACATTCCAAGAGGCTGTGAATAATGGAATGGGGTGTAAATAATCTTATCTCTGTCTCTACATGCAGAGATTGTGAAGGGGCACCTGAAGAGGCTCAGAGCTGCCAGGCTCTTACAACACCTGCGCGTGATTAAAAGCCAAACCAGATGCCCCTAGATAACTGCTATTCCCCAGTGGGTAAAAGAAATGAGCAAGTGCCTCATCATATTTCCCATGTGGAGAGAAGCAATTATGCATCAGGTTTCAGGTTCAAATGCCTCCAAGATAATTACAGATCTGCATTCACATTGTACAGAGTCTGAAAGATGACTCAATTCTCTGCCTGCCCGAGGGATGGGTACATTGGCTTTACTAAGTGACACAAAAGGACAATGAAGCCCAGGGATAATGACGATGCCTGGGTTAGACAAGTAGCTAAGATGATCATGGAACACGGCTGCGTCCTGGGCTGCCTGGCCGTGTGCTTTTCTCCATGGCAGGTCTAGATGAGCATCTATGTATCTTCATTCGCATCCCAGTCATTGTGCAGTGTCAATGTGACCTGCCCACACACAGCGGGTTCGTCTGAGTCCCAAACAGATTGGTGTGTGGGCAAAGGATCCTGTTTCTTTCAAGTCCCATAATGACAGTGTCAGACACTTGACCTACTTAAGTAAAGTGAGGCACTGAGCTAACTCTTCTGAGGACACCCAGGAACGTGGGTGCTTTGTCAGAGGAAAGACCCCCCCCTCAATATACTGCTGTACAGAGAAAACAAGCTTTATGCCAAGAATCGAGAAATTTAAGGACATGGAATGAGTTCTGGCTTTAACACCGTGGAGAAGTCTCATCAATCTGGGAGGAGTCCACATAAGAATAAATAAAATAAAGTCATAAGCTCAATAAAATAGGCTAGCAATACCTCTCTGCACAGTGTTGCTGTGTGACCAAATGGGAACCATAAGCAGTAGTTTTATGATCACTTCTTATATCCTTGGAGTGTTAGACAAATGTTCATGGGTCCAAAGAAATGTGGGAGATTCTTCAGTCATCTTAGAGACAAAGATCCAACAAATGTGGCTCTCCAAATATGACTCACAGAGAGAGTCCATACTAATTAAAATATTTTCATTTTGACCATTTCAAAGATCTCTCCCATTTTCAAAATCCCACCATCTCAAAAACATGCTGATAGAAGAAAATGTGGTCAGAACTTATGGAAAAGATGAAGTTTCCCCATTCAACCTTCACGCTCCTCTTTGTCCTTGGTCTTCATTCTTCTCTGTAGAGCTCTGAGTGTCCCATCATGGGTACCCTGAAATAGTGCAAGGATCTGTGTCTCTGTAGATATCTGAGGTCCTCCCTTATGTCCACCTAAATAGGACATCTAACTCCTCAAATCACATAGGCATCACTAAGAAAGTAGGTAAAGAGCATTTAAGCTAATTAAGGAAAGCTGGGTTATTACAGGAGTATCTATTCAAACAATAAGAAAATCCAGTATGGCAGAGAGATGAAACATTACTTAATTGGAAGAACAATTGTGAAGAACTATTACCAGAATAGATTCAATTCGAGACACCCTACTGCTTAAGCGTCAAGCCCAGAATAGCTTCCCAAGCCTGATCAATGATTCCACTTCCGCTTCAGAACTATGAAAGAGCTTTTCCATAGGATGGGAAAGTGCTATGCAAAATGAAAGGCTTGCTCCACTGGTTCTCATTCTTTCTCCTCTTGTCCTCTTCCATTTTCACTGCACCACTGAACTGCCATTCTAATGCTGATATTTCTTTGAGCATCATAAAGGGACAAACTGTGCCTCATTTTTCTTTATTTACTCAATAATTTCTTAAACATCCCCATAGGACAGATGGATCTGCAGACATCTTGAAAACAAACTACTTGAAAGTGTGCTTCTTGTCTGCCTCATAGACTTACTTTTCCTCCTAATTCTTCTTCAGATTATAAAGCCACAAATACTCTTATCAGGAAGCAAGGAGATGGGGAGTTACTTCTTGAACCTTCCAAATCCCTCCAATGCTATAACCATTAACCTTAAATCAGCAGTTTCTTTCTGAGCTTTCAATTAGTTGCTTGATATCTACTGACTTTCTTGCCTGTCATGAATTTTTCCATCTCTTGGGAAGTTGCAGTGACCAAAATGGACCTAACACTTGCTTCCATGGGGTCCAACACAGTCTCATTCCTGCTGATTTGGCCAAGTTACTTAAGTCTCCATAAGCCCTGGGGTTCTCATCTAAAACACAAAGAGAAAAATAGAACTCATTTGCATGAAGATTAAATATATAACCTAATATATACAAAGCATTTAGAGCACAGTATATGCCATGTATCCACTGTTAGAGATTAACATCAATTATGCTAAGAAATGTCCCATCTGTTAAAGAATGTAGGCTACCCTATGCTGCTATGGTGACCTTAGATATTTCTATTTAAGCTTAGCATAGCGTCTCAAACCACAGCTCAACTGAGTTTTGGCAGAATGCTTCATGACCTTTCTAGAGCCCAAGAACCAGTATTAGTCTATACTGCCTACCTCTCTTCCTACATGGGATGCTTCTGTGAAACCGTATGTCAGTGCTACTTGAGTTATGATGAAGTCTGAGGTTTTCTGGAGGGCATAGCATATACTTTCAACCATACCTACCCTTAACCATGGGCAGCCCTAACTGTGGCATGGTCACCAGCTATCTATCCCTGGCCCGGAGCTCCTTCCTTTGATGCATAAGACAAGGACCAGAAAATTCTACTGTCTATATTTCTTTTCACTAAGTAGTCTACATCAATATATATCACTTGTATCTGACAATGACTTGAACCCTTCCTTGGTCTTGGATTTAGCAAAGATAAAGAAGGTATTTTGTTCAATTAACCAAATAATGGAGGAACTGAGCCAGCTCTCCATTGACATGAATTGGCCCTACATTCCATCCATTAGCAAATATTATTATGGCTACATTTTTTGTATGTCACATGGCTCTGCCTTGCACTCTTGCTTTTTCCTGTCCAGCCTCCTCAGAGAAACCAGAGATATTCTCCAAAAGCACAAAAACAATTTCTAGTCACCACTTTTCAAGTTATCATTAAGGAATTCCAATTGTGTCAGATGACTCTAGTTCTTCTCAACAACCTGTAAAAGCCACTATGACCTGACTTCTGTATCTTTGTTATCCACTGAGGACAAACCCTCTACTAACAGAGCTTGTCACATAACCATTCTCATGCTCTGTCATAGTGTGTCCAAGCCAGCCTAAGTCAGGCCAAAGAGGAACAGAAGAAGCATAGTGAGAAGGCCAACCTAAAGACACAAGAGTAAAGGAACATCATTGGAGTGAAGGGGGGAGAAGACAGGTATCAGAATGCAAGTGCAGGAGCAGCTTTTATGGAAGACAAGACCCAGGAATAAAGAATGGGAGAGTGAAGAGGGGGCATCTTTTGATGTCTGCCTGTTGCTGTCTCATTCAGCAAAGCGCATCATGCTTGCATTCTCTTCTACAGCCTTCTGTGCTGGCCCTTCCTTCTTCTCTCACCTCCTAGTGAAGTTATGGGCTTACTTTAAAGACATTCTGCCTTAGTTTCCTTTCCTGTTGCTATGATACAATACTTTGCTTTTTGTCTCACAATTCCAGGTTACAGTCCATCCTTACAGGTATGTCAACATGACAGGAAGTTGAAGCCACTAGTTACATCATATATACTGTCAAGACCAGAGAGCAATAAATCAATTCATGCATTTTGAGGTTCAGCCGGCCATCTTTACTCCTAGAGAAATAAGAAGCCCCAGCTTAGGGAATGGTACCACCCACAGTGGCCTGGATTTCCCCATCTCAATTAGTGAAATCAAGATAATCTCCCAGAGACACACCCTACATTATCTAATCTAGTCAACCTAATCTAGACAATTTCTCATGGAGAATATGTTTCTAGGTAATTGTAGACTGTTACAAGTTAAAAATCAGAACTAAGACTTATACACCCCTTTCCTAACTGGATATTGTTATTTCTTCTCTGAATTTCCCAAGGTCATTATGTATAACTCTGCCAGTGCACTTAGAATTTGCTTTATATTAACAATCCTTTCTATTTTTTAGACTTTCTGTTTCTTTTTTATTATTTTTATTCTTTTTTATTATTATTATATTTCTTTTTAACATATACATTTATATTATTAATATAATATTATATTATTAAACATAAATAAAATAAACTACATACAGCAGGAAGAACCATGAAACAATGAGGAATTATATATGAATGTAGCATATATATATAATTCCTTTCTGACTATTTTGATGACTGAGTATGACCCCTTTATTGGTAGGATAGCAAACTTATTTACATCTGTGTATTAACTGTTGGCCAATGCAGTATTTTCATGATGCAAACCTTTCATAAATGACAACAGTCAAACACACAGGTTGAGTCACAGCCTCAGGATTTTTCCCTCTTTATAAGCAAAGCATTTAATTTACCTGAGTTTCAAATACTTTCACTGTCTATACACATACCAAATCCAATTGTGTACTGATGGTCTACTGGATATAAAAGGTCCTTGGAAAATAAAAATCATGATTAAAACAGTATGTGTTATCATCCTTGCCATTACATTGAGCTGGACTATTAAATTCAACTATTTCCAGTGAGAATATCTATAATACCAAAAAAAAAAAAAAAAACCAAAAACAAAAACAAAAAACATAACCCTTTGATTTGGGTTTCTGAGCATTTAGCAAGGTGTTGATGTGGTAAAGCTTAGAGTTGATATCAAATTTCTAAATAGTCTTGGAACCTAAAGCAAAAATCATTTTATTCATTGACTTGGTCATAAATTACTCATCACTTACTATATATCAAGAACAAGAGATACAAAAATAAAGAAGTCGGGGAAGGAGGAAGGAAGAGAAAAAAACTTGTAAGTCAGTGATGACAGTTGCATAGCTAATAGTGGCTGCTGAAATGAAGATGGGAGAAGGGAAGATATTGCCTAAAAAAGAAAAAGGGCATAGTTGGGAGGCCTCTAAAGGCCAACATATTAAGTACTGTTGGGAAGGTGTCAGGAGCTAGCCACAGATCAGCGTGAGGGAACAGAAATGACCAAGTGACAGGCATGCCCCCAAGGACTGCTTGGACAGGCACAGGCAGAGCCTTTTGTAAGCAAAGCTCTGTGCCTCTTGTAGTTAGATCATATATTAGAATCTTCCTGCTTAGAGATTTGTTCTAGTTTTTGTTGTCTGTCCTTGTTACCGCTAAAGAAACAAGCTTCTGTGAATCTTACAGATACAAAGAAATTAGTTATGCCAACAAAGCCCAGAGTACCTTTCTCTATTTGAGTCTACAGATGAGAATGCTGAAGGAAAAAAAAACTTGATTACAGCCTGTAAATATTCAGAAGCCAGGAACACAATTAAGCCTTATAGGAACTTGCAACTTAGAGAAGCCATGAGATGATGTGTGTGTGCTTTAAAGCTGCTGTATGTATGTGAATCTGCTGTTATTAATAGAAAACTAGTATGAGGTAAGACTCAATAGTGGAACACAGATAAGCTGACAAGAAACAAAACTACTAACTCTTACTTTTCCCAAGTATGAACTTGAAAGCAAAACAACCCAACTAGACACACCTACTTCACAGGAGCACTGTGAAACCCAATGAGGTATTAGCTGTGAAAAACTTTGTCAAATATCAAGTGCCATAAAGTTGCTGATTGTTATATAACTGCTACAATGCAAAGTCACCATAGTGTGTCACCTACACACCAAGAAAAATTAAGGCATTGAAAGAGATAGAGGAAAGGAGAGAGGGTAAGAGACAGAGTAGGAGAGAGAGGATAGACAGATATAGATGTTGAAGATGATGAAAGGTAAGTAAATGATTGATAGATAGACTGAGCTGAAAGATAAAGATAGATGATATGATAGATAGACAGATAGATAGATAGATAGATAGATAGATAGATAGATAGATAGATAGACAGACAGATGATATGTAAGTGTGAGAGTGTATATTTCAGTCATATAGAAGAACAAAGTAACTGTAGGAAGTGGGATAAAACTGGATTTCATCATATTAAGCAAGACTTGGATAATTTGATTTCTCTTCTATGAGGAATCTTGAACCAAAATGACAAGAAGGTAGAAGGGGGACTGTTAGGAAAGGGAAAAAGGATCAGAGTAGGAAGGTAACGGAATAAAACTGGTAACTGAGAAGTGAATGTGATCCCACTATTTTATATAATTAATATAAACTAATAACAGAAAGAAAGGATAGTTGGCAGAATGGGTTAATCATGGAATCATATGTAAATATATATGAACACGTCAGAGTGAAGCTCATTAGTATGTACAATTAATGTGTATCAATAATTATGGTAAAAAAAATAAGGTTTATTGTTATTTAAAAGAGTAAGTTCTAACCAAACTATTTTTATATCCTCAAAATAATGCCTTTCTTGTTTGTGAGCTTTTATCCGTCCCACCTCTCTCTTTTATACATGAAACCGCATGACCAACCCTTACTTCTTATGCACTTTCTTCTCCCAGGATCACATACTAAACAGTGTGACCTGCGCAGCCCCCCATGGCACCCTTTTCTAAGCTTCATCATCCTTCACCATAATCCTGTAATCTCCCATTGGCTTGTTGGTCTTCATCCCATTTCCTTGTGAACTGCGACCTCTTTAAAGATAAGGACTATGTCATAGTGTCCTTCATGGAAATATCTGGCACTGTGTTCAGAATGTGGAAGTGAGATCACATTTATAAATAAAATATTATATATATATATACACACATATATGTGATATATATTTACAGACTTCCTAGCGTAGTCAGTTCTGACATGAGCAGAGAGCAAAGACTCTGCAGAAATCTTCCCCCAGGAAAGTATATCCATTTATAATTTTATTCCACTTAAGTAGAGGATATGTGGGGAATTGTGACTTGCAAAAAAAGAAAAGGCAAGCCTTTAGTTCTCTTCAGGCATAGGCAGCCCTCTTGTTCAGCACCCCAAGCAGCTCCTGGGGATATTTTGCTGCTGGTGGAGTTGTCTTTGTTTCTGAGCTGTCACCTCCATGGCTTCTGAGCAGAGGGAGGAAGAGGAAGTGGCTTCGCAGGTGTTTGGATGGAGTGAAAGAAGCTGTAATTAGACTGAGATTGGGACCTTCCCCTTTAGCTGAGGGAAAGCTTAGGAGAAATACAGGTGGCTGGGATGTAGGGTACCTTACAAACCAGTGTCAGAGTCCCCTGAGGGCCCTGGTGGAACTGAGGAGTGGGAGGAAGGGCAGCCACAGCCTTATGTTTCTTCCACTTCCGGGAAACCTGTATTCTTCTTGGGTGAAATCATGTATGAGAGCCAACATCACACACCTGTTGCTGCCTGCTGGAGGGTGAGGCTTTGCAATTTTAACTCTAACTCTATCATGTGTCTCTTGTGTGGCCCAAGACACATCCACGAGCCTTGCAGAGGCCCAGCTTCCTATCTGAAAGTGGGACTGGCTGTCCTTGCCTTGGAGAGCATAGATACACAAGGCAAAGTCTGCAGAAGGCCTGGTGCATAGTTTTTAAATATAAGTTCCAGATCTCTCTGGCTACTTCCCCCTGTCCGCCCCCACCTCCACAGCTACTTCTTGACACAGCAGCCACCACAACCTAAAGGCAAACACTTTCTTCAAGGAATTTAGCTGCTGCATGGAATAGTGCTCCGAGGTAAGAAAAACTCCAATGTGCAAAGTGTAATCACGCTGGAAAAAAATAGAATGAAAAACACCACCAGTAGGCAGGAAATTGCAGTGCCTGAGAGCCTGCTGTGTTACTGGTATGCACATGTCTACAGCACCCCAGAGCATTGGCATCTGAAACTCAGGGAATATTGATGTTTTAATACTTTCTTCCTGGTACAAATGAGAAATCTGGGGTTGGTGCCAGAGAGCTCCTTCCAGGATTCAGGGGAGACTGGACATTACCTCTCTTTCTATAATCCCTAATCCATCCTACTCCACCGAGGACCCCATTGATCATTCTAGTGAAGGAAAAATCATCTAGACCAGAGGCTCCTCTTAATGTCTTTATTCCTTGTCTGAAGCCTCCCCTGACAGAACCAGCACCTCCCTGTATCCTCCATTCTGAACAAAACCCCAAGCACATCTGGAACATTGAAACTACAAAGAATACCTTAAAGAGATTGTTCCTCTGAGAACCTCTTCCCAGTTCCCGTCCTGGCGCCTCTACTGGTGCACACTCATAGTCAATCTCTTTCTTGCACAATGTCCTCTCTTCCCTAGCCATGAGCTGCAGTGTTCTACTATCCCAAGGGACTGATGTGGGTGGAGTCTGATAGGATAACCTGGGGATTTTGTTTTCAAGTGTGAGAACCTATTAGTAGTTGAAAGTTGCCTGCTGTCTTGTGTGTGTGTGTGTGTGTGTGTGTGTGTGTGTGTGTGTGTGTGTGTGTGTGAGCACATTCATGTGTATGCAAGGGTACATTCCTATGTGTGAATGTTGTCCCTCAGGCATTTTCCGTCCTTAATTTTGTTTTGAGACAAGGTCTCCCCACTCATTGGAGCTAAAGAATATGTCTAGGCTGGCAGGCCCTGAGTTCCAGAGATCTGCCTGAACTGCCTCCCCATATGTGGAACTACTACAGCATGCCCAGATTGTTTTAATATGGGTGCCAGGGATGGAACTCAGGTCCTTATACTTGCAACACAAGCATGTTACCAACTGAACTACCTGGCTGCCCTTGCCTTTGTCTAACCAAACCAATCCCTATATGGACCTCAGTGGTCATGCTTCTGGCTGTGGGTCTGAGGAACAAACAGCACACCAGGACATTCTAACTTGACAACACCATTGTGCTCCTCTGAGATGGACACAGAAATATATTCAGAAGCCAGGATCGTTTCTGGAAAAATGATCCTCAGCCTTAATTTAGAAACTGTTGGTGTTCAATAGTTACAGGACTTTTCTGACCTCTAGGGGTGCGTAAATGGTAGTCGCAAGCAACAGGCCTCATGGTTATGGCCTCCTTTGCCAGTATTCCTTTTCCACCTGCTCTACCCACAAGCTACCAGCTCCCTTTGGGCTTTGGCTCTCTCCTAGGCCCCCGAGTGCACTGATAAGGCAGGGTGCATGTGAGCTTGGCTTCTCTGTTCTAGCCCTGAGTGGGTAGCTAAGTCAGGGCTCATGTGCTCAGCAGGCCTGTTTTCCTTTCATTCATAGAGGAGGGGTAGAAAGATCCACTTTGAGCTGGGTTAGCAGCCAGAGTCTCCATCTAGCGTTAACAAAGGCCTCACAGGTCAGAGATGAGGACGTATGTGTCACTTTCCCAACTGGAAACAAAAAGACCAGTGAGGATGAATACTATGTGGTGCCCAGGGATGCATATCTAGGCTTCTGGGGTTTTTTATTCTATTTTCCTTGGTGTGTGGGGAACAGAAATGGCACTCAAGCCTGGTAATGTCTGTATCCTCTCTAGGCCCAACACAATTTGCAGTCCCATGAAATCTTCCACTGCTCTCACATGCCTATTCATGAGGTCTGGGTTTGAGATAAAGGAAGTGGATTCAGAGAAACTGTGCAAGTAGCTGAGGGCACAGTGTCTGTGAAGGGCCACACTGAGCCCTATCTAGCAAGACTTCTACACCCAATTTGAGGTGATGTTTGTTTGTCCATTTGTTTGTTTGTTTGTTTGTTTTATCCAGGATGTGGCGAAGTGTAATGTGGCACCTGCTTCTGATTTGTCATGCATTGGTCCTAATGCACAGCAAGACAACAAGACTTCTCTTTTAAAAAATAAATAATTTTCATGGAATATTTTCCATATTGTTTAAGAACTAAAGCATATAAATCAACAGTTGTTCAATAAGGAAGTTGATGCTGTCAATCTTTTCCTTGTGTCTTCCTGGCCCTTCCAAGAAAAATAAATTGAAAAGAGGGACCTAGGGGCAGGAAGCTCACTCTCGTCCTGACCACTTACCTAGATGACCCTCAACTCTAGGGTCTGTTTCACTAGCACCGCTGAAGGATGGACCCACTGCAGCCTCCCAGGATCTTGGCAACCTTGTGCAGTGTGCTTCACAGGATCTGTTCACTGCACTTCTTTATCACTTTGCTCCTTTCCCATCTATGTGCACCACCTCTGCATTTATGCGGACACACAAATCCATTTAATGTTTCATATATAAAAATATATAAAAGCTAGAGTCCTGTGTGGTATGGAATAGGGGAGGCAGGGAAGAGGAGAGAAGGACTGTTCTGAAAATAAATAAATAAAATGTTTCCATTTCACCTGGGAGTTGTAAGCTTTGCTTGTGCCTTTAAAATAGCTTCCCTTCTGTATCAAGAGGCTAGTCCCTGAAGAGCAAAGGTTTCCGCTCAGGTCTTGAATAGCAAAGTATTTGATTTGCTGTACTAAAGCCCTGGATCTTTCTCGCATAGCTTTCCTAGCATTCAGGATCTTGCTTCTGGGGTTCTGAACACCTCCTCCCCCAAGAGCCCTGGTCTCACTTGGCCTTCCCTGGGCTTCAGGCTTATCAGGCTGAGTGAGTTTTATTCTGCCCATAGAATGGTCTCTGCTGCAATATATCTGTGAGGAGGCCAGGTAGGGCAGGAAGGTGGGCCTGCACTGATGGAAGGGCTGTCATTATAAGCACTGGCTTGAGTAGTCCCCTTCAGCTGTTAGCCCTAATGAGGCCCACTGCTAGCCGACACCAGGGTGGGCCCCCGGGAATACTCATCTCAGAACTCTGCAGCTGCATTTTACAGGTGTGACACATGTGCGCTCTGAATGGCAGACCATCTGTCACTGGGCTGCATCTTCACCTGGATGGTGATTTTTTTTTCTTTACTGTGATTGGACTCAAGGACATGTCAGATGTACACAAGGAACAGGAAACACTAGCTGTCACCCTGCTGCCAGGTGCCTGTGCCAAGCCAGGATATGAGTCCTGAGATGCTATGGAAAAGGCTCATGTTTGAAATGAGACAGTTCTGTCACCTTCAGCTATGCAACTTGACCATTTGCTTGGTCTAGGTTTCCAAATCAAAAAACCTGAAAGCTGTTCCTCATGGATTCGCTAGCATCTTGAGTTGACCCTTTATATAAAACACATTAATGTCCAAAACATGCAACTACTTTACACGTAATTCAGATTAACTCAGGTTGACCTTCGTGGCTCACCTCCCAGGGATGTATCATTTACTCTACAGCTCACACCGACAAGAGGAGTATAGTGCATCTTGTTCCTGGTTTTCTCACCTACCTCAGGGATCTAGTGTCTTTCTCTATGGTAGACACTGGACTGTTCTACTGAATTCTACCCAGGTCTCTTGTGTGCACACCCTTCTTCGGGTTTCAGTGTCACTAAAACCTAAAACTATTCAAAAGCAGATTGTCCCTCAGGATGCTAAAGCCACTTTGTTTTGTGCTCTGGAGAAGTGGGAAGTTCTCAGACTGCATTCTTCCCCATGCAGTAGGATTTAGTCAATGAACACAGGACTGAGAAAGGCTGGCTCAGCTCCCCTTCCTGGAGGCATGAGTAGCCCAGAGCCGAGATGACCAGAGCTTCCTTTGGTATCAAGCTAGAAGTGATCTTAAGAAATCTATAAAGTGTCACCCATGCTTGGCTTTTCCCTTCTCCACTCCACAGTACCAAGCACTGTGTCTATACTCAACCTACACAAAAGTCATCCTTACACCTACCATTAGGAAACACAACTCCAGACATCTTCTTATCCCAGAGCATCTTCCCAATGAAGGGATGGCCAGACTACATGGCCTCCCCAACTCAGAGAGACCTCTATTCCATGGTGGATCTTTCTGTAAAATGACTCTGCTCCATAATTCCAAAACAAGTATTTGCTACCCAAGGCCATAAGGACCAGGAAAATACCATATTCCTGCCTGCTGGCCTATTGACATAGGCAAAGCCTACAATGCTTCCTGTGGGGTGCACAACAGTCTCAATATCCTTCAATTTCCACCTCCTTTGAGGGTTCATGCAGGAGACTTTGCAGTCAAGGTTTTGATTGTTGCTCCAACATCCTAGTTAAAGCCACTAGTCATATGTTACATTTTAATTTGAACAACATATGACTTTCTTTATCTATAAAATAAAGACAATATCACAATATTGGGGCTGGGGTGCAAGATGCAGGGTTGCAGAAAGCTACTGAAATTAAGAGATTTATTTTGTCACCAAGACTTCACTAGAGATCTTCTTATGCAAAGAACTAGCTTTGATAGTTCACTGCCAAGCAGCACCCTTAATATTGGTGCAAAAAAGGTAAGGAAACACAACTGGGAACTCAAAAACTATGGATATTTAGTCTCACACTATAGAAAAAGAGAAGGGCATTGCAGAGAAAATGGTAATTCAGAGAGGCAAGTCTAGTGTGGAGGAAAGAAGGAAACAAAATAAGCATTCTAGATGGTAGACTGTCTGAGCAAGCCTGAAAAAAAATCTGTATGCTTTATCCCAAGAGCAGAAGGAAGGCGGGTCCTGAGCAGACAGTCAGCAAAAGCTGGTCATATTACAGAACTACAAGCTGTTTGGCAAAGCTGGGACTGAGGACCAGTAATGGCCTCCACACCCCACTTGACCATGCTCACCCAGGAAAGACCAATGTCCCTTCATATGCCTCCCACACAACACTGCCAACTCAACCCTAACTGGAGGTGCTATATTTGTGGGACAAGCAGGCCTGTCACAACCATTGGACTGACCCACATATGTATGGTCATCCCTTGTGGGTGTGACAAACCTCCTTCCAGAAGACCCTCTGATTCCCTGCACCGGTCACTGGCTCCTCCACAGAATGTTCAGACAAGCAGTGTTATCCCCCACTTAACACATACTTTCCTCTTTGTCCTCCACAGCCTTCATAGCTTCTGTCCATCACTGGCCATTTACTTCCACTGCAGAGGCTGAGACAAAGGTCCTTTCTTCTCCTTCCTATCCAGGCCCCTTTATTTTTTAAAAAATTTTTATTAATTTATTCTTGTTACATTTCAATGTTTATCCCATCCCCTGTATCCTCCTATTCTTCCCTCCCTCCCATTTTTTCCTTATTCCCCTCCCCTATGACTGTTCCTGAGGGGGATTTCCTCCCCCTGTATATGCTCATAGGGTATCAAGTCTCTTCTTGGTAACCTGCTATCCTTCCTCTGAGTGCCACCAGGTCTCCCCCTCCAGGAGACATGGTCAAATATGAGGCACCAGAGTACGTGAGAAAGTCATATCCCACTCTCCACTCAACTGTGGAGAATGTTCTGTCCATTGGCTAGATCTGGGTAGGGGTCTAAAGTTTACCGCCTGTATTGTCCTTGGCTGGTGCCTTAGTTTGAGCGGGACCCCTGGGCACAAATCTGCCTATCATAATGTTCTACTTGTAGGTTTCTAGGACCCTCTGGATCCTTCTACTTTGCTATTCTCCCATGCTTCTCTCATCTAGAGTCCCAATAGGATGTCCTCCCCTCTGTCCAAGTTTCCTAGTAAGTGAAGGCTTTCATGGGAGGCCCCTTTATTAAGTTGTTCTTGCTCTCCGCCCCAGGCTCAGGGATGGCTTTCTCCCCCATGATCAAGTGGGATGCCAAAGAGGGCCATAACCAGTGTTATTTAATACATGCTGGGCACCGCATGGCATGCCACAAACATGCTGTAAAGCAGAAATCACATTTCCAATTTACAGATGTGAAGTGGGGAAGTGGAGCTACTCCACACAAAGGGTTTCTCTTCACAGTGATCATGGATGAGAGAACTAGGGCAGCACTGCCAGTGTCTGGCTCTAACATGCTTGTTACTTCTATACAGAAATGTCTTGTGTACCCGACTATTGAAGGAGACAGAAGCAAGAGGTTTATCCCTGAATAAACACTTATAAAGATCATCCAAGGGCCTGTGAGCCACTCCTCCCAAGGCTGAAGATGCGAGTGGGGAGAACCTGTAGAAGGCACCTCAAGGCAGAAATCTTAGGAAGCCTCTAGACTGGTGAGTTTAAGATCTGATTGTCTGGCTGAAAAGTTCACACAGTCCAGTGTGTATGTGGATATATTTTAGAAGACAAAGCAGGCAGTATAGGGACCTGATGGGGCTGTCACAAACATCTGAGACATTCAGCGAAGCAGGGGAGGTGAAGAAGATTCCCACTCTCTCCTAAGGAGAGAACCCACAGTACACATGCCCCATGGGCTGGATATGAGGGTGAGGCAGTGAAGAGGATTAAAGAGAATTCCTGGGACTTGGACTGGAGTGATTTGGAGAGTGGTGGTGACACTTATTCAGATAGGGAACACTAGGGGAAGAAGCACTTTGGAGGTGAGGAGGGAAAATTAAGACTTTTCTCCTTCAGATGCATTAAGTTGAGGTCCCATTAGTCATCTAAGTGGGATGTCAGACAGCGGGATAGACGAGTCTGCAGCGGGCACAGCTGAGCTACAGATATAAATTTGGAAGTCATTATGAACATGGTATTTAAAGGCATGGCAGTGGATGGGGTCAGCTCAGGAGACGGGGAGGGTAAGGAAGACAATCAGATCCAGAACTGAGCCAGCGACTGGTTAGTACTCAGACCCAGAGCAGGGGGCGGAGTGCAGAGGAGAAGGCAAGAGTAAAGAGCCCGGCATGGGCCAGCACTCAGAACACTGATACTCTGAGCTTAGACACACTGTGGGCTGTGAGTGAGGATGAGCCAAAGTCGTCATCACCCATGTGTAAGGTCCTAGGAGATAAAGGTAATGGTGGAGAACAGGACCTCACCTCTCCAGGTCAGGTGGTGATCTGACAAGGTGGATTCTATAGAAGAAGGGATGAGATTAAGCAAAACTGGAGTAGGAAGCAGAGACCATGGAGGCTAGGAGTAAAATAAGAGCGATCGGTGAGAAAGCCAGAGGCAGAGTGAAGAAGGAATAGAGACAAGAGCGGATACACTGTGGTATGAGTTGTTAAGATATATTCATATTGTTATAGAATAACTCAATGTACAAGAATAAAGTTTAGCAATCCAAATCTCAATGGCACTTGGTCCTTAGCTTGAGCTGGGATCATCTATTCACTGGGATGACAGAAAGTTAGAGTCGGGAGCAAAAGATGGAGGCCAAAGGGCTGGGATATGAGGAAGAGCGTTCCTGATCTGAATTCTTTTCAGATGGATGCTCCATGGGTAGCCTGCCTGCACGACAGTCGGCAAGGCTGTGCATATCTCACCAATGCATCCAGCTGCACAGAGTAAGACAGGAAGAAGGTGTTCTTTGATGTCTGGCTGGGTCGATTATTAAATAGGGAACACATGACCCAAGGAGAAATTGCACAGTCCCTTCGGTTTTGTTTACGTATTTTTGCTTGTGTAAGAAGCAAGTATAAGTTGGTGGTGGTATGTGGATGCTGGTATGTTTGTTCATGTGAAAATGTGAGTATGGAGACCAGAGGTCTTTTTTTCTTTTTGAGGCAAGGTCTCTCACTAAACATGGAACTTACAGTTTTGGCTATTATGGCTAGCCAGTGAGCTCCAGGGATCTGCCTCCTCCCCTTAGCACCGAGGTTCCATGTGCATACAGCCATCCCTGGCTTTTACTTAAGTGCTGAGGTTCCAAACTCAGGTCTTGCACAATAGGGACATTACTGCCTGGCCTTCTCTATATCTCCCACAGAGCGACCTTAATGCTGCCCTTCAGTACATACACTAAGCCACAAGGGTAAACCATATGTGTGGATCCATAGATACCAGTGAGATGGGGTCTTCTCTGAAGCTAGTCTCTGGGTGTGTGATCTGAATGGGTGGGTGCTTCTGTTGAAGAGCTGGGAATAAGGGAGGGGATTCAGAGGCCTGTGGGATACCTGGTATCCCTCGTGCATAGTGCTGGGCCCTGCCTGGAAGACTCTGCTCTTAACTTCATCTTGGGAACACCTGGCTTCTTGCACTCTAACATCACTCAGTCCAGACATCCCTTCTCGGATGCTGTTCCCTCTACATCCTGCCCACCTGTGAAAATGCTCTCGTCATGACTAGCTCCCCATCCCTTCCTATCATGGTATATTGCTGTTTTCTATCATCATGTGAGATGTTTCAATGGAACCATTTTATTTATGTTGTCTTGCTTTCTACCCTTGCCCTACTGCAATATCATCTTTGTTAAATCAAGACCTCCAATCTGCTGTGTGCTCCGTGCACAACTCACGGGGAGTGAACGTCTCATAAATTAGCGGAAGTGTAAAGTTCCAAGCCAGTGACAGGCACATGAGAGCTGCTCCTCTCTGAAGCTCCATGTCCATCATTTGTCCTCACTGGGAGTCTCAGAGCTCCAGACATGGGTGGGGCCTTGAGCATTAGTCAAAATATGTCTCAGGCAGACACAGCATACTGACAGTGTTGCTGCCTGCTCAACGGGATTCCTGTGCGTGTGGCCCAGGTAGGAACTCTATCTGGCTTTGTCACACTTCTCCACACAACTTCTCACTGTCTATCATCTGATAAAGAACTGGGTGTGATCTGTAGTTTGCAAACTTTGATTGTTCCATCAACATCAAAACTCTGGTAAAACCTGTAGAGCCACCCTGAGTCATAAAAGAGGTCAACAGGTCTAACCTGGTCAACAGTGGGCAGAATCTGCCACTCATCACTCAACCAACCACCCTAGCCCCACTGAACTCATTGCTCAGACCACTTCTAGCTCCCTGTTGCCCCAAGAATCATCACTTGCTAGCCTCTTGGTATCTACACTGGAGCATGTCTGCAGGGAGTGCCACTAGAGGGCCCCTCAGACTCAGCGAAATTTTTCTCCCAGAGACAGAGCTTGGCCCCAAGGTCCCCCTGTTGAGACACTGTGTTCAGTGATCCTGATGGATGCTGACAGCAATTAACAGAGAGAGATTTCCCTGTAGAAAGGTGGGAACATTTATTAGGCACTTCACTCCAGGATTCATTAGTATTTAGGGCAAGCCAGCTGTCCCATTCTCACCCAAGGGTTAAAGGGAAATCCAAACTCTATAAATAAGAGTGACTGGGGTCTTTTAAATCTTGGCTTACACCAGAGTGGAGTTTCCATCTCTTTAATTTGCAGCCATATTACCTGGGCATGTCAGGGTTGGTGCGAGTTTAGGGTGCTATATTAAATCAAGCACCTATCAGGTAGACTTTGCCTTCTCTATCAATGACAGCCAAACCAGCCCCTGGCAGGACCGATGGGAATGTCAGTTGTATAGCTCCTGCACAGACTGCTTCCTTGAGTACATGACAGTCTTACGTTTTTAACAAATTACACAGAGGTTTGTGGTGTGTTGAGATCTGACATGCTAAACATGTCTTCCATCCCTCTGACTTATTCTGCATTTACTGGGGTGTCTGTGAGTCACACCACAGATGTGTTTTAAGCATCTTCTATGCAGCAGACATTGTGCCAGGCCTTAGGGATCCACAGTTATTTTATTCATAGCTAAGAGCCTGGAGGTGTGCCAGCAAGAAAGAGGTCCTCAGGAGAACATGAGGGGTGGCAGGGCCAGTGTCTCCTATGTAAGGAGGACCACCACCTAACCCAGCCTCGGTGAGCCTAAAAGAGCACCTCCAAGCAAGAGCACCAAGGCAGGAGAAAGCCAATGAGGAAGATGGTTCCCAAGAGTAAAAACAGCACTGCAACGTCATCAAGGAGGAGACAACAAATGGACTCAGGGCACTGCAAGCACAGAAAGGCTGGAAGCAAAAGGTATGTGGACACCGAGAGATGAGACCAGTGAGCTGGACAAGAGCTAGTAATGAGCACTGGAGACCTAGACAGGTGATTCCAGCTTGAGCTTGAAGATGCCTCATATGATATTGACATACCGCTTTTCTATATAGAAACAATCATTGCTTCAGTAGACTCCAACTGCAATGTACAGAAATACTTGACTCTAATTCGTTCAAGGAGGAAATCCTAGTAGCTCTTTTATTTTTCAATTCAGGCATGGATGGCAAGTAGCTGAGTGATAATAGGGGTCAGTTTCTCCGTGTCTCAGATTTGTGCTGGCTTCACTAGTACCTGGTCTTCTCACCTGTACCGGCTGAAAATTCTAGACTAGCCCAACAACCGGGATTAGCTAATATTCATTGTGTGGCAACATTCCAAACATTTTTTAAACATTCATCCACTTGAAACTCAACCCCTTAAATGGAGTGTTTTTTTAAATCTCTCCTTTTAGATGGTACATTGAGGCCCTGAGACGTTATGTAACCTGTCCCAAATCACACAGAGTGCACACTACAGTCAGGGTGTGTTTTCTCAGTAGCCTCCAGTTGAACCACAGTCATTGTATTCAGAGGTGGGATTCCTAGCAGTAAGCAGGAGAGGATGGGAGAGTCTTGCCATCAGGATTAATTAATGACATTATAAAAGACAAGTAAGAAAGCCCTTTATTCTTTTGCATTTCTACCTCTTCTGTCAAATAAGCACACAGTACTTGCCTCCTTTGACCCTTCAGCCATGTAAGGATTCTGCAAAGAGACCCTGTCTACAATGAATAGGTCCTCAATAGACACTGACTCTGCTGGAGTCTCGGTCATGGACCCTCCATATCCCAGGCCTGGGAGAAATATACTTCTGGTGTTTAATAAATCACTGTCTTCTGCAAGAACAGAGACAAATAGCACATGGCAGATCTGGAATAAGAGGCAAGTATAAACTCTAAACCACCCCCCCAACCAACAAAAACGTATGTCAAATTCTGCCCCTGCTAAAACTTTGCAGCATTTCTCCATAGAAGAAACCCCCCCTTTCAGAGTGTTCAGAATAATATTATGTGACATCTGGCTGATTTGGACCCCACCCCCGCCCCATGCCTATCTATAAACTGCTAAAACAGAGAAACAACATTTGAAATCAGCCAAGCCTGGGTACCTTCTGCATCCAAAAGAGCAAAATCACCTTCTCCAACCCCTATGAAATCGATGCAAGAGTGGGCAGGGAATGCAGCTCAGTGGGTTGGAGGATTGTCTAGCAAACATGAAGGCCCTGGCATGGTGATGCAGGTCTGTGGGGCCAGCACTCAAGAAGCAGAGGTAAAGAGGATCCCTTAGCTACATGACAAGTTCAAAACCAGGCTGGGATTCATGAGGAAAGAAGAAAGGAATCAAGGGAGGGAGGGAGGGAGGGAAGGAGGAGGGGGGGAGGTGTCTTAAGAAAACAAGATCAGGGCTCAGCTGTAATGCATAGTACTAACAAAATAAAAATACAGACTGTGCCATGCAAAGTATCTGCCATGTGCTGAGACCAGCACAAGATACTTTAAACAACTGTCTAAGGCCCTCACCCTGGGAGGGAGAAACTATAGTGTCCTGACTTAGCCATTTTTTATAGCAAACCTGGGGGCCAGGCCTGCCCCAGGCTCCATATATACTCAGCCCTCGCAGCAGCACAGTGATGGCAGACCCATCAAATGGCCCTCTTATTCGACTAAAGGTGAGCCTCAAAATTGAGATTCACTTCCTACTGTATGTCTGTCTATGTCAGGCTTAGAGTCCATGGTCACTACTGTCCATTGTGTCAAGATACCAAGTTTCTTTTTAGTCAAACAGTGTGAGAATAAACAGCATAGGAGGGAAGGGACCATCCCAAAACTAGAAGACACTGAGCAAGCAGTACAGACCAGGATAGCCAAGTCCAGGCATGGCAAGGGAAGCCAGTACCATTTTAGTGAGGGAAGAGAGGTTGGCACAGGGCTGGGTAGTAGCTTAAATTGTCTCTTTTCTTTCTTTCTGTATGTGCCTAGGATGTGCCCTGACAATTAGACTGCCTCTCCGCCTCTTTGGAGAAGACACCTATTCTTCACAGCCTAACTAGTCTCCTGCCTCCCTGGAAGGCACCTGGCTTCTCCAGCCTCTTTTGAGCCCCACAGTCATTCCAAAGCCTGCAATCATCGCTGTCTGTTCCACAACAGGCCAACATTGCATCATTCCCTGTCATTCGGTGACCATTGTTGTTGTACAAGGCTTGAATCAGTGCAAGAGCAGGGCTGGAGAATTTATTTATTCCATGCAAAGGAACCCAGCGCCTTCTACATGGGGCTAGAGAAGTGATGAGCCAAAGTGGTCCCTGCTGCAGAACCACGTTGATGGCTCCTCCGTCCTTCCCTCAGCCCACCCAAGGACTCCTAGTTATTTCTACATGCACCACAGGCTTCCTGCACTTCTATGCGAGGGTACTCTCAAGGAACATTACTGCTCAGAGCTGGGACCACTAGATCAATTTCCAGGAGCAACAACGGCCAAAAACAGGAGACATAGTAATGAAGAAAACAGACCCCTGCTTCCTTAGTCTGCAATGGGACAGTTCTGAGGTATGTTTGAAAAGGTTCTCAGAAGTTCCCCATGAGACAAAGTCCCCATTACCTGCCTGGACAGTAGTCACTCAGCAATAGCCCTTTATAAGCCATCCTTCCTTTTTCCTCTTCCCTTCACACTGCTGCAGCACTTCCTAATAAATAAACAGAAGGTCCATACGCAAGGAGCTTCTGTGTCATAGTTCACAGTCTAGTAAGAAGAGCTACAAGTAGTTACTTTCATAGCCTTGACAAAATTCCTGACATGGCAGATTAGGAAGCAAAGAACTCTGGCTAGAATCATAGGCAGATACTCCCTGCAAGGCCCGTCCCCAGTGGCCCACTTCTTCTAACTAGGTTAGCACTTCACAAAGCACACCATCAACAGGGGATCATATCGACCACAGGTACATGTGCGGGACGTTAAGATAACAGTCTACACCAGCAGAACGCCTAAGTCCTCAGTTTACTAAGGAAGAAACTGAGAGTAAGCTTCCTTGGTATGCTCATCTGGATTCATTATGGGGAGGAGAAGCTTCTCAAAAGCTGAGGTGAGGCTTGACTTGTATTTCTTTGGTGTTACTTCCTGCTAGGCACATGGAGGGAGACTGTTGGACACACATATCTGAGTGGAATAAATAATGTCGTAGACTTCTGTCCAGTCCCAGTGGAAGATTCCCAGTGTGTACATATCATACATATTCATAGCTCCATGTCAGCTAAGCATTCTCACCATCTCAATTTCCCAAGAACTGATGTGTCTGGCTTATTTTTCTCGGTATAGTCGTACAGGCCTTCAGTTTGATTGTAGCACCACATACCGGGAGAAGTTCCTTTATGCATTTATTCTAAGTACTGTACCATGAGATGTAACAATGAATCAAGGCTTTAAGGTCACCACACCTAGTAGCTTCTTCCCCAGAATAGTGAGGAAAACTAAACAAACAAATGAATATAAGTGATCACTTCAAATTCTTCATTTACAGCATGAGGAAAATGGGTGTCCTTAATAGTATCCCAGACAAGAATGAATGAGCCAGGTCACAAGAAACCCCTAGCTCATTTCCCTTCCCTACTCCAGGTCTAACGCTAAGAAGTTCTAAGGGAGGGCAGAGCTGGGATGGCTGTACTATACTCTAGGTCTCTCTCTGCCCCTACTCTCTCCATCTCTTTAATAAGGAAAAAGATGGCCAGTCTGGTTTCCAGATTCCACGGCGGCAGGTAACTTAGCAAGTGATGGATATCTCAGAGTAATTTTTAAAGTCAGGATATAAATTGGGGTCGGTATCTCCCTTATCAGAGTCCAAAGTGATAAGAGCTACTATTGGTTACAGTTGGTGCTATTAGTTCAGCATCTATGTGTTTCTCTAGCCCTTCCTTGGACAGTGTGAGTGATCTCAGAACTCACAAACAGGCTGCTCAGGCTCTTTTCATGGAGTACTGGAGCCACTCTCCACCCCAAGGTTTTTCTCATCAAGATAATAATGCAAAGACGTCAGGAAGAGAAACCTTGGACCACAGTACTAGTCCCAGCCACTTCTGCTGACCTCCAGCAACTGACTTCACCTCCTCACACCCCAGCTGTCTCAGCTATAGAACAAACACCTTAACAGTGATTTCCACGCCAAAAGACATTGGTCCACTGTTAGGGGAACACTAAGCATACAGTAAGAACTCTGTGAGTTGGGTGTCCTGAAAGAGCAGTTGAGGACATCATTTAAACTATTAGCAGGGACCAGGCATCCCCAGCTTCTCAGAACTTTCTATTGGGCTTGTATCTCAGCCTCAAAGACTACACCAATGTAATCACTTTTTGTTATTTTGATAGCTCATATTCCCCTTGTCCCGGATACTGTCACTGAAGGTACCACATTCATAATGCAATATCTTACACGGCCCCTTATCCTTGGAATTGCAAACACTGGCTGTGGTTTTCTTCCACTGGGATGACCCAGCATGCTAAGGAATTTCTTTTCTCTCTCTCTCTCTCTCTTTCTCTCTCTCTCTCTCTCTCTCTCTCTCTCTCTCTCTCTCTCTCTCTGTCCTGACTTGCCTCAGACTGAAAAACAATCATTTATATTTTTCAGACAAGGCCCCAAAGCATTCAGAAGTGGTTACCCCTACTGTTGCTCATAGGGTTCATCCCAGGCTTAATAGGCTGTTCAATCCCTCAGCCCCTCCTCCTTGAGGCTAGGCTTCGACCAAATTAATCTGAGGAGGTCCAGCCATTCAGCCCAAAGGTTACTTACAGTCCAAATTTGACAATACATTCTCTTGGGGAAAGCAGAGTCCCACAGTGAGTCAATGGATTTGAGTTCACTGAACATAGCTTTGGGCAAATAAGCAATTTGATTTCCTCTTCCCCACCCCCTTAAAAACATCAATGAAGTGTTTTGTGGTGCCGCTGACAGCACATGTCACTTCGAAGCTGGAAATAAAATCTTCTTTACGCTATTTATAACTGAGTGGCAAATGGAAGATAGCAGGAAAGGAGTGAAGACGGAAGCCCAGAATCACAGGGTGCATGAGAGCTGGCCTTCCTAATTCCAAGCATCTGTGCTGTGTGTGTGAGAGCACAGAGAGGCTCTGCACTGCAACAGACAAAGGAGGATGGAAGGCCTGTACACACAGCTAAAGAGGAAACACAGACAGACAGGCAGACAGGGTGTGGAAAAGGTGAGAGCGAGGAGGAGCTGCCAGAGGAAGTAAAAAGGGGAACAGTCCACACTTTGTAAAGAACATTGTGCTTCACCATATGAAATGCCCATGTAAAGCAGGATGCAAAGGTCCACACAGATACCTTTTCCAAGGCAGGGGACTTTAACCCAGGTTTAACTCAGGGTAAAACATGTTATAGGGCTGGGAACCACCTGTGACTATATCCAAGCATTCAAAGTATAGGGACACCTCTCTGGAAAGAAGGACTTCAAACTACATTAAAAACCTCCAGAGTCTCTGGCCAAAGAGTACCGACTATCAATGCTAGGCTCAATACATTCTTGGGAATCACATAGATAATATAGCAACTGTAACAATAATGTGCTGTTTCTGGAAATTTGCTAAGGTAGACTTTAAGTCTCTTTGTCTCTCTCTTGTATGTACACATGTGCATTCGTGCACACACACACAGAGAGAGAGAGAAAGAGAGAGAGAGAGAGAGAGAGAGAGAGAGAGAGAGAGAGAGAGAGAGAGAGAGAGATTAGCACAGCCCTCCCATACAACAGTTCTATAATAGGCCCCCTCCCCCCAGACCTTGGTAGGCCATGATAGAAGTACCATTCAGTCCTTGGAACCCAGCATGTAGACAGTAACACCAGGCAAAACAAGAACAAAGACCTAACCCATCAATGTCTGCCCAGGGGGAAGGGTGCCTCTTTAATGGCATGTTACCAAGATACCCCTAGTACAATGGTTCTCAACCTGTCAGTTGTGACCCTTTGGGGGTCATATATCAGATATCCTGCATATCAAATATTTACATTATGATTCCAAACAGTAGCAAAACTATAGTTAGGAAGTAGCGATGAAATTATTTTATGGTAGGGGGTTGCCACAACATGAGGAACTGTATTAAAGGGTCACCGCATTAGGAAGGTTAAGGACCACTGCCCTAGTAATTCTCCCTATGCAGCATCCTGGTCTTCATCTTCTCAAGCATATCCAGCAGGGCAATTCCAAGAATAGAAGTTGTGTATATTTCCAAGCTCAAGAAACTCCCCAGCTTGCTTGCACTAATGGCTTAGCCAAGTGGGCATCTTCTGAACTGCTTTCCCTGGAGGAGAGCCCACTCCTTTGCATCCTCATGTGTATTATACCACAGGTATTTATCTATAATGGAGGAGAGGGCAGGGCCCACCTAAACCAGAGCCGGGATTCCCCATTCATGCCATCCCACTCCCACTTCCCTGACGGAGGGGACAAGCATCACAGGCTCCATAGCAGTTGGAATTTCAACCCTGTTAGGAAGGATAAAAGCTTTCAGGAACTCAGTGCTCAGTAGACACAGGCCTGCTCCATTTTGAAAATTTTGGCTTCCTGTCTGAAAGCCCAGTTAGGTTCTGTAGCCAGGGCTGTTTGAATCACAGAGGATTGGACCTCTTCTTCATGAGACAAGGAGGTATCTGCATGGCACTGGGAGAAACTTATTACTTCTATGCCAGTCAGTCAGGAATAATTAAAGAGAGTTTGACCATGGGGAAAAAAACCTCTGAAAAAAAGAAAGGTGGTTTCAGGCATCTAACAACTGATGCCAATTTTGTTCTCTTGGTCCCCTTGCTAACTGCTTGTGGTAATTTCTGGACAATTGATGCTTCTTCTCCTAGCTCTCTCACTTTAAGAACCTATGTATTCAACTTCCTACTTATTCAGCAAATAAACTCTGTTAAACTACTAGTGCTAAAAAGATGGTATATAACCCCTACCCCCAAGATGAATCCGTAATTTGACTCATGTCTGTAGAACCAGTGGGGAATGTAGCAGATCCTCAGACGCTAGCACAACTGACACCATGATGGAAGTACCATTCAGGCTGGGGAAGTCAGCACATAGGCAGCAACACCTGCCAAGACAAGAACCAAGATGTAATCCATCAAAGTCCATAGTTCACAGAAATTCCCTAAATGTTCTAACCTTGCCTTTTGGCTTCTGTAGCTCTGCTTCTGGCTAACTGTTCTTGTTAACTGAGGTGATTCAACCTTGGATGTGGTTTTCATGCTTAAAATATCACCTTGAGAAAGGGTGGGGACTGCACTTGGGTCCCAAATATGCAGTGTAATTGCCGGCCTGCTAATAAAGACTTTTTATTGGCTTGACCCCTTTCTGAGTAGTTTTCTGGTGAATACCTCACAAAAGTAACTATGTGTGACAAAGGCAGTATAAATTAATTTGATGGTGGTAATCATCATGCAAAGATACATCAAATATTTACATTGTATTCTTTAAATATGCAATTTTAATTTTTTAATTATACTGCAATAAATCCTCATAGCAACCTCACAGGTACCTAAGGGTAATGCCACAGCCTCCAAACTCATGTTCCTGGCAAGTAAGCTAGGTTAGAAGCAGGCCAAGTCTGCCAGACACAAGGACCATTGGGGACAATGGCACACACTGCAAGTGAGTAAAATGTCTAAACATCCATCAAGAGATAGATTAAGAAATGACATGTGTCACTTATGTATAGTGGGATATTATTCAGCTATCAAAAGGAGATTTGACATCTGTGACAACATGAGGGAGGCGAGGTATTTCATGGCAAGTGAAATAAGCCAGAAAAAGAAACACAAATATCACCGAAGATTCTTGTGAGTTATGTATGTCTCAGTGCAGTGCACCAGTGGGGTGTGGCCTTGACTCCAACGATTTACATTGTAATCCCATAAAATTCATGAAATTGACCTTAATTTCTCCAAGTCTAATTTCCCCCTCTCTGTAATGGCATATTGAATTAGGTCCAATTCTTCACCCCACAGGACTGCTTGAACTTGACCATGCACTGACATTTTAGTGGCGAGAGGCAGGAGGACTGTGATGGTAGCTGCTGCCACTGGGCCTGCTGTTCTGCTTCTGGGCTTTGACTGAGTACCCAGGGAGACATCTGGTCCTTCATCCCAGGATCCAGCGCTCAGCCCAATCTGTAAACAGAATCCAGGTTCAGCCAGACCCACACCCTGAACCAGGGCTACCCAGCTGAGCCCAGGCAGCGTATCTAATCAACCAGAAGCCAGGGCAGGGTGAGGGAGATTGCTATTTTTGTTGTTGTTGTTTTATGTCACTGGGAGTCAGATTGCTCCCAAGCAGAAGAGAGTGGGTCGCTGGTAGAATACGGGCAGGCAGCACTAGTTCTGATAGACTGCATCATGCTCTGACTCAGAAATCATGATGGTGGTACAATTCTTCCGTTCACAACAGCATCTGCCAAACGTGGGTTGTTTATATTGTTATTGGGTAAATAATCCAAATGTGTCTCTGTGTAGTGAAGGGAGGAGAATGGCTGCATGTAAACAAAGCAAGCAGCGTGAGTTATCTTATCTGTCCCCAGAGCTCCAGTTACACGATGTCTCTACTTGAAACTCTGACTCTTGAGGTGTCATAAGCCTTTTCAAACTCATGGCTGCATCTTGTCTCTACTGTGTCCTCTGTGGCCTCTGCTGGCTCCACTAATGACTTACTATAAATTTCCATTGCCAAAGTTAGGCTAATAAATGGTTCCCTAAGCAAATAGTTCCAAAAGCATTTGTGCAAAGACGTGCCATGCCTGTTTCCTAAATACTACATCCTCTGTGATCGGCTCCTGCTCCCATGGGCAGACTTAGTCCTTCTGTCTTCTGTCTCCCAGGGGACCTTGTGCATAACCCTGTGGGCATGTTTCATGTGCTGTGGTCACAGACTGCCTTAGTAATCGCTCAGTGAAGCATCCTCCTGGCACCACACCCTGTGGAGTCCTTCCCCATTCACAGATCATCACAAACTATCACTGCATCATCTTTACAACTAACCATTAATTTAGCCTGATGCTTCGACTTCCTTCCCACTGGAGCTCCATCCAGTCACCATGTCATGGGCCCGACCTAGAAGCCAGGTGAAGACTTGCATGTAGGAGAACCGAAGTCAGTCTGCCAATCCTGCTAATCTCCAGCCAAACCTCCCATTCACTCAATCCAGGCATCTAGAAGTTCTAGCCCCCATTGACTGAGATTGGGGGCAGGGTAAGTCTACAACCCACTGCAAATGAATAAAGAGCTCCTTCAAATCAATGAGTTTTGTTACAGAGCAAGATTCTCTGTTGCTTTTAATAGCGGAGTAGTATTCCATAGTGTATATGTACCACGGTTTCTTTATCCACTCTTCTACTGAGGGACACTTAGGCTGTTTCCATGTTCTGGCTATTATGAATAAGGCTGCTATGAACATGGTTGAGCAAATTTTCTTGTTGTGTGCTGGAGCATCTTCTGGGTATATTCCAAGGAGTGGAATAGCTGGGTCTTGAGGAAGCCCTATTCCCATTTTTCTGAGATAGCACCATACTAACCCAAGGGGCATGTCCCACAAAAGCCTTCACTTACCAGGAAACTGGGACAGAGGGGAGGACATCCTACTGGGACTCTAGATGAGAGAAGCATGGGAGAATAGCAAAGTAGAAGGATCCAGAGGGTCCTAGAAACCTACAAGTAGAACATTATGATAGGCAGATTTGGGCCCAGGGGTCCCACTCAAACTAAGGTGCCAGCCAAGGACAATACAGGCGGGTAAACTTTAAACCCCTACCCAGATCTAGCCAATGGTCAGAACATTCTCCACAGTTGAGTGGAGAGTGGGATATGACTTTCTCACGTACTCTGGTGCCTCACATTTGACCATGTCTCCTGGAGGGGGAGACCTGGTGGCACTCAGAGGAAGGATAGCAAGTTACCAAGAAGAGACTTGATACCCTATGAGCATATACAGGGGGAGGTAATCCCCCTCAGGAACAGTCATAGGGGAGGGGAATAAGGGGAAAATGGGAGGGAGGGAAGAATAAGAGGATACAAGGGATGGGATAACCATTGAGATGTAACAAGAATAAATTAATAAAAAAAAATTTTTTTAAAAAGATTCTCTGTTGCAAACCACAGAATACATCCTCTCTTTCTGTCAGGTAACTTGGAAGAGTAATGTCAGAGAAGACCAGAGAACCAAGCTTGAAGGCTATACATCCAGTAGGGAAACTTATTGCTTTAGTGAAGACCCTTTACTTATGCAGAATGGCATGGATCCCACACCTCACAGCATACGCATCGTGGCTCAGATCTACACTCTGTTCTCATGGAAGTTGTCTCCCCATCACCATCACCAGAATGAGTGATCCTAGCCTTCATCCCTCCTTTGCACCCCATTTGAAATCCAAGTTTGTAGTTATTACTTCTGATAAGCAAATTCTGCATCTTGAGCTACAGCCTACCTTTTAGAGCAGTGGGTCTCAACCTTCCTATTATTGAGACCCTTTAATACAGCTCCTCATGTTGTGGTGACTCCCACCATAAATAACTGTAGTTTTGCTGTTGTTATGAACAATAACATACAGATGTGATATGCAGGTTATCTGATATGTGACCCCAAAGGAGTCATGACCCGCAGGTTGAAAACTGCTGCTTTAGAAGCAGCTCAGAATGAAACTACTTTTGTATCTTCTAGTTACTACTACACACAACCACAAACTCTGTAGCATCAATGAAATAAATTTACTATTTTACAGTCTGTGTGGCAGAGGTCTTGCTGAGCTAATAGGGTTGTCACAGACCTGTGCTCTTCTGGGATGAATAGAGAAGAATTCACTTATGGCTCGCGCACACACACACACACATACACACACATACACACACACACACACACACACACACACACAAACACACACACACACACACACACACACACACACACACACACACACACACACACACACGACAAAGCTTTCCTTCTCCCCCTGCACAGCTTTCACCCTCTTTCTCAGATACTTGTGCAACCTCCAGCCCGGGAAGTCAGTGGAGCGCTGCAAGGAACCAGAAACACTAGCTCTGACTCATTACATAGCTCAGAAGCCTAAACGGGGATGTAAAGCCAAGTTGTCTGACAGGCAAGAGAGATGCCCAGCTGAACAAATGGACCTGACACGCTGGTTATAAGCATGTCTGCCACAAATCTACAGCCCAAGGAAACAGAAGAAGACAGATATCCAGGCAGCTTCAGTCTTGGTGAAGCGAGCTAGTTAGTGGCCACGGCAATCCTCTCACACATGTGTACTTGCTAGAAAGGACTTCACTGGCTTGGCTCTTGGCCACACAGTCTAGCCTAGAGTCCAGGTTGCAGGAAAAGGTGAAGATGTATGCGCAAGAGTGTGATGTGGTACGTCTCCAGAGAAGATAGAGTAAGTAGGAGAACACAATATGTCTTGAAGATAAATAAGTCCACAAACTTTCTTTGAACAGTGTGTTTAGCACAGGTGGCAGGCAATTTAGAGATGGTAAAAAAAAAAAAAAAAAAAATGAACAGGTTACGAATAATATATACCCAGGCTTAGATCTTAGCCTTTGTGAGCAAAGGACCACGGTTAAATTTCATGTTCTCATAGCTTGTCAAGTTTTTTCTTTCTTGTATTTAGTGCCATGTTGTAACATAAGTGCTATTCTTCCATTATATCACATTTTCACACAACCTTTCTTTCAACATGGAACAGAAATGGTGGTAAGTTGCTTGCTGCACACACATTAAAACCTGGATTTTATCTAAATGTTCATGTAAAAGAAAAGTTGAAGTATGGATGTATACACTTAGAAGTCCAGAGCTAGGAAGACTGGATAGCAAACCAGCTGAATTGGCCAGCCTTGTGTTCCAATGTCAGACATTGTCTCAAAAAGCAAAAGAAACAGGAAAGAAAACAAATTAACAGCTACTGAGAAATAAAACCTAAGAATGTTCTCTGATATGTACACATATATGCATGTGTACACACACACACACACACACACACACACACACACACACACACACAAAACCCTGAATGGAGTGATTAAGAAGAAGTAAATATGACAGAATCTGTGTCCATAAAGAGTCTTTGGATAGTACAGGAATATAAAATGTTGACCAGAGACCAGTGGCCTCGAAAAAGGGAGAAGAGGTGCATTTGCTGGCCAAAACAAAATAGGCATTGGGATAGAAAAAGAAACTGTTAGAACTTTTTCCATTTACTTTTCTGTCATATTTTCTGAGTTTGTATGTTATTCCTGTTTTGTATCACACAATAAAGCCCTAAATGGCACTTGTAAATAATAAATAAAGAAACAGAACGAGCATAGATTTTGAAGCAATGATCTGAAACATGCGTACTGATGAAATGTATAATCAAAAGCCCAGAGGCGGCTGTAGATTCCACGTTTCCTGCTTAAGAGGACAGCGAGATAAGAGCACCTGATTCATCTTCATCCACCTTCCAATGGAGCTACTTACAAAAACAGACCCAAAAGAATTAAAGGTACAGCAATACTGGAAACTGGAAATAATGCCCAGTTATCCATCAGAGCCCAGGAGGAATTTCTACTAAATGAGAAGGACTGGGACCATGAAACAGATCGATCATGCCAGTGGATCTCGAGAAGACAGGTGATTTTTGAACATCCTCCTTTCACACCCACACCTGGAGCCCACAGCTTCTTTGCCAAGATGAAGCTCAGCAGGAGAACTATATTAATTAGTGGGTGGCCTGATGTCTAATGGCTTCAGACAACAATAGGCATTTATTACATTCCCCCTGGGCCAAGAATGCAACAGCAGCTTAGTTTACTAGCGATGGATAGAAATCTCTCAGGTCTCTGTTGTTAAATACTAACGCTGTGTCATCTGTCAGAGTGGACTAGGGTTAAGTCACAGGCCCATCCAACCTGGAAGCAGCATCTTGATTTCATCTGTGTGGTCCTCCAAAATCTTCTTGAACACCCTTGCAACAATGGCAGTTAACATCTCACAGAGAAAATGACCAATGTAAAAGGCTAGTCGCTTTTGCATAACTGTGACCTAAATACCTAATGGGCCACCTTCAAGGAGCAAAGAGTTTGCCTCATGGCCCTACTGATTCTGAGCCTGTCTGTGGTGAGGACAAACCTCACAGCATCAGGAACGGGTGGTGAAAGATCTTCTTCAATTGTGGCACATAGGAAACAGAAGAAGAGGACACTGGGGACCAAGTGCAAGAACCTAAGAAGGCATTCTCCCCACTAGGCCCAACTTCCTAAAACTTCCATTATCTGCTAGAATCATGCCACTAGTGTTGTACCAGAACCAAGTCTTCCATATGTGAAACTGTGGAGGACTTTTTATATGGAAACATGGGGCATGGTGGCAAATCACAATGAATTAAAGATCTACCCTGGGGAGTAAGGCACTGTTACCTCCACTATAGGTTACAGAGCAAGCCCAGGGTCAATGTGAGAAAGAACTCCCTGGGGCATGGATACCAACAGACAGGCTACTGGGGTCATAGAAGCCAGTTCACTTGGTTAATCTCCCAAATTAGCCTTCTTTCCATGTCTGCCACTTGCATGCTAACTCTCTCTCTCTCTCTCTCTCTCTCTCTCTCTCTCTCTCTCTCTCTCTCTCTCTCTCTCTCTCTCTCTCTCTCTCTCTCTCTCTCCCTCTCTCTCTCTGTAAGTCTCTGTCTGTCTGTCTGTCTGTCTGTCTGCTGTCTGTTTCTCCCTCGCTCTCTATGAACGATTTCTCCTCCTCTCTTCTGTCACATGTATGTCTTCCATTGCTTCTACATATCTGTATATTTTCTAAGAATATAGTAAATGTTTATAAAAGTAAATATTGTATTAACTTTAACCTTTTAAGAATGAAATAATAAATGGAAGATGCACATACTTCTGGGATTGAAGGAGACAGTAAAGACAACAAAAATGATCCAGGCAGTGGTGGTATATGCCTTTAATCCCAGCACTTGGGAAGCAGAGGCAGGCAAATCACTATGAGTTCGAGGCCAACCTGGTCTACAAAGCGAGTCTAGGACAGCCAGGGCTAAAACAGAGAAACCAGGCCTCAAAAAAAGAAAGATACCCACAAGAGCTTATTTTATTTTGCCAGCATGCCTGATGACCATGGAATATTGAAGAGGGCACAGGACGGTCTGAAAGTTAGTTTACAGATGGTTGTAAGCTATCATGTAGGTGCTAGAAATTGGACCTAGGTCCTCTGAAAAAGCAGCAAGTGTTCTGAACTGCTAAGAAATTTCCCCTGGTTTTATTTTTGGAAAAAAATCTCCCTTGTAGTTCTCTAAAACTCTGCAGCCTCCATTGGCAGAGGTCATTGTCTTAAGGGCCAGCAGACAAGGGACAATCTATGTCATTTTGCAAACCCAGGAGACTGTATCCTTTTTCCACCTGGCAATAGATGAATTTTCCCTCCTAATGCCTATCTATTTCAGCTAAGCCACTTCAAAGCAAAGATGACATTTAGAACCCATTCCAGTTTTCACTTCCTGAACCCAGAAGGGATCTTAATTGCAAACAACTTAATTCATCCTTCTTAATCTATACCTGAGGGGAGCACATTAAAAACTGTTAGACAGTTCAGAACATATTTGAAAAGAGCAAAAACCTAGCTGGGTCTATCAAGTCCGAACTAATGGGGATTTTCCACAGAAGCAACACGGCCATCACCATCTACAGCACTAGCTGAAGAGATCAGAGCCAAGCCTCCCTGCTACATCCAGCTTGAGAATCATCTCCTAGGAGTCAGAGTAATGTCTCCGAGGGCAAAGATGCTTGCTGTGCATGGCTGATGACCAGAGTTCCAGCCCCAGTGTATGTATGGAATGAGAGAAAATTGTCCTCTGGCATTCACAAGTGTGGCTTGGCACATGCACACACATGGTCATATGGTCATAAATAATAACAATAATGATTATAAGTTAAGCAAAATATATTTTCAAAAGAAGAATTTCCTTCCTGATCCCAGCCTGACATTGCTCATTTCTGATTCCAAGTTCTAACAGGTCCATCCAGCTGAAAGAGCTCAGGTTTCCTGCACTTATCCCAGCTGAAAGGAAGCCTACAAATGCAAATTTCCTGGGTTCTGCCTTGAGAAAGCAGGACTAATAACATGAAAAATAATTAAGATATAGTGAGGCCACTGAGAGGATAGTGAACAGCTGCAAATGGCATGTGTCAACTGCAGAGACAAAATGAGCACACAGGATATAAATTAGCAAGAAGGGGAAGGGTTGACACCCTGCCAGCAGCCACCTACTCACATCGTAAGGAAATTACCGCGATAGATACTGGTATTGCTAGCATTGTCACTGACTGTCACTGGAAGTATAGGCACGTGCCTAGTGTTGTAAGAGACATTCTCATCCATCATCTCACTGGGACTCGGGGAATCTCATAAAACAAACTAGTTCAGAATTGGGAGGCCCGGAGAGAGAAAAGATGAGAAAGCACCAAGAGCATCACCAAGAGAGAACACCACCAAATAGCTGGGATACAGAAAAGGTAAGTATCCACCAGCACACCTATTTGCAAATTTATACAGGAGTCTCTGTGGCTTACCTTGCATCCTTGCAGATAGTCTATAAGCCTGCCTTGATCTATAGCCACCCTGTTGTAATTTCTTTCACATTTCACTAGCATTTAGGATGCTAGTTCCCCTATTGGCTGGATAGATTCTAGAGAACAGAAAGATACCGCCTTCACTTGTAAACCCACTGAGGAACTCACTTGGTTCCCATGCTAGAGACTTACTGCTTCCATTTGCTAACCTAGGCCCTTGTCCTGGAAGCTTCTAGCCTCTGTACAATCTAATCAAGGCCTAGAATGTCTTCAGCCTCTGAGATTTACTGCTGAATAAGCTTACTCTTTCTACTCTGGTGGGCTGGTTCAACTCAGCTGTTCTGGCTCAAACTCCTCTCCAAGCTGACTGATTCAAACTGACTTCTGTCAGCTTCTGACTGAATTGCTCTGCTTGGCCTCCAACTAACTCTAACAGTCTGTTCTAATCCTCTGGCTCCTTCACATTCTCTGTCTTCATCTGTTGTTCTCTCTACAACCTGTCTCTTTAAAACTGTCCCCATAAAACTGTCTCCCCTGAGCTGCTCTCTTAAGTCATTCTTTCCTCTCTCTTCTTATTCGAGTTGGGCACACCCTATTCTATCCAATCTTTCTCTAATTCTTCACTTTGTCTGCTTCTCAATTAGATATCACTTTCAAACATGGCTGCTTCCTTCTACAAACTAACCTTATCTGCATTGTTTGGCATTAAAAGTGTGCACTAAGGGTATGTCTATATTCCAGCCAGATCAAATAGACATAGGAGGTCTTTGGATGTGATCCCTTGCCAGAGTAGCCATGTTGCTAGACTAAAATTCCTCTACTCTAGTCGCAGATCCATCATCACACAGATGGCCCTGATTAGACTTGACAAGTCATAAAACAAAATCCAAAGACATGAATGGAAAAAATGGACTTGCAGGGAGGAGGAGTGCAAAAGATGCTGGAGGGGTCAGAGATGGTGGAGTGACGGTACTCAGAGCATAGTTTGTACATGTATGAAATTGTCAAAGGACAAATTTAATAGAAGTTGTTTTAAAGAACAGCATTTCCTTTGTGCATCCCAAGTCTCAGGATTCTCAGACCAGTGATCAAACCTGACTTATGTAAATCTTTAAGTCAGACCCAGGGTTCTAGTAAACTTGTGTTTCAGCCAGAATGTAACTTGTATAATCTGTGCCAAGATCACACCCTCTATACGAGACCATAGAGATCAAAAGGTGAAGGTAGTAATAGGGTCTTAATAGGACTTTGTATCTGGAAGGAGCTCCAGACTGTTCTAGTATCCACCATTATCTTTGCAGACACGTAGGAATCAAGTTACAAACCGTGGATATCATCAAAGGTTGGTGCATGTGAATAAGAATGTGAAGAATGAGACAGGTGGAAAGGGCTCCAAAACCTCAATATCCGCAATCAGAACTGTAGCCTAAGTTTCAGAATCCTAGGACAAAGCTTATTGCACTCCATCACCCACCTGCCTGGGACATAAGCAGTGTAGACGTCATCTGCTTTCATTGATTTTTGCCAACTGTTTTGACGCTGAGATGCTGGCAGGATGACTAGTGCATGCCCAGTTAAGCCCAGCCGGGGTCACCTGCAAAACAGCACATGGCTAAGAGAGAAAGCAGTCTTCTGAAGCCACTAGGAGCCACTGGAGCCACTTGGAGCTCTAGGTTGAAAAAGAAATGAAAATAGCAGCAAGTGTGGGAGCATGCCAGTCTGCCTCTTCAGCATGCCAGCCCCAGGAGCATATGGCCTATAATTAGCCACCCAGGAACTGGTTATTGAGCCACAAATGGAGAATTACAGCTTCAGGTGGGAAACAGCAGCAGGAAGCTGAACCCTGGAAGACAGGGAAAACCCTGTCTTCACACAAAATGCCTTCAATAGTCATAAACAAAAAGAGAAAACCAGTGCTAGCAATGACAGAGGGAAGGAAGATTGGTGGAATACAGTTCAGAAGGTCTGCAAGGTCCCAGTCTTCCTTGTGTCCCTCCTAGCCCTTGGGAGCTGCATTGATGTGTTGAAAGGCCCCAACCATCAGGACACAAGTGAGCTCTGTCCCCAGTGACTCCTGCTCTTCATTGCTGGGAATCCACTTACCATATGCAAATTGACCTAAATCCTCCAAATTGCAGTCATTTGGCCTCTTTCTCCACTGAGCTCCAGTCCCTTCTACTCTATGCTAAGGGCACAGTTCTGAGTGGCAGCCCACATCTGATTCCAGGGGGCACCACTTTTTGCCTGTGTCCTGTCCCCTCAGGCTGTTGCTTTGCTTCCTGTTGCCCAACTTCCTAAACAGGAGCCAGTACTGTGTGGAGAAATATAAGTGACTCTTGGAAAGCATTATGAAGAATGCCTCAGAAGACCGTACGTCCATCTTAGGGGTTAGTGTTCTCTCTTACGCTTAGATTTTTACATGACACATGAAACTGTACACACATATGAAGTACTGTGTGATAGTTCAGCACAGGCAGGCATTACGTAATAATGATAAAAGAAGGGCAGAGCCATCCACTGCTGTAGGTGGATCCTTACGTCTCTGAGATGAAAATATTCAGTGTTATGCATTCTAGTCTTTTGGAAATCTCCAGGATATTACTGTGATTCATAGCCACTCCACTGTACAGTGCTATAACAGACTTATTCGTCCTGCCTTAGTGCAACTCAGTATCCATGGGCTAACTGCCCCATGACTTCCTCTTGTCTCCTGTCCTCTGGCAACCACTGTTCTACTCTACCTCTGTGAGATCAGTTGTTTCAGAGTTCATGAATGAATGAAATCACAGGTGATTTGTGTATCTGTGTGTGACTTATGTCACCTAACACAATGTCTTCTGATCCTGTTTGTGTTGTTAGGATAAACAGGATTTCACTGTTTTGTAGCTGCATGGTGTTCTGCTGTGTGAGTACATTTTCCTCATCCAGCCATACAGTTGTTGACATATAAATGGGTTGGAATAGGTGGTCTCTCGCCATCCCTCCCTCCCTCCCTTCATCCATCCCTCCTACCCTCCCTCTGTCCTTCTATCCTCCCTCCTTTCCTCTCTCTTTCCATCCTTCTACTCTTTTGGAGTATTTAAGAGGTTATGTTAGGTTTCACTGCCCTAAAACTTACTGTATAGCCCAGGCTCAAATTCGAAATCCCCATGCCTCAGCTTCCCAAGTGTTGGAACTGCATGCACACAGCACACACCCTGATCGCCTGCTCTTTGGCTACTGTGAATATCGGCAGTGAGCACAGGAGTGTAGATGGCTCAATATGCTGATTCGGTTCCCTCTGTGTATATATTCAGGTTGCCAGGAGATGTGGAAGTCTCTCTCTCTCTCTCTCCCTCTCTCTCCCTCTCTGTCCCTCTCCCCCCCCCTCTCTCTTTTTTATTTTTTATTTTATTTTTTATGTTTTAGGGCCTGCCAAATAGTCTGGCACCATGGCCTTGGGGCCTCTATTATAATCCCCACTTTTCAGATCCCTCTAGCACACGCGTATGGTTCAGGTGGTGAGACAGGAGGCCGACTGCAAGGTTCCTTCCATTTTTCCTCTCCCTTCACTCTCACACGTCTAATGTTTCTGCTGTGCGTTTGATAACTCCACACTGAGGCCATCTTCCTCTCACTTCTGTATGTCAACAATCAACCCCTCATTCAAGACTCAGCTCTAAGAACAGTGCTTTAGGCAGAACCACTCCTAGATGCATCTGCCCAACCATCCCTCTCAGTTCTCGTGAAGAAGTGCCTCCCGTGGGCTCAGAGCACGTTCTGCCTAACAATTTATGCTCATGATCTGCACCACTCCCTACTCCTTCAATGGTATGAAGCAGCAGAGACTACCCAGCAAACAGTCATGGAGTAGGTAAGAAGATGGATAAGGGAATACTGTTTACTCCACACAGTCTCCAGTGTTCTCTGAGAAGGTCCCATCACCCTCCACCAGCCTATGTTTCATTCAACGTGGGCATGTCATTCTCCCACTCTCTAAGTGCCATGTCCTAGGAGGTCGGCATCAAGGGAAAGTGAGAACCTGGCAGGTCTTGGCTGACAAGGGAAGAAATAAATGGTATGAAGAAATGTTGGGTGAGGTCTCCCACGTCAGTACAGATGAAGGTGGCACATGGTGACTGAATCCACATAACCTGGGCAGTGAAGCCTTTGACAACATCAGGGCAGCAAAACTCGGGAGTCTCATCCTCCTTCCTCCTTTCCCACCATTCTTGCCAGGCTTTTCCAAGGAAAAATAGCAAAGTTCACATCTCCCATAGGCACAGGGCAGGGGAAATGAGTCTGGCAAGTATATCTCCTCCATAACTTCTTCTGTCCCAGGAGTTTCTCCTCCTTCAAGTCCAAGCCCCTTTGTGTAAATCTCTTACAAAAATTAACCCCTCTTCCTATGTGTCCTAAATTGGAGGGAAATGTGCATGGCTTATTATTCCTGCAAAGAAAAGAAAAAAAGGCGTGTCCCTACAGCCAATGTACCCAACAAACTGCCTGAGAGCAGAATCTGACACACAGATAGCCATGCCTGAAAGGTCCATAGTTTACTTCTCCTGCCTCAGAGCTGGGGCCTAAATTCAGGGTACCTGCCAGCATGGCCAAGCACAGTGGCTTCTGGCACCGGCTAGAATTTTCCAGACACATTGTACCTGGATTCATTTCGAGTTTCCCCCTTTCCTTCCTAGGGACAGAATATGGTATCTGCTCCCTAACCCTGCCACCCCCTCTAGTGTACCCTCTCGTGCCTCATCTACTCCAGTCTGGCATTCCACCAATCCCAATGGACTTCACCCTTAGTCTCTGACAACACACCATGTGCAAGTGCCGCCCACACCTTCCTTGTCATCTCCCTGGCCGGCCTTATTTGATCTGGTGTACACTTGCCCAGACACCTGCTCCTACAGAGTCCACCTGCTGGTGCTTCCAGAGATGACCTTCCTGCCCTCTGGCCTCTCTATGCAGCCTCTAAGAGGAATGCCCCAAGCTGGGAAGCCACCATGTACCACCAGAAGAGAAAGACAGTGTTCTGCAAGTTTGGCCAGCTCTCCTAGGACTCACAAGCACCGGACACCTGCCTCCTGTCCAGAACAGTCTGCCTCCTGCCTCCTCCAGGGAACCACCTCAATGCAGAGGGCAGCAGGCTTTATCTAAAATATGTCTTAGGTTTTTCAGGCCACAGCGATTTGCTACAAAGATTTAGTATCACTACTGCGGTGCGAAAGCCCAGTGGACAATGAAGAAGCCACAGAGGTGCCATGTGTTTTATTCATAAGGAGCAGCATTTTAATTCTGCATAAATTTTATGTGCTACAACATGTTATTTTTTATTTTCCTTTCAACTACTTAAAATGTAGAGATGATTATTTGTCTTCTTTTTTTCCAAAGCACTCCCAAGTCTTACAGAGAGAGGGCGTGAGCCCCGTGGCTAAAGAATAAGTACTAGATTTGGGGTTCTTTCTTGCTACTACAACTTCCTGACCCTAAAACCTGGGACAGGTTATGTGAGACTTATGAGTTTGCTTTCTCATAAAAATAAAAAGCAACCTTAGGATATAATACCAAGCCTTAACTGAGATGCAATGTCTACAAGCACCTCAAAGGACCAGATCTATGGTAGGACAGCCATTACTCTTATCTTGACAGAAAAATTGGGAGCCTGGAAAATATAAAGTCACATGAGCGACTGAGAGGGACCTGCTCCCCCTGTATATGCATGGGAGGGAGGGAGGAACGGGAGGATACAAGGGATGGGATAACAATTTAGATGTAATACAAATAAATTAATAAATATTTTTTTTAAAGTCACATGAGAGAACCAGGTATGGAGGTGCATGCCTTTAATCCAAGCACTCAGGGAGGCAGAGGCAGGTGGCTCTCTGTGAGTTCAAGGCTAGCCTAGTCTACAAAGTGAGTCTAGGACAGACAAGGTTACACAGAGAAACCTTGTCTTGGAGTGAGGCTGCAGGCAGGTGGGGTAGGGGGCAGACTCACAGGAGAGAAACTCAGTCTAGAATCAGAAAGGCCTCAGGTTCTAACCTCACACTAAGCCATTTAGGGTTGTGTGACCTTAATAGAGTTAAATGACCTCTGTGGGATTTAAAGTCTTCATTTATGAAACAGCATTACTATGCCACCCTAGCAGGCTCTGCAGGATATTGCTTTGATACCATAAAAAGTAAAATACTGTGTATCACATACACACACACATACACACACACACACACACACACACACACACACACACACACACCACAAACAGAGAGAGAGAAGGCACTATGTATCCCAGTACTAGCTGATTTTTTTCTACTCCAAATTCCTTTTTGCAGAAAAAGATCCAAAGTTCTTTATGAGAAATGCATTGCCTCCCTGTCTCCACAACACTTCTGATGTGTCCCTGGGCTCCGTCCACACGATGTGTTCCCTCCTCCCACAGGGACATTTGCTACTGAAAACTAGGCCAGCCCTTTGAACCATACAGGGAAACAACAGCAGGCAGCAGGTGGAGAGGCTTTGTCTGATCCCTGGAGCTGCTCTTCTGGGTGTGAGGCTGACAGGGGCTGTCACAGGGAGGGGCCACACCCTGACAGAGCCTGGTGGCTGCAGGGCGTCAGGCCCCATCAGTTTTATGGGTCAGATTGATGCCTGTTTACAGTCTGTGAGATTCCGATCTGACAAAGGTGGGCTGGATGTGGACTGGGCTGTACACAGGCTGGTCTGAGCACAGGACATGCTCTTCCTGTTGAGGAGATTTCTGGACATGTCCATGCTAGCCTCATAAAGTTGAAGGTCCAAGATGTGTTCATGGAGAAAGGAGGGTTGCCAGAAATGTCTGATTGTCTGGGTGACCTGTTTTCTCTTAGAGAGTCAGGAGGCCAGGAATAGTAAAAGCTATACTGACTGGAGTCCAGTGAAAGCTGTGGCTGGCCAAGGCAGAAAGCAATGATTAGTCACTGCGCCTGATAAAGGAGGACAAAACCCAAAGTCAAAACAAAGCCCAAGAATTGAATGTCTCTTTTTCCCTACGTGCTCAGCAGCATCCTGGCCGAACCCCTGGACCAGATCCTGCAGCTGTGTGGCAAATGTGACAACTCACACTTAAGAGACTTGCTAAAGGGAACTGATGTGTGAGTGGAGTTTGTCTTCATCTGGAGACGCTGACAACTAGACGGGGGGAAATCCATTAGGGAGACTGACTCACACATTACAGAGGCCAGGAGTCCACGCACAGGCCGTCTGCAGACTGGAGACAGTAGCAAGTAGCCGAGCTTCGTCCAAATCCAAAACCTCAGAAACAGAGAAGTCTAAAATAGAACTCTCAGATCTGAGAAGCCGGGGAGCTACTGTGTGAGTCCTGGAACTCCAAGTTTGCTAGGTCCGAAGGCTGAAACTGAACCTGAAAGGGAAAGAACATCCCAAAGGAGAGAGAGGGGCAGGCAAGAGTAAGACAGTGAGCAACCTGCCTTCCCTCTAATTTCATTCTCTCAGGGACCCTGGACAATTGCGTGGATGGTGCCCGCTCATTTCAAGATAGATTTCCTCACACTTCCTGGACATATCCAGAAATTATCTGCACCAATTTTCCAGTGCTCCTAAATCTAGGCAACTTGACACATAAAATGAACCATCATACAGGCATAACCACGCCACACGTTTCCAAACCCACGTCACTGTATTCATGAGGACATGGACCATCTCTCCTGAGTCCCTTGCAATATAAGTTACATGACTGAGTTCTAGTCTGTGGGTATACACAATGGCACTATGGCCAAACCTGGCCCAAAATATGTCTCCTATGATACTAAGTGTTTACATAATGAATTCCCTCAAAAGACCAGGGTGTTGAAGGCTTAGTCACTTGATAGATAGTGAATCCTTAGGAAGTTGGGCCTAATGAAAAGTTATGTTATTGAGAGGCTTGATCATAAAGAGTGATTGCCCCTCCTCTTCCTCTCTCCTGCTTCCTGGCTGCCATGAAGTGAGTCTCCTTCATCACATGCTTCCCCCATGTCTTCTTTCACCATGCACACAAAGACAATGGAGGCAACTGCCAATGGAAAGGAACTGCTGAGGCTAGAAAACAAAATAAACCTTTCCTCTTTTTAACTATATTATCTCAGGTACCTTGTTAGAGTGTCAAAAAACTTATATATGTGGCCTCTTGTTCCACCTGATGAGCAAATATTCTTTCAATGGAAGACACTGTATTGAGAGCTACAATGCAGAAGGAGCATGAGTTCCTGAATGACACCATAAAAAGTGATGTGCTTTCCAGGAACATCTGCAAAAGAATTGGTACGAGTAAGAAATAAATATTTAACACTAATGCCCTTGAGTCTAGGGAGTTGACTTGCTACCATTAATCTCTCCCGACTAATAAGCATGTTTGAAAAATACACAATAGCATGAGAGCCATGGTGCTATAGAGTAAGATGAGCAGATGAAGGGAATCCAACATCCCTTCCTGCTGACGCCTTTCAAGATGGCAGCATTCACCAGGCATCAGTCAGACATATTCAGTCGAGCATAGGCCATTACTGGCTTTGTTTTCTCTGGGTCTCCTAGGGAGTCAGCCTGCTGGCCATTCCTGACCCATGCAGCACAATGCCTTTCTTCCACCTCTGCTGTCACAGCAGCTTCCAGATAACCCTGGACAGTTTCCCAAGGGTCTCTTGGAACAGCCAGGGGTGGCCTTCCTCAGCCCAAGTTATGCTTTCCATGTCCCTGTGAGCTCCTAAATGACATGGCCATCTGTGGTCCCTTCCTGGAACCACAACCTCCCTCCCAACTGCAAACAGACAACAAAGCAAGGTGTAGCACACTGCTAAAGGAGCAAATAGATAGCCCCGGTCTGTGCCCTCAAGTGCTTTCCAGGTGGGTAGCTGCTTCCCTGCACCATTGTCACATCCTTCCAACTCTCTGCCTCCTCTATCCAGGCTGAGTAAAAGGCAGATTTAGCATGGATTCTATTCATTTTTCTTCTTAATTTCCTTCTTAATCCAGTTATTACCATGAGACTTTAACTGACAGGCTATGGCTTTTTGTGACAGCTCTGTGACACAAGTTGAGACCTGAAAAGTCCAAGTACGCTAAGGCCTATGGTTCCCTGCTCCCATGAAATCTTCTGCATCATATGAACAAGCCAGGGGTTGAGAGGGTCTCTCCAGTCACCAAGAAGTCTCGGCCATCACTAGAATGATGACATTCTAGGCAATTCTGGCCATGCTGCTGCAGAACAGAATATCATAAAATCAACTCTTAAACTTGCAAAAATAATATTTCTTGTCTTACCCAACTATATTTGGCAGTGTTTGTTACAGCTGAAAATTAACAGGTACACACATGTCTAGCCATTACCCATGTGAAACCTGAGAAGTGAGGATCCTAAAATTGTCCTCAGTAAAAATCCATCCGAAATTTTCCTCAAATTTCTCACCTCTGTAATGACACCCTCCCACCTTTGAAAATGGGAGCATGTGAATGGAAAAGAGGACTGTTTCCTCAGGTTTTTTTCCCACTATATATTGAGTATTTAAGGACAAAGGTTGGACCACAGTATGAGAACCACTCACTATGTCGTAACTTTCAGCCTGATAAGAAAAAGAAATCACAGGGCACGTGGAATTCTGCCTGCCATGCACAGTCATATGTGCACACACACACACACACACACACACACACACACACACATACACACACACTATATCCACCAGGAACTTCAGTAAAATGGTACAGTAACACTGGGCAGGAAGGTGGACACTTAGCTCTATTGGTGCTGCCCCCTGTTGGGAATCCCTTTCTTTTGCCGGGTCTAGACTGTCACACTGGAAGTTTGTTCTATCTGTGCTGTGGACAATTCTAAGTGCTTCAATTCAGGCTTTTCTCTTGTATTAACACATCCTCATTCAACATTATTCATATAGCTGACTGTTTGCTGTACAGCATGCACTGTGATAGAAGCTCTCATGTAAGCATTCTTAGCTCACTGTACACAGTCACAGTGGGAGGAGGTCAGTGACTGTTCCTCTCCTGCAGAAGAGAGACCTGAGACATAGAGAAGATGAAATTTTCCACAACCCACACCCAGCCCCCAAGCTCCCCCAACACCGACTACACGCACACCCACCCCACTCCCACTCCAGAGCTCTAAATACTTTTCAGCAATCATTCTCTCTGATTCTCTGGTATTTCTTCCTGTTTTCTGAAGAGAGATGGTGCCTAATGGACTCAGCTAGACCTTAGCTTGGAAAGCTGGGGGTCAAGAGCTAGATCTACCCTGAAATCCCTCTGTGACCTTGACTTTCTCTGAGACCATTTAATTATCCCCAGGAGCATGAAGCCTGACTCTGAGACCTCACAGGGGTGTAGCAGAGATCAGATGTGTTTTCAGATATAAAAATGCTTTAAGGAAAGAAACCATCCAACCAATATAATTCGGCGTTTATCCAGTGCGCATCAAACCTCACCCAAAGCTGAATTCTAAAGCCATCTGAACTCTCTAAGCCTTTAGAACTTGTGGACAGAAAGAACAAGGTATGTAATTTTTTGTTGTTGCTTTAGAAGCTCAAAGGAGGACTAGGAAATCGTGACTTCCAACACTCACAGCTTTGAGTTTCTGTGGACAGCTGGGCCTACGGATGATGTCATCTGGCATGAGTGAAAAAGCTTCCCTGTAGAAGAAAGGGATTTTTAAGAAGGGTATATCTGTCATCTCTGTATGAGCAAAGGGTGAATGAATGTTCTGCTCTTGCTTATCCACCTGTAAAGTAGGTTCCATCCCTAACTGACCATGGCAGGCAGGACAGGAAACCACATGAGGCCATGTCCACCCTAACCTTCCACTACGGGTGCGTGTTTGAGCTCACTAAGGAATATGACATATGTTAAAAATCCAAGATATAAATACAGATTTAGAGGCGTGCTTTCCTATCTCTGTTCACAGTATAGAGGAGTCACAGCCTGGCAAACCAGAGTGAAAAGATTCAATCTGCTCAGTGGTATATCTGGATACTAGAATATTAATAAAAGGATGTTTGGTGGGACTTTCAGAGGCCTTGGGAATTGCTAAAGATGCTGAATGCGACGTCAGGGCACAAAAGTACCCTCTGAACATAACAGTCACTCCTCAGAAGCCACATGAATGACTAAGAGGAAGACAAAGGATGAGGCTGGCAGACCAAATGAGGAAGGAAACACCGTATCACTCATCTTCTCATAATCTTTGAATCTTGAGATGCAAAGAAGCCATCAGTGCCAGTGCAGTATTTGGGAAAAACTCTGCACTAAGCCACCCACTCACGAGATCCTTCCAATGCCAATGGGAAGAAATTGAGTCCCTCACTGGACACCCTCAGACTACTTTTGGCAGAAGTGTCAAAATCAGAGTTGCCTTCCTGGCAGCATGCTTGGGCAGCTCCCAGAGACAAGGATGTAGTGACCCTGGAAATCTAGACAGGAGGAAGAGAAGATCATAAAGGCAGGGAAAGGTCTAATGAGTATATTGCCATCCCAATGGTCCCACTTCACACAGGGGAGGCACCTGAGCACTCAAGATAGGTCTTCAGGATAAAAACACGGAATGAGGGCATGTATGGTATTAGAGGAACCCAAACAAAAAATCCTTGGAAACAAAATGAAACACATGAAATAAATTTTAATAAGAGGGAAAATGCAGTAACAGCATCAGAAAACGTCTACGTATTATAATGGTATAGGTGTTAGCCTGGAGCCTCTGAGAAGCAGGTGCCATAAATCCCACAAAGGTCAAATTGGAGGAATCTCAATGCCACTATGCAATTCTGACCTTGAAAAGCAGTTTTTCAACTTAGTGTCATTTTGGCCAGGCCAGTAGAGATCTTTCAACAAAGTCTCTGACTAAGTGGGTCCCACTTCTGGCAGCATCTAACAGGAAGAGGCATGGATCAAATAACATTCTCATGATCTGGAGACAGACACAGGGAGACTGGTGCAATGGTGCTCCATGAAGGACAGCAGCAGGAGACCTAAACCTGTGTGTTTAGAGATGCCACCATATAAATTTTAGCCAACCCTGAAGGATCAAGAGAAAGGAATGGTAAGAAAGGCTACTGTGCAGATAAAAAGCAAGTAAAACTTCTGGTGTCCTCTGCATGTATGAGCCGCTCGGAAAGTTGGGTTTAGGCCACTGACTAGCAAGAGATGATGCAAGAAAAGATGTGTGTCTGGTTCTAGGGAAAGTGATAAAAATGTAAGTGTTTTACCCATCCCTCTACTTCCCTGTTCAGCAAGATTTGAACATTAGTTGGTAGAAGGCAGCATACCATGGATGTTGAGCTACCAGTGAGAAGGAAGCCCTCCTCTCAGATCCACCCACCTCCCCTATTTGGCCTCAAAGACAGCACTAACCAGCACCTCTATTGTAACAGCTGCCATTGACAGGTTTCTCTCCATCCTGTTCATAGGAGCCCAAGCCACTCCATTCCTGAAACCCAGCCTGAGCAGGCTGAGGCTCTGGCTCCCTAGCCACTCCTAGATGAAATGGAACTGTGCTGTATGATGTAAGCGTTGGCTTCTCCCTCTACTCTTACAACAGCTAAAAGAACAGAAGAGCCAATTCCCCAGGAACAAATGGACTAATGTGACAGGAAACAAGAAGCCTCCAAGTGTATTCTGTCCCATATTCCCCATGAGAGATGGTTCCAGGCAGGTACACTAAGAACACACTACAAGTGGCTACGTTTATTTCCTTGTGATGCAGAAGACATTCAAGGACATACCTGCTGCTTCTGTCCCTCTGCCTTTCTCCTTTGCCTCTATTACTGTCATTGACACTGTCTCAGAGTGACTCACACAACAAAGCCCTAAGCTAGCTTGTCAGTGCTCTTTTGTATCTACAGAAAGCAAGGCAGTTAGGAAAGAGGTGACCCAGGACAGAAAAGTAGCATATAATTAGCAGGGCTCCTGAGCATCCCAGAACCAGAAGCAAGAATCACAAGCTGAGACCATGGCTGACATCACTTTGCAGAATTAATCTGTCCACCCCTGTGTTTCACTCCTCCCTTTTCCCCGTGGATGACTAGCCAGAACGCCTGTAACATGGAAGTACCCTACAGAAACGCATTCCAAGGCAGCAGGAAAGGTAGAGGTGGACACCAGAGGGAACTGTATCTAATTCAAAAGTTCAGAGAGTAGAGTAAGGGAAAAGACGGAGTACTAGGGTAACTCTGTGGCAGTACCACAGTCAGGGCAAAGACTGAAATCCTAAGCCTGCCAACGTGCAATGCACACCAACATTGATGAGAAGTGTGCACGCAGGCTGCCCACTATCGCTGCAACTCAAAAGATGCCATTGTGATGATTTGAGGAAGAATGGCCCCCATATTTGAGCGCTTGGTCACTAGGGAGTGCAACTGTTTGAAAGGATTACAAGGATTAGGAGAGGTGGTCGTGTTGAAGTTGGGCTGGGCTTTGAGGTTTCAAAATACCACGTATGCCAGGCCCATATCTCCCCACCCCGTGCACATGTATCTGTCTGTCTGTCTGTCTGTCTCTCTTTATCTCTTTTTCTGCCTGTAAATCAGGATGTAGTTCTCAGTGGCTGTCACAGCACCATGCTCCCCACCATGGTGATAATGTACTGAGCCTCTGAAACTGTAAACAAACCCCCAATTGCAAGCTTCTTGTTATAAGAATTGCTGTTGCTCATGGTTTCTCTTCACAGCAATAGAACAGTGACTAAAGCAGTCATGTCACTGTTTTGAAATCAAATTAAATCCATATTACCTCATAAGCCAAGAATGGTGATGAGCCTATTCTAAGATAGGGACTGGAAGAGACTCTAAAGTAATAGGAATACCCAATGTTTGTTGAGCATTTATTGTATGCCAGATGTTGTCCCCAACTCTAATGCATTTAACCTTCACAGCATTTTGGGTAAGAGTGTTGGCATTTACATGTGATTGTGAAGAAACTAACTTGTCTAAGGTCAAGACCCTGGTGGAGAAAGATTTCAACTTTTACTGAACTCCTAATCCCCATGCTACTAAGTGAGACACTAGGGTGCACATGATATGAAACATGGGCCATGATCTCTTGTTTTCTAATTATCACAGTGGCAGCTCAAATTCATCCCTGTCAAATACTAGGCAGTCCATTAGAAAGCCAGCTTTTGTGGGACCATACATTCCTTCTGTAAGCTGAGGGTTTTTCCATAGAGATGTCAGCTGTAGCCTGCAACATGATAGATGAAGGCTCAGCCAGCCCATTCCTGTCATTTCTCATCTCAAGGTCTCTTTGCTTTGGTATTGCTCCCCCCCATCCTTTCCTTCCAGAGACTCAATAATTCCAATTCTCCTTTCCCAGGATAGGGCTGTAGTCCTTGTCCCTGCAAAGTGTCAGCCTTTGCTCCTCAACCCTGCCTGAAAAGGGGTAGGCTTTCATCCACTGGTAAGGGAAAATGCTCTCTTGTTCTAAACAGATTCAGGGTCTCAAGCAGGGCATTTCACACAGCATCACTTTGGTAGGGCTGTTCAGAGTCACCACAAATTTGAATATTTATTCATCTGCTTCTGGAAGGCTGAAACAAAATGATTTGAACAAGGGGGTGATTTTTAAATTCACAGCAAGGTAACTTTAAGACTAGAGTTAGGCTAGAAAGACCTGATCACCAAGTTCCTTATCATTTCAAATATCCACAACCCCAAGCAACTGAGTTAACCTTTGCTGAGTACCTGCTATTGGCCCAATGTGTTTCTAAGGATTAATAGTAATGATGTCACTTCTTCTTCATAGCAATTCTATGAAGGAAGCATCATCACAATGCCCATTGTACAGGCAAGGAAAACAAGACAATATGTGTCCAAAGCCTCAGAGCTAATAAGTGGGATAGCTGGGATTCTAACTCATGTCCTCTGACAAAGACACTATAGGACTCAGCCTTGTGCAGGGAGTAATCCTGTAACCATAGGACACATACAAATGTTGCCTGAAGCTGCAGTCCTACAGGCCTGCAGTAGTGGAAACGTAGATGGGACCAAAATCACCAATGCATACCCATGAGGTTTGCCATTTTGCCTTAACATATCAGGATTTCAGATCCTCCCCGCCCCACCTATATTAAGACTAATGATAATTGCTTTACCATGTGGGAGGACTAAATGGTGCATTCATTCTATATAAAGTGCCAGGACCATTAATAACAATTTGAATTTGGGGCTGAAAAGATGGCTCAGTGGTTAAGAACAGTCACTGCACTTGAAGCGGGTGTGGGTTCACCCGCTCATACACTTTTGTTACTTCAGCTCCCAGGAGATTTGACATTTCTGATTTGGCAAGCTCTAGCATGCACACGGTACACAGACATACACCCAGGCACACATACATACACATAAAATGAAATATTCTAAAATGTGTTTTTCCCCTTCTCACTACCAACTTTCCAAGCACTCAAATCTCTTACTGCCAGTTTTCTAAGAAACCTGCCTTTTCAGTTAAATTCATGGAGTGAGGTTTTTAAGGAGAGGCTTGAGCTGAGTTTTATTATCCAATGCAGATAACTTTTCTGATGTGTATCAATCATTTTCATTTGTGAGGTGGGTGGATTTTATATATCTGTATCTTGCTGCTGGGAGAAAAATCTTTAAAGCCTCAAGATGGGATTTTAAAAACATCTTTATAGATGAAAAAAGCAAAAGTTTCACCTTCAAGGAAAATAAAAGAGAACATGAAGTCTATACTTGAACACACACAATATCAAAAAAAAAAGACTGAATGTGAGATCACAAATGCATGACCTTGACAGCAATTGCCTGGACAGCATAAAAAGGCTTATCTTGGTCTGCCATGGTGGAGGAGGCAGCCCAGTGCGTGACACAGTTCCATAGTCTGTCCCCATGCACAATGCTGCCGTGGGGCTTGAGACTTTATGATTACATATGTCTCATTCATTCCTTCATTTATACCTTCCTTGTCTCACCCACTCTCTTCACCCTTGCATTCATCTAAAATTCCCCTCAGGAATCGTTACCAAGTGGCAGGCACCACGGACAGTTCCATTACAGATACCTGCTTTATGGAGAGGCAAACTCGTGCAGTAATAGAAAGTGTTATCTATAAGACCCTCAACAGCAGTAGGAACAGAGAAAAATAACTCAAAAATAAATAAATTTTTGCCCATTGAGAATCAATGAGCAAATGTGGAGCTGAAAGGACTTGGAATTGACCGAGGGTTTGTGGAAGGCTATCTGTGGTCTACTGCATTATTCGGCAACAGATTGGAAAAGATAGATATCATGGGCATGCTTGTCCCCTAGCAAAGGGTGAGCTGTGCTGCACAAACAATTTAGGTCATTCTAATTGCCCATTCATGTATTTCCCTGTGAAGTCTTTAGTTTATCTGATTATTTTCCAGGTCAAGTCTGTAAGGGTGGAGAGCAACAGGAGTGGTCAGAGTGCAGAAGAGGAAAGACCTTAAGCACAGCTGTGATCTGGGTGATTTTTATCTCCCAGACCTGCACGTTGAGACCTAATTGCCAATGTCATGGGAGCAAAGGGTGAGGCTTTGCGGAGGTGACTCAGTCAAGGGAGCATAGTCCTCTTAAGTGGGATGAGTGACCTTAGAAAAATGGTGTAGAGAGTATTCTCCCTTCCACCAGGTAGTGACGCAGCAGGGAGCACTATCTGCAACCCACGGGGCTAGGGCGAGCCTCCTGAGACATGGAACATGCTGCCCCTTGACCGCAGACTTCCAGACTCCAGAGGAGTGAGGAGTACATTTCTACCATTCACCTGTTACCCAGATCTTTGGGTATCACAGTTGAAATTGACTCAGACAAGCATCATCTACTCCAACCTTAGTTGGATTTTCTTGTGTGTGTGTGTGTGTGTGTGTGTGTGTGTGTGTGTGTGTATACATATATGTACATAAGTGTGGATGTGTATGAGGAAAAGGTTACCCTTGAGTGCTGTTCCTAAGCTAGCACCTTGGTTTTTGACACAAGGTTTCTGAATGACCTGGAGCTGAGATTAGGTGTGGCTAACCATCAAACCCAAGTACCTGCCTGTATCCAACCCCCCATAGCTATGATTACAAGAGCATGCCATGCTTTTTGTTATTTAATGTAGATTCTGAGAATCAAACTCAGATCCTCATGATGTGACAAAAGCCCCAAGACTCCAGACTTGTTTTTTAAACACACTGGTTTCTGGTTCACAGAGGTTATAAGACTTGCCTGAGGTACAAAGCAAAACACAATGCTGTTTCCCTAGCCCTCTCAGCGCGTTCACTTGATGCACATACCACATTAGGTGAAGATCCCTCAGACACCCCAACAGAGCAGAAAAGAAAGGAGACATTTGGTCAGGACCCAAGCCATGTATAAAGCCACACAGCTGACCTGAATGTTCTACACATAAGCTGCACCAACTAGAATCTCTGCCCTGGCCCTGGTCTCTCCAGCACGCATTCCCTTAGGCTTGCTGCCGCCTAGAGGTGGCCTTAGAGCAAGAGTCCCAATGAAGGCTTTGTCTTGGGCAAGAAGGAAGCTGGGAGCATCTTGGAGGCTATTTTCATCTTCTATCATGCCCAGGCAGGCAGCATCGGTTCTGCCTCTCACTGCTTCCCCCACACCTCAAACTTCCTGTGCTTCTTCCAGGGAGACTGTTAGGCAATTCAACATTGTCAAACTAAAACTGCGCCCAGAGATGGCTGCAGATCTCACTAAAGGGGTCTGTTTGCACTAGTATAAAGAGCCGGAAAGATGCATCCTTATGAAACAGTTGGAAGCAAACTGTGGGTTTTCACAGTGAACCTGTGCATCGCTCACCGTGTAGGCAAGGTGGAGCTTCATCTTGTAGAGGCCCATGCAAGAACAGGCACAGGCAAGTAGGGGCGCAGCTAAGGTTCTCCTCCACCCTGTTCACTACTGAACATCTTTTGCAGCATTATATACAGCAAATCTAACTATTGCTAGCTACCACCCCTTTGAATAATACATTTCCGCAGAGCAGATGGAGGAGACAAGGGACCAGAGTGCAGACCAATAGCACAGCCTAGTGGCAAACTCAGAGATAACAACTTCATTCCTCATTGTCACAGACAGACCGCAAAGGAGGGAAATAGAATACTAGAGAAAAATGCCCTGTTTCCCAAGTCTAACAGTTCCACTAAGTCTCAACAGTCCTGCTAAGCGCTAGCCACAGGGATAGGACATGAGCAGAATGCTGCAAGAGATTGAGAAGAATGTTTGGAGCAGCATCTGATGGGCTCCAAGGAGGAAGAGTCACAGTGACAAGCAGGGACAAGGATACTTAGCAGGTCACAATGAACAAAGCTTCACTTGTTTCTGCTTTGCGTGTGTGAGGGAGAGAGAGAGAGAGAGAGAGAGAGAGGGAGGGAGGGAGGGAGAGAGAGAGAGAGACTTGACAGAGAAATACAAATACAAAGAAGTGTGTCACATGAGAAACTTATGTATACTCTCTAACGGTGCTGCATATAACTTAAGAGTTTTCCTAATGTGCCATTTTACCATGCTCTCAAACAAAAGTCTCAGTTGTGAAGTCTTTCTCTCCAGATCAGCTGGAGTCTGTGCTTTTAAGAAAATTATAATCTTCTACCTAAAAGAATAGTAGCATTAACAAAGATACAGCTATCTCATCAATGAAAGAAGGGGAGTTATCAAGCACCCACAGTGTACTCAAAACTGCTCTGAAAGCTGACAAGAAACCCAGAGGCTTAAACAGCACCTCTTCCATAGAGTTGGAACAACATAGATGTTCAAGCCCCAGGCTAATGGGCACACAGGCTGTCATCATCCCTAAAATAACTGCTCTGTCTCTCTGACTGTTGGTTTTATCTTCCACCATGTTGGAGCAATGATGATAAGTTTTTCACAGGGTGACTGTCAGAACAAATGGAAACCACAGTGACCATCAGACACTAACGCCTCCATCAAGGCTTCTGTCAGCAGATAATTAGGATGAATAAATTGTTTCCTATAGCCAATGACAAATTCACCCATCACCCAGTTTCCTGGATGACTATCACTAAGTACGGGGGCCCAAGTTTGGCCACTAATCTCCTTGAGTATTCAGAACCTGCTTGCCAAGTTTGGTCCAAGAACAGACCACGACATCCTCACCAGGAGTTTATTAGACAAGCAGTCTCAGGCCTCTCCCAGATCTACTCAATCAAAATCTATAGTTTAAAATGATCCCCAAATTATTTGTAGGATTCAGGAGTCCTGCTGCCCTATAAAAGCAGAAGCTGGTTTTGAAAATGTTGGTCTAGGTGGAATCAAACCTGGCTTGGAGTGGTCCGTCTTCATTAGAGGAAGGATATAACTGGGCTACTTGGCAGCATCCCAGATGTTACATCACTCGGTGACATCAACAAGTCTCCTTCCTGTGCACACAAAGCTGAGGAGAGAGCTGTATTTACAAAAGTATATAAACAACACTTTGGAGGAGAGTGACCAGAAACTTCTACACTTTCTTTAGGGAGAAAGCCCTGCCTAGGGTAGGTAAGCTAGGCTGAACTATGGTTAGAACACAGTTATTCATCCCCCAACGTCATGCTGATACTTTTCTGTGTAACAGATTTAAAGGTAGTAGAAGTTTTTTAAGGTGGTACCTAGTGGAATATGATTGAGTCATCCCCCCATGAAGGATTAATGCTGAGTTCCTGGTGGACTGCATCTCACACGAGTAGATATGTGCCCACCCTACCTCTTAAAAGTCTCAGCATCCCTCAACAGTACAATGTTCAGCAGTGCAAGTGTCCAATGGGTAAACAACTAGAGCCAAACTACACACAAACCACAGCAAGTAGATTGAGAGCAGATCCCTTTAGGGCTTGAGGATCCTGCTAACACCTTAAACTTAACTGAGTAACAATGGGAGTCATATTTCCATGTTCCTTTAAGAATTATCTCCCTAGAACATAATCATCAATCATACTCACTTGAAATCTGGTGGAAGATGCCATAATCTCATGACTCTTAAATTATACACGATTACAAACTAAGCTTCATATGGATGACACCAAGGTTTGAGCAGTAGCTGAAGCCACTTGGACCATAATTGCAATGGCTTCTGTGTTGCTGGGCAACTGAACATGAAGAAACAAACCTGGTCGAACAACCTCCACTGTGAAGAGAATGTAATCCCGCCTTAGTCTGGGTCCAAGGCGAAAATAGTCTTGGGATGCTTGACCCCACTAAGACTTTGTCTCTACAAACTGATAAGCATCTTGGTATAAACTGAGAGGAATGAAGTACTAGCCAAAGACAAAAGACAGAGGAATGCGATTCCAACTGGGGTATTGTATTGCAAAAAAACAACCATTGATTTGGATAAGATTCCGAAACCTAAGGGGGAGATCAGAGGTTCCTGTCCATGGCACACAGAGTTTCAAGATTTGCTGCAGCGATCTCAGTGGATACCTCCAAGTTTAGTCCACTGAGTAAACTGCAGCTTCTTCTGCCAGATAGATGATCTGCTAGACAAATCCAGGGGAATTGTCCCACGGAGCTGATACCTAGAAAGTTTCATTCTTGTTCCCCTTAATCTCCTTTTCCTCTTATTTAGGGTAGTAGGGTTGTAAGGGAGGCACATGCCTTAAATGAATCCCTAATAAGGCAGAATCTTTAAGGAATCAGAGCCAACACCTCCACAGCCCTGTGTGGGTATGGCAAAGTCAAACGAGTTTATCCTTTCAGACTCTGGAGCCTGTGACATATGGACATCTTAATATGAAATACATGGCTTCTTCACAGCGATATTCTGTAATCTCTTCAAAAGTCATGATCTCCCTATTAACTATACATCGATTTTTTCAAACACACTAAAAGGCTTAATTTAACCTTTCTGTTTTTCTTGCTCCTCTTGTTTCTCATTGTAAACCTGCCTAAAAGTAGCCAGCCATACCAATGCTATAGATCAAATGTTCAGCTACCTTGAAATCTCCTCCACCAGATGAGACTTCCATTTATATCCAGATTCCCACAGACCCTTGCAGCATTGACGATACATCCACATGTTCTGTGCCACTGTATATTAGAAATGGAGTCTATTCTAATGCCCAATAGAGTCCTATTTCATCAGAAACTTCATGAGCACGGTCTCTACTGTCTTCATTCATATTGGCATTCTTATCCCCTGATATCACCCCAGAGTTGCCCATCTGGTTACAGCATTATAGTGATTCTCTGATCGGCACTCCAAAGCTTCTCTGAATTCCTTTTCACAAACCAATTCCAAAGTCTGCAGGACAACATCAGGCACAGTCATAGCCATATTGAGAAGCATCGCCTTCTCAATACCAATTTCCTGATAGCCAGCTGCTCATCACTGACTAAATAAATACCTGAGGACGAGATGGTGGGACTTTTACTGGGGAAAATAAAAAAATGTCAGTTCACCTTACAGAGGTTACTAACCAGTGACCAATGACATGACTGCAGCCAGTGAGTGTATTGGGGTTGGTTATAGGGCCATTGGCTAAGGGTTATGTATAGGAACATGAGTTACTGAAAAGCAGTGGTAACCCTGAGAAGCCCATCCCAGCATGGATGATGCCTCAGGAAACCAGCCTTGCTGAGCAAGTCACAGACAGATCCTCAAGCTGGAGAGTCTGCTCTCTCAAGCAGTTGTTACTGCTTAAAACCATAAGAAGGGACCTTGGGACTCTCACACCTTTCTGAGCTGTGTGAGTTTTAAGGTTTCTGAGCCTTCCAAGTCTCTCCAGCTTCTTGACTTTTCCGAGCTCCCTCCTCCATCTAAAACTGATTGTTTCGATTCAGGGAAAATATCTATACAATTTCAAGGAGGAAGCTCTTTTTTTCTGGTTCAAAGTTCCAGAACTTTCTGCCCACTGTAGCAGGCTGAGTTTTACAGAGGAAAGCAGCTCACAGCAAAGAAGCCAGGATTCAGATAGAAAGTCTACATACTAACTGCATCTCTCTCCCTCCTTTTCCTAGTACTGTTCCTCCAGACTCCCAGCCTAAGAGATGCTGTTGCTTATATTTAAGGAAGGCTTTTCCCTCTGAGTTTCTCATTTTTGGGAGCATCCTCGCAGGCACACTCGTGGTTGTGCTTTACTAATCTCATCCTTTTATCTCAGTCTGATCAAAAAGGGCCATCTCAGGCAGAAACTCATTAGAAGATATCCCCAAGGCCTGGTCCAGGTGACAAAGAAGAGGGGAAACAGTTAAGAGGCATTTCTGAACAGAAATACATGAGTTTGAGAGACCCATTGGAGAAGAAAAGGAGAAATAAGTGTGCTTTCGAACGTCAACCCTTGTTGTGTCTGAATCCAGTGAAAGACAAGGGGGCATTTGGGAGAGGAAGGGTAGGCCATGTGAGCTGGAAGATTCCCCGCTCTGTGAGCTGGGAACTCCCGGGGCACTGTACCTAGTGGCTTCCCAGTGAGAGGGAGGCTTCCTTTGTTTGCCTACTTTGCACCTAGTGATTCAGAAGGAAAACACTCTGAAATCTGAACAATGTCCAGAGAGGTCAGAGGGTAGACGAGGCCACATTTGCACATATGTTCTGACAGCAAGAGATGGAAGATCATGTTTGCCAAGGGACATGGAAGCTAGAGACCAGAGGAGAAAGCCAGCTCACCTCCGCCATTCTTCTATATGATTGCATCACAGTTTGTATGAGATGAAGTAAACTGAAAGCAGCAATCACTGTGTACCACTACTAAGTGCCAGGCGCTGAGCTATAGGCACGTGGGGTAGTCAAAGGAATGCATGGCGGCTGTTATAGAAGGAAGCTCGCTGTCGAGTGAAGTCGGCAAAAGCGCCATTAAAACAGCCTGTAATAAAAAGGAAGTCGTTATATAAATATGACGCTATAAGATTTTTAAAATGACTTTGCTTGGCTTTAAGTATGGGAGGCAAAGCAATTAAAGCGAGTGTGCAGAGGTGGTTATGTTTGAGCTGGTTCTAAAAGAATCAAAAAGCATCCGCAAATAGAGGCTACTCAAGAAATCAGCTTCCCTCATAGGAAAAAAAAGGAAAAGAAAAGAAAAAAGAAAACAGTATTATGAAGGATAATGGCTAACATGGGATATTAAATTAACTTAAAATAGGAATTCCGCTCCTATCTTTATACAATCTAGAGTACGCAAACTGGACAATGGTGGGTCCTAAATCTGGTAAGGACGGATGTCATTTTGAGAACAAGAGAGGACGAAACAGAGAAGACAAAGGGCAGGTGAGAGAAATAGACATATAAGGCAAGAAATGCCCACTATTTCTGGGAGCTACCACAAGCCAGGGAGGAACAGGGACTCTTCAGAGGGCATGTGAGCTAAGCCAGCCTTGGCTAGGATCTCTAGCCTCCAAACATAAGAGCTAAGTGGCTTCTTTCTAAACCCCTCAGTTTCCGGCCTTTGATACCGAAGCCCAGGGACCTAGCAAACTCGGCACATGGAAGGGTCACCCTACAGAACAAGAAAAGCCCTGGGAAGAAAAATTCCATCCCCACCGCTTGTCCAGAAATGCTCAGACAGAACCGCCCTCAGACTTCACAGTGAACAGAGATGGTCCGCTACCTGGCAGTTCTCTGCTGTTGCAAGTTCAAGAGGCCCAACTACCATTCCTCTGCTGTCTCCTTCCACTGAAGGTGCGCACGGGAATCTGAGCTTAACAGCAACAGGCCAAGAAATGATTTCTCTCCAAGCCTGATGGACAGACACACGGAACCCCCACAATGGTGATATTGGGGTCCTCTGAAATGTTAACAAAGCCATTTCTGCTTTATACTTCATCTACTCGGCCCCTCAATTTATAAACAAGATTTGTCATCTCTGATCATGCAATTTCCTGAGACCTTACGTTTAATAATTTGGTTAAAACCAAAGTTATTTATCTAGAAGTCACACATGCTGATCTTAAGGATCTTAAGAGCACTGTTAACCCAATCCTTTAGGAAACTTCTAGGGCTTCATTAACCTTACCATTTCCTTAGAAAAAGATAAAGAAGTTAACAAATATAACATTTCTATACCAAATATGAGGTCTAAGTGCAATACATGAATGGAAAGTGGGGACTGTCATAGATGTGGAAGGTACAAATGAAGAGAGAAAATATTTTTTTAAAAACATGATAGGGTGAATATAGCCAAAATATATTACATGTATGTGTGGAAATGACATAATAAAAACCCTTATTTTGTACAACTTACATATATGCATACGTATGTCAAATTTATACTTTTATGTAGGTAAGTTGCCTATTACCTTTTTCTTTACATCTGTTTACCAAGAAATATTCACTCCAACAATTCTATTTTAATGATTCCAGGAGTCACTGACCTGTGACCTTGGGGATAACAAATATTTGCTTAGGAACCTATGTGCATTTGAATATTTAGAGAAGTCCGTTCATTCACTTAACTATCCCCCATGTTTATCATAAGCACACACCTTTTCCCAACCTTGTGACGATTCACCCAGTGCCTCCAGCCTCAACACTCCAGAACTTAATATCCCAATAGAACAAGAAGATGCAGATTTTCTTAGCATCAGAAAATCTCTACAGAAATTCCTTTCTTTGAAAGTTATTTTCGAGTAAAGAAAATACAGTAAATACCCTGAAATGTGAGTAGCTTTCAAGACTCAGTGTCTGCATGTGAGACTCATCAATCAATGTTCAAAGTAGTGGGGGAAATTGGCAAAAAAAAAAAAAAAAACCCAAAAAACAAAAGTGATTCCTACATAAGTGTTACTTACTTCACCAGAGCAGTAACTTCAGACTGGACAGTCTTTGCAGGAACTGGCTTGCTCATCTGATCAAAGCTAGCACCCCAATTACATGGAAAATGGTTACTGCATGCCTCCTTACCTAAGTGCAATGAAGAAAAGAACACTGCTTCTGCAGGCTTTCTGTCAAGAGGAGCCCTGAGCATAACCCCCAAGGAAGCAGCAGACAAACTGAGGAAAGTCTACAAAATAATTGCATTTTCAAAACTGCCCCTGGCAGGAAAAAAAAAAACCCAACCACAACAACTTTGGGAAGCACACCAGATTAATGAAGGCTGGCGACAGGACAACAGAACGCAGTGTGTGTCTAAGGTTCTGTGTTGCTCCTGAGCCTGCCCTTGAGGCAGTTTGGGGAAGACAATAGTTATTCTGTCTCAATGTTAATTCCCCAGTTGCAACTTTTATGCTATGGTTTATGTAAAAGAATGCCTTTGATGTTAGGAAACTCATAATGAAGTAACTAGGAAGAAGTGGGCATCGTTTCTATAATTTATTCTCAACTGGGTCAGAAAGAAAGAGTGCCACGTGGGAGAGAGGAAAAGAGAGAATGAGGCGATGTGATAACACCCAGGGAATCGTTGTCCTGAAAGCTGATCTGTAATTCCCTGTACGGAGTGAGCGAAATCCTGAATGAATGTGTATTGTTGACATAGAACAAACAAATCAAAGATCCCAGTTCTTCAGACCCACAGGAGTTGGCAAAGCATTTCCTGGCTGGTGCTCAGAGGGATGGCAAAGCCTCCTATGGTCTATGTGCAGATGTTGATAGTGTGTGCAGAAAATGTCCCACGTAGCTTTCATCCTGTCCCTAAGACTTCTCTCCTACAGAGACCGCTTCTACTGAGATTATCTTAGCTAAGCCTGCTTCCTGATGCAGTGTGTACCATATACCCTGACTCCTTGCAATAACCCTGCCTCTTTCTTCAACTGTAGTAATAAACACACTGACTCGCGGGTACTACAGCTTCTCCATCAGAGAGCCCAGACTACCTATTCTACGTCTCTGTGTCCGTGTCCGTGTCCGTGTGTGTGTGTGTGTGTGTGTGTGTGTGTGTGTGTGTGTGTGTGTGTGTGTCTGTATATGTGTGTCTGTCTGTCATTTCCTCAGTTCCCATCACCCCAGTCAGGGGTCCAGCTCCAAAGCCATGCAAAGACATAGGAATTCCTTGAATTAGTTTTGCAACTTTCCTGTAAAGTGTAAAACAATGTCAAATGGAAAATAATAAAAAGGCATAATTATAACTTTGCCTACTCTGTGCTCCCTCGCAGTCTTGTAGTACTTTGACCCCCATTTCCATAGCAACCTTTATCCTCTGGAGTTCTCACCTTGATTTCTCCACACTACTTTCAGATTCTTTGAAGATCCGCATACATCAGTTTGCATTCTGTCTCCAAACTCCCTTTCAAGGGCCTAACTGCTAGAACCCTGAGTGGAGATTTACCTTTCCTGCCTTCTATACCCGTGCTAAAGGCACCATTAAAAGATTCTTGAATGTTGGATTTGCCAAAAAGTAGAGGGACAGGGAGTGACTATTAACTGACATAGTGTTTCATTTTGAGAAGGTGCATATTAAACAGGAACAATGTTTGCAAATTTTTGTTAATAATGTAAGAATGAATCATTTGCATAAATTAAAAGAATGAATTTTATGTTGTGGGAATTAAGTCTGATTTTTTTTTTTAAAGATTTATTTATTATTATATATACAGTGCTCTGTCTGCATGTACACCTGCAGGCCAGAAGAGGGCATCAGATCACATTATAGATGGTTGTGAGCTACCATGTGGTTGCTGGGAATTGAACTCAGGACCTCTGGAAGATCAGTCAGTGCTCTTAACCTCTGAGCTATCTCTCCAGCCCCAAGTCTGATTTTTTTTAAATATATGAATTATTTAGCATTTTTCCTCTCCAGGTTCTAGCCTTCTACTACATTACCTGGCTGCCTCCCCTATTGGCCCCCTATTTCTTCCTCTCTCCTATCTATCACAACCAACAACTCCAAATAGCTGACATACTGGTTTGAGAAATTCACCTCCCCCAGGCATAACTGTGTTTGCATATTCACACCCCCAGTGACTTGCCAAGCAGCTCTGACATCACAGCCCATGTCTTCCAGAGATACCAACCCGAAAACAGTGTGAAAGGAGCAGCTCTGTAGCAAGTGTTGCCTCATCACTTGAGTAAGTGCCAGGCCCCTGGAAGACTGATCTTCTCCCTTCTGTGGCAGATTAAAGCAGTACTTACACCAGTGTCTCAGTGAAGGGGGGTAAATGAGGTGACAAAATCAATATCAACATCAACAGTGATGGCAACATTCATGGCAAGTACTTTTATCATAATTTAATGCACACTGCATTAAGCCTATACCCAGGTTATCATAATCAATCACAATCACAAGCCTGTGAGGCAGGTATTTTATCATAACCACAGAAGTCCTGGCCACAAAGGAAACAGCAGGATTCAAACTTTAGACCCCTCTGAAACATGCATTATACACAGTAACAGCTAAAGCCTGCCCAGTCCACCACACAGTAAGGACTATTATCTCCTCTCACAAGTCAATTGAGACACAGAAAGCCAAAACAGTGAAGTATGCTAGGTACTCCGTGAGTGTTAGGGCGGCAGCAGTGCTTCCTGGCAGGATTTCGTACTTCTGCCATGAGAGGGGTGCCACATGAATCTCTTTTGAAGGCACGGATAGCGGGACACCTTTTCTTTGGTTCTAATTCCCTTTCTTCCTCAACTCTGCCTTCCAGATGCTCACAGATGCCTGGGTAGACAGACACATCCTCACAGATGCTGCAAATGTAAGGTAGATACCGAGAAGCTGAGGGCACAAGTTTTCCTTAGGCTGATATGGCTAAGAAGAACAGTGTCAGTGAGTGCAAACACGTGGGCTTCAGTGGAAGAGATGATGTTTTCCAGGCGGGGGTCTAGTAGATGCATGGAATGATAAATGGTTAGCATTTTCTTTTTCCAACTAGCCTTCTGCTACACTGTCTGACAGCTCACAGAAGCATCCACCAGGAAAGAGGTGTGAAGCGTCCCGCTCCATCTATATCCAGAGCAGCAAGAGGACTTGTGGTTGGGACCTGTGGCTGTGACGTTCTGCATAGAGCCACTAGAGGGCAGTTTAACACACATTGGCATTTAAGAAAGGAGCGGTTTGTTTATTTAGTCTTGCTTTGTTCTTTTGCCAGGCAGGTCTTCAGAAAGGTCTTTTAAAGAAGTCTCTCATTTCTGAGGATTAGACTAAACAGCCCTACACACGGAGGTCTCTTCACTGAAAGGTGAAGCTATCAACATTGGCACAAAGGATGACAAGGTGATAGGCAGGAGGGTGCCATGGTGATGGACAGGAGGGGGGATGTTAAGCTTGGTCTGAGCTCTTACCTTCTCTCTATATGCCTAGAAGAAGAGTCTTGAAAACCATGCCAAGCAACCGCTCATCTTGTTTCCCACATTTCCCTCCCCAAACCCTCTTCTTTCCTGTCACTATTGCTGAACAAACACATTTTAATTGTTCATTAATATTGATTTTATTGCATTGCAGTTATTTGTGCTGTTTTAATTAAGATTTCCCAATAATCAATATCCCTCATCCTCTAACTTGTCTCGGATACATCTTTACAGAGGCTGCATTTGCCCGTGTCCTTTACCCCCATTGGAAAGCCAACGTTCATATTCCTGCTGACCAGAGCTGGGCCAGTGCTTCCCTTGTCTTTTCATGACAGAGCCTGGGAACTCCTTGAGGCCAAAGAGTTTATAGGACTGTTAGAAGCCTCAGTGGCTAATAAAGTGCTGAACACTTGGTGTGTGTCCAGGGCCGGAATCTGTTTGCTGGAAGCACTAGACTGGAGAGTGAAGAACTGGCTGCTCTGCCTTGCAACGGCTCTAACTGTCAGGCCTCATGCTCTTGCCCTTGGGGTCTGCAACTTTTAGGGTGTCTCATACCATGGAGGGGTTGTATCACAAGACCATGCTCCTCGTCCACTTTCTTCCACCTCCTAATGCGCAGGAAATAAACCCTCCCTCCTCATTATGGCAGCCAAGGCTCTCCACAATCATTCTGACTTCCTCTCACGTTGTCTTCCCCTTGCCAGCCCTTGTGGCATGCTCCATGCACACAGCCTCTATCTTCAAACACACCTTTCCCACCACTAGCTAATGGCTTAGCATGCAAGGGTTCCTCTCCCTGGGACACTCCTTTCCAGCACCTGGTGGCTGGCTCCATGTGTATACTCAGATTTCAACTTCAGGACCATCAGTCTGAAAGGCTTCCTTTACTGGTCATCCAACCCCCCAAAGAGATGCCAACTGTATCACTAGTTTTAATGTCCTGCGTAGCTCTTATTTGAGTTTGTGTATGCCAGCTTGTGTGTTGGTTGCTAGGCAGCTAGATGACAGAATCCAGGAGAAGAGGGGTGTCATGATGGAGCTCCAGTGCCCACCACAGAGCTGAGCCCAGGGTGGCACAGGTTTGTCAAACAGATGCATCTGGAATAAAAGCAACTTCTCCTGAAACAATCTCTCCCCTTCCCAGGCTGCACCAGGTGAATCCAGACCTTTCTACCTTGATGAGGTGAACGGCCAAGAATTTGACACAGATTCCAAGAAGAGAGGCCAAGGTACAGTGCTGGGCTGACCAACCAGAATCTTGAATGTAAGAGCCAGAAAGTACACCACTTGAAGCCCACTCCCCCTCTCCCTGGGCAATGGACAAGTATAAAGTATGTTTTAACACTTTTGGAATTTGCTAAATATCACTGTTAGTGTTAATGATAAGTCCTTTGAGTTTATACTGGAAGTATTCCCTCTGACATTTGCATTCAAATATGCAAATGTGATTCTGGGAATGGGGTAATCTCACTTTCTAGCATCTCCTGGACCCCCTCCCCGCTTCCTGCTTGAGCTTCCCTAAGCAGAAAGCTTGTCAGCCAACCCGCCAACTGGATCACCCCTATGACAGCAGCAGTCACCCTGAACACAGTGCAGCTGTCTAGAGACAGATACGGGAAAGATTACAGCTGACTGCCCTGGCTCCTGGAGGCACAGCCCCTGCCAGGGCTGTTGAAAGCAGTTTGTACCAGACATCTGGCAATCACAAGCCTGGGTGAACCATTTCCACTTTGGCCAGTTTTAACGCTCTGCATAGCATTTATTAGAGTTTCTCCTCTAAAGGAATTAGAATGACTGGTGGGAAGGCTGTGATTGGTCCAAAATGCAAGACTCATTGATGGCAACTGATGCCAAAGGCAAGGCTGTGACTAACAAATGGGTGGTTGGTGCAAACACCCCTTCTCGGGCTCCATAAATAAGCTACTGTATAGCTCACTTGGTAAGCTGGCTCAGGACACTTTCCTCTGTTACCTTCCCTGATGTTGCAACATCACATCCAGTGAAGACTTCTCTTGATTGGCCTTACTCTGTCTAATTTCAGTAGCACAGGCTAAATTAAAAACAAAAAAAGAGTGAGGGACAGCAATGACGTGGCAACAACAGGGGTAGGAGAAGACTGACAGCCAGCTAAGTACCTGCCTGGCCAGCCTTGGACAGTAGCGCCATCCTTGGGCCATGGCTCGGCCCTACAGACACATGTAAACTGGTAGTGTGGTCCACGTGTTCACAGACCCAAGGTCACAACAATGTAAGACTTCACAGAATCTTCAGAGTGAAGCCAGCACAACCAGGCACAGCCAACCTGTTACTGGGCTTGCTTCTGATTCCCAAAGCTAAGCTCCCAAATATTCTGGTTATGCATTCCTGAGCCCAAGGCTTCTAAATACCCTGCAACTGCTTGAGAGCCAAAAAGGTCTCGGTGACTGGCATCCAGTATCAGTGCCCTAGCGCGTGCTCCTGATTAGCTCTGCTTGTGACTATTACTGTCACCCAGTTTCTAAATGGTGGGCCAGCGTCCCATTGTAAAGCACCATCAGCTCTGGTTGCCTGCCGAAGAAGCAGCTAAGGCACGGCCTTGACAGAGCCAGCTGATAGCTAAAGAGGTGACTGCCTTCAAAAGCCACACACACAGCACCCACAGGCCTGACTCTTCCCTGGACCATGAGCCACGGAGGTGCTCCTATGACATGGCCCAGGTTCAAGTGACTCCACACATGGATCCCATCCACATGTTCTACCTGCTCCAGAGGAGCCATACATCAGAGTGATACTAGCTGTGCATAGCACACAGTTCCTGAATGGCTCTCTGGATGTGCTGGCTCCAAAATACTCTGACAGAGACAGGTTTCTCAAATGTGACCTCCACACAGCAGCCACTGGTAACTTGGAGGATTAGCTGAACAGTGCTTCAAAGATGAGAAGCTGTTGGCCCTGTTGCCAGAAGAGCTCCTGGGAGATATGAAGGCTTCAGAGGCCCAGGACCTCAACCTGACTTTTGCAACACTGGCTGCTTTCCAGGTTCCTAACACCCAAGGCCTGAATGGGACTGCTATATTTATTAAAGTGTGCTGTTTCTAGCTGCTTCTGCTGCTTTGGCGATACCACCCACTATAGTCAAACAGAGAAGAAACAAAAAGCTCATACTCGGCCATGGTTTCTTTCCAGTGCAACAAGAGAGCCCCCAGATGGGTATCTGGTAACAATTAGAGTTCCTCGTATTTATAGAAGTAAGTGAAGCAAAAATCACCAACAAACACAAGTCCAGGCAATAGACACCTGAGGTCCTATCTCTGAATTCCAGGCTGCCTATGTCCTAACGGTGATCTTGAACAGCTTGCTTTACTGGCTCAGGTCTCAGTTTCCTTGTCTGTACAGTGGAATCATGGAAATCATAAAAACTACTTCATAAACTATTGGTGAACTTAAGTTACTTAATGGATTAAAAAATGGATATGTAGGACCAGCAAGATAGCTCAGTGGGTACCTTGCTGTGCAAGCCTAAGGACCCAAGTCTGATGCTCAGAACCCATATGGAAGAAGAGATCCAAAGAAGAGTGAAACTTGTCTCTGATGTCCACACCCATCACACGCACATACAATGATGAAGACGGTGGTGAGGGTGAAGATTATTATGGTGATAAATTACCAGCTCTGAGAGGGCATTGTGTCTCAATAAGCCCCAGTGCCCAGCACCTCCCACCGTATATGGCTCATCTTGTAATCAGTGGATGATTCTGACTTCAGGCAGAATCAAGGAGTATTTAGAATCAGAGACCTGTGACTCCTGGCAGGTTGGAGGCACCTCTGTTTCCTCTCCCTTAGTTCCTTACCTTTAACATGTGTTCAAGGTCCCCTGTTTTCCAAGAACAACTTGACAGAAGTGGGCCAAACCCAGGCAGGCATCAGGAAGAGCAACTATGCAAAATACATCAATAGTTCCCTTTCTGGTTATTTCTGCTTCCCCCACACTCTCTCGAGTAGAATCACTCCATTTGAGGTCCCATGGAAAAGCTCCTTCCCAGAGGAATGTAACGTATGTCCTGTAGAACTGCCAATATTGCATCCAATTTCCAAAGAAAATTGCTCCTATCCATCAAAGAAGGCCTGAGCCAATAGCAATAATGAGGAAGACTCAAAGCAGTCCCTCCTGAGGGTTGTACTGAAGGCAACAGGAAGAAATCCCACCCCAAGAACAGATTAATATGAGTGAGAGAAGGAACAGAAAGAACTACCCAAATCAGTGAATATCTTCTGTGCGGGCCCTTTGCCACCCACAACAAAAAAGACTAGACAGAGTCTTGAAACTAATTTAAGTGGGTTCCAAGCATGGGAAGTAGGAAGGGGGGGGGGCACTTGGAAGGCTGCAGGACCACAGCTGCATGGGCAGCTGCCTCAGCCAATGGGTTCTGGAGGACTTCTGCACAGAGACCTGCCCATCTGGCTACTCATCCCTCCCATAAATCTCAGACCTGCCAGGGAGGGGCCAAGTGAACATTTCTCCCTCCAGATCAGTGAGTGGTGAACACATGGGGCCAGTGGCACATTCCAAAGTGACATTCCCTCTGAGCAGGATACTCAAAACCACCCTCCAAATTTCTAGGCCCGCTATGAGAAAGCTTCCTAAGCTTCTGTCACTTACAGGGTCCCCTAAATTTCATGGAAGCTGATCATGTCTGGCAGCGCCAACAGCACTATAAGACATCTTTCCACTGAACTCCATGCCCATGGACATTCACAAAGCTGAGACTCTGTGGGCTGAGAAAAGCATGGAAAGGTACAGGGCTAAGAGCGAGGTCTGAACTCAGGTCCTCCAGAGCCTACTTGCTCCATGGCTCTGGCTCGGCTCTGGGTTTCTTTGTCTGTGTGATGGGAAGAACACTACCTTTGAAGCAAGGCCTGCTAAAGACAAAGCATCAGGTAACTGGCACAGGACTCAGAAAGGATGGCCTGACAGGCTCAGGTCAGGCCCTGAGCCAGATACAGTGACCTATCTATGCAGAGGATGCCTTACATCCCAATGGGCCTGGAACAGAATACACACATCAGTGATGTTTCTGGGACAGTGAAAACACTGAATCTGCCATGAATGTGAAGATGATATAAGGCCAGAATACCCTCCCATGAGGCTTGTAATAAGCAATATGCCCCAGTCTTCTTAAGTCCAGCAGAAAAAGGGAAAGCATCCAAGAAAGACCCTGCTTCCCCAAGCAATCAGTGTGTTCCAGCACTTTCTCTGCTCAGCTAGCCCAGCCGCAGTGGAGGACATGCTTGCTTTCTTTTCTCTAGGAAAGAGCAGCAATTTGTGGCTTAGCTGGAACCAGGAGCCTCTCCACTTATGTGGTTATTTGGTTGGAAAATTTGGATCAAAGCTGCAAGGCCCTTGCAGGCCACCTCTTGAGAGAGCTTAGCGCTTAAGTGATCAAATGACTTCCAAAGGTGAAATCCCCAATTGGCAGATGATGAGAGCCAAGTGCTTCCCGCAGTCAGCCAGCAAAAGAGCTGGAAGATGGGACGCATTCACAGTCCTGAGGAGCACAGCCCCAGTTTCACTCAGGAAGCACTTGAAAGTCATCCAGTACATTTAGGACAATGAGGAAGACACTGTGGAGAAACAAGAGCCTGAGATATGGCTGAAAGGATGTGTTCTCAGAGTCTGGAGTCTGAGTTTTGAATTCTAGCCCTGTCACCTTGTGGTCAAATGAGCCTGAGCGAGTCAGATCAACCCACGGCAAAGAGAATAGATTATCCAGGAAGTAATGATAGCCACACATTATGTGTCATTGGGTCCCACCTGAGCAGAGCACGGACACAGAGCATCTCTTCTCAACTGTGTCTGGAGATCTGTCATACAGGCAGGAGGGGGAAGTAAGTGCATTTGCTGGTGATGATTTCATATGTTTATATTCAACCAAGAGTTTTGTTTTACATATGAAAAAGAAGATATTCTATCACTTAGGGTGTTGATTTCCAGATCTTCCTTTGACCATTTGCCAATTGTCAGTTCCTCCTGCTTGCAAGTTATCTATATCTGGTTCTGTCTAAATGGGGATCTTTCTCATTCAGAAATATTGACAATGGTTCAACACATGCTGGAAGGAGCCATACACAGGTTGGTAAAAAAAAAACGTTTTTGAAAATCAGAAAGCTTGCAGAAGTATATTGCCATTACTTTTAAAATAATAGATGCTTCTAGAATCTCCTCAGTTGCCTTCTCCCTGGTAAGGATGAGATCATCAGGTAGGAGTGGGACTTCCTGACCACCTCCATGCTGGGATGTTGTGCAGCTTGCTCTGTTGCAGGTCTTGAACATCACATGCGGCCTTAGGCTGAATTCTCAGGAGGTACGTTTATTTCCCAAGTTTTAAATGAATTTTTATGTCTACCAAGTCTTCACAGCATCATTGATCGGATCCTGTATTGACTTACATAAGTCTTCTTGAGGTCAGAACAGGGAGAATCAGATGTGCGGCCACATTCAAAGCGCTCATACCATTCTGAGCTGGATGAGGCCTCCATACACTGATGGTACAGTGCATCTCATACCAACATGTCTTAGGGCTCAAAGGACAGAGGTGAGATTACTCTGAGCTAGAAAAGGCAAGGGACAGCAGGGAAGAGGAGCTAAAGCTATGACACTGCTTGAGTCACTTGACTATGGAAGCCTTTGTGCTGTGACCTGCTTTGATCATGTACAGACTGAGTGCTGCAACTGTCACTTAATTTCGAATGCTAACCAACAGCAAAGAACAAGTGGTTTGTTTTTGTGATAACACAATAGATAGAGAACCATATGCTGTGTTTTCAGTTGCCAAGATTCTTAATTATGTTTTTTCTGTTCTTTATAATGGCAGAAGACATTGTGGTGTTTTTTTTTTTTTTTTTAGATCACTGGGGTTTTTTTTTGTTTTTTTGTTTTTTTAATCAGGTACCAGCAACAGCTGGCATTTGCTAATGTTTTCCTCTTGCCAACCACAGCGTCCAACATTTTATATGCCTCCCATCACTCAGTCCCTACAATGATGCTATGAGGTGGGGGCCATTATGAGCCTGATTTTGCATATGGGGCAGCTTTCCCAAGCCTACATAGCAGGCCACTGGAAGAATCTAGAGTTAAACCCAAGTGATCCAGCATCAAAGCCAATGCCTTTTCAGAATTCACACTCTGTGAGCTCTTTGCCCCTAAGTAGAAGGCCTTACTAAACAAAATGAATACCACTATTCTTTAAAAGGACACAAAAGCAGGAAGGGTGTGCTTTAAAGGGTAGAATTCTGATAGAAGATTTATAGCACAATAGTAGGAATAGTGGAGGACGTGCTTGAAACACTGGGGTTCTCATAGAAAATTTACACTAAGGATAGTAGGAATTGTGATAATTTTTTTCAATGGCATTATCAAATGTGCACGTAACAAACTCTCTAGGGTTTCTATGGATAAACCCACCTGACCCTTCCCTCCACACACCCTCCAAGCCCCCATATCTATCCTGGGATCCCACATTCAGTGCCCTGGCCTGGTATGGACATCCATGCCTGCTCATACCCTACAGGACCCTTCCAAGACAAATCTCCACCCAGATGATCCTTCATACCCCTCTCTAGTGTCTAGCCTGATTCTGTCTGACCTTCCTCCTCACACCTGCTCTAAGTCCCAGATTTACCCCTAAGCTCTAAGGTTGGACCAGGCTGCACCCAAATACCAGCCCCAGCCCCTGTAGGTACCTGACTTCATTACACCCAGTCAATATCCAATCTCTAAGTTCAAATCAATCCCCATGTCCTCCCTTCTGTTCCAGCCTGCTCTGTCCAGATCAGACTCAAAACTAACACAAAAGTCTACAGGCCAAGACTTCATTATAAAATACAGACAATATGAACGATCAAGGCAACATGTTCTCCCCCAAATCAACTAGTCCTATAGACATATCTGCCAGAAAAAAAAGAATTCAAGGAGTTTAAAGAAGACACACACACACACACACATACACACACAAAGAGCTCAATGAACTTAAACAGAAAGAACTTGAAGATAATAAATGCCTGGGTGATATTAAAGAAAATACAAACACAAGGCTGATAGAAATGATGAACACAATTCAAGATTTGAAAATGGAGTTCAATAAGGAATTAAGAATTTGTAGAGAAATAAAGCTGAAATGAATATGGAATTGAAAATCCAATAACACAACCAGAAAATTTAAAGGAAAGCTTTATAGATAAGGGGTTAAAGAGAGAGCAGAATATCAGGATAAACTAGAGGATCTAGATGAAACAAGCAAAGGTACATAAAAATTCAAACACAGGCAAGGAACATATAGAAAATGTGGGACACCATGAAAAGATTAAATTTTTTTAATTACAGGAACAGATGAGGTAAAAGAGTCCCAGGCCAATGGCATAGATCAGATCTTCAAAAAGATCATAGAAGAAAACTTTCTGAAACTAAGAAAAGATACATTCATGCATATACAAAAAGCATACAGAACACCAAAGGGACAAGACCAAAAAAGAAAATCGCAAATCATATCACGGTTAAAACACTAAGTATACAGAACAAAGAAAGACAATTGAAAGCTGCAAGGGGGAAATACAAGTCACATATGAAGAAAAATCCATCAAATAACAGCTGATTTTCCAATGAAAATTCTGAAAGACACAAGAGCCGGAGCAATGAATTCCAAGTCCTAATAAACCCTGGTGGCCAACCTAGACTAACACACTCAGCAATACTAGAATTGAAAAGAATAAAAACTTCCCATGATAAAAAAACAGCATTAACAATTTACACCCAACAGACCAGACCTAAAGAAAATACAAAAAGCAGTATTTCCAGCTGAAAAAGAGAAATAAATATAGCCAAGAGTCTGTAATTCTCCAGTCGAAGACCCAGATTGGCTGAAGGGATCGAGAAACAAAATCCATCTATCATCTACAAGAAACACATCTTAAGCCAGGCGAGGTGCCTCACGCCTTTAATTTCAGCACTCGGGAGGCAGAGGCGGGCAGAACGCCATGAGTTCGAGGCCAGCATGGTCTACAAAGTGAGTCCAGGCCAGCCAAGGCTACACAGAGAAACCCTGTCTCAAAAAACCAAAAGAAAAAAGAAAAGAAGAAACACATCTTAGCTTTAATTATAGGCACGACCTTAGAGCAAAGGATGGACAAAATACTCCAATAAAATAGGAGCAGGAAGCAAGCAGGTGTTGCCGTACGAGCATCTGACAAAATAGATTTGAAACCAAAATTAATCAGAAGATATTAGAAAGTGAAAGGACCTCCATTCTAGGGAAGAGATCAATTATCCAAATTGTGAGTGGGTAATACTGAATCTGGAGATTGGTAATATAGCCTTGTCCTTACAATATTGATTCTGTCAATCTGTGAGCATGGGAAATTTTTCCATCTTCTAGTTAATTTCTTTTTTCGGTGTCTTAAAGTTCTCACTGCATAAATCATTTATCTCCTTGATTATGTTTATTCCTTGGCAGTTCAGTTTTCTTAAAGCTGTTGGGAGTTGAACTTTTCCTGATTTGCTAGCAAGCAAATTATTGGTACATAAAAAGACCTGTTTGTTTCTGTATTTATAGTGTATAACTATTTCGATGGAAGTATTTACTAGATATAAGACTTTTCTGGTGACCTTTCTTAATGGCATTTAAACACAGAATCATGGGACACTGTGACTCCTTTCTTGCTTCTTTTCCCTTCCTTTCTTCCTCATCTTCCTGCTCTAACCAAGACTCCAGACACAACATTGAAAGAGAGTAGGGAGAGGGGGCACCTTTGTTCATCCTAGTTCTAGAGCAGTGATTCTCAACCTGTGGATCACTTCCCCTTTGGAGTTCAATGACCCCATGACAGGGTTTGTTTAAGACAAGCAGAAAACACAGATATTGGTGTTATAATTCCTAACAGTACCAAGTTACATCATAAAGTAGCAATGAAAATAAGTTTATGATTGGGGTCACCACAGCATGAGAAACTATATTAAAAGGACAAAGCACTGGGAAGGTTGAAAACCACTGTTCTAGAGAAAAAATGCCCAATTTTCTTTGGTTGTTTTTCTGACTGTCTAAATTACTGATTTTTGGTCTCTCCTATACTTATTAATAAGAGCATGTTCGTTTCCTATATTAAATATGATATATTCCTTTCTCCCTTGTTCTCTTTCATCTATCTATTCCTCTAATGAAACTAAAATTCCCTGTGCTTTTATGATTGATACTATCTTTCTTTCTTGTGTATTGTGCTTTAAGCGTCTTTTTCAGTGGCAGTGTGACTTTAAACTGCCTTAGTTTGTGCTTGTCTTAAAACACAGCTTTGTTGGATTTTGCCATCTTGGTCGGCAGTTATTTACCTTCAGGGCTTGAAATATATTGTTCCACGTGTTCCTGGATATTAGGGTTGCTAGAGATAATTGTGGTGGTTTTCTCCATTTTTTGCCTTTGTAGGTGAGTAAGTGCTTTTCCCGCACAGCTTTTAATATTGTGTGTTTGCTCTGTATCTTTGACATTATTCTTCTTTATCCATGTCTATTTGGGGTTCTAAATACCTCTTAGATACGCATGTCTTTCTCTGTAACTTGAAATTTTCTGCTAAGATTATTCAACTGATCGTACCTTTAGTTTTTTTGTTTGTTTGTTTGTTTGTTTGTTTGTTTGTTTTTTTAAGATTTATTTATTACATACACAGTGTTCTGCTGGCTTGTATGCTTGTGAGCCAGAAGAGGGCACCAGATATCGTTCTAGATGGTTATGAGTCACCATGTTTTTCCTGGGAATTGAACTCAGGACCTCTGTAAGAGCAGTCAGAGCTCTTAACCACTGAGCCATCTCTCCAACCCCCATGCCTTTAGTTCTTATCCAAACAACTTCTCTTATCCCATGCACTGTGCTGGGTCTCAGCTTGTATGCCAGGGCTCTTAGGTGTGAGGTCATGTTACTTACCTCTTACTGATATTTTAGCATATTATTTTCCCAGTCTTATTCTGCATCCTTGGAATTCTTAGTTCCATCTGGTAGAGCCTAGTGCTGATGCTTTTCTGTGTTCTTAATTTGTTCACTGAGGTTTTTTCTTTCTAGTTTTCAGTTTTCAAAATTAGATTTTTCTATTGAATTTTTCTTCAATAATGTTTACTTTATTATCCATACTTCAGGATTTCTGGTCTATTTTGTTTTTTTTTTTTTTTTTTCTTTATGCACTTCATCTCTAGGTCCCAAATTGAATTCATCTACTCATTTGTATCCTCTTTGATGTTTTTGAACATTTTTACTCGTAAACTTCTGAAACTTATCCAGCACCTTACCTATTTTTTAGTATCTTTTTTAAAGGATTTGTTCAGTGTGTGTGTGTGTGTGTGTGTGTGTGTGTGTGTGTGTGTGTGTATGTGTCTGTCTGTCTATGTGTCTGTATAGCTTACCTGTAAGTATGTGTATGTACCAGTTGCATGCCTGGTGCTGGTGGAATCAGAAAAGTACATCAAATCCCCTGCACCTGGAGTTGTTAGCCACCATATTGATTCTAAGAACTAAACCCAAGACCTCTGCAAGAACAAGTACTCATAACTACTGAGCCACCTCTCCAGCCCATTTCCTTGAATTCAGTAGCTAGAAAATACAGTCTTTTGGAGAAGTCATGGTACCTTTCTTTCTCATAGTTCTTATGTTGCTGTAATGTCATTTTGTGAATCAATTTTTAATATCTCTTGCAGATTTATTTGGGGATATCATTGATTAGTGTACTCCTGAAGCCTTAGTCCCCAATACCACTAAGTGATGATAAAACAAACTTATTTCAATAGCCACAATGTCATAACACACAAAATATAGAAGTGCACTTAAAATTATTTAAAGCCCATAATGCATCATCAATAGCCAGATATCACCATAGTCTAGAAAATGGATTTTTAAAAATGTGGAATGTGTTTTGATGTTTAAAATTACATAACATAAATGTGGAAATAACAAATGAATGGAATAATGAAAAGAAGCAAGGAAAGGGGAAAACAGAGGGAAAGTGGGTTTTAAATAAATGTCTCATCAAAATCTCTAGCTAGATTTGAGGCTGGTCAGGGCTGCTGCCCTAAAGGCGAGCCTCCATGTTCTTCTCACCAGAGCCAGCTGGCTGAACTCTATTCAATTTAGCTTCTTTCTGTGAGCTGCCCCTCCTTCTCTCTGTGCCTTTCAGGAATCCTACCACCACCATGATGGGGCTCTGATGATCTGCTTCTCTCTGCACTGTCGGGGGTTGGTCTGGTGCTATGTATTCAAAGGCTAAATTACTGGTCCTCAAGATCTGATTGCAGCCTGGATGAATATACCCTCAAGGTGCTCTGCTCTTTGTTGTGTAAACTTTACCTAACTCGGTTACTTGATTAATAAAGTTACTGAAGCCTGTAACTGGGCAAAAGAGAAGTAGGAAGAGCTTAGGTTCTCGGGCTTGGGGTCAGAGAGGGACTGCGAGGTGGGAGAAGAAGAAGGAAGCTGAGGGGGCAGAAGCAGGAGAAGCAGCAGGAAAAGAAGGAAGTTGCCATGGAGCAGTACAGGCCACCAGCACGGGCTAGCACGGTGACCAAGGGCTGGCCCGGCGGAAGAGAAGCAGCTCAGACAGGAACAATTAGGGCAGGTAACTTAGAGTGTGTAGCAGGGAAATAGCAAAGTAGCTTAGAGGATTGATACCTGCTCGGTTACGGTGCCTTAAAGCTTTTATAGAATCAAAAGGTCTCTCTCAATTATTTGCGAACTAGCTAGAGTGGAGAAGCCAATTAGAGTCTAGTATCTGATCTACCACATTGAATAGAGGCTGCTTTTTTTTCTTATTCTAACCCTTCCTCATCAGGTTGCACAGAGACACTTTCTCATGCCCCATATTACCCAGAAGAGTCTCCCCCCTCCGCTGTGTTTTTTCACCTGTTTTGGACACATTTCTAGCTCTATTCTCAATCAAAAAAAATGTCTTTCCTCTTCCCCTCTCAGCTCCCTTCAATGTGATATTTAGTTATACATCGCCCTGCTTGTTAAGAATAATTAAGACAGTGTTATCCTGTAACTATGCCATCTGCTAAAATAAGACAAAAATCAGTACAAAAACCACAACAGGTAATGCTATTCGATTCAGTATGAGCTTGCAAACTTCTGAAGCTGTCGACAGAAGGACTGTTTGAGAAGTAACGAGGCCCTTAACAGAAGAGATGCTCAGACAGAGCCACAGGCAGCTGCTGGGGAAGCTCGGCAGTGCTTCCCATGGTAAAAGTTAGATGTGGAGCTTGGGGTTTGGTTCTGTGGTACAAGACATTCTTTGAGCGCTCAAGGACCTGAGTTTGATATCTACTAAAAATTAAAGTCGAATATAAAGTTAGGCTGAATGCTGACTGGCTTCTCTAGATTCTTTCTGGCATGTTAGTCTAAGAACACAGGTACCTAATTCCCTCCTTGAATTTACAATCCTCTGAATCTACTTAGGAAGTGGGGGGGAGAGTGTCTAAGAAATCCCAAACCCAAGGGTCCTGAGCCTTGACAATTCCTTGGACACTGGACATCATTTTCCATCAGTGCTCTGAGCCTAGCGGACCCACAGTCAGGATGCATGCCTCAGACTTGCTCCACAGAAGTATCAAGTATCCAGTCTCTTAATTCAACATTTGGCAACCATGGAGGTAGTTCATTGGCTCCATTGTCCAAGCCTATGTGTAGGTAGGCAAAGTAGAAAGGAATTCTCATCCAGAGCAAATGAAATTGAGGTCAACATGGCAAGGTGGACAACATTTCAGAACAATCCGCACATAACTAGATGTCAGAAAGGGTAGATATTACCGTAGCACTCCAACCACTATGAAGCCTCTAATACATTCAGGGCTGCTGGCTTTGTGCCCTGAACACATAGTACTTAATTCTGCCTCCCCACTACATATGTGGTTCAGTCATCTGTAGTGTCATGAGCCCAGAGCAATCTTGGCCACTTTCTGAAATTGCTAAGACACATGAGAACACAGGGATCTCAGCAACCCAAGACCCATCTATTGGATACTATAATAACACCACTGCTGTCATTATTAAAGTCAAACTATATGCCAGGTGATATGACAGGCACTTTATTTATGATGTGCTAATTCACAAAATAAACATGAACAGAAGGAATGATTGAAGTCCCCAATATGAAGACAAACTAAGACTTTGCACTGCCTATTAAGATAATATATGACCAACCCAAGCCTTCCTGGTTCCAAATCTCATGTTGTTTCTATTTTTTTAAATCACATGTATTTTTGTTTTTGTGTATCTCCTTGTCCTTTGGAAAGAGCACAATTTCCCTGAGATCTTGGACTCTATCAGATAACCTCATGTACCCAAAGAACTTAAAATAGGACATGAGTGACGATACCTCATCCTAGATGTTTTCCCTTGTACTTAATTAATGCAAATTCCATTTATGTCCTGTGAACCCAAAAGAGTTCTAGAAAATACAATGTGCAACATTGTATAATCATAGATCCCTAAGCAAGAGTGGGCTTCACAAGGTCACAAACTGGTGGCAATAAGACTCCACTCTGGGCATTCTCATGAAAGTTGGTGACACAATATGGGAAGCATATGAAGTTCCGAGTGGATGTGTATTTTTGACATGGGCCTGGATTCCAATGCTTCAGACCCATGGGAATGGCTAAGTCTTCCTCTGGTCCAAATATGGAGGTTACAAATGACCAACTTTTAGCTAAAATCAGTGTGTGCAGAAACTATCAGCCACAGCTTGTTCCTCTCTGAGGGAGGACTGCACACCTGAAACTGTTCGCCTACAAAGACTAGCTAATCTACCCACTCCACCTCCTCCTTCAACTGTGTACAATAAACCTGCCTCCTTGCTCAGCAGCATGTAATAAATGTGTTGAGATCACCGACTGCTGGTATCTCCATCAGAGTGCACCTCCCGCCCTTATCCCAGTCTTTCTGTATGCGTGTTTGTGTCTGTCCTTTCTTCAGCCCTAGTCTTTTCAAGTCCAAAACTGTGAAAGTTGTGGCAATCAAGCCTGGAATGATTTGGGGGAAGATAAAGGTCTTTAGATGTATACTTACAATGTGTTTCACGCAAGAATTCCCAAAGCAGTGGCCGTGAGGGACGGTTCTTCTTGTGCTATTCCAACTATCAGCATTTTCACTTGGCCAGAGGAGTTCATTCTTCACATTGTTCCCGCCGATCCTGGGCCAACCACACCCATGTTTGCTCCACACTGATCCTGTCCCTTGATTTAAGTAAGAATCTTGGATCGTTGCCTATAAGATAAACATAAACCACAGAGAATTTTAACAGACACATGTGGAGTCCAGGGAGAGACACAAATAGAGACTAAATTAAAAAGATCTTAGTGGCATATGGAGGAAAGTTACCAAAACCTGAGGTCTCCAAAGGCCTTAAGAAAAACAGACTCAGGGCCATGGAAGAAAAATGACCTACCTTCAGCTACCTTCACAGTCAAGCTAGCAGCAACTATTCCCTCTCTCCAACCTGCTGACTTGACCATATTTTGTACTTACCAATTCCCATAATCTCATGAGACAGTCCTGAAAACATGAATCTCTTTCACCTCCATTGCTTAGCTTAATCTATGTAAGAGAGAGAGGGAAAGAGAGGGGGGAGGGAGGGAGGAATGGGAAGAGAGAGAGAGAGAGACAGAGACAGAGAGACAGAGAGAAAGACAGAGAGACAGAGAGACAGAGAGAGACAGAGAGACAGAGACAGAGACCGAGACAGAGTGTGTGTCTTGTATAGCTCTAACTAATGCAGCAGTTAATGCCACAGTGGGAACTAGACAGGAATGGCTTCAGCTTCCTAAATGCACATGCAGTAGAAAAGCATAGAAAATGAGGGAAGGGGAGTCCTCTCTCCTGAGTTTGTCTTTTGTGTATATTTTTCTGAGAAGAGTATCAAGGAATTTTGGAAATTCCCAAGTCTTAAGGACCCTAAGTCTCCTGGTCTTAAGCAGTCCTGTCGGCTCTGACATTGTTATCTTGTACAGACTTAACATGGTTCTCTAGATTGTTTCACATTCATCAACCAAGGGCCTGGAAAGATTTTGGTACTCATTCCAAACAAAACCAAGAAAAATATATGAAAAGAACCTTGAGTCTGGAATCTGACATTGGTGAGTCCAAAGTCAGCTCAGTGACTTCTCTGGGTCTCGATTTGTCTCCTCTACAACATAGGAATACCATCCCCACAAAGATTTTAGAGACTCTCACTGAGATAGCAAATATCTGCCTGACCAGCACAGTCCTAAGCAAATGAAGGAGTGGCCACTAGCTCATAAGTTCCTAAGGGTGCATCAAAGTCTTGGAGAGCCACCATCCTTAGCTTATAGGACTTCAGACAAGGCAGTCTGGAGAGGCTGCTGTCTCCTCAGTCATAACACCCTGAGCCCCTGTCTGGGTTGGGTTCAAATTCATAAGAAGAAAACACAATCCATCTGCCTCCTTATGTTCCCAACAAACACTTTTCTCTGGCAGAGGCGGCTTCATTGTTCTTGTCTGTTAGTTGTACTTCCCTGGAAGAATGGCCATAATTCCAGGACACAGAGTTCTTAGCAAAGCCTGCTTCTCTCCTTCCTCCAGCCAAGAGGCAGAAGAAAGGAGCAGTTTAGAATCTGTTCCATAGAGACAGCTGGACCTGACAGCAACTTGATCGTAAGGCCGTTTTCCTCCATACAAAATAAGGTTGAGGAGCTGGAGAGATGGCTCACTGGCTAAGACCATGTACAACAGACTCTCACCCCAACTCACCCACACAGAACACTTGAGGTCTTAGAGGCGAAATGGGGCTAGGCTAGGAGGTAGCAGGATGTTCATACATGCTAATGCCTTCTACTTCATCTTTCTTACCAAAAGAAGCCAACAAGGTTTAGACAGATGCCAAAAAACTTGGCAAGACCTTTCTGGTCAGAGGTCAGAGGTCAGGAGAAAGCATGAGAAATCTATCTCTAATTATGTCCTGTTTAACTTGGCCCTTCCTGTAGCTGGCAAAGCCAACCACCAGCAGGGTTCTTGCCCTTGGGTGGCCATTACCAAGGCTGACTTCTAATTTTGGCTGATTATTTTGGAAATGCTGCCCAGTCTTTCTATTCCCATCTTCCTATTTATTTGTCTAGGATAATAATAGTTTCCTCTCTTCAGAGAAAAAATTCAAAAGCATTTTTAACAGAATAACATCATTTGTTCTTCATAATTCTGTTTGGCTAGGCAGGAAGGAAATGGTTTGCTGCCATCAGCCACTAAGCACTAATCAAACTGACAATTAGTAAAAATTGAGATTCCAGCTGCATTTCAAGACTGAGTCTCTGTTTCTTAAGGAAGCCTTTACCTGGGCAATTTTTCAGTCTATGATCAGGTATCATCTTGCTAGGGAGGATTTAAATGGAAAGAGCCCGAAAGACTGAGAGGCAGGGAAGTCAGAAGATGGGAGGCCAACTTAAGTTTCTGAATCCTCAGTCAAAATATGATCAAGATAGATTAATACTTATTAGTGTTATGGTCAATGGCTGCTTAACTCCACCCACTGTAATAAGAAGCACTATAATTGGGTCACAAGCCCAGACAACCTGTTGAGAGAAGTTAATCCTGCTATGTGACCATGTCCTTACTTTATCATGGATTATAACAAAATAAAGTTAGTGGGTTCGTTTGTCTAGGTTATCGATTTTACTCTTTCCTTCATACTTTCAGAAGACATCATTTGTCTATTCTCCAAAGACATCCTCCAAATACCTTTAGAAGTTAGGCAATAGGTGTCTAGTACTCCAAGCAATGACTTATATCACCACTAGAGATCCTAGACAAAATAGGTAACTTGTTGGTGAATTCAGACAAAACTCTTGACCATTTTGTCCAGTCTGGCCCACTGCTTTTGAAATTATACTCTCTTGTGGTGAGAATTTTTGGATTCTTTAAAAACACAGAAATGTTATGAGAATACGTTTTTGTTTTAATCCTAGGTGGGGGATATGGGGCTGCTTAAGCTTGGCCACAGCAGCTGACTATGATTGCCTTGTGCTCTAGCAGGGATATGATTTTGCCAGCTTCAGATATTTTCTGTGCGAGGAATTTGGCCCAAGGAACTTGATGCCCCCCTTCAGCAGGAAGCAGTCTAATAATAACGACGCCTCCTTTCCCCTCAATCCTTCTTTTCTCCTACCTAGTGTTGAGGGTTAGAAGGGTGGAATAGGGGTGGAGAATGGTGGAAAACAGTAAGTAACCCACAATGTAGTAAATGCAAACTACATGCTATTGAAAAAAGTCATGTATCCTGGTCTTAGCATTTCCAAACACATGATACTTCACACCATTAAATTTAAAAATCCCTGAGGATTTCCTGGACATCGCCATAACTGTCACACTCATATGTCAGACAAGTTCTTCCAGATTAAGGGTTAGATAACAGGAGATTATAAGAACTACAGAAGTATAGACTGAAGAGCAAGGCAGAATTTATGGGATTTTTTTTTTTTAATAAAAAGATCAACTTCGAACAGACAACTACCACCATTTCCAGTGAGATAAGAGACTACGAGACCATTGACTAAGAAAGCAGTTCCACTGCAGTGGTCAAGGAGGGAGCACTCCCAGCTAAAGAGTCCTTCATGGAGCAAGTATCTCAAAAATCACAGAAAGTATATGGCCGGACAAAGGAGGTATGTTCATAGAAGCTGTATTGTTTGTGAAATGGGAAGCCTATGCTTGAATCTCAGCTCTTATGCTTCTTCTGTGGGTCCTTAACAAATAAACAAATCTCTTTAAGGTTCATTACTGCCACCAGAACAAATTGGACTGGCAAATTCAGTATACAGCTGGCACAACAGAAGCAAGTGGAACATAAAAACTAAATGCAGATAAGAAAATCTATAGGCATTATTATATAGTAACTATAAAAATAGTATGCATAAAACATTTTTATAATAGCATTTATAGGCTACCACGCTTGTCAATTATGATAAGCCTTTTAGTATTGATTAGTGTTGATAAAGACATTGGGCCTGATAAGTCTAAAGGCTCTCAACTTGAGAGCCTGCACTTCTTGGAATTCCACTGATGCCCAGCCTTTAGAGTAAGACAGATGTACTGGTAGCTTTCTGTAAGTATAATACTCCAGACAATAAATTTAGGCTTTTTCTGGCTCCTGGTTTCAGAAGTTCTAGTGCATGATCAGGTAGGCCTAACAGTAACAGCAGGAGTGTATTCCATCACTGTTTACACCAGGGTCAAGAAGCCATGAGAAAAATGGAGGAAGATCTCATCCTCCTCCTCAAAGTCTTGCACCCAATGTCCTAACAACATCCCACTAGGCTTCACTCTCTAAAGGTTCCACCATCTACGAACAATAGCAATCTGGAGAGCTATCCCTTTAACACATGGGCAAGAGAGAGACATTTGAGATGTAAATGTGACAGATTGGATATCTGCAGTCTTTGCCTTCCCAGAATTCATTGTATTCATTTTATAGCTACAATACACTGGTTTCTTTTCTCTCCTCTTTTTTTTTTTTTTTTAAACTCTCCCTGAGGTTCAAATGAGGCCTGCCTATCTCACTGTCCTATGTTATAGTGAGAGGTGTGCGGCCAGTTTATCAACCGCTCTGCTGAGAAGCTGAGTGCTGGACTAGACTTTTACCAAAACTATGAGAAAGAGTTCATTCCTTTTTTTTGGGGTATCTCATTGGTAAAAGTCAGTCTATGCTGCTACTGCACATGTTTGCCATCCTTTAGAAATACGATAGATAGAGATTCTCATTCAGAATTTTAGACTCACTATGATAGGAAAGATGTTTTCTACAAGGTTGCCAAATGCAATTAGCCAAAGCACTATGAATGTAACATTCATATGATCCCTGATTGTTTCATGGTTCTTCTTGCTGTATGTAATTTTTCTACTTACATGTAATAATATAAATATATGTGTCAAAAAATAAAAGAAAATCTTAAGAAAAAAAAAAAAGAAATAACTTTGCTGAAAAGAAAGCCAAGATCCTGGAGCAGAGCAGAAGGTAAGCATGTGTTCTTCTAGCCTCTCATGAGTTTCTGGATGGATAAGTCTACCCCCCATATTTTTCTACTCCTCTCCACTGAGGGCAGACTCCTAACCAACCAGATTCTGTGACTCCCTTAAAATATATGAAGACTTTATATACAACACATAGACTTACGTTCTTGGAAGACCAGTCTTCTCAAACGGTTCCCTAATTCAAAAGACTAAAACTGCTACTCTAATATTCTAACCTACTGTTTTAAGCTAGAGCTTTGGATGACAAAGCCAGGACACAAAAGAAGGAATGACTAGCTCACTCCAGGTCTCCCACCAACTGGATCAAAGGATCTGAACCAACATCTGTGTCTGCAGAGTCTCTTCCTCACTTGCTGCAGGTTGTGATATCTGACTACCAGTAGAATTTCTGGAGAAATTCTAGAGAAATCACAAGCCTGTTGACCATCTCATGCCACAGATCTTCAAATGAAGCTGACCACTGCATGCATGTAACCATCTATGGAGCTAACCATGTCATATACTGATTATTACATGCCACTGACCAACGCATGTCCCTAAACATTACATGCTACTGATCCTCACATGTAGCTGACCATCATATGTCAACCATTGTCACATGCTGCTTTCACATGCTACTAACCTTTGTATAGAGCTGACCATCAAATGCAGAAGACCACTACATGGAGCCAATCTTTAGATGACACTGATTCACAGGCAACAAACCATAGCATATAGCTAACTATCACATGCCACTGACCAATGCCACCTGCACAACCACATGCCACATGACCACTAACAATTATATTCAACTGACCATAACATGTGACGCACCATTCCATGCATCTGATGACTGCAGGCTCAAACTCTCTCTAGACTAGATAACGTAGAATGCCTGCGGACGCAGTTTGAGCACCAGCAGTTTCAAAATTCCCCTAGAAGAATCAAATATGAAGTCTGCGTGAGAAACCCCTGCTCCAACTCCAGTGTCTGACTTGCATTAATAAACATTAAATGATACCTTACTAGCATACCATTCAACAGCTTAGTCCACCCAGGCATGATGCAAGGAACAAACTTGGGAAAAACACAATACCTGCCATAAAAATCGATTCATTTATTGTATGAAATAATGAACCATCCGTCAAAGGAAGCGTTGCGTTGTTTCACAGATAACAGAATGTAATCCTCAGTAGCTCTGCATCCAACCTCTTAGCACTTCATTCTCCTGTCTCTCAGATTAAATAAATAGTTTCTTTAGAAGATTCAGCCAAGTATTTGTATATTGGAAGTCTCCTTTGGGGAATGTAAAGCATTCGTGTGTTTGCAAAACTTCCTTGTAAGGGACACAGTACATAGATGTGACATATAGGTAAGTCCACCCCCATATTTTTCTGAGGAAATACACTGTCAGTTGGTTGTTTCACTTTGTCCTCTGTGAATTGGCTGACTCTATTACCTCTCCATTCTTCGCCCAGTACAGGAACCATGGTGTGCATCAGCCTTGTTAATTGCCTCCATGCCCCAGGCTTTATACTGAAGATCTGGGGATTTCAAGGACAAAGAATAAAACCAAGGTGAGAGTGGACAAAGTTACATCAAACAATGAATAGTCAAATGACAGGGGACAGATAGTTTTCTATTTGTAATGGAATTATTGTGACAAACATCACAATTATCGTCACTTGTTAAGTGCCTGCCACATGCCAGGCACCTCTCTGGTATTGTGCCCGTCTGATGGCACATGACTCCCACAGCACCAGTGTTGGATACCTGGATTTCATTCATCCGCAAGTCAATTGAGAGACTCAGAGTGGCCAACAATCTACAAACCTCAGCTCATTAGGAGCAAAGCCAGCAACGACTATTGGGTTGGCTTCACTCCAAGCAGATGGGAAGTGGCCCTCCATTGGGAAATCTGGGTCTACTCACAGAGCTCCAAGGCACTGGCAGTATAGAGGTTAATATAAGAAAGGACTCACACGGTAGAGGGGTGTAGGGAGGCACTCACACTTTAATCACATTAAATAAAAGAAATACAGAAAGTAACTAAGAAAACTGTCAAGAATATAAGAAACAGTATCAAGGGTTGTGACATATTGCTCATATATACAGCACTTGTTTAGCATGTGTTAAGCCTTGAGTTCCACCCCAAGCACAATGCACAAAAAAGAGAAGTGAGAAAGGGAGGAAGGAAGGAAGGAAGGAAGGAAGGAAGGAAAAAGGAAAGGAAGCATTGAAGAGGGAGTAAGGGAAAGAATGAGAATCTCAGGATTCTTTATGGTGGAACCGGATGAGCAAAATGCAGCAGCGGATCTAGACCCTGGGACGTGACTGTAGATGAAATACTGGCACCTCCTCACACCTGCAGCTTTCTCCACGGCTCTGCCCCTGGAGTCTAGTTGCTGGAAGTGATTTATGTTGCAGGCAGTAAAGACCTATCAAATCATCCCAATTAGAGGCCCACTAAGGTAAAGTCATTCCTCCACAGTCACAAAAAAACAGTAAGCAGACCTGGGATTCCAATTCCTGTGCTGAGCCAGTACTCTAAAATATCTGGGTACCTCAAACAACTTTGTCCTGTGACATTTGGTAAAGCCACACTTGAGACACAGGGACACCCCCTGAGCCACAGTCTGATGTGTGCTGGGCATGTGATTGGATGAGAAGTGTCATCTTCCTGAGGCGCAGAGGGATGCCTAAATCCCATTCCACCAGCCCTCTCCCACCCACTGTGGAGACCCCAAAAGACAGTCTGGCAAGAAACAATGGCCAAGAAGACAACAAAGCACTTTCCTGTCATTTCCTGCGTCGGAAGTTCAGTAGTCTCCAGTTAAGACTAATTCAAGCGGTCCTTTGCCTCCCTAGTGCTGAGAGACCCTGACACATCAACAATTGGGACTTGTGGTGTGTCAGTAAAAAATTTTACCTATACCTCTCAAAAAAAAAAAAAAAAAAAAAAAAAGACTAATTCAAGCTTAGAGGTTAGACCTCTAAATGCTGCCTCTACCAAAACAAAAAATCATTCTTGTCTCTCTCCTCCAGTTTTAAGAAGCAAGGTTATGGGGCCAGGAGCTGAAGTAATGGCTCCATAGTTAAGATCACTTCCTGCTCTTGCAGAGGACCTGGGTTCAGATCCCAGTAACCACAGGGCACTTCATAACCACCTGTAGCTCCAGTCCTAGGAAATCCAATGCTGTCTTCTAATCTTCATGGGCGGTGGGCAGACACATGGTATAGATACATATGTGCATGCAGGGAAAGCACTCATACATGTAAAAAATAAAATTAAATCGTCTAAAAAAATGGGACTAGCACTATATTAGACACACATGCCCTAAATTAAAATAATAAAAGGTGCAAATAAAGGTGTCTGCTATACCCTCTTACTAGATGCAGGTAGGCTGTCTGGTGCCATACCTACTAGCTGCATGCAATTATTTACATTTCACCTCACATTCATTGAAATTAAATTGATTGTCCTTTGTTTAACTACAAATTCCAATCTTCAGGCACACCAACCATATCTCAAGTTTCTAATATGCACATGACAGCTAGCTACACCTGTGGACAGTGGGATGTGCAAGTCCCACTACTACAGAAACTCTACGTCAGACTGACGGAGGAAGCAAGAGAGCATACTAGGGAAGAGTGGACTATCTCAGACCGTCGGTGGAGGTCAGTTTGCCCAGCCAGCTCCTGGCCTAAAAGGGATGTGGAAAGCGGGAATTGAAAGCCCATATTTTGAGGGCATGAAGAGCTAACCCAGGGCAACAACGGTCTAATCTACACCACACTGCAACAACACCCACAACTCCATCCCGAGAAGCAGCACAGCTTGGGGAAGGGGGAGAATCCTCTCTGTGTTGGAGGGTGTGGATAAAGCACCTGTAACGCAAATGTCAGAATCTTTAGCAAAGGATTTATCAATACTGACAGTCTTCAGAGTCTGCCCACCATCTAGAATGTGAGCAACATACCAGAAAATTACTCAGTGACCTTGTTATGACCGGTACCCACCGTTGGGTCAGTTACCCCAGGGTTATTGTTAAGATCAGGGCCTAATTTCCCCCACTGCACATCTCTCTGTGGTTCAGTCTTGTGTGGTTTGTCCCTGGGTTTTCAGATTTGATGACAAGATCCTGGCTCTCTCGCTGGGCTCACATTGCACCTGCCTCACAGTTGTCTAGGATTTCCCAAAATAAGCTGAGCTAAATGATAGGATATCCTACCTTGGGTGGGGACAAAGCTAACACTCTTTATGCACTAACTTCATTGTGGTATAACCTTACCTGGTAGCTTTGTTTCAGTGTTTTTCAGATGAAGAAGTTGAGTCTCAGATACAGGAATGCACACACTACACATAGGAATACAATCGCTGAGTCCATTCACTGGGGCTTGTGTGTATATGATTTCAGCACTGACCAATTGGTATTTTGATAAACTACTAGGAATCTCAACCCTGGGAAAGGTTACTTCTCCTTTCAGCCATCATTAGAAGCTATTTGCGAGAGAATGTGGGGCCAGCGGTGGCAGTGGGGGTGGGGGTTGAAGAGGACAGGAAAAGGCTAATGTGGTGCAAATACATTTTAATTTTTTTAATTTAAAAAAGGAAAAGAAAGAAATTGAGTCTTGTGTAAATGAAGCTGTTTCTTCAAGGTCATTGTAAATCTAGAATTCAAACTCCCATCTATGACTTTTTTAATCACCCAAAATATTTTTAAATGACTGAGTGAATGTTCAGCATAATTGATGAAATAACAAAAAGCTGCTCACAAAGATAATTGTTTAGAAGTATGTTCTGGAAATTATGTAACTGTAAAACTGCATTCATGAAGTCATTTGAGTTGTATCATCAAAACCTGTTTTCCGTGAAGACAACATATTTAAGGAATAAAAATGTGGCCTGGAACTTTATTAAGCAGAGATTAATTGACAGTGGTGTTCTAAATGGAAGCAATGACGTATAGAATGCAATAGCTGGTCAGTCTTTTGTAGCTGGCCTTAGGCTCTAGCCTGTCCTCGCCATGTGTTTGACCTCTGAAGGCCAATAATTTACAGTCTACAGCCGGGACACAACTGATAGCCAGGGCTCCGTTGGCTCACATTTCTCAAACAGCTTCCTCAGGCCCTGTCCTTTCTCAAGCCTTGTCCCCTGCCCATACTCAGCACCATGTACACTAGCGTGCTCCTCCCCACAGTGTCCCTGGCTGTCCCTCCTGCTATTCTGCTTCTGAGGTTCTAGTCGTGCGACTGCTTTCTTACTTGACCTAAGACTCATCCTTCTGCATACACTCTCCAAGGCTCAACACAGCCCGCACGAAAGGGAATGTGTTGGGACACAAACAGGCCTCTCGGGCTCTGCCGGAGGGGGTGTTTGATTTGACATGCTTGGCACTTGACATTCAACAATGCAACCCACAGAATGTCGACGTACTTGGATTCAAATATTCCTCTTTATAGCTGCTTTACAGGATGTCTGGCATTTGGAATTTGACACGCTTGACACTAGACTGGGTTATTAGTCTGAAATGAGTTTCCACTTCCATCTTGGCCTTTGTATCAATTGGCTTTTTGCTGTGTAACAAATAAGATGAAAACTCTCACTGGGCTCTGCCAAAAATCTTATGCGTCCATATGAGAGCTGGTGTCCAGCTGATCTGGGCCCAAGCCCGGTTTAGCTCCAAAGGCAACCTGGGTTTACAAGTGTCATATGTTGAACATTCATCTTGTTCTAAGAGGTAAGGCGGTTAGTCTTAGAGCAACAGAGAGGGCAGGAAGACAAGCCTGACCCACTAGCATATTATAAGCCTGTGATCACATCACATTTGTTTAAAATCCTGTTGGACAAAGCTAATCACGTGATTCACAGCAAAATCAGAAAATAGAGGCAGTACTTTCCTCTAGAGAGGATGTAGAAGGAGGATAAAACTGGCTGAACAGTAATCAAAACTTCACAGACATGGCCGTGTGCTTTAAGTCTCCCTTATTTGACCACAGCAGACCACAGAGAATACAGCCCAGACAGAGACTGAGAGAACCATAAAAAGCCCTTAGATCGCAAAGAAGTAGACAATAGCACGTGTGTGTGTGTGTGTGTGTGTGTGTGTGTGTGTGTGTGTGTGTGTGTGTGCCATATGCACACATATGCCTGGCTTTGGTAATGAGGCGATAGGTAGAGCACTTGAAGAGCAGGTTGGGAATCAGCAGCTGCTTTTCAACATCAGTATGCTCTTGTCAAAGGAAACAGGGGAAACCAAGCTGGTGATGGCACAGGCTGATGGAACTGTTCATAGGGAAAATTGTGAATAATACATATCACAATGTGAAAACAGGTATACCCTTTGATTCAGTGTAAGCGCTGCTAAGGAGTTGCTCCATGAGCAGAATTAAAGCAGTATACACAGTTTAGTTTCATTTGTTTGCTAAGGCAGGAAATTTTTAAAAAGTAAAAGCAGAAAATAAAAAGATCAAAATGAGTATCAGCTTCTAAAAATTGGATTAAATGGATTTTGGCACATCTATAAATCATGCAATAAAGACATTTCAAACAAAGTTATATTAATCTAAAGCAGTTCATTCCTTCAAAAAATATATTTACCACAGCATAAATCCTGACAGTGTAGCAAAGCAAGATTCACGGAGTCTTCTCAGAAAGAAACAGCAGTGGGAGACAATGGATCAGCCAACAAATAATGTCAGGAAGTGATAATATACAATATGATATGCATAATTTTTACATGGTGATGCGCCAAGAGCATCCTAGAAAGGGATGACCTTTAATGGGAAAGCATGGAAGGTATAGGGGAGGAAGCAGTATTTTCATGAGACTTACACAGTCACAAAGGCCAGTCAGATTTTGAAGAATGTGAAAATGTGTGGGAGGAACATTGCTAAGAGCAAAAGCAAAAGTCCTGAGAAGGGAACCAACCTGATTCACTCAAGGGAAGAACCAAAGACCAGTGTGGTGAGAGCAGAATAGGTCATGAAAACACTCAAGCAGGGTGAATTGGAGAACTAAGGGACCTGGTCTTCTGCTTTGCCTCCTCCATTTCCATCTTCACTTTCTCTATCTGTGACGTGTATTTAACTAAAAACTAAGCTTTTCAGACTAGTTCAACAGACAGAGAAAGCTCTACAGATCCAACTTGACACAAGAAAACTAAGAGCCCAAAAGTTTAGCAACTTTGCCTCTTTGGTTCCACCTTTTATAGCCAGCAGGCAGCTCATAAACTATGAGGCAAGGATCTCATGAAGTCAAGTGTTTTCTTGCCATGCTGAGCTAACGCCTTTGAAGAGAAAAGTGGAGTCCTCGACACGAGGCAGAGCTCAGCAGATGTCAGCTGCTATTCTGCCGTTTTGCTGCAGCATCTCTCTATGGCCCACAGTCATGTAACCCAAAGGAACAGCGTTCAGCCAAAGGAGCCATGGGATTAAAAAGACCAGGCTGTGAGGCTGCCTGATGACTTCCATGCCATTATCCTTCCCTCTATAACTCACACGCAAGCCTGGCAGTCTCGCTCCATTTCTTAGAACAGAATCTGCTGGGGACTGGGAAATTAAACAGACTTCATTAATCCTGCAAAATAAACCATGGCGTGTTTACCTGAACACTCAGAAGCGTTATCATAAATCATCAGAGTAAAGCTCACCTGTTTAAGTGGAGGAGCAGCCTGCATTCACCCTGGGTTAGCAGAAGGTTGTGGAATCAATGGCCTGTTAGTGGCTCCAGTTTTTTTTCCAAACCCATCCAATGACCAGGAAGACCAGTGCTTTATGCTCCATTATCATTATTAGCAGTCATGAATCTTGCTTGACCCAGAGGCTCAGAAGGGGAGTGTACTGTGTGCATACATGTGTGCATACACATATCTGCTGGGAATAAGTCTAACATACAGTCAGAGGAGAAGTTTGGGAAACTCTGGCTTGTTACAGGAACTTGTGTGGGGGAGTATGTATACATGTGCACATGGTGAGGGGTGCACTAGCCTATGTATGTGAAGGTCAGAGGTTGGCATCACCTTCCTCACAGTTATGTAGGTGCTGGGGATATGAACTGAAGTCCTCAGGTTTGAACAGTAGTCACTCTACCCACTGACCTATCCCTCCAGTCTCTGAATTATTTTGTATACCCCAACTTCTCAGAGGAAAGCCTCAATTGATCTTAAGAGATCTCTTGAACAGATCCATGGCCCTAAAAGAGCTTGCCATTTGTACAAAGTCACACAAGCCCTTGTGCCTGAGCTGAGAGCAGAAGTAAAGATTCCCAAACCCCAGGGCTTCTGGTCATTTCCAGTTCAGTGCAGTGCACCTGCCTGCATGCCTGGTTAGACCAGAAGACATTCGGCTCTCTCCTTGGAGCAGTGTTCTGCCTGACTTTGAAGGTCTTAGTCTGTGGCTTCCTTGAGTAATACAGTAACAATGAACATCCCAAAGCAGTGATGCTGTAAGCAGCTTCTGCCTTGGGTCTGGGAAGGCTGCACACCAATGAGCCTTCCATTTTGAAGATGAGGGAAACATGGGACAGACCCAGATCCTCTAGCATAAAGGTGTCTCCAGCAGACCCGCAGCACGGGCGACAAATAAGTATGTATGAAAAACACCTTTGTGGCTATGCGTAGTACACACAGAATGAAGGCTCATCTACAGATGTGTGTGCAGTTGCTACTACGTGGAATGGTACGCCAGGAGGAGTCCGGGCTTTGTAGGGCTGAATGTGACTCTTGATTTGGGGACCTAGTTTCTATAGAGTCTCATGAAAACCACTACATTTCCTGAACTGTAAAGTGAAAAGAAATAATAGCTACCATAGGCAAGATGGTATTTGAAGTTCAGAGTTTTCTATTAAATGCTTAACACATAGTGGGGGTTAGATAACAAACTCCCAGCTGGAAAGTTAGAAAGACCCTCAATTGTGATAAACACTGCTGTTAAGTAATCTCAGAAATGTAGTTTCCTTGTCTGGAGTTTTAGCTGTGCACATGACATTCAAAATAAAGATGGAATTCCCAAAGTTCTTTGCAGGTAGTATGATTTGTGAGAATGTTTGAGCCAAGAAGATGAAAGTCAGTCAACGTGCCAAACACAACTTCCGAGGCATAGTTCTGAAAATCAGAGAAGACATCCCTTTCCTCCACCTTTTCCTTAGTGGGTTGAGTGTGGTCATGATGGCTACAAGTCAAGCAACCATGAGCAGAAAACCTTGTCAGATGTGGAAAGACTCAGACAGAAATCCTGAAGCCTTCATGTACCCTCCAGTGGCCTTTCTTTAATTTTAGAGAAAAAAATAAACTGCTGACTTGCCTGAGCCATTACTTCTTATGGCACCACCCATCATCCAGCATCTCTCAGCAGCTTGTCAGAAGCAGGGATGCCTCCTGGGTGGGGATTTCAAGGCAGGAGTTTGGGAAGCTGTTTTGAAAAGCTACAGATAAAACATATGCTACCAACACCATTTTCCAGCACGCACATCTAACCTGATGATAACTGATAGAATCCTCCCAAAGTACAGGCTCTGACGAGTTCTTGGTGAAGGCTTAAAAGGCAGATGAAATGAAGCCAGAGAAGAAAGTAAAGCCAGTAACTGACAGTGTCAGGATTGAAAATGATTTTGACAGTGTGGAACACTGGATGAGAGCCAAGCAGATGAAATTTAATGGGAGCATAAAAAAAAAAAAAAAAAAAAGCAAATCAAAATGTCCTTTATTGAAGGAAATACAAACTGTCCTACTCTTGGACTTCTTAAATTAGAAGGAAGAAATATAAAATTACATATTTTAAAGCATAGAAGCAAAAAGCTGTGGGCCATTGTTAATTATAGCTAGCTAAAGAAATGGGTGGAGAGAAGCCTGGGAAAGGAAAAAGAGGAAAAGAACTCAGTGTAATAAAGAGAAACATATTCAAGGACAAAAAAAGGAGAATTGGGAATCCAGTTCAGAGCCGACTGTGGATTAGGATTTTGGGGCATCAATGGGCAGATGGTGCAGAGGCTTACTGAGTGTCAGGCACCACACAGTGGCCACTCTGAGCTCAGACACAGAAACAGAAGCAGTGCCAAGCGAAGTAAGACTCCCACAATCACACAGCTAGCTAAAGGTAGGAGCAACATCTGAATCCAGATAGTTCAATGACTGACCCTCCACTGCCCTACTGGATGATGTCCTCTCATGCTGCCTCTCTTAGTTAGGATTACTATTGCTGTAATGAAGCACCACAACCAAAAAAAAGCAACTTGGGAAGAAAGGTTTCATTCATTCACGGTTCCACACAACATTCATTATCAAATGCAGTGAGGGCAGGAACTCAAGCAGGGCAGGAACCTGAAGGCAGGAGCTGATGCATGGACCATGGAGGGGTGCTGTTTACTAGCTTGCTCAGCCTCCTCTCTTAGAAAGCCTAGGACCACCATCCTAGAAATGGCACCACCCACAAGGGGCTGGGCCCTCCCCCATCAATCAGTAATAAAGAAAATGCCCTACTGCCAGATCTTATGGATACAGTTTCTCAATTGAGTTTTCCTACTAGTGTGAAGTTGACATAAAACTACCCAGCACACTCCCCTATTCTGCTCGGAAATACTTTCTGAAGAAACTGATGTTTATCAGGGTTAAGGAAATCAATTGCCTCTGCTACCACTGGAGAAAAGAGATGCAGAGGACCACATGACCACACAGAGATGGTCAGAAATGTGACCAGAGGCATCAGCTCCTTCTGAATTCTATTGTCCTCAGCCCCTGGCTCCATTCTATAATGGAGTTCAAGCGGTCTTGAAGCATTGATTCTTGTTCAGGCGAAACAAGGAACTCTTCTCCACAAGTGTGCCACATCCTGCAATGTATATCCGTGTATCCAGATTTACTTTATCAGTTAAGGCAAATGACCCCTTTGGGGATGTACCAACAAGCACTTCATGAGCACATCTGAATTTACCTTGACAATAACCCTGATAGGCAGTTTATTCCAAAAACTGTTTTTGGTTATAGGTTATTAAAATCCTAGGTCAAACTATCACAGGCAAGCCAAGAGAGAAAAGGGAAGTTTGTTTCACAGGCAATGGGATAAAGGGCGCAACAACCTCAGGCGGAGCTGGACTCAGCAATCTCAGTAGAGGCATCAGGGCAGACACCTGATTGTCTTCCCTTGTTAATTTTCAGTATCAAATTGACTGGATTTAAAGTCATCTAGGATACGTACCTTCTTCTTTATGAGTTTCCTGAGAGCTTTGTCTGAGGTGTAATGGCTATCTTTGGTTATCAAATTGACTACATCTGGAATGAACTACAATCCAGAAATGGAGGATGCACCTGTGAAAGTTTGTTGTTATTTGAGGGGTTGTTTTTTTTTTTTTTTTTTTTTTTTTTTGGCTTAGTGTATTAGTCAAGGTTTTCTAGAGTAATAGAATGTATGAAATAAATATTTATATGTTCATTATATATTATATAGCATATATATTATATAGTATATATAATATACACTATATATTTGGGGGGTTTTGTCTACTTGTCCTCATTTTCTAACTTTCTTTTCATTTTCTTAAATCTCTACATATTCAAGAAAGCACTTTTTGGGTATTTATTGACTACTGATGTCCCAGGTTCTGGGGATATAGATGAGTCAAAATACATTCATGGCATGCAAGGTGTTCACTGTTTGGGGGAAGATGGGAAGCTGAGGCACAATTAATATCAACCATCTCTAACAGAAGAACACAAAGAATGTGAGGGAGCAAACAGAGCATGGTTCCCAGATCCTTCTCCCAATGTCAACATGGCCTCTAGTTCTCTCTGCTGGTGAATGAGTTTACCCTGGGAACACCCACAGGACACCATGACACAACCTATAGAATAGATGGCTGTACCATCATGTGACCAAATATCAGTGTCAGGTGAATCAGGGCCATAGTATCCCTGTGTGTTATTTACATCATTATTTCAACCAAAGACCTGACAGAAACCACTGTATGTGAAGATTCAGCACACACTAGCGGACGGTATGGTCCATCACATTGAGGAAGCCATGGTAGAACAATTTACTCTATTAGCTTGTGGTTGTTATTTCTCATGTGTTGGTAGATAAGGAAAGAAAATTTTACACTAAAACCCAAGGTGGGTAAACATCAATGGTCCACTCCTTGTAATCTACTTCTGTGAGCCAAACCCCATGTCCCAAAGTGTTCACTGCCTCCCCACATAACACCACAGGATATCAAGTATACTAACATGTGAGCTTATGGGGGACATTTCAGATTTAAATCAAAGCAGTATCCCAGAGCCTAAACTCAGAGGACTTGTAGTAGTGCTTTCCTGCCTATGTTTCTAGCTTTGTTTCCCCACCCTCCCCACTGGGAGTACTGCAGAGACAAAAAGACAGTCCTAGACTAAAGGAGGGCCACATCAGAGAGCTGCATGGTGCACCCAGGGAGGGCTCACCACATCCTCCAGGGAGGGCCTACTGGAGCAGCCCTGCCTCACTGAGACCAGTAGATGAGAGTAGCGGTTATGGCTCCCTAAGCTGAAGATCACAACATGCCATGCATACCTGTGTTCCAGCAGGAATCTGGGACTCTAAAAACCATTTCATCAGTCCTCATCTACTTTAGTGTGAGCTATTAACTTATTTAGCAATTTAACTTTCTTACATTATTATCCATTTGATTCCAAAGAGCTTCATAGGCCAACAGCTGTCTTGTAATTCTTGTAACTCTCTAGCATTGGTCGCTGGTAATTTGAACTTATGTAATTCAGCAAGAGAAATGCGTTTATATTCTTTTTCTGTGGGACCCTTCTATTAAGGTCAAAGTCTGGCATTTCCAGATAGCCTCTGAGCTTGGTATAAAATGACAGACTCCCTTTCTCAGCTGGGTTTCCTCTCTGCCTGATCTGGGAACCCTAGGTCTTCTAAGGAGTGTCACCTATCCCTCAGGGAGATTCCAAGCCCTTTCCTGATAAGAAACCCATTCAGCAAGTACCTGGGGATTCCTGAAAATACCTACCCTATGCTAATGAGATGTCTTGGTGTCTTGGCTTTCAACAAATGACTTTTAATGGTACCTGGAGTTCTTCTCCCACCCATAGGATAATTAAGTACTGCTTTCCCGTTAAGGTATGACTGAGTTACTGTATGTAAATCAAGTATCGCTAGCACCTTTAACCCAAGCCAATCAAACAAATTCCCCCTCAAAACCTCTCCCACTGCCCAATGGTTATGATGAAAAGATAGAAAAGTTATTTTTCAACCCTGGCCACTCGGTACCTTCTGAGATAGCCTCAGGGCTGTTCTATACTTTTCGAGAAAAACCACACCCTCATACCTGTCCCGAGCACCTGACAGCACGTGATGTCCCAAGCTGAGCTCAGGGATAAAACAACTAGAAACCAATCATTTTAAAGAGCATTCTTAAGAACCAATCATGGTCCAACAACTCTACTTAACCATCAATTCTGCTTCTATAAGGGCATAAAAGACCCGGGCTTTGCTTATTCGAGGTCTCCAGTTCAATAGAGCTTGGTAGACCCCGTCGTGATGGATCAATAAAGCATCCCTTGCTCTTTGCATAGGACTGGACTCTCATGTCTCATTGGGCTCGGGGAAGTGGGACCTAGGCGGGAAGTAGGACCTAGCCTCCAGGTCTTACAATAAGTGCCCTTTTCTTATGAAATAAAGGGGTCAGCACCATCTGTTTCATCAAAGATCATCTCATTTCATCTTTTATTCAGGGGAAGGAAGAGCTTTCCTTCTCCCCAAAGAATTTATCGCTGGACCCCCCAGGGCTTGGCTGCCTATCAGTCAGCCATGTGCTGCTGGCCTCTGCAAGCTTCCAACATACACGGGTGTGTCAGTGCAGATCGTTGCCACCATCTTCCTCCCCTGCTCCACCCACCACCTGCAGGAACAAGCAGCTAGCTGTTTTCAAAGCAGCCATTTTGTCCGCCCAGGCAAAACAGGGCTCCCGGGTTCCCAGTCTGCCTCTCTCTGTTGGTGTTCGGAGCTGCAAGCCAACCTCCTTTACTGGCCGCTCACGAGGCAGCCACCGACTTGTCCACGTCAGGTGGGGCCCTCGTTGCCACCTGGCTTGGGTTTCAGAGCCCTGAGCTCCTTTGACTCTGTACTTCACCTCTTTCTGCCCAGAGAGTGCACTTCCGGTTTCGTGCTCCATGGGGCCCGAGCTTCCAGGAGGAATACTCGACAAAGCCCAGCCTCCTGCCAGATGCAGAGCAACATTTTTCTGAAGCCAGTTTATCCAAATAACAATTGGTGCCACCCTAATTAATTCTGAAAGTTTGCTGGTTAGTTTATGTTAACTTGACATAAACCTAGGACTGCTTGGGAAGAGGGAACCTCAGCTGAAGATTGCTTCTGTCTGGCCTGTGGGCATGTCTGTGGGGGCATTTTCTTGATTGCTAATTGGTGCAGGAGGGTCCAGCCTGCTCTGGGTGGTTCCAGTCCTAAGACGGTGGCCATGGACTGTATAGCAAAGACACCTGAATGTCATCCTGGGAGCAAGCCAGGAGGTAGGTCTCTCTCGTGGTCTCCATTTCAGTTCCTGCCTCGGCTTCTTCTCTCAGTGATGGGCTGTAATCCTAAGCCAAAGTTGCTTTGGGTCGTGGTGCTTCTTGCAGCGTATCCCAGCAATAGAGAGCAAACAAACACATAAGGACAGACCTTCTATTGGACCTCACTATGAGACTGCATATTAATCAGCTCGTGTCACTTAAAGGGCCTTCCTTCCCATATTTACCTTTTATTGTTTAGGAATCAAAACCAGTTACATCCTGTAGTTCTCAATTTCCGAGACCCTCTGTTCTCTTTGCTCTCTCCACAACATGTACTTCTTCCCCAAGCTTAATTCCCTTCTAGTATTCATTATCTACAGTCCGTAGCAACTGATGTGTTTGAGTACTATTCTGACTTATGATTTCTTTACCTAGAAGCAAAAGTTCATGTAGCACATTCTTTGTTTCTACGGTGAGCACCGACGACAATTTTATCAAGGAGATTTGCTACTTGATAATATAAGTTGCCATTTTTTAATTCTTCAATATCACCTTTTTTATTTGTCCCTCTCAACCTCAAGAAACAATGCCATACAATTTAGGTAACTACAGTGACACTTCAGTTAAGACCCAGTTGTTGGTTCAGTCAGTTTAGCCTAGCTAATGCTGCAATAAGAAGCCCAAAATTATTACAAGTGAGACTTACTCCTTGCTTCTATCCATATTGTTTACAAGATGGCTGTCCTTTTCCAACATACTGGCCTCATTTTAGGGTTCAGACTGAAGCAGCATAGGGAATCTAGATTGATCTATGTATGCTATGTGGTGGCAGAGGGAAAGGAGAACGAGAACGCAGGCATTTACTTTTCAGTGCTATAATCTGGATGCTGAATATCCTCAATATCCCTGGACCCCTGGGAAGTGCTACTGGGAGGAGCTACAGATAGGAGGCAGGGCCTCATGGGAGGTTCCCAGGTCATTGTTGGACTACGGTGTCCACCTTCTTTTGCTCTTTGATTCATATGCTGAATAGGTTTGTTCTACTGCACACTCTTCCATATGCTATGTTTGGAGGAGGCACAGAGCAATGGGGCACCTGATCCCTAACTGAAATCTCAAGTACTATACACAAAATAAGCCTTTCCCCTTATAACTTGCTTGCCTCAATTATTTCACTGTAGTAACAAAAAACTGGCAAACATGCTCTACTTGGAAATGACAGGTGTACTTCTATCTATGCTCCAGGGACCAAAGTTATTCCCAATACCAAGTGGAAACATTTCTGCCTCTCACAGAGAGGAGCGGAGGGGAATCACCCAAATGATTATGAGAAGATATTTTGGGTACAGTACTATAATCTCCGCAGCAGTATGCTAGTAAGCATGTAATAACTGCCCCTCTGGGGGAGAACAGTCCTGATACACAGCAATTACCAGTGTCCACTGCATTCAGTCTCCAGCTGCCAATGTGAGGGACAAAACTGGGGAGAAATGTGCGATCAGCTGTGATGAGCCAGTATGAACAGAGCACAACCCATGTTTACTCTGTCCAATTCTAAATTAGTTATTTACTAAACATAAGCTGGCCTGTACCTGTCCCCCACTATGGAGCACACCTCTAGCCTTGCTTCAGATGACAGCAAGGGAGGAGACTGTACAATTCAGCATGAATGTGCCTCTCGCTTGAGATGACTGTGTGTAGCAGGGATGAACAGTGAACAGCCTAAATCTTGTTCTTTGCCACTTCTGTCTTAACTGGCACTTTCAACCAGACAGTTAAGATGTGAGATTGAAATAAAAATAATCTTTTGCCTCTATAAATAAGATTTAGCCCCAGGTTCCTCTTTTAGTGAGATGCTGATTAAGGACTTGGCTCTCCTCCAACAAAAATAAGGTAGGAATTGTTCAAAGACCTTTAATTCCAAATTATTCCTGGTAGGAGTTTCTTGATGGAGATATGTCTCTATTTTTGTATGTTTACAATTCTCCAATGAAAACCTTATTTAAAATGTCCCTGAATTTGGAACTGTCTTTCACGTGCCCCCAAACTCAGGTTCTGTTTGTCAAACAATACAAAGATACTTCTTACATGGATAGGACTCATTTGTCTGGTGACGCTGGGCAAGTGGCTTACATGCTCTGAATTTTTGTTTCCCCATCTTTAGGGTGTGGTCCTAAGCCTACTTCACAACACTATCATAACTTTTGAATACCTGACATGCTTAAAACACTTAGTAAAATACCTTACTCATGGCAGTTACTCATAAATAATTATCAGCTGCGGACACCGGTTGGAATTATGAAGGTTTTTATGAAGGAATTATGGAAGGTTTTCAAGTAACCATTTAAATTAGGATAAGTAAGGCCTTACTTGATGACCTTGGTGCACATGGCAGGCTCTGACTTCAAGTCCATTGATAAAGACTAATTTCCACAGTTCCCTGGGAAGCATGGATGTTACTGTCATTTAACAAAATTGCTCTGTGTCCTTTAGTACATTGCAGCTATTATCTCTCGCTTGGCTCCAATGACAAAGCCATTCAAAGTCTCTACAGAGAAAGCAGCTATGTCCTCTCTAGGGTGGACCCTACATCCCATTTCCAGGGAGAGGGGAGCACTCACAACAACCATAACCTGCTTCTCTCAGAAAACATCAGGAAATGCCATCTCTGTATTGGCTGATGATCCAGAGAGTCATGCAAACACAGGTGCTCAATGTAACTCACCCCAGTATCCTAGACAGACATTAGAGAGACAAGTTGACCACTCATAAAAGGGAGCCCATCAGCTTCCTGGAGAAGGTCATTTATTCTCCCTGAGTTGCTATGAACAGACAAGATCAAAATTTCAGGCCATTTGTGGAGCTTGAGTTAGAAAATAATGACAGGGAATATATTGATGCTGATAATGATAATGGTGAAAAATGGTGAGAGTTTCTCAGGAGTGGTAGCCCATTGATCTGGGCTATGCATGTGTATGTATGTATGCTGAAGGTATATATACCTTAACATATATGGTATATTGGTTCTCCAGAGTGCTCTCTCTCTCTCTCTCTCTCTCTCTCTCTCTCTCTCTCTCTCTCTCTCTCTCTCTCTCTCTCTCTCTCTGTCTTTTGCAAAACATATATCTGCTTCTTTTACTGCCATAATTTTTCAGAAGTAACCCTTACATACAGCAAGACTTGGAAGAGTATGAAGCAGTGTATAAGGAGGCAGAAGTTAACTTAATTAGGTATTTCAAAGTGACTTACCATCCCTTGTATGAGCATCTTCACACACTTGGGGTGCAAATATGGTTATTTGTTTTTCCCATCAATTCACATAGAAAAGCTTGCTATTATAACAACAGTGACAAGTCCACACATTTTCAATGATTTCTTGTTTGCATAACAATCCAAACCTAAGGACTCTGGTTGGAGAACAGCTTCCCCCACAATGCTAAGGATCTTTGGGGATTCATGCCTGATGGCCCCCTCTTCCCTGAATGATGGGTTGCTAGACTCATCCAATAAGGATTGTTGTCCCAGTGTTCCCAGGACACCCCTAGGCAAGGCAAATTACCTTTCTGACATCTCTTTTGATACAGGTAGAAAAAATAGCATTACAATAAAACTTTATATTCACTAGTGCGCCCTTCCAGATTGGATTGTTTGAAACAGATGAACCAAATGCCACCCCTAGGGTTTTCTAGATGTCACTGAAATAAAGAAGACCTGCAAAAACACTTTCATATTATTACAAGTCACCGGATGGAAAATGTTTGAAGGGATCAGTTAAGTAGCTTTTCTAAGATCTGTAACTAGTGCTTAATACATTTGTTATTTGAGATTTATCTAAATTTAGCAGATGCCCAGCTGCTGTTTTGCAGCATAAAAAATGGATGGTAATGATATCAATCTAATAAGCACCTTGAAATAGACCCATATCTTTAGATATCAGTCTGTGTAATCAAATCCATTTGGAGTTTGCAAGGTGACAATTAGTGGGTATCCTGCAAGTATTCCTATCATCACTGAAATTGCTAAAGTGGAAAGGCATGGACCTACTACATATGTTATTAAGGTGGAATACAGTACAGCCCTGAGGATATTGTTCATATGTTAATGCAATAGCTGCTTTGGTGTTCTGCCATGCATACCAGTGCCTTATTTACATCCATCTAAAGGAGAGGGGATCTGAGGAGCCGATTCACATGGGTCATCAAGTAGATGGAATGAACTGCCTGGCTAACTAGGCAGATGCAGGCCCTCATTTCTCCCTGTCTCCAGTCTCCCCATTCACCACTCAGGTTCCTGCTGTGGTGGGAACTCTCCACAGGGAGAGTGCCCTCCAGTGAGGGTTGTGCTTAGACCTTTGCTCAGCCCAGGAGGACTCCTCTGCCCTCTCAGCAATCTTGGAGCAAGACCCCCCCAAAACAGGAACGGAATGTCCTTTCTTCCTAATGAAGTAAATATACATACAGTAGCTTTTAAGACGCAACTTTTCCAGAGCTGCCTTTTAAATACCAAGATATAAGTCAGTTCTCTCTCTTAAGTAGCAATATTGTGAACTGAGAAATGTTTTTATAGCCTGTGATAAAAAGAGAAAGAGGCTTAAAAAGGAAGGAGGGGAATGAAAGGGGAAAAAGGAAAAATAAAAGGAGGTAAAGGAAAAAAGTAAGGGGTGGGGTAGGGGCTTAATTAGCTGGGTTCTTCAGACCCTTATACGCTCAACTTCTATTTTCTAACACTGTAATTTTATTTATTAAGAGAGGATCTCATTACATAGCCCGGCCTGTGTCCAAACTCATAGAAATCTGTAGTTAACAATTCTGGGATTTGGGTTAAAACACACACACACACACACACACACACACACACACACACACACCATGGTGGTGTACACCAGTTATCTCAGCACCCCGGGAAGCAAAGGCAGGCAGATCTCTGTGAGGTCTACAAAGTGAGTCCAGGACAGCCAAGGCTATACAAAGAAACCCTGTCTCAAAGAAAATCAAACCAACAGAAATATTATAAGAATGTGTTTTCATACTAATCCCAGGTTTGGGGATATGGGGCTCCTTCAGACTGTCTGCAGCAGCTAACTATGATTTGCCTTGTGCTCTACCAGAGGTGTGACTCTGGCAGCTGCTGTTAGCTTCTACAATTGTGTGAAATTTGGAATTCTGGGAACTTTCAGAGGGTGCATAAATGCTAGGGCCACAAGAGGCAGGGTTGTTGGGTCATTCATAGGGGTTTGTTATGGTTTGTTAGTAGAAGAAACAAAAAGAAAGAATTTAGATCTGAGTCTCTCTTCTCCCTCTTCTTCTCTCTCTCCCTCTATCCTTCTTTCTCTCCTATTTAGTGATGGGGGTGAAACTGGGGAGAGGGATAAAGGACGGGGGAAAAAGAAGAATCCACAAAGAATCCACAAAGTAGCAAAGACCAGCTACAAGCAAAGAAGAAAGTAATTAGAGTCAAGGATCTCGGTCTCTCCTCCTCTATCCTTCTTTCTCTCCTATCTAGTGATGAGAGCAAACTCAGAGAGATAAAAGTCTGGGTGGGGGGGGATGGGAATAATCCACAAAGTAGCAAAGCCCAAACACAGAGACCTGCTTACCTTTGTCCGCCAAGCGCTGGGATTAAAGATATTCACTCCATACCTGGTCTTAAAACTGTAATTTTAATCCAATTACAGATAAGTGATTCCAAAGAGCAAAGGCATCTAGCTTGACTTCCAGAGGCACTGTGTATAAAACAAGCACTTCTCTTCACATTTGCAGAAGGAGAGCAGGAATTTCTCTAAAAGAGGAAGTAAGAAAATGCCCATCAGTACCATGACCATTGAAGCACAGCGAGGCAGCAACATGCATCTTACATGATGGTCTGTTTGCAGTTTCCAGAATCAAATCCTGCCTTTGCCACAAACAAGCATGACTGTGGCCCTGCCACTTCCCCATCTCATTGATGTTCCTGTCTGCAGATGAGGAAAGCATTGCCTATGCAGAAGGTTACTGGAGACTGGGCTAACCAACAGAGATGCTTACCCCCGATACAGCTGTACAGTTCTTAATTCTAACTCATGTATCATCTGCTGGTTGCTCATGTAATTCTAGATGTAGCTTGGTGAAGAACTGAATAGTTTCAGGATTTGTTTTTTTCTCCTTCATAAGGCTTGTTTGCATAAGGCTTGCTGTGATAAAACATTCAACCAAACAACCTGGAAGAGGAAAGGGTTTATTTCATCCTACACTTCCAGATAAAGTCCATCACTGGGGGAAATCAGAGCAAAATCTCAAGACCCAGGAACCATGGAGGAAAACTGCCTATATAGCTTGATCTGTTTATTTCCTAATACAACCCAGGACCATCTGTCCAAGGGTGGCACCACCCCCATAGACATGCCAATCTGATGGGGGTGATTTCTCTGTTTGACATTCCCTCTTACTGGTTGTCAACAAGTACAAGGCTCAATGCATTAATTTATTCAATAAACAATTATGGAATATCTATTATGTACCAGGTAGTAAGATGGTACCAAAGGTATATACATTACATGAATGAGGTTGAGTCAAGGCCCAAGATCTCTAGGATCTCATATTCTCATTCAGAATAAAAAAACCTAAAAATATATGAGGTATTTCCAACACAGAAAAGGAAGCAATCCCAGAGGAACACAGCATGGGCAATTCTTATGAACTTCAAAGTCACAGAGAAGATAATCCTGGTAGAGGAACGAACCAGAGCCAAGAATCCCAGGCAGGTGGATCTGTTTGTACAAAGAACATGATTCATTGGAGAAGCTGAACACTCTCAGCATCCATAGAACAACCCTTGCAGAAGGAGGGGGAGACATGGCTGAGGAAAACTGCATCCCAAGCCACACAAGAAACTCAGTCAATGAGTGAGTAGGAATCCTGAGGACTTTTAAGCTAGCTGATGAGGTGCCCTGCTTTCTCCTTTCGGAATGATCTTTGGAGTCTGACGTATAAGCATGACTTGGGACTAGGTAATCTTAAGGCAAAGCAAACACCATTTAGAAGGTTTGGGAGGAGTCTAAAAGAAGTTAATGGCTTAAACCATGACAATGAGCACTGGTTGGGATGCTCAGTTCATGGTTGACCTCTACCACAGGAAAGGAAGACTTAGATGCAGAAGACAGAACGGACACAGGGGAAACTGAGAATGACTCTGAGGCTATGCTGCCATGTGCTTGGCAGTTCCAAGAGCAACATGAGGACTCAGTTTTGGGAGGATTTATTTACAGGATTGAACAGTACATCAAAGGAGCACAATAGTAAACACAAGTAGACATAAAATGCCATTGGACTTCAGATAACTGTGCCAAATCAGATGCAGGGACAGGTGCTACCAGTCCAACATCAATAAACTTTGCTTGATATGGGCATTTCTCCTTGCACGTAAATTCCCTTCTTCTAGGTAGCAGCACCAATGACAGACCCTGGGCATTTTTCCTTCTGTCTGTCTTGCCCTTAACAGCATCTGAAAATCCCAGGTCTATAGAAGCAGCTAATCCTCATGCTCTCCACATTTCTCATTCTACCTAGTAACTTGTTAATGTCAGCACGTAATTCTACTGCACGGGGAGGGAGGGAGGTGGGAAGCCTGAAATTTGGTCTACTTTTGAAAGGAATCCAAAACTTACTGGACACATTAACTTCTCATATGCCCTTGATTAACCCTGCTTCAAAGAACTTTATAGGCGGCTAGCCCAACCAGCCGTTTGCTAGGCAGCTACTTTTGTGGTCCTGTGTATGGTATGAGGAAGAATCAGGATATGGCCAAGTTGAACTGGACACATTTCCTTCCTTTACAATTTTACAGACCAAGCAAGAAGGAGAATGGACAAAGTTTTACAACATGGGTATACAGTGGGCATCGATGTTCAGAGAGGCCTTTTTGCGGGTGGTAGAATATGAAGTCTGTGAGCAACAGTGTCTGAAGAGAGGTATGTATGTCAGCTGCTCTGCAAAAGGGACTGATGCATTCCCACTGAGTAATTGCAGCAACCTTCCGGGAATTGGGAAAGGGCACATAAATACTCCTGCCGTTGGAAGAGAGTGAAACACTTCAGAGCACATCTGAGGACTTCTCTAGCAATGCCAGGGTTAGGCTTAGGCTTATAAGACGCAATCAGCAACTGTAGAATTAGTCAAGCAACAGCCAAGAGACACTGGGAGCCAGACTGCGATTGAGAGGGTTTCAATCAGAGGTTTGAGGACTGGGTCTTCATTCCAAGGAACCAACATTTTCCAGATCTAGTCATTGGATGTCTTCATGACCACCTGACCACCAGAAATTGTTGGTTAACTCAATTATCTTTTCTTCATATACGTAGACATTTGAAGAACACCTTTAATTTTTTTAATTAGAAAAAAATTTGCTTTAAAGTAAATTTACAGAGCTTGAGGAAATGCTGGAAAGGACAATTCTGTTAATTTTGGGGGTGAAACAGAACTGCCTCCCTCCCCAGAAATTCTTACGGGTCCACTTACGTTCAGAATTCCAAATTTATGCAGGAATGGAAGGCATGAGATTAAGAAGTGACCCCGCAGACACAGGGACGATTTTTAAGGGGAGAGGAAGTTCTCTGCAATTTTTCCTTCTCCTCTGCAAAGAGATTGGACTGGAGAGGTGGCTTAGCAGTTAAGGGCACTGACTGCTCTTCCAGAGGTTCTGAGTTCAATTCCCAGCAACCACATGGTGGCTCACAACCATCTATAATGTAATCTGATGCTATCTTCTGACCTGCAGGTGTGCATGCAGGCAGAGCACTGTATACATAACAGTAAATAACTTTTTAAAAAGTGTCAAATGAATTTTACCCTTAAACCAGCCGTGGTGGCACAGGATTTTAATCCCAGCACTTGGGAGGCAGAGACAGGTGGATCATCACTGTGAGGTTGAGGCCAACCTGATCTACAAAGGGAGCCTAGGACAGCCAGGGCTACACAGAAAAACCCTGTGTTGAAAGAAAAAGAAACAAAAGCAAACAAAAAACAAAACAAAACAAAAACCCAGAAGCCAAGACACCCTTGAACCTGAAGGCAGTCTCTGACAGTAATTGCCCTTCGAAATCATTTAATATCTTATTGTGAGTGCCGCGTTGCTTCGGGGAAGGTGACACTTGCTTTAAATCCTATCAGGCAAGGTTCTGAATTCTAGGCCAGCCTGGTCTACATTGGGCGTTCCAGGACAGAGAGCTACATAGAGAGACTGTTTCAAAATCCCACGAGACCCTTGTCCATACTTGCAAAATTCTTAGGTTATGGACTCCATAATAGCAGCTAGATGTTTAATGTTTACCACGAACCAGGTGAGCCATTTCGCAAGTTCTCTCTATTAGTCCTAATGAGCATCGTATGACATATTTTCCTAGTATCCTATTTTAGCCGGGACATTCAGTTCAGAGTGTTTGACTTGCATGCCAATGGTCACACAGGGAGATGCGCAGAAGCAGACGGTTCTGAGGCAGCCATGAGGTCCCAGGTCGACACCCACTGAGCTGTCCTAAGGTGGACCGACGCCAGACTCTTCCTTACAACTCTTAACCTCCTCCTCCCCTTTGCACAACTCGGGCTCACACGCACCTTTCCCCAGGCAAGCTCGGTGACCGCGGGAGAGTTTTTGCCCTACCTCAGGTTATTTTTCACGCAGCCTAGCAACCAAGTGAGCCCGCCCCTTAACTCCTCCTCTCCGGATTGGCCCAATTCTGGGGGACGGCCAGGAGAAGGAGGAGTTTCCAGGCCGCCCCGTTACCGCCCAGCGCTGCGCGCTGCGGGTGCGTGCGCACGCGCCTTCAGTGAGCACGTGAGCCCCCGCCTCCTAACGTGCCGAGGGGGGCGGGTACAGGAAGCGGGAGGAAAGGGGTGGAGGCCGCCGTTGCCATGGCAGTGACGTCAGGCGTCGGGGAACGAACCCGGCCCCTTCCCACACACACACACACACACACACACACACACACACGCGCGCGCGCGCGCGCGCGTACACCCGGAGCCATGCACACGCGCGCGCACGGCCGCTCTCCTCAGACACACTGGAGGGAAAGGTCAAACTAAAGGCGAGCGAACGGAGAGAACGCGGCGAGCGGCGGCCGCGCCGCGCGCCATGACGGACGCGGCCCAGCCGGCTTCCCCGCCGGCCGCCGCCGCCGCTCGCGCCCCTCGCCCGCGCGTGCCCGCGACCCGCCCCCCCCCCTCCCCGGTCGTCCGGGGCGCGCGACAGGCGCGGGGCGCGCGCGGGCGGGAGGTGGACTCCGCGGGCGGACGGGCGGGCGACGGGCGGCGGCCTCTCCTCGCGCGTCTCCGGCCTCGCGCGGCCCGTCGGCGGGAGCGGCCAGGTGAGTGCGGCGGGCAGTGGGCGCGTGCGGGGCGAGGCGCGGCCTCGGCGGCGCGGCTGACAGACGCTCGGCCGGCGGGGGGCGGAGGGGGGGCGGCGCCGCCCCTCAGGCTCCGCTGCGGCTCGGCCCCGCGGCCCTGGGGCAGGTGGGCCCCCCAATGGTCACAGCCCGCAGTCGCCGAGGCCACGGGAAGGGTTCGGGACACTTCGGAAACTCTGGCCCCGCGCCGAGGCGCCCGCCCCTCCGGGCCGGCGAAGTGCATTTCCCCGCCAAAGTCGCGCGGAGCCGGGACGCGCGGGTGCTGAGGGGGGCAGCAGCTCCGGGCTGGGTCGGGACGGAGACCCACGGACCCCGCCTGTGGTGACCCAGCATGCCTGCTGGTCGTTGCTATGCCAGTGCTCTGTGTTTATTGCTTACGGTTATTTTAGGATCGAATGGTTACCAAAAAAGTTACTTGGAAGAGAGGGAACTGCTTGAATTGACATGAGTTCTTTTCCTGTGCGTGCAGGAAATAGGTTAATCTCTCACTCTCGCTCGCCGACAACTGATTCGTGCCGGTTGCACTTTAAAAATAAACGCAAAAGCCCCCGAAACACGGTTAGCGTCTGTGTGAAGTTTCAGGTGTCAGGCAAACACGTTCACGGGAGGAAAATAGAAAGGGCACCGAAGCACTTGATATGTCCCAGCACCAGGAGTTTGTTAGGAGCTTTGGTGCTGGAGCGGAGTTTAGTTTTGGCTGGCAAGGTTAAGTAATCCCGTTGACCCAGTGTCACCCACCAGTGTGCAGCTTCCCTCAGAGGAACTCCAGAGACTGTTCCAGCCCAAGTCTTTGCGGACTGTCGGTAGCTAACCCGCAGCTTTTTTTTTTTTTTTTTTTTAAGTTTAGCAGGCTCCTTATGTGCGCCTGGATCCTGCCTCCTTATCAGACATTAAAGTGAATTGTCTAAGTGAACTGCTCTCCACGAAATCACTTTGAGATTACCAGGCACCGCTTGGACCTACTGTGTCTTTATTTGGAAATTTCCAGTGTAGTTTGTTCACACCGATCGAGTTCCCTGTTCCCCACAGTAGAAACCGGTCCAAACAGGTGCCAGGTGTGTTGTAAAATGTAAATCTGATCCAAGAAGACTCCTGGGTTTGTGAAAGGCGGAGTGGGTGATAGGGGAGGAACAGCCCAAAGGACACCCTTCTGTGAACTGGATGTCAACTCGAAGGCTTAGGAAATCCAAGTTTGATTGTCACCCTGAGCGTTTCTGATGCATGACTGCTTTCCCTTTTAATTCTGGATATTTGATTATTTGTCACTCTGAAAAAAATTCACTCAACAGAGAACACTCATTCTGAAATTGAGTCCCTGTGACATGGAGCCCAGCCCTGAAGCGTCTCAGTGAGAAAGAAGGGAAGAGGAGTTGGAAATCTTGTTCCTTATTCCCTCAGCAGTCACTTTTGTACCTGTTCCTCATCTTGCGTCCACTGGCCATTACTGGCGGGACTTACGCATGACCTTGTAGTTGGTGGCAACCCCCAAACAGTTACTGTAGTATACAAATACTTTTGCTTGTTTGTTTGTTTTCTGCATTTTCTTGAAGGGAGCTGTCGGTGTGGGCAAATCAGCACTTACTCAAATAACACCCCTTGTGTAGGCTTGTTGACCTTGCTGACATCACAGAGGTCATGTGTTTGTGGAATTAAACAACTCTTGAACATTTTACTCCACGTGATAGGACCCATGGGGAAGTAACTTGAGATATTCATGTCTCCATTTTTAAAAATCATTTTATTGAGTGTTTTTTTGTGAACCATGCCAAAAGTAAAGTGATTCACTGACTTGGTTAGGAAGTGAATTTCTGGTTTATGCTTTAAAATCACTTAATTATTTTTCAAATTTGCTATCGTTGCTTGTATATTCTGTTACACTGGAACAATTGGTTTATTGACTCACATCTTTAGAACTTGCTTGAGGGGAGAAAAGTAGTAATGCTGGAATGAGGTGGGTTTGGGGAGGGTAGGGGAGATTAGGGAAGCAGCTGTCTTCCACTTTAAGAAATTTGATATTTTAAAGTTTAAGGTTTCAAAACAAGTTAGGTAGTGTTTAGTTTCATGAGAATTTTACAGAACAGGGTACCTTGAAATCTGTTTGAATAGTATTAGTAAATGTGATTTGACTTATGAAATTTGTTTGGTGTATAATTTAGTCAGAGACTTTTGGCATCTGTAGGGGCTTTCTGAATGTTTCCTTGAGTCTGGCTGTCCCAGGTTACCTGGGGATAAAGTTCAATTCATTGTTCCATATTTTTGTGCATCAATTAATTTGTCATCTGATTTATGCTGTACCATTTAAGGAGTACATTGCAATCTAGTTAAAAATTTTCACCATTGAGTCAAGTTTACCATGGGTTTGACAAGAACCCCACCATAGGTGGTTTAGTTACTACTGTCTCAAAAGCACCTTGTTGTCAGACTCTACTAACTGTTGGTCTTGCAGCAGAGGCCAACAAGTGGTTATACCCAGACATCAGCAAAAGCAAAATAAATAGATTTGGTCTAGGTGCACACACACAGTAAAAATTGTAACCTTGAAATTTTCCCTGGATGCACATTCTTCAGAATTAGAGGCTAGATTTCATAAGCCGTTTTTAAGGTTTGAGAGAGTGAGGTTTTTTTTCCTTCTTTTTTTTTTTTTTTTTTTTTTTTTTTTTTTTTTTTTTTTTTTTTTTTTTTTTTACCTTTATATTAGTGCCTTCAGTTGATTTGGAATCACAAGAAGCTGGTGCGGTAGTGTGGTAACTTTAGTTCTGTTATCATTTTGCTTTGGTTATGTAAAAATGTTTAACAAGAACTAATCTGACTAGACTTTGACTAACAGGTTAGCTCCCAGTTCCTGTTGGGAAGAGGAGGAAGTAGCCCTAAACTTCACTGAAGACAACTAATGCGGGTCTTTACACTGCATTCTTGACCTGGGTGTGAGACCTTCCTCACCCTGCAATCTTTTTTTTTTTTTTTTAAATTTTGGTTTTGGTTTTTGATTTTTCGTTTTTTGGGTTTTTCTAGACAGGGTTTCTCTGTGTAGCCCTTGACTGTCCTGGACTGGTACCTGCCTTGGCCTCCGAAGGGCTGGGATTAAAGGCCTCACCCTTCTTATTAGAAGGGAAAACTAAGCATAGGCACACTCTAAAAATAAAAGCATTCTCTGAGTACTTAGCATTTTGTTTCTGTAGGTTTATCAGAAAGTAAATTGTTTTAACACTATGTTTGAATTCAGGGTTCAACTTTGGGATACTGGGCACAGCTTTATTTGTTTTTGTATATTTGAATATCATAAAGACTGAAGGAACAGCTTGAATTATATACTATTGATTTTTTTTTATAAATACTGATTCCTTATTTCTAGTTGAACAGATGACTAAAATGAAGATTGAAGAATATATGGTATTAAAAGAAATGTTTTCCTTTTTTCTTTTTTTTAAATCTTAGTAGATTATCATAAAGGATAATTAATTTCAGAACATAATGAGGTAAAAAATAGTGCATTGGATTTATAATTGGTGACATTTTTTGTTTTGTTTTAGATACAGGCAAATAAAGTAAAAATATTAATTCATTTTAAAATGTTTGTGCCAGGATTTATGAGAATAGCAGGAATGATTAGAAATTTTAATTGGAAATTAAGACTGATTTATATTCTCAATTAAATCATTTAATTCAGTGTCACTTTTCAAATGTCACATAATTTTTCAGTTTCCCAGTGATGATTTCTGGTAAGTGAAATCACAGGTTCAAAACAACTCATGTAAACTCAAATAGTTGAATAACACTAGACGTCCTAAGCATAAAATGTTTCATACAAACCTGTGTGGCCAATCTACTGTATGGAACTTTTTAGTTTCTTAATAATCTATATAAATCAGGTATTGTCATGAGCAATTGTATAAATTGTTCTTTCACTATTAGATGTTTATGTTTCCAACCTCCACTCATCAGGTCATCACGTCTATAATAACAGAAAGTTCATTTGAAAAAGCAGCTGTCTTTTTTACTTTTTCCCAGCCATTCCCTCCAGAAGGTGGTTTTGATTTTAAGAATTAATACAGTTTATTCAGAAAATATTTTAATTTGAAAGGTTATTACAAGTTATCCAAATTAGGGGAACATACAAATTTATATTCAGATGAATTTTCTTTATGGAATAGTTTTCAAAAGAACCCCCCAAAACTTGAGCTTAAAGGTACAGAAGCTTTTCTCTGAAACCTAATTGAATATTTAGATTAGGATGTGAAGATGGTATCGCTTTGCTTTTATTTTACATAGGAGGGGTTTTTGTATTCTGGTTCTATGGAACTACTTTCAAAACATGCTTTTAGTTTGATTTCATAAACAGAAACTTCTCTAAACGAACAAGTTATTTTGTTCTTAATGATTGTTAGTCTGTAGACATTTATATTTGAAGTTAAAAAGAGTAATGTATTAAGCTGTTTGCCTAAAATGGCTAATTCATTGAAACATTTACTTTTTTTATTATATAGAAAGTTATCTTTATAATGGAATCATTTTCTATTTTTTGCACATTAGGGAGTCTGGGGTGTACCCAAAAATGATCTAGTCAATGCTAAAATATTTTTCTTGTGATAACATTTATATTGCTTCTGATTAAGGGTATGTGTGTTAGATATGTAAACTCAGATATTTAAGTAATACTTGCTAGACTTCCTAATCATAAAGTGTCTAATAAAACTTGTGTGTCAATATACTATACAGAATTTTGTAGTTTCTTTATAATCTGCAAAAATGTAACAGTTTAGAGATTACATCATGTAATATATAATGGAAGATTTATGTCTCCTTTCAATAGCTGTTGATAGAAGCTATTGGTCACATACTCCGAAAGAACTTTTAACACATGAGTCAGTAGTCTAAGGTGGATATTGTTTTATACGTGCTTTATCTATTTCTAGAGGAAAAAATATTAACTATAGGTTTGTTCTGTAATTCTTAGTATATGTTAAACATTGTTTCTTAATGTTTGGTTTTAGCCTATCTATAAAATAGGTGATCCTTTTAAAAAAAATCTTGGACTATGTGCCTATGTCCCCCATAAATGTTAGTTTTAGAAATGTGGGAGGTCAAGGGAGGAGACTACATTGGACTACATTAGATTGTCCCAATGAATATAACTGTTCTGATATAAAACATTAAATGAGTCAGTATATTTTTTTCTCTAGGACTGTAACCTAGAGCTTTCCTTACTGTTGAGTAAATAATGGTGAGTTGTTAGATTATCTTCAGTCAGTTTTAAATGTTATTAATGGAACATGGGGGTGGGGTGTAAGAAAGATAAGAAAACTTTTTTTCATGTTAATGATTGATAGTTGTTTTTTACTGATCACATTTAGAATTAGAAACTTTATAAAGTGAAAGAGTAAACATTTTAGCATTTAGAAATAAAATCATTGTTTTAAAAAATTCAGGCTGACTAATTTTGGGGGGAAAACCAACACAAGTTATCATATTCTCTGTCCTCTAGCACCGTAGCAGCGTTGTGGCTGTAAAATACCAGTGTTTGCCCAGCTATGAACTCTGATTTTGAAGTTAGAAACTGTCATCACTTAATTTACAGGAATTTGAAAAAAAGTACTAATAAAAATTTAAGACTAATCTTTATTTTATTTTTGTATATTATCAACTTTTGTCATTAATCTTAAAGATAAAGTATTGCATGTTCTGTATATGCCTAGTTCTGTAATTAATGAGAAGCTACTATAATGAATCTTGACACCTGAGAAGTTAGACTTTAGGAGAGCCATGAAATGAAGAGATCTAGGGGTGTGTGTGTGTGTGCGCGCGCGCGCGCATGTGCACACATGCACACATGCACACACCACCCTTCCACACCCGCCTTCTAAAATTGGCTTTTACATTTGCTCTGTAATGCATTCTTCAGTCTAACCAGTGCACTTCTGTTGTGATTAGTTTTAAATATGGAAGTTTACATGAGATTTTATTTGAAAGCTGGGTTTTGCTTTTTAGAAGTGATAACCACTATTGTTCCCAAGTTTGATCTTAACCACTCTCCTGCTACATGTCATTAATAAATGTAGTTATTTATTACTATTGTTTTCACTGCTAATAAGACTTTTGCCATCCAGCTCCTGTTTCATTCTTCATCTCTCAGTGACTCTTAGTTCCTTAAACTCAGAATTCTAGACCTATATAAATTGTTTTCTGCTTTCTGACTGCAAAAGACACCTCTGCCTTTGCACATCAAATTGCCACCATTCACAGTTAGCCAGACTGTTTTTTGATCCTTTAGAGCTTTGGTCAGCTCTCCAGAAAAATACTTCTTACATTATTTTATAACTATGAGCTCTTAAGAGCAGAGACCATCCAGCTTACCTTGTCTCCATACATCTTGGCGTTCAATCAGTATTCAGATACCTACTAAATGATTGTATTCAGATTTGAGAAGTAGCAGAACTGCTTTAATGTATACTCATGTGAATAAAACATTCTACACATTGTGTCTGTGCTAAGCAAGTGTCAGGCATTATGCTAAACATAAAGACTGGCACTTAGTTGCACTTACAAAGAATAATAAGGCTGAGAGATACATTATTTAGAAAACATACATTTGATTAGGTACTAGAGGTTTCTGAGATGTCCTAGCTCAGTCATCTTATCCTACAATTTGATTGTGAAAGCACTTAAATATTACTATACCATTTTGGCTGCCTGTGAAATAGTTCTTTGTAAGTGATTAAGCTAACCAGGCCCAAAAGGGAATTCAAGTGTCCAGGTATAATATAATATGCACACTCAAAAAGGTTAAAAGGGGGCCTGGAGCTGTCCATCTAAGTTCAAATTAACCGCTGCCTGTCATTAACTATGCTATATGACAAGTTACTTGATCATTCTTGCTTTCTTTTTCTCAGTTGTAAAATGAAGATAGAGATATTAACTTTATTTGTGAAGACTGTGTATGAATTAATGCATGTTAAGCACTTAGAAGAATGCATGGCATATAGAATGTTCTATACAAGTTCTCATCTTAAAGTAGTTCTCAATCTAAGGTTTTACTTTGCTCAGTCAGTTTTTCACAGTCAGCTACAGTCTGAAAATATTAAATTGAAAGTTCCTGAAATAGACAATTCATAAGTTTTAAGTTACATGCCGTTCTGTAGCAGGATAAAGTCTTACACTGTCCCAAGCAGGGTGTGAATCATCTTTTTATCAGGCCAATGTATCTGTGTTGTAGCTGCTACCTACTGCAGGGTGGGCTGTCTAGTCACCTGTCCAGTATTGCAGTACGTTTAGCCAGGCGCTATCACTCACTCCATATTGTTATCTAGTCATTGTGTGATCTCATATCACAAGATGAGAATAGTGCAGTACAAAAAGGTTTATGTGAGATTACTGTCACACAAATCCTATTACAGTGTTGCTATTAATGTATCCTATTAGTTTTTACCATTACTCTTTACTGTCCCTGATAGACTGATGAATGGTGGGGAGGAGGCCTCCCCATCAGAGGTCTAGGGGAGGGAGATAGGGCAGAAGAGGGAGAGTAGAGCTGGAAGATAAGAGTGAGGGCATAACAATCAGGATGTAATGTGAATAAATTATAATAAAAATATTTCAAATCTTTAAAAAAGGCAAAACAAAATCTTTACTGTCCCTAATCTATAAATTAAACATTATCATCAGTATGTATGCATAGAGGATAACATAGTATATCTAAGGTTAAGTATTTTTTGTGCAGATAATCCACTCAGTCCTGGGACATATTTTTTGAAAATAACATGTATATGTGGAGGGGATGTACTACTTTTGTTACCCTGTCTTTAAACAGGCCCCTGTTTTAGCGTCTCCAAAGCATAGCTCTTCACTGACTCACTTGTCCCCTCTTTAGTGGACTATAGACTATTCCTGTTAGGTGGATTGGTATGGGAGATTTGAAACTATGTTGTCTTGATTTCTGCATCCTGACCTGCATAGTTCTTCATAGAACCCACAGAAAAGATGGAGGTAAGTAGTAAGCCTAAGAATCTGGTGACAAGTTGTTTTGTTAATTAAGTTTTTTCATACAATGTATTTTGATCATATTCTCCTCCCCCAACCTCTCCTAGATCCTACCACCTCCCTACCAACCTACTCATGGTTTTTTTCTTTCTTATTTGCCAAAAAAGCCCCCCAAAACAAAACAAAGACTGAAAGAAAATCAATGAGAAAGCATAACAAAACAAAAATGTACACAAATAAAAAAACAAACGACAGAGTCTGTTTTGTTTTGGTCAACTGCTGGTCATGACTGTATGATTGACATACCCAGTGGCACTTCTTAGGGCGGGGAGGGGTGCAACAACACCCTGAAATCTCTTTCCCAGCAGCTATTGATTACAAATACATGGTTAGGGGTGGAAATTTGTGTCCACTTCTCAGTTCTGGGATTTTGCAGTGACAGGTTCTTAAACAAGTCTGAATGTGTACTGTGTTAAGTCCTAAACATTCATATTACTCACTAGAGGGTAAGTAGATAAGGTATTCCCTTTTTGTTTTGGCTAGGAGTTTTATTTCAGGAAAAAATACAGGTTTTACAAGTGACTAAACTTGAGTTTTGGGGAAAAAATTAAGTGCAGACAGATAGGACTTTAATAATCTATCAACTACATTCTATGATATCTTGATAAATACTTACAGTTTGGATACAAACTAAAGATAGTGTTTAGCAATTTTTGTGTGTGTATGCTACTGAATATGTTGAAAATGAGCTGGTATACAAAAGTAAAGACAAAAACATCAGCATGTGATAACTTTTTAATGACATTGGCATTATGTGTAATAGTTTATCACAAGAAATTTTAATGCTTAGCAAATTGGTCACTACATTAATATTGTCTCGTAGTTTGAATACACTTTTACTGTCTACATTCTTTTCCCAGTGGCTATTTTGAATGTTTTCTGTCACTGATAAACATTAAAGGGTACTAACGGGAAAACACTTCTAGAATACATTGGATTTTTGCTAAACCCATTTCCTCTGTAAAATCCAAGATACTGGATTTATATTTAATATTATCTAGCCTTAAATCATCATTTCCTGTCGATGGCATGCCTTTGCCTGTTTGTAAGGCCAGACAGTTTTGTGGATACCTCTTAGCCCAGTTCTTGTTCATTGCTGCTGCTGTTCTTGTTTGAGATTAATTGGAAAAGACCCATAGTGTTGAAATTTTGCGGTGTCCCAGGTGCTTGGTTACATAGGAAAGTGACTTGGGTTTATAGGACCCAACCTGGGATTAGTCTCAGTAGCAGTCCTGCGCCTTCATCTACCTTCCTTGTTTTTAGGTTTATGAATGTTAATTGTTGCTTCTTATTAATAACTGATTACCCTCTAACTTTCCTTGCTGGTCCTTAACAAACGGGGACTTTGTGTTTGAAACTTATCCTTCTATAAATCTTAAGAGTATTTGAAAATGATTAATATACTTGCATCTTCCCTCCCTCCATCCATCCATGTCCCGGTCCCCCCCCCCCCCTTCTGCCTAAGTGGGGGAAGTCCCTAATTTTCAAGCCACAGCCACATGGACGTGACATAAGTTTACAGACTTTGCCCCATCCACATTTCTGAACTCTTGACAAAGTCTTTTTGTCACTGTACTTCTTAAAATACAGAGGCCAAAACTGAACTGACTACTTTAGATGCAGTATGACTTATCAAAGAATACAGTGAAGCTATTATCTGGCTCCAGTACTTGTATGAATGCAGCTTGAAATTCGCATTACATTTTTTGGCAGCAGTATTACTCTTTGATCATGTTGAGCTTATGGTCAGCTAAAACGCGGCCTCTTTGTCATGTGAGCTGCTTTAATCTAATCTTTATTTTACTTTCCAGTTAATCTTTTGAAAGTGTAGGATATTTCATAGATCAGTATTATAAAAGTATATCCATATTTATCTTTATCAAGCCCACCAATTGGACTACCTGAAGACATCAACTGACTGTAAATCAGCACATTGTCCATGCTGCTTTTCACTTGCTGGTTTGCTTTTTTAGTCTTAATAAATCAGAAGAGAAAAAAAATACTTTCTATTAGGTCAGCCTTTGGTAATTATAGCACATTATCATCGTTTGTTTGATTCTAGGTCTCAATCTCCTCTCATCACTGATCACTCATCCAGTATAAATTTAGTGAAGCCATAAAATGTGGCAGGCACTGCCAAATGTGGTATACCTGTATACAACACAGATTGCCCTTATTCTTGTCGTGCTTGTGACCATGTTCAAGCCCGTGTTTTCTAGCCTATGGTTCTGCATTAGCCCTTGCCCACTGTCTGCGACCATCATGCCTTGGCTAAGGTTTGGACATGGTATATTGGAGTAGAGCTGAAGCCAGTCTTTAACAGACAAAAGTAATATGAGAAAGTAATATTTGTATTCAAAGGCACCATGGTTTTGGAATCATTTATAGCTGTAGTATGATAGAGCCTGGATAGACTCATCCTACTTAAGGTACAAGAGGATGTAAGACTTAGACACTATCTGAAAAGACCAAACAGTCTTGGAAGATGCATTAAGTTCTTATGGTTTGTTGGAAATCAGGGAAGGAGTGTGTATTATAAAAACTTTTGTTGTTGTTTTGTTTTTGTTTTTGTTTGGTTTTTGTTGTTGTTGTTGGTTTTTGGGTTTTTTTGTTTGTTTGTTTGTTTGTTTGTTTGGTTTGGTTTTGGTTTTGGTTTTGGTTGTCCGAGACAGAGTTTCTCTGTGTTAGCCTTGGCTGTCCTGGACTCTAGACCAGGCTGTCCTCGAACTCACAGCAATCTGCCTGCCTCTACCGCCCAAGTGCTGGCATTAAAGGTGTGTGCCACCACACGCAGCATGAAAATATATTTTTAATTAGAGGATTTCTTTTTCTTTTTATTCTTTTCTCTTTTTTTTTCTTGGTTTTTCCAGACAGGGTTTCTTTGTGTAGCTTTAGCTATCTTGTACTCAGTTATAGAACAGGCTGGCCTCAAATTCAAAAGCGATCCACCTGTGTCTGCCTCCCTGAGTGCTGGGATTAGAGGTGGGTGCCACCATGCCAGGTTCTAGAGGACCTTGCTTGACTTGCAGTCTTGTTTCAGGTATGAATGAGTGAATATGTTTTGAAGCCTGGTTCTATAGCTAGCAACTTACTGTCAGAACTTCTGAGAACCTGAAAATCATTATTTATGTTTATCTGCCCTCATTCAACTTAGCTTTTAAAACCAAGTTTGTTTTTAAATCTTTTAAATTTTATTTTTTGTGTATGTGTATTTTGCCTGTCTGCACATATGTATGTGTACCATGCATGTGCTTGTGATGCCTGCAGAGGCCAGGGATTGGAGTTACAGACAGTTGTGAAATACCATGTGGGTGATAAGAATTAAACCCTAGTCCTCTTAACGGCTGAACCATCTGTCTAGCCCATCAGAACTAGTATTTAATAGGGTATACTAATCCAAAATGGTTATTAAAAGCCTCCATCATAAACTTGATGCTCAGAATTTACTAAATAAGGTAGGAATCTGTCTAGTTGAACTGTAGTGCAGTATACCTAAAAAATATGAGGTCTTAATCTATGCATTTTACTCATGATATTCAAATTTCTCATGTATCTGTTTGTGCACCTTATTTTGCATTTGATCTTTCAAAGACAAATTCGGTTTTGTTTTCTTACCCTAAGAAGTAAAGAAGAATATACGTGGCTAGGGTTCACGAGAGGTTGTTTTTTGTTTGCTGTTTGGTGGTGATGGTTTTTGTTTGTGTCTTTTGGTGGTGGTGGGGTGATACAAGTTCTCAAGGTCTCACTATGTAGCCTTGCCTAGCCTAGAACTTGCTGTGTAAACTAGGCTGACCTTGAACTAATAGAGATCTCTACCTATCTACTTCCTGAGTACTGGGATTCAGCAATTAAAGATGTGTGTCACTACTATAATGCCTGATTTATTTTAGGAGAGGTTGTTAAAATATTTGAAACAATTACATGAAATTGTATGTAACTATACATTGTTCTGGCCTCTCAGCATTACCTCAGAATCACATTATCAAAAGAAATTATAACCCCCTGGGAGTCTACCATCGCTGTCCCAGAGTAAGACTAAGAACACAAAAGGACAAAGGAGCCAGGAATGTAAAGAAACTACGAAGCCTAAGATAAGAAATAAAATACCAAGAGGAACTAGTTTCTTATTAGGCACGTTGTGTTTCATATTAATATGGAAAACTCAGCACTTATTCCTTGAAAATGATCAAATGTGTAAATGCCATTAGTGTCTTGGCAATGTTTTCTTTCTTCCTTCCTTTCTTTCTTTCTTTCTTTCTTTCTTTCTTTCTTTCTTTCTTTCTTTCTTTTTCCTTGATTTACGTGGTAGTGTGAATGGAATTTCCCTCATGCTCAAGCAGACACTTGGCTCACAGTTGGTAATTATGTTAGGGAAAAGAAGTATGTCACCGGGGTAGACCTTAAGGTGTAAAAGCTTCCTGCTGTCCCCAGTTCATAGTCACTGTTCCTGCCCTCATATCTAATGTTTGCTGCCATGCCTCCCTTCTGTAATGGTAGTGGACTCTTAACCCTCTGGAACTGTAAGCCCAAAATAAGCCCTATTTTCTAAAAGAAGCCTATATTCTAAAAGATGTTTTATGACAGCAATGGAATAGTAAAATAACACAATCTATAAATATGATATAAAAATTCTATTTTTGTAGTCTTCTTTCTATCTTGGGCTCCAGTTTTTTCCTTAATTTTTTCTACTTTATACCTTTATGTTTATCCCCACGTTATGTTTAAAAAGACTGACTCAAGAGAGAAAAACAGTTCTGTAAGTCATCTGCTAATAAATATGTCCAAAGAAACTGACTTGGCTTTCATTTCTCTTTTTGCTACGAATATATTTTAAGGAATTTTATTTTCTTAATTCTGTGGCAAGTCTGGGTTTTTTTTGTTTTGTTTTGTTCTGTTTTGTTGTTTTCCTTGTACTTTTGATTGTTGGTTTTGTTTTAAGATAGGGTCTCACTCCATAGCCTAGGCTGTTTTGGAACTCATTCTTATACCCTAGACTGACCTCAAATTCATAGCAGTCCTTTTCACTTATCTTCCTTTGCTGAAAGCTGAGATTATAGACATGAGCCACCACATACATCTTCAGGTCTGTTTTTCTTTAATAACCAGCTTCATTAGTAATAAACTGCATGAATTGAAAGGTGTAAGATTTCATAGTGTTGAATATGATTACACATAAGCTTTGACATGTTTATACCCATGAAACCACCACCAGAATCAAGGTGATGAACATATCCCACCCCCACATTTTCTAGTCTTTATTTAAATCCTTGCCTATTTCCTAGGCAACCATTTTTTGTTTTCTTTCATTTTGCATTTATTTGTATGGCTTAGCATAAACTACACACTTTTCTTTTGTGCTGACTTGCTTGCATCGTGATTATTTTTAAACTTATTCATGCTGTATTTCTTCATGTAGCAGTGGTTGCTCTATGTGGTGTTCTGTTGTGGGTAGGGTAGTAGTTTGTATATCTATTCACCTGCTGATAGACTTGTGGGTTTTCTAATTGTTGATTTTCAAAAGAAAGCTATATGAGCATCCATGAGTGTGTCTTTATATGAGCACTTGCTTTGGAGTAAAATGGCTAACTCATTTGATAAATATAAGTTTAACTCATTAATGTTTAGTGTCATGTCATGATTATTTCCTATCCTATATCTTTTATGAAGCATCTTTCTGAATCATTTTAAATTGGATTGTTCTGTTAAGTTTTAAAGGTTCTTCATGTTCTAAACTATCATTTATTAGATTTCTGACTTACAGATATTTTAGTTTGCCTGCCTTTTGTCTCTTCATACTCCGTTTCCCCACCTCCTTCTCTCTGTGTGTATAATAACTGTGTGAAACACACAGACAGACAGATACACACACACACACACACACACACACACACACACACGCACACACAAATGATTACACAGGCCGGAAGTGGGAATCAGATCACCTGGAGCTGGAATTACAGGTGATTGTGAGATGTCTAACAAAGTCGTTGGGAACTGAACTCCATTGATAAGGAAAAGCAGTACTTGCTCTCAACCACTGAGCCATATCCTTAGTTTCTTATTTCTTAGCAGGTAGTATCTCTTGAAGAGTAGAGGTTCTTAATGTTCATAAAACTAGTTAACAATTTATGAATAAATGGATTATGCTTTTAGTGTTAGATCCACTTTCTTTTCCTCTAGTACAAGATCACAAACGTTAGCCAGGCACCATGGTGCATGCTTGTAATCCCAGTACTCGGAGAGGCAGAGGCAGGTGGATCTCTGTGAGTTTGAGGACAGCCATGTTTACATAGTCCAGGACAGCCAAGGCAACACAGAGAAACTCTGTCTCACACACACACACACACACACACACACACACACACAAACACACACAATCTATCTATCTATCTATCTATCTATCTATCTATCTATCTCTATCTCTATCTCATGGCGGGGGTAGCAGGGGCATGACTCTATTGCTGAACTATATGCCCAGTCTCCTTTAGTCTTTTAGGACTCACTAAGATGCCCAGACTGACTTTGAACTTGTAATCCTCCTGCCTCAGCCTCCTAAGTAGCTAGGATTACATACAGGCCCATGCTATCAGACCAAGCTAATTCTTAGTTTTTAAAAATAATTTCAAAGAGTAATAGAGGAACAATAATATTTTTGTTTGTTAATTTGTGCTTTTTAACTCTATGGCATGCCTGATCCTGAACAAATTAGCACGTGAAGTTCATTGTTGGTTTGTATTCAGAATCTTAAGACACCAGAAATGCATTCAGAAAACAACAGATACAGGAATACTGATATAATTAGGGAGAAACCCTAGCCTCCTTTTAAGCCTTTCTCTTTCAAGAGCTTATAATTTTCTATAAAACCTAAACATTATCTTTGGCCAGGTGTATTTTATTTTAGCTTTTAACTCTGTTTTGTAAAGTTTGAATCAAAAGGAAAGATACTTTTTTGTCTTCCACACAAAGAATGTTCACATTTGTATTTTTTAGAATTCATTTCCATACCCCAGAGCCTGCCTTTGTTTAAAGATATCTTTTTATCTATAAAAGGCTATGTATCTATAAAACTAAAATCTGTAAATATGGCATACATTGTTGAGATTATTAGTTGATTTCCTGACAACTATATTACATCTGCACAAAATATTAGATGACAGTCATTTCTTACAGTCTAATGTGGCAGGTGATCTAACATTATGCTCTGGGGTCATGTAAGGTCTTATGAAGAAGAGAGCTAGAATTCTAGAATCTTAACTGAGAAAATTGGACTTAAGTTAGTAGTCTAAAATATGACAAAATCAAATTATATGTATGACTATTTCCCTCCTTTTATTTCATTAAGATAAGGAATGGAACTGTGGATGTACTTTCTACAGAAGGGTAAATAAGGTAGCCAAAGGGAAGATTTTAGTCTATGTTTAAGGTATCTCCATCTGTACTACACTTGAAACTGCCAGGTCGTTGAACATCTCTCTGCAATAATTAATCAACCTTCTCAGCTAACAGTACAGATAATATAGCAAGAGCAGACTTTGGAACCAGGCACTGTTGCTTTTATTTACAAAAAGAGGATGCATACAATTTCTAGATCATAGTACTGTCATGGAGATCAAGCAAGTAAGCCTTATGTAAGGGTTACTCTTTTTTTTTTTTTTTTTTTTTTTTAAATTTATGGAGACATGTCTGTGATAGCTTTCAATTCGCTGGTTGTAGTGAAGTTTTCATAGTCAATTTAACATTTGAACTAGATCTTCAAAAACTTCAGTGAGATACAAACAGTTCAAAATGTTAAGAGTCACACGGATACAGTAAAGAATGAGTTTTCTTTCCATTTATTGTATACTAGCCATTTACCTGCCATTAAGCTTGACCTTATCTTAGTTAGTTCTAGCAATAACCCAGTAAGATATGTACTTTAAGGAGTTTTACAAATGAGAAAGGAGTCACAGAAAAATAGTCTTTTCCCAAAGTCCCAGAATTAAATGTTTGGCCTAGTTCTGTCAAATTGTAAAGCTCAGGTGGGTTCTTAATCACTACCTATAGAATACTGCTTTCTGAAGAGCAGACTGTTAAAAGAATTACAATATTAAAAATGGGTATGTTCACATTGTTACCTTGAGTGTCTCTGGCTGTGGCTTTGGTAGTCATTTTAGGAAGCCAAGAGAGACATACAACACGGGTGTGTCTTTTCTGAGAGCATTGCTGCCCTGTCATTCTGTCATTATGAGAGGCCTTATTTTTCTGAACTGGAATAAGAATACTTTGGTTTTTTAAGTTTGTACTTTATTTTTTCTAGAAATGACACAAATTTTCTAGTTGTATCTTGATTGACACCATGAATTTCCAAGTTTTCACACCCTGTGCTGCCCAGAATTGATTCCCTGTGAGTGCCCTTTGAAGCTCCCTCATCAGAGCGATGGCTGCAGTTTTGCTACCAGTCTTCAAACATCCTGGTTTCATGTCTGTGTGCTTAGGATAGTCTTTATTCTGTTGCTGTAGCTACTTGTCACATTGTCTTTTTAAGAAACTACTAGGGAATTGCTAATTACTTAGATTTCCCCTATTCAAATACCATCCTGACTTTAGCAGATTTTTTTTCTAGTCCCTTGTACTACCTCCTAGTAGGTGACAGTTACCCTTCTCCGACCAGTGCCTTACAGCCCTTTCTGTAATATGTCATCATTTCTCATAGTTCTAGAAGTTGAAAAGTTATGAGTCTAAGGAGCTGCATCTGGTAAAACTTCATAGTATCTATCACCTGACAACAGAACAAAAGAACAGATACACAATGGGTTATAAGCAGAGGGGTGGAAGGCAGCATATAGTGAGGAGACAGGGTGAATTGATAACTGTATCACAAAGCCTTTTCCACAGAATCCATCCACTTTCTTTGTATTCGCATTATTCCATTCATTCAGGAAAGACACTGTTGTTACCTGTCACCTCTTAAAGGTCCTACTTCTCAAAGCACAATTTCCTTGGGGTTTTTTCAAACATACTAACTTTGGGGGGCATATTGAAACCATAGCAGTTTCTTATAACAGTGGTGTTGAGAATGTCTGTGTTGTGAATTCGCGTGTTGGTTCTATTGAGGTATCTAGTAAATTGTTTTCAGCATTGTGCAAGAGAGGTTGTGGCAAATGTAGTATAATATATCTATGTACGCATTTTGACGAATTGATTGTATGAAAACCTCCAGTTAATTGTACAGCAGTACTGTTTCACTGAGCACTTTTGTTTGAACATGCATGCCTGTACATTTTTCTATTTTGAAAATATTGGTAAACAGAAAATTAAAGTGCTAATGCTGACATTAAGAAGGGTAATGCTAGTCAGGGAAGCCCAAGGCCCCCAAGCAACACAGGCAGTCACTACTGCTGTTGATTACGTGCCAGAAACAGATAAGATTCTATTGCTGTAGACACCACATGCCTTGGTCATAGGACCTAGAGAAATCAGTCTGGAACTTGGGTGGACACTTCCTGCTGGGTAGCCTTCATAGAGCTGGAAGGTATTGCACAGGCTGCTAGGGAAGAATTGTCATCAACATTCGTATTCAGCTGCGAACCCTGTGTACAACAATACTAACCAACGGAGATAAGCCTACTTGTATAATTGTGGCAAATCTGTTATGGAAGAAATCACTTGCTTTCCGAATGGACTTGGTTGATGCCTATTCCACAGGAGGGAATTTACACACTGTAAACCTGTTCAAAAGACTGGTTGGAAGGTCCTACTAGGGAAGCACTAATGTTAAGTAAACGTGATATGCACATCAAAATGTCTTCTAAATAACTTTATGTTCATAAAATAGCACTCCTGTAAGCTTTTAACATTTTACAAAGAACTGTGACAGAATTCCTTCATAACTAAAGAAAAGATTATCTGGCAAAATTTTCTTAGTTGATTTAGAAAAAATTGAACCAAGGACAGAGGAAGAAGTTACTTAAAGACAGTTATAACAGTGGTCCATTTTTCCTTGGTGTACATTATCCCCAGTCAAGTAGCATGCACCTACCTAGGCATAATTGTTTATTCCTAAATTAAATCTGGAACATTTAAGTTGTAAGATAACTTTCTGAATAGTCTTTGTTGTAAATAACCATTAGATTGTTTTAATGTATTTGTCTCCAAAAACAATGATCAACTTGTATCCATAGAAACCACATGCACTTTCCTCATTATTTCTGTAATAAATAGAATTATGTGTAGTATGTGACTGAAGAAGAATTTCAGAGAACATTTCAATAATATTGCAGGGCGGTTTCAGTGGTTAGAATCTTTCACTCTCTAGTATCTATTAGGAAGTTTGGAACTTTTTAGACTTGTATTATCCTGTTGAGTGTTTAATCCTGTGTGATGTGGATGCTTGTGTAAGACTGCATATTCATGTCTTGGAAATCACTGACTTTTGCAAATGTAATTGTTTTAATGGACTTTAATGTTTTTTGTAAAAGGAACTTTTTTATTAAATATTTTTACATATACATTATATTATTACACGTATATACAATAAACTACCTATAGCAAGAAGAACTATGAAACAATCAGGAATTATATATATGTTACATTCATAGTGTTTTGGCTATTTGTATTTGGCAGCCTTGAAGACTTCAATTTTTAAAAGTTAATTTTTATGTTTCAGATTAAAGTTAATCTATAAAGTACAAATTTACTATTCTCACTTAATCTTTCTTTTCTCTTTCAGCAAACAAATAGAAGAAACAAAAACAAAATGTTTCAGTGTTGCTTTGTAAGCAAAGCCAAGGGATTTTGCTCCTCTTACCCACTTAGTTCATTTCTATAGACCACATTCCTAACCTAGTTCAGCTGAGGATAGGGAGGAAAATGTTACTCTTTCTCAGCATTGATCTACTGCCAGTAAAACTTGTATTTATTATCATCTAAATTAGGGAAGTTTTAATGAGAGATGTCACTTTTAATAATAATATCACTTGGGACTATCTGGAGAAACTGAGATGTGTGGTCACTCTAATCGTTCAAATGTTACTTGAAATTCTGTGTTCATGGGGAAAATAAGGCCAGATCTACATCTGGTAGAAAAATGTAGCCTCACATGGAGTAACAGATAAGCTTGTGATGAGCCTCTTCTGATTAGATAATTCAAAAGAAATTACTGTCTTTCTATGTTAATTAGGATTGTTTACTTTATTGTTTGTCTCCCTCCCTGCCCCCCACCACCCCCCCAGCACCCAAAATCTTACAGTTGTCATTCAGCTCTGCCATACTGAAAGTCATTAGCAGAAGCAGTGACTGGCCACTGCTCTGTTCCTCTGTAGCTTGCTGTCAGAAAGTCTGTGTCTGTAAACATCCCCGACTGGAAGCTGTAAGCCACAGCCAAGCTTTCAGTCAGATGTTTGCTGCTACCGGCTCTTCCCATGCATCTTTGTGGACAGTGTGGCCTAAAGATTGGAGCTGAGGAGGTTGAGGACTGCATGGGGTACAGAAATGTTGAGTGCTTCCTTCTGCTGGCAGCTTCCAGTGCAGGGGCTGGCTGAATATGCTTCTGCTGGGCTTAGAGGATTTGTTTAAAACAAGTTTTATTTCCTATTTTGCCCTGTCAGTAAAAGTTTATTCTTTATAACCTTTCCAAATAGGCTGCAGTTTAACTTCCTAGCAGTGTTGAAAACCACCTTTCTCCTCTATAAATTCTGTAGGTTATTCATCTTTACCTCCCAGCAGTCTACAACCTAGGAATTTCAGGTTTACCTGTATTTATGAGATTTGTATGTAAACTTTTGCTTCTTCCTACTTATTCTCTTTACCCTCAGTGGTGTTACTAATCTTAATCAGAATGTTCTTCTCAAAATCTGGAAAATTTTAAACCACTGAACCTCTTTACAACATTTGCTTGTGTATTGCTTATGTCTTTGTGGATTAAATAAAACTTCCTGATTGTTTCAGGTTATTGCTTGGCTCCCAGCTCCCTTGAAAGTAGTTGTATTGTGTTCTTCATTTTTGTTTCTCTTCACAGTACTAAATAATACAGGCTTTCTATCAAAAATCCCAATTAGTGTTAACCAGTGTATAGTGTCATAACTTTTTGAGGTTTTTGGTTGGGTGGGTGTTCTGTTGTTGTTTTGTTTTTGTTTTTCAGTTTTAAAATGTTATCTCATTTATTTCTTTGATAAATAGTAATTTTCAATTTTATAAAAAATTATTTAAGGCGTTTGTTTTAGAGAGGGGCTCACTAGGTAGCTCTGGTTGGGCGGTAACTCTTAGAGCTCCACCAGTCTTCAGCCTGCTGAATGCAGGCATTAAAGGTGCACAACACTGCGCCCAGCAGACATTGTTACTTTTCATTATTATTAAGTTGGCTTAGGTTCAGTATAGAATTAAAACAGAAGATACAGTTCCTGCCACTCTAATTTCTTACATGTTTCCTGTATTACATTATAGCCTTTCTGGAGAAATGGATATTGTGTCTTTATAATTCTGTATCTCCAGCTTTTATTATGTATCTTAAGTACTGCTTTGTTAGAAAGATAGTGTGTCAGACTAATTTGGGAGAAGGGCTTAGTTGTTTCAGACATAGATGTCCTTTCCTCTTATATTTAAAGGCTTAGTGGTTAGCATTCATCTTACATTGCTTCGGACAGAGATATTGCTAGGAGCCACAAAGTGTTCCCTTAAAACCTTGATGTATAGATTAAAATTCAATGGGATGGATAAAAGCTTCATGATTTGCTTATTTGCAGATTATTTTAATTTGAAGTGCTTTTTTAAGTGGTAGGCCAAATCTAAGCTAAAAGAGGAATATCCGTTCTGCACAAAGCTACCATTCTGTACTTATGTAGTCTAGTTATCCCTGGAAGCGTCAGGGTCAATGCGAGTCTGTTGGGGAACATTTGTTGTGTATTTATCATTCTTCCCTAATGAAAGAAAACCAGAAACCATATTCAGTGTCCTTGGTTCTATGTATTTAAGCACAACCTTTTAGTCATTTGCAGATGACTTATTTATATTTTAACTTTGAAGAATCATAAACCTTTTATTGGCCTGCAAGGTTGACAGTTCATTAAGTCACAAGAGTTAGGTTGTCTTTATTTTCCAGTAAATGTAGAACAATTTGTTTTCTTGGCCTTTAACTTAGGTTTCAGGAGAAAATGTATAAATTGTGACAGTTTAAGAAGCTTAGAAATACATTTACTATTTATGTTTATTTCTATGTTTGCTTTTGTCCAACTAAATACTACATTTAAAAATAGTTCTCAACCACTGTACAAATGATAAAGTTCCTCAGTATATGCTTTAGGAGTTACTTTTTTGGCAAACAACTGCAAAGGTGTATCAAATCTCAATTAGTACATTGTACAAATCCTGTTTAGAAAATGTTCATAGAAAAAAATACATTTTGGTTGAGTCTTTATTGTCTCCAAGGTCCCAGATCCCTTTTCTGTGCAACAATAGTCTTGGTAGGATTGAGAAGGGACCATAAACCTCTAATCCAGAACATCTCCATTTTTCCATTTATTATGAGCATGTTCTAAGTTGGAGTCCTCTTTTGTTACAACTTCATTCATTGAGTTAATGTCCCAATATTTATTGTGCATTCCAGTTTTTAAAAAATTGTTTAGTTTTAATATTTATTTGAGTTTAATTACCTTTGTTGTTTGGTTTTTGGTTTTTGAAGACAGGCTGCTTAATTGCCTTTTAAAATTATGATATCTTGGATAGTTTTCCCATCCTAGCTCATGAGGGTGGATAGTAAGGTACATGTTTTGATCTTGCCTATTTATCAATAGTGTGCTGTGCACATACTGATTATTGGATATTCATTGCTGCCTTTGCTTTGGCTTTCCAGCATACTTGGTAGAATAGTTTTCAAATACGAGTGTGCATCAGAATTATAGCGGGCTTAATAAAGCACAGACTGCAGGGCCCCCCAAAAGGGTTGCTTCCATTGTAAGTCTAGAATAGGGCTTAGGAATCAACTGTATTTCCTAAGTTCCTATGCAGTGCTCTGGACAAAAGATCCACGTGCTTGAATTATGGGTGTGTACCAACCATGCCAAGCCCTAAAGTAGATTGAAAAAATAGGCCTGGCGCACCCTAAAGGATTAAATGTGTTTACAAAGAAAAGCAGCAGGAAATCAATCAAACAGTTATAGTAGTAATCATAGTGTAAACAGGAAACAGCAACATGCTTGTAGAGAGGAGAAAGGAGTTGGAGGTGGGGGAAATTAGTCCTGAGAAGGCTGCTCCAGGAAAACAGGTTCCTAAGATCATGAGTTACCTATGAGATACCAGTGATTTTTAGTTTGCTGACATGTAACTTTATTTTCTAATTTAGGAACTTCTTCCCTAATGAAAGTATTCGAGGAGCACTTTTAATATTTAGTAAGGGAATTTATGGTGATTTTTTTTTTTTTTAAATCGGAGGGACACACCTTTGAGATACCCTAACCATATTTTTTTTCAACAGTAGATAATGGGCCCAAGGTAGAACTATGGGAAAGCCGTGCCCATGATTCAAGGACCTGAGTGTTAAGTAAGAATAGGGGATTGGTACACCATATTGTCAATCAGATTGGGTCCTTATAAATGCGGATGCAGTTGTTTAGAAGGGAATGGTGTAGAAAGATGAATGGTGTCAAAACAGTAAGTTGGCTTTAGATAGGAAAAGCTATAGAATGCCTGCATTCATTGTCTTATATTCTTTTGGTGAAAATGATATATATTTGCTCTTTCTGTAATTCGACACTTACTCTGAAGAAATCATTCAAGTTGATTCTGTCCTCATTATGTGGATCACTGTGCCTATTATCAACAGATTCTACAAAATTGTCTGAGCCTCAAATAAAAAGCCAAGTATAAACACAGTAAGGAGTCACAAGTTCCTCTGTAAGCCAAGTTTCAGTTCATGTAAACATCCTACACTCAGCTGTCATACATAAGTTGGCTGGGATGTGGATGTTTACGTCAGCTGTCTTGGAATATCCACCAGTTAACATAATGATACAGGACCTTACTGGGATTGCAGGAATATACCACCATGCCCAGCTAAAGACTACTTATTGTAAATGCTGTTTATATTTAGGTATTCAATAAATACTTGCTGTACTGTTTAAAATAGATACTTGTTTTATCTTAATATAGATGATGCCAACATTTTGGTTTAGAAATAGTTTGAATCTTATATATCACTGCAATTTAGTACTAAATGGTCTTAAAACCTAGCTTCTGGCTCTCCTCTCACTTATTGTTGTTGACATGAAGTGAGTCAATGTCATTTATGTGTTCTTAAACTTAGAACAGTTATCATTACTGTTACTATTTTAAGACTTTTTGTACCCATTATTTTTTTTTCATGTATAGTAGTACCATGGTTTAATACCTTAAAGGTGGAGAAGCTAACACACGTGGTCTAAATGCTACTTCCATATTTGTGTTTTTTTTTGGGGGGTGGGGGTGGGTGGGTGGGGGAGGGGTGTTTCGAGACAGGGTTTCTCTGTGTAGTCTTGGCTGTGCTGGACTGCCTTTGTAGATCAGGCTGGCCTTGAACTCAAAAAGAGCCACCTGCCTCTGCCTCCCAAGTGCTGGGATTAAAGGCGTGCACCACCACGCCTGGCTGAACCTTTCTTAAAAATATTTTTTTAAAGCCAGGCACAGTGTCACACTCCCAGCATTCTGGGATACAGAGGCAGGTGGATCTCTGTGAGTTCAAGGCCAGCCTGGTTTATAAAGTGAGTCCAGGACAGCCAAGGCTACACAGACACCCTGTCTGGAAAAACAAAATGAAACAAAACTTTACATATATATTTGTTTTTCAAATCCATGAAATCATCCTGTCACAAGTCAGTATTTGGTGACACATCCACATTCTCTATAGATAAAAAGCAAATATACACATACACAAACACAAAGAACTACATAAAATATATTACTGCAGCAACTTGGTATGTGTCCTCAAGCTCCTGCTGGGGCTATCCAGGACTTAGAATTAACATTTAATGTTTCTTCTGTGGAAAATGTCTAATTTAGTCCATAATTAAGATGTTAAGTAAAGCCCACATTATGGTGCTTGCCTTTTGTTGCAGCACTCGTAGGCTGAGGCAGACAGATCGCCCTGAGTTTAAGACCAGCCTAGCTGCATAATGGAACCCTGTGTCAACAACAGAAAAACAAAAACAAAAACAAAACTTGTTCATGGAAGTGAAGTCCTGTTTTTCTTGATTTTTGTTGTTGAATAAACTAAAATACTTTATTAAATAACTATTAAGAGAAAGGCACCTCGATTGAAAAACCTCAGACTTCTATGTTTATTAGAACTTCATCAAATGCTCATAGTATGTTATAACTTATATATTTGAACAAAAATTATAAAGAATCACAAAGGGATATAATATAGGAGTAGCTTTATAGTGTCTTTATCAAATTAAGCATATGTAGGAATTTACCATCAGATTTGCCTCTGAACTTTAACAGAACATTTCTTTCATATCTCAGAGATGAAAAACTGTTTGATACCATAATGGTTTATGCTACCAAATATTATATGGGTTGGAGTCCTTACCTTATTATTTATTCTTTATTTTCTTGTTCAATGATCATATATTTATGGCTTGCCATCATACACTTCCTTCTTGTTTATGTGCATGGGTTTATTGTGTATATGTACATACATATATATGTAAATATGTGTTCTTTGATCATACGGACTCACAGGTTGGCCTTACTTAGCAGGCCATGCATTAAACAATAGTTGTGTCTAAACTAAAATTTTGCTCTTGCTTGAATTCAGTGAAACATCCTAAGCTGATATTCGCATCCTTACAAACAACAGCACCCTTAAGCAAAGCATTAAAAGTTTTCTGATGAATACATTTATTGATCCTAAATGATATATAATTTTAACAAATGTTAAATTACCTCCATTTTCTTCCTTATTTACTACATTGCAATTTATTATTTGGAGAGAACATATAATTTTAAGATGTGTTATATAGTTGACTTTGAAGACTTGGTATATCTTCTCGTGATTCTTTCCTAAACATTTGACACACGTGTATAGTTTCTCCCCTTTCTGTTCTGTCTTTCCCATTTCAATTCCTAATAGAAGAATTCTAAGGTAATTATGTCTCCAGTAGACTTCAGTGGTGATCTTTTACAGTGAGGTAATCTATGGTATGTAACAATTTACCTTTTAGTTACATTTTTAGTTTATTTTTCAAGACAAGTTTCTCTGTGTAGCTTTGGCTGTCCTGGACTTGCTTTGTAACCAAGACTGGCCTTGAACTCTCAGCGATCCACCTGCCTCTGCCTCCTGAGTGCTTGGATTAAAGATGTACACCACCATGCCTTGCTATAGTTTTAGTTTTTAAAAGCTTTCTTTAAAAACTGATAAATCTGAAAGCATTTATATAGTAAAATAGCATTAAAAAGCATAAGAGCAACCATCTGACCTCTTCATTGCTAAATGCTGCATGTCGAAAGCGTAATTTTGAGTAAAAACAACTATTTCAAATCTGACATTAAAATGAAAGATGTTTTGTTTTAGATTTTTCACAAAGCCGCTATGCATAATGAATCTAAGAGCAGTTTCATGTTTAAGATTTTTCAGTGTATATAAATTAGATTATTTTTTCCCAGCAGCAACATAGTGGCTCACAATCATCTATATGTCCTTTAATGCCTTCTTCTGGCATTCAGGTATACATGTAGATAGGGCATTCATATATAGCCGGGCGTGGTGGCGCACGCCTTTAATCCCAGCACTTGGGAGGCAGAGGCAGGCAGATTGCTGTGAGTTCGAGGCCAGCATAGACTACAAAGGGAGTCCAGGACAGTCAAGGCTACACCGAGAAACCCTGTCTCGAAAAAACAAAATAAATAAATAAATAAGATTATTTTTATATTGCCCATTATGTTCCTTAATTTTATGTTAAAGAACTAGTCTTGACTATTTTGTAATTTAATACACATTGTATCTGTGAAGCTGTAAATCTGTGCTGTGATTGAGCATCTTAGTTGGGTTAGTTTAGCTACTTAACTATCTGGAGATTTTCCCATGTACAGTCATAACTAGCTGCACAGTTCTTACTTCAGAACGGTTCTTTGAAGACTGTTTAGCATTTGTTCCTGTCCCAATGTATTTAGGCTGTTTTGCTTTTTAAAAATAGCTTGAGAAAGTTCTATTGTTACTTGATCGCTATGCTGATTTCAGAAGATAATTGTAATTTCTCTGGGTAAAGGTGAGGTAGTGCATTTGTAAGGGTACTTTTGTTGTTCTTGTTGTTTGTGGAGTGTTTATTTTATAAAAGTAAACCGCCTAAACATTTACAGTTGCCTTTATATAACCCAGTTACTTGGGCATTATAAGAAGTTTTCCTTTACCTATAGATTTGTGGTTCTCAACCTGTGGGCCTCGACTCCTTTGGGTGGAACAACCCTTTCACAGGGGGCATATATAGATATTTGCGTTGATGACTCATAGCAGTAGCAAAATTACAGTTGTGAAGTTTATGGTTGGATGTCACCACAACATGAGGAATTGTATTAAAGGGTTACAACATTAAAAAGGTTGAGAACCACTGCACTAGAGGATCTTAAAATATTTGTTTTAGGAACCTTAATATTTTTGTTTGAGGAATCTTAGCTTATATTTAACAAGCATTGCTTTAAAATTATCTCCTGTGTAGTCAGTAATACATACACAAATCTACAAATTCTTATTTGTAGTTCATGTATCATAGTCAATATTGGACAAAATACTGGATTACTTGTAATTACAAGTATGAGTGTGAATTTATGATAAAAAGTTTGACTTCTAAGTGTGATCTGATTATCTTCAGATACCTTTCTCCAAGTCAGTCTTTTTATAGTTAATAAATGATGAGTCTTTGTTGCCAAATCTGATACAGTTTTATGACTACATGCTCAGCAGTCTTGACTAAAATTAATAAACATTGAACATAGAACTTAGTATTAGAGTAACCTAAAGCATGAAGTAAAAAATATGCTTGTATACATATGTATTTTTTGAGATAAGAATCTTTGTGCATCATAGAAATTATTGCCAAAATGAATTATAAATGTTTTCTCAGAATATTTTTCTTTTTTCTTTTATGCCATCTGTATCAGAAATAAATCCGCTGACAGATGTTAAAAAGTCCTTGAACATGGTGTTCAGTGAAATAGAAGGAATATCATTAGCCATTTAGGAGAAAGGAGTATTTTCTCCTACTTTCACATTCCATGCAACACTTCCATCACCTTGCATACAGTTAAAGAAATCCTTACCAGAAGATTCTACAGTGGATACCAACTGAGTGTTCTCCCAATCTCATTCAGTTTTGACATGTACCTAATGATAGCTTTTGATCCTACAGTTTGTGCATTTAGGTACCAGAAACTGCTCCCACACCAGATGGTGATAGTAAGATATATGTGACCTGTACATCTGATGGATCAGCTGTACACTGGGGGTGAGTATTCTCACAGCCCCTCCTCAGATGATTAATTTGTCAAATGGATTTACAGGACTAAGGGGAAAGTTTTACTCTTATTAGTCATCCTTTATAAAGAGTTATAAAAGCTGTTGCAGATGATTACCCCAGTACTAAAGATACATATATAGAGGATGTTGTAAAGAACTGTTTGCCACCCTCCAGGATCCTTGACATGTCTAGCCATGGGAAGCTCATCCAAACCCTGTCCGAAGATTGTGGAGACTTCCTTACTCAGGACTAAATTAACTGCATCAGTGACTACTAGTCATCTTAGAATTTGGTGAATAGGCTGAAAATTTCTAATCATACTTAAAACGTTCTGCTAACTGTGCCTATCCTGAGGCTAACTAGAAGTTCTGGGCACCAATCATCTTGTTAGCATACAGAGTCACTCATTACTGAAGAGATGCCAAGGATTTTAGAAGCCGTGTCAGGAAACAGGGATGAAGATCAAATATTTAAACTTAAAAACATACACTTGAGAATTAGACCTCTGATCTAATCTGGGTTCCACAGCTTGACACCTCAGTGACCTTGAACAAACTGCTCAACTTTATCTCAGTAAAAACAGTAAAACTATCAGGTTATTGTGAAGACTAAAGATTACATAAGAACTAAGTGAAGAAAGTGCACAATACTGGCAACATAGGTGCTCACTAAGTACCTTTTTTTCCCTCCAGTAGGCTCCCTCTGTATCTGTCTCCAAATATTAGCATGTATCCTAGTCAGCCCTAAAAGTGCTAACTGAATCTTTAAGGTATGTTTTTAAAATTGCTTATGTTGTGATCCTAAGAAAGTCAAATCTTTTGAGATAAATACAAAATCTTTAGCTTCAAACTGAGTAAACAGTATCAATGGTGTGTATACTGTTTAGTTGTGTATAAAATATGATTATAAGTATACCAGGCACCTCAGAAAAATTTTAAGGACTGACATCAGAAAAGACATACCATTACCAGAGTGCGTAGACGCCACAATGTAGACCAGGCCATACTGGGATTTTTTTTTTATTAATTTATTCTTGTTACATCTCAATGTTTATCCCATCCCTTGTATCCTCCCATTCTTCCCTCCCCCCATTTTCCCATTATTCCCCTCCCCTATGACTGTTCCTGAGGGGGATTACCTCCCATACTGGGATTTTGAAACAGTAGATATGAAGGTTTGATGGATTGTAGAGAGACCCAAGCTGGTTATGTTAGAAACTTGTCTTTGCTAAGTCATGTTGCATGTCCTGGGATTTGCATTGTCCCTTTTGTTTTTTTTCCATGTTAAACAGGTTGTGTTTGAGGAACAGTATTCATAAAAGTTGACCAACTTGTTTTACCAGTTACATTTTTCCAGAACACTGTATAAATCACATATTTATAGTAAATATCTTACCTTAAATATTAGCTAATCATGTTGAATTGTATATCTCTGTACTGCATCATTCAATGACTGTAAACCGGTATGTGATTCAAAATAGCTTTTAGTTTAGTGCTGAAGAGTTTGAAAGAGTTAAAGACAAAAACAAAAAGAGTAACATTTTTGGACAAAGCAGTCATTGAACAGACAGGCCTTGGGTAGATTAAATTAAACCTCTGTCTTCACTGTGTGACTATTGCAAAAACGTAAACATATCTGACCTTGTATTCCTTATATGTAAATGAAAGTATTCTGTTTGTCTGTTTTCCCCTGTGACTCCAATTACTTTATGTATTTATGTGTGTAAGTAAGCACATTATCCAGCAGGTTGAGTTTTAGGTTACATACCTGGACTCATAAAATGGAGTATTTTGTCTCTTAAACTGTAATGATTATTAGATAATATAGTCCAGGTAAATCATAGCACACAGCCCTTTTAAGCACTTAGGAAAGGCTCCATTCAAAACTCAGCTTACATTTTGGCTCTTTGATTTGGACCTCCTAGGTAAAGCTAATTTTTCTTTGTACCACAAGTGTGTCTGTATTCACTAGTACTAACTTGTTGTTAATATGTCTATCTACATACTAGTGACCAACATTGAGGCTCCCTGTCTCCCTCCCTTCCTTCTTTCCTTTCTGTTTGTATAGGTATTTGACTGCATGGATATCTGTGTAGCACATTGGTGTCTGGTGCTCAGGAAAACCTGAAGAGAGGGATCCCCTGGAACTGGAGTTACAGATGGTTGTGAGCCACGTGTGAGCACAGGGAATTGGATCCCAGGCCCTGGAAGAGCACCCAGTATGCTTAAGCACTGAGCCATCTCTCCAGCTTCCTGTTCCCTTTCTTAATAGAAGATAATCCTGGGACAAAGGTGACAACAGAAATTTTATTTAAAAAAGGAAAAAAAATCATGTTCTTGAATCAGTTTGCTACCACTGTCCTTCATTATACCTTTTCTCCATATAATAAAAGTGGTAGGTGAAGAAAACTGTCCACTACATATGAATTAAAGTACTCTTATCTGAAATTGTATGAAAGCAACATGAGTCCATAAAAATGTCAATGTTGGGATTAAAAGCTATACATTCATAGTTTGGTCTCCTGTTTTGTAACCATATGATAGTCAAGCTGTTACCTCTTTGATCCACAAAGTAAGGTTTATTATATGTGATAGGAATGATTCATACAATATTAACCCTGTGCCTGAAGAATAGATGATGTTTAAATGTTTCTTGAATGGACCTTGTTTCCCTTAAAGCATTAAAGTGTGAGTAAAGTCAGCTTATTTCCCCACATACACCCCTTTGCTTACTGCTGTTAAATTATTTGATATTTGTATATATGCATGTATGTATGTAAGTAAATATGAGCTGTTCACTAAGACATTTTTATTCCATCATGCTCTTGGTGCAAGGAAAAGAACAAGCATTGATTGTGCACAAATGGTCTATCTGAAAATTAAGTTTAGGTAGATACACAAGACAACAGTGCTCCTTTATGCTTCTGCAGCTGAGTCACTGAGAATTTGAGAAATGCTTAGAAAACCTTGGAATCCATCAGAGTCTTCTGTGATTTCATTTTCTTTATGAAGTGTGGGTGTGGAGAAACAATGACTCCTGACTCAAAGTCAACCATTAGATGCTTATTAATTTGTAATTGTGGAATATATACATTTATTACAGGAGTTTTGTTCAAATGCCTTCTTAATTACTATGTTTTCAAGCAACTTCTTAAAATCCTTTACATGTGATTCCTACAGACTTCACACTCTTTTGCTAAATAAACACTTTCTTCCAACTTTGTTTTGTGTTTTCATTTTAATCAATTTTCCCAATTATCAGTTATCAATTGAATTAAGCTACCAAGTTCCCAAATAGTAGCTTGAATGGGGTAGATTTATTTTTAAACTCTGGCATAGAGTTGCTAAACTAGCTTTGGTTGTTACTATCATTATCTCTCTCTAATAAAGATAAGGGAGCCAGGAAGCTTACTGCTCCTGTCGCAGAGACAGAATCTTTAGAAACTCTGTGCATTTGCCATAACTATATCATTGCTGTGTACTGGCTGCAGTGAACACTAAGAAACATAATTTTCTTTCTAGACACAATTTTCGTCCTAGCAGTTGGTCTGTGTCTTGTAGCTTAGAAAATTTCCTGGAAGAGAAGAAAATCAAGGTAAGTGGCTATGGGAGCAGTGGCACAGGAATGGTACTGTGGCCACTTAAATGAACAGATTATCCCACCAGCGTGATCTCATAGCTCCAGGTCCAGATGTCAGACAAGTGCACAACCTATATTACAAAAGAAGGAACAGGAAATTCCACCTTTCAGAAGTAGAATATGTACTGACCTGGGGTTTGAAAATCTACAGCTATGAGCCTTACCCATGGGCTCTGGTAGTTTCACCACAAGAGCTGGGGCATGAAAAGTGGATTGACCATGCTAAGGCTGTAGAAGATATAAGAATGAATAGAATTCTACACAGTCCAGGAGAAAATTAAAACCTTGGGAACATCAAGTCACAGCCTTCTGATTGACAATGTTCTATAATATCATCATTTGGAATATATTATATTCATGATATATTGAATAAACATGTTAAACATTGCACCTGGTGTTTTCCTAGGTTCTTTGTAGTGTCCTTTGCTGGTTTAAGGTATCTTTTCTGCAGTAATAAATTGCAACTGGCACTATAACCATATGTCCAGCTTCTGTGGGACAGTGCTCTTGAGAACTCTGTTAAGATTACATAAAAGAACTATTTGATGATCAATAAAGATCAGATGTGGCCTGCTGCTTGTTTTGGGGAGTTTGAACTCTTGGTGTCTGGCTGGTGGCTTGTTGGTGAAGGTTATGGAAACTTTAGGAGAAGTTAGAGATCTGTTGGAAGAAGTGGATCACTTCGAGTGGCCTAAAACTTGTATAGCTCTTCCCATTTCCTGGCCACCTTCAGCTTCCTGATTGGATGCAGAGGAACTAGCTATGCATCAAGCTCCTGTTACCATGACTTACCTACCATGATAGACTGTACCGTCTAGCTGCAATCCAAAGTAAAACTTTCCTAATGTTTTGTTCAGGTAGTTTATCACAGCAACAAGAAAGTTAGTTTTTTGTTTTTTTCTTCTCTAAAATTAGGAAGTGTCAGGGCTGGTCTGATGGTTTAATGGGTTAAACTGCTTGGTACACAAGCCTAAGATCCATCCTTCAACCACTCATAAAGGTGGAAGGACAACCAACGCCAGAGTTGTCTTCTAATCTCCATGGCCCTCATGGTCACCCGCATCATTCACATAAGCACACAGACATGCACAGGAAAACCTGAAAATAAATCCAGATGAAAGATGTGAGATCAGACCTTGAAACAGCAAGGTTAGCACTTAAATGTATTTATTTAATTAAACTTAGCTTAGAAGTTACAACAGTTTGCTTGTCAGATTGGCTTAAAAGTTATGAGTATGCTAAAACTGTCAGCTTCTGAAACTGTATTTTTAAGGCTAAAAGCAGATCTTGGTAAGGAACTTGCCCAAGGTCACGTGAGAGTCCTGTCTTCAATGAAGACACTTTGCTACCAGAAGTACTTTAGTACTTAAAGGCTTAGTTATTTGACCTGCAGAAGCAAGAAGTTAATCTTGGCAATGGAAAGAAATGAGGATAGCCTGGAACTACACAGGGTAGGTATAGAATAAGAGACTGGAGGCTACAGATAGACCTCATTAGGAAAGGGAATGGGTGGATGGGGACCTGGAATGGAAGGATGGGGGTGGGTAGGAGAAGGGGTTGGAAGAGGGAATTGAGAAGGAGAGTATTATGAAAACAACACAGTAGAAGCTTCCTAAAATACTGATATGCCTAAGGTGATCTAAATGAAATAGCCAAATAATGGCAAAGACAGAGTCCCAACTAACCATCTTGTCACCAAATGAAGCTTCCAGTACTGAAATTGGGTTATGTCTAATTGAGTTGTTGACTAAAGAGTCCCCAAACAATCTGGACTGTTGTCAAGAGAATAGTATGTTTTCTGAAAACTAATAGCAAGGCCCCATTGCTGAAGACAACACCTACATAATTCATTGAACATGGAGAAGATGAGCTGGTGCATACATTGAGCATTCACCCCTAAGTCTAGTATGTTTGGTACAGGAAGGTACTCTGCGTACTAGCAAGTGAGAAAGCCCAAAAAACAAACCCTTTGATTACAATAGTGTCCTGCCTACAAGATATACTAGGGCAGTAATGGCACAAAGTTTGTGGGAGAGACCAATCTGATTTGATTTATGGCCCACTCCACAAGATGAAACCGTGCTTGATAGTGGTTGGGTGACCAAGAACCAGAGACTAGATAGCTCAGGGATGTACAAAATGGTAAAATGACTCCTAATGACATTCTGCTATCCTCAGGTCAGGGCCTTAGACAGCCACCACCAAAGAAGCTTCGTCCTGCAGCAGATGAAAACAAATGCAAAGACCTACAGCCAGATAATATGCAGAGACAGACTTTGGAACACTTAGCCCTAAATAGCATGTCTCCATCCCTCCTCCCAGAACTCAAGGATCCTTGTAGAAGAGGTGGAAAGAGTGTAAGAGTTAGCGGAGATAGAAGACACCAAGAAAAGGCCCTCTAAGCTAAGCTCCTGTGAACTCAGAGACGAACAGAATGCACGGGGCTTACATGTATATATATATTATGGATCCAGTTGAGTGTTTTTATGGGATTCCTGAGTGCAAACAGTGGGTCTCTCAGTCTTGTGCCTTCTCTTAGGTGCTTTTCTGTTTCTTACCCAACTCCCATGTGATGGTTCTTGTTTGCTAATGAGACAGACAGGAAGTGGATCCAAATGGGAGGAAAGGTGAGAAGGACCTGGGAGGAGTAAAGGGAGGGGAAATTGCAATCAGGATATATGAGAGAAGAATCTGTCTTCAATAAAAGGGGAAAATGAGGATAGAACCGCTAAGATACAGATTTAAGAGATGTGGAGACACTACCTAAATGGAGAAGGAAACTTACTTTCTAAAAAGCCTACAAGTAAAAATTTAACTCACTTTATTTTAGCAGCAAGCCATTACATTCACCCCAGATTTGCAAGCAATATCCTGATTTGTCGTCTCCTTAAAATTTTTGGTTGTGTTAGAAGGGATAAACACAAGTTTCGTGTCTACTTGTAATTCAAAGATTTTTGTTTGTTGGTGTTGGTTTTTTGTTCGTTTTGATTATCAAGTAGCCCTGCATGTCCTGAACTCACTTTGTAAACCATGCTGGCCTTGAACTCACAGAGATCTGCCTGCCTCTGCCTTTGCCTTTGCCTCTGCCTCCTTGAGTGCTGAGCTTGCAGGTGTGTGCCACCTTGCCCAGCTAATTGAAAGATTTTTTTAAGGACACTAAATTTTAAGTGTTATAAAGAGTCTTAAGTAATCAAGAAAGTGTTTGTAAAATATAATTAGGTTAGCTTTCTAGACTAAAATGCTTAATGATTCTGTGAGTTAACAGGAAAATCAAATGGGAGGCAACATCCAAATACTAAGCAAAATCTCATCTTTATAAATGTGCTGGCCCTGGCAACGTTTAGTTCTAGGACGAGAAATGGGGGTTGGTGATTGGAGTTGTTACTGACACAAGCTACAGGAGTGAAGATACCTGGAAATGATTGAAGATTATTTCAGAATCTAGTTGAAGATTACCATAAGGTTCATTACACCATATCCTTAATTTTATAAATTGCACCACATAGGAAAATGGCACATTCTATAAATAGCAACTGATACTTTTAAACCCTTTTTTAGTGTATTAGGTAATATGAGGTAGCAAGATGCTGGGGTTTGAAACACGGGTGGAATTCTGTGAATTTGGACAGTGATTCCTGATTGTATACATATGTGAATGTTACACCCAGTCTCCATATTTTAACTTGTGAGTACAGACAACATATTAGAATGCTTTTAGAAATTCAAGATTGGTATAGGTGACAGGTCTTGTTTTCAGATAGCACTGACATTATTGTGCCTGTGAAAGTATCACAGGTGTTTGTTTTTGATCCTCTGATGTAACTTTAAAGACCTTTTCTAATTATAGAATTTATATTTGTAAATGTCTTCCTTTCCTGGTGATCTTTAAAGAGAAATAAGTCATACCTTTGGCTAAATAAGAGGGAGTAGACTGATAGAAGCCTCGTTTTGAAATTAAGACAATTATACTGGGAGTGGTGCCACAGGCCTTTAATACCAGCACTCTGGAGATAGAGGCAGGTGGATATGATTTCCAAACCAGCCAAGGCTCCATATTGAGACCCTATCAAAAAAAGAGAAAGAAATAAAAATAAGGCAGTTGTAATTTCAGTTTTCTTGTTTTTAACAATACTTTTGTAAACACATACAGTGTGTAGTCTCCCATAATTACCAGGGTCAGGAAGGGGACTAAGTCCACATAAGTGAGTGGTCCATACTGCCATTACCTGCTTGGCATTTTTCAACATTTGTTCTCAGATTTTACAAGCCAGTTTCGACAGGTTTTGTTTCTTTTAGTTTGAGTTGTTAAAAATTAACATTTTATGATGTAGTTTTTAACTGTTTTCCAGACCTATCTCCATTACTCCTGCAACAGCAAGTCAAGACTTTCTCACACGGTCTGTTTAATGTTGCCTTCAGGAATAGGTTCACAGTCTTCAGTGTAGCACACACAGTTATTTGGCTAGTATTTTCCAAATAACTTTTTAATGGCATCTGTTCTTTAAATTTTTCAGTGCTAGGAATATAACTTAGCAATGGAGTATGTGGCTCCAGTACATTCATGAAATTCTGTTAGATTCCTTTAGTCATACCACAAAGTTTAAATTTAACAATTTACAAAAGCACCATTTTTCCAAAGCCCAATAAATATGGCACATAAATATAAACACATCAGTTACCTGCTTCCCTTGGTATCCCTTGTAGCATCTGAAGAGCGCAATGAGATGACCGTGGCAGGAGCCCACCTTCTGTTATCTTTATGTCTGAAACAAACTAACTATACTTAGTTCTTCCAAAGCATCCTGCTTATAACCCCATGTCTCCAAGTTTGCTATTTTTGCATACCAAATGCCCCACCATCCTTTCTTTCTAGGTCTTGCCAGCTTGAAGGGTTACGTGCTCTCACCTCCTAGTGTTACCTACTCAACCTTGCATTCATGAAAACAGAAATGATGAGGCAATACCATCCAAATGAGGCTTTATTGGGGCAAATGTAGGAGCACTATGGAGCCAAAATGCAGGTAAACTATTCCAGGACTGGTTCCTAGCAGCCTTGAGGAGGAAAGGTCATGGAAACAATGAGCAGGTTCCCACTTTCACAGTGAGCCACTGCACATGATCTCAGGGTTTCTATGGGTCTTATCCTTTGTTCTGCACACGAAGAATAGCATTTGGTATGGTTATTGGTTCATGCATGTTGCGTCTGACTGCTCAGCTCACAAAAAATAATAAAGGTGTCTATTGCCACCCTAGTGAGATGATGAGCCTGTCAAGTTCAGACACAATATGCCTGGGGTTGAGGAAAGGTAGAAAAGTTGGGGATGGTGGGCAAGATACACGTGATTCTGAACATTGACTTTACAGAAGAAATTTTGAATGGAGTTTTCTTTTTTTTAAATGGAGTTTTTCATTAGGTGAGAAATAGTGAGGAATCAGGGCTATCTCTGTTACTGATTTGGTAGCACTTAATTGTCCCTGATAAGAATCCGCTTCTAAAAATCTACTCTGATGCCTTTTCCTGAGATCCTGTGTATTCATTCCTCTATATTCACTGAACTGTATATGTTGGTAGACCAACTCCCCCATACTATAATTACGTTGTGTTTAGAACACGATTTTTAATTTATATTCAACCTGTAAGATCAAAAGTTGGTAGTAATAAAGAAGGATGCATGGTTGGGTGGGTGGATGGATGGATGGCTAGATAGGATTTCTTAGCCAAGTGAATGACAGTACCTTAATGAAAAGTGACAAAAGAGTTTCTTCCTGATAAGAAAGTTCTTTTCACATTGCCAGCTTGTTTTAAATTTGCCTGTATATGAAGAGTAGTCCTAGCACACCTCCCTGATTGCAGTCATCACAAAGCTGGCCTTAGGGAATGGGTCAGCACAAATCATAGCTCCCCCGCCCCCCAATCAGGAGACATATATTTAGATAATGCAGTGGCTTTGTTGTTGTTGTTAAACTGAAAGAAAAGAAAGATTTTATGAAGGCCAAACAAAACTAATAGAAAGGGCTTTAATACTTACTTTTTAAGAAGCTTACAAATGACAGCTCAGCTATGAAATTGTAGATACATTTATGTTAAGGTCACATAAACAACCCTTGGTGGTGTTTGGGGATCCAGGGCGGACAATGTGAGGTCAAGCGTGTCCACTCTTTATTTTAAGCAGCTCATCATATTCTTGGAAGGAGAGTTCTGTTCTTTGACAATGGTCAGTCAACTAAAAGGAATAGAATGAATGGTAGCTGTCCCAGTTAACGTGTTATTTATTGCATAACACATTTTTCAAAATCATTCTTAAACAGTGTTTACTTTCCTCTTAGTCTAGTTGGCACATTATTGATCCCAGATTCTGATTACAGACCAATGTCATAAGAGAAGGGTCTCTAAGTTTTCCTTTCTATAAATAATTCAATTGATGGGTCTTAGTGAAACCCCTCAAAAAAAATTAAGAATATAAAGTTCAGCTGGGCATGGTGGCGCTTGCCTTTAATCCCAGCACTCAGGAGGCAGGGGCAGGTGGATCTCTGCGAGTTCAAGGCCCACCTGCTCTACAAAGGGAGCCCAGGACAGCCAAGGCTATATAGAGAAACCCTGTCCCAAAAAACAAAACAACAAGAAAAAAAGAATATAAAATTCAAAACTGTAGCAATTCCTCTACACAAGAGAAAAGGGAACTTGCATTTATTGAATATCTACTATATCCAAAATATCATTTCCTTTTTCATGAAATGCCTAGGAAATCTTCGTATTTACTGTAGTATAGAGGAAGTCTTGGAAGGTTAAGCAATCTTCCCACCCACACAACATGTGGCACAGCTAAGGATTATTCCAGGTACATGTGACTTAAGCCTCCCTTCTTTCTATTATATTACTGTGTTCCAAAGACCATATTGTAAGAAATCTTGCTTAGAAAGCTAAGTTTATCACAGGATGCAAAGAGAAGCACTCTGAGATGTTAATTTCCTCTCTAGCTCCCTTGTTCATTCTCCTTTGGACCAGGTAAGCAAACCTAAATCCCCCACCAGCCCCCTACATTGTGTATTCAGTGCCCAGATAGACTTCAATTGAAGATCATTTGCATTGGGATAGCAATTTCAGGCTTGTCAAAGAATTTGCAATATTGTATTTCATCTCCACTTGATTAAAATTAAAATTGAGTTAGGTAGTGACCCAAAGTCACATAGCTAATTAATAGAAAATGGGCTTTCAACTAAATCTAGAATTTGCTAACCACACATACTGTTTCTAGGACATCCACAAGTGAGAATGTGTTCTTTGCAAAGGATGGGATGGGATGGAAGCAGAATTCATGTTTCAGTGTGCTGCTGCTTTTTCTCTTGAGAAAAGTTCATCTTACTAAGACATAAATTGTATTAATATCTTAACAATCCTCCATATCCTCTGGTAATTATCTGAATGTGAAAATATCAATCTACATCTTGAAAGGTTCCACAAATGAGCACTGGGAGTGTAAGTGGTGGAACATCATTATTCTTAAGTTATATGAAGGTCGGCCTTAGTATAGTATAGAAAGACAGATTAGAAATCCAACATTGATTGGAGTAGAGGCTGCCAGCCCTCACTGAGATCTCGTAAGTGGTGTGCAGATTCATCAGCTACCTAGGCCCAGTTGTTTTCTAGAAGAGTCCAGAGCAGGAAGGAAAACTGTGGAGGTACATTTTTTTTCTCATATTATTTTTAGAAATTTGGGCAAAGGGAGGAAAGGGGACTTATACCGGATGAAATGGCAAAACAGGAAGAACATTTTGTTTGGTTACAGAAGCTGAGTTCAGACTGTCTACATCTTTAAGTTTCATTTTTATCTAAATCCAGCATTATAGAACCACATAACCCTGTACAGTGAATCAAGACAGGATATGCGGGCAGAGGAACTTGATTCTGGGTAAGGACTTCCGAAACATGAACTATTAGCAAAGAGAAAGGTTGGAGAAACATACTTGACATTGCCACTCATGAAAATAAGTTTAGGCATACTGCTTTCAGCATTGCAGCTTTTGCTATTTCAAGTAAGGCCGAAGATGGCAGAAATGGTTGACTCTTAAGATCTAGCATCCAGCAACTTTCTCCCAGACTATTGATTCTTTCACCTCTATGTTGCCTTTAATGCTGAACATGCATGCTTGTGCCATACCTTTCTGAATGTAAGAAATCATTCCTTAGTCTAACTAATAATTTTTCCACATTTATAGGCATTGGAAAAAATAATCATAGGATTTTCTCTTGATTACTGAAATATTTCATTGTTTACTGGAACAGTTCAACATTTCAGTATTACTGAAGGTTGTGTCTACCTTCCCATTTATTTAAAAACAACAACAAACTACTAAATAATTGTTAAACCAAAAAGAAAAAAATTAAATGGGAAATGCTATATGATATCTAACTAAAGGTACAAAATTAGAAAGATAAACCCATCACTTGCTGGTACCATTTTTGTCTTAGTAGTATATGCCAAGCTAATGAGAGAGTTGTCACTTCTTGTATTCTGGCCTACAGCAGCAGAAAACAAGGTTGAAATTTTACAAAGGTCCTTACCATCCTTGAAAGTGCCTACTTTGGTCCAAAAGTTAACATGTTCAGAAGAAAAGGGAGCCAGAAATAAACTAGTTAACTAAATCTGTTTAACCAAATTTCAAGTCAAATGGATAGCCAAAGAAACCTAGAGTCATGCCAGTCACCCAAGATATATAGCAATAGAAATCATTCCATGCTTCAAATTATTCCTACAAATAACTTTGTTTATTTAGCATTACAATGCCAGGGTCTCCGGTAGAGTTTCCTTTCAGTAGTTATTAGCTCAGTAAGTCACCCACAGCTTCAGTTGTCCTCATTACCTATTGTTACTCTTTTTTGCTGGGACTACATTCCAAAATAAATTCTTGCTTGCACACATTTTTCTCAGTCGTGCTAAGACATTTGGGGCTATAAATATGTAACAAACAATTTCTAGAACCTTTATTGGGCCAATCAGAAAGTGATGAGGACCTTATTGCTTTTAGAAACTTGGATGGCTGAAATTCCTGATGTGCAGTAGCATCAACAATAAGTGTGGCTTTTACTCTTTGATAAATTGAAATGAAGAAAGTCTAAGCTAACACCCTTGCTTATGTGCTCTTGGCAACACATGCACTATGTTGTTAGTGTTAATTTTAAGGAATATAGAAAGCTATCGTTGTGGCTTATGATCTTCAGAACTTTTATGGAAGGAAATAAAATGACAGCCTGGGGTTTGCCAACTGATGACCTCAAAGTATAGTGAAAGTACCCCCCTACACAACAGAGATTCCTGTCTGCCATCTGACACAGGTTGCTCAAACTCAGTCACAGGTTTTTAGTTGAGAGCATAGCAATTAAACAAATTCAGCCCTATTGGTCTCCCATAGGTCAGGGTCAGGATCCAGGTAAAGAAATAATAGAACTTAATATGTAGGGCCTTGACTCCAGCTTCCTCAGAACACCGGTTGCATCAATATCTACCTGCTTTCTAGGGAAAAGTCTTGTATACAGATCCTTCCAACTTGGCTTGACATACGCACTTCATTGGATGACGTTGCTCCTAATGTCTATTTCAACCTCTCTATAATATAGGAAGAAGATAGTTTAGTATGAAAATACTGCTGTCATACTACAGCTTTCTGTAAACAAAAAAACTGGCCAAGAAGAAACTTTCTACTTATTTATTGTATGATTAATCTATCTTGTATCAAGTATATGGCTTAGGATATAAATAAAAAATGATCGTTTATCCTATGGTGAATAATGTAGCAGTCCAGAGCTGAGAAAAGACAAGACTTGAAGATACTAGAATGCCAGGAAAAAACCCAATAGATGGCACTATGTGAGTAATGCAAAGTGAGATTTTTGTGTCTAATATTGTTTGACACAAATATATACCAAGGACATGCTCAAGAACCAAGAAGATAGATTGGATCTTTGAGATACCTGCCACCTTTTTTTTTTTTTCTTCAACTACTCTGGTGATGTCACATAGAGTCCCTGATAACAAAAAATGGTAGCTATGCCTAAGATCCTTCTATCAAAGGCTACAAAATGCCTGTGGCAGAGACCAGTGCTCTGCCATTAGTATGACATATGACTTCATTCCTTGAACAGAACATCCAGTTGGGTAAATGGGATGCTGATTGCATATTACATTTTACCCTTTTCTCCTGGAAATGGCAGCAATTCAACTTTCAGGAATTGCTAAGTAGTTCAAATGAGAGTTTGCTTTCTGTTTGTAGTACCACTGCACAAAGACTTCAGAGATGTATTTAAATCTTAGCCATGCTGTGTATTGGCTATTCAATTTGCTTTTCCTGTGAGAAAATAGCTAAAACGACTTATCAGAGGAAGCATTTATTTTGACTCATGGTTTCAGCTAATTTAGTCTGCTGATGTGTAGCCCCATATGATTAGCCATAACACAGCAGCAGGAGAATATGTATAGTGTTTTCATTTCATGGTGGACTGAAATCAGAGGAAAGAGAGTTGCCTGTTCTAGGCTGACTTTCTCCTTTTCCTCTCATTCCATTCAGGACCACACCTCTTGTGATGATGCCACTCTTGCTCAGGGTGAACCTTCCCTTCGTTCATCCTCTGTGGAAGCATGCTCACAGACACAGCTAAGGGTGTGCCTCACCAATCTTTATACTTGAAGTTGTCTCTAGTTGACAATGAACGTGCATCATCACAAATTCACACTTTTTAATCTGACACCCAAGTACATCACTTAAACCATAATATTGTACCCTTGTTCCCCATAATGCAAAAGGCACCCAGTTCCATTTAAAAAATACTCTCTATTGTTAATAGTCTCAATACTACTCAAAAGTCCAAAACTAAAGCAACTCTTAGCTGATTTGATAAAATTAAAAATAGAAATTTATGAACTTCCAATATACACAGATTAGGCAGATTCTTCACCAGAAGGTGAAAACGGGGGGGGGGGGTGAGGTTGAGACCAAATCACGCTCAAAACTCAGCAAGGGCAACCAATAAATCAGATTTGCTGCATACTTCGCTGCCTCACAGCTTCATGCCTTCCCAGGATCCTTCTAGTAGCTCCAAGGCTGGCTCACACTGTGTCCTTCAGAACTTGGCTTTAAAATGATATGTTTGCAGCACATAATGACATGATGAACTTCAAAGATGTCATCATCCTGCCTTGCCATTTGCCACCTACATTCTCCATTCATTCTTTATTGCTTTCTTCAGCATATGTTCCATATTCCTGGCGTCTCCTGTAACCTGAAGTCTCCACTGCAGCTCAGTGTTCACTCCTACAGCTTCATGCATCACCCTCTCAGGAGTCCATGTAGGGAACCAAAACCCGAAACACATTACCTGCCTTTTAGATCTTTCCTTAAAAATGTTAAAGACCCATTCAGTATTTCTTATATCTCACATGCTTGAAAAACCATCATCACATGGATGATGCCAAGCTCCTCTACTAGCTTGAACCATAGCCAGACCTCCTTGGGACATGTTGCCACAGCCTGCTAGGTGACTAAACCTGAGAAATTACTTTTCTTAGGTGTTCCTGTGTGAGCAGAGTTCCCTAACCACTCTCTTTTCTTTAGAAAATGTCTGTCAAATGAGTTTACAATTTTACACCCTAGATCCTACAATAGGATTTTCCCAATTCCTGAGGTGATCTCAAAGCATATTTCATATTGTCCCAATACAAAGTGCTTTGCTTCTTTGTAATGGTGCTAATCTCTTTAATATTCACACAGCTTATTGTTTAGTCCTTTTCACAAAAGATCATGAATTTTTAAAAAATCTATTATGCCTTTTGCTTCATATTCTCACTACAAATCTGGCTAATAGCAACTAGGAGTAACCATGCCAGCCCTTGAATTATGAAATTTATTCTGACAAGTTATACTAATTAGTTTGTCATCTTTAAATTTAGCCTCCCATAAATCTTCAAAACGTGGACAATATATAAATTTGTTACCAAATTGTACCATATGACCTATACCCCAATTCCTGTTACAACGCAATCTGAAATCATATGAGCATGGTCTTTCTGTCCATATTTCAGTCAGCTTTCTGGTCATCTGACCTTTTAGTAGAGTCATGCATGATATCTGCATGATTTTAGAAGTTCTTTAGCTTGCTTGTTGAAATTCTTCACAATTCTTCCTACAAACCAGTTCCAAAAGCCTAAAAAACATATGGAGAGATTTAACCATTGTCATGACCCCTCTTGCCGCCCCACCTCCGCAGCTGCCTCTCTGGTCTTTTTGTTTTTGTTTTGTTTTTGTTTTTTGAGACAGGGTTTTTCTGTGAAGCCTTGACTGCCCTTGACTTGCTTTATAGACCAGGCTGGCCTCAAACTCACAGAGCTTCACTTGCCTCTGCGTCCCAGAGTGCTAGGGTTACAGGTGTGTACCACTACATCTGGCTCCATCCCTTTAATTTCTATAGAAGCATTTGTTGTCATTATAACAACACACCTGGCAGAAACAAGGATGAAAAGGATTAAAATAAATGATGGCTGTGGTCATTTTAACATGCAAATAAGACTACTCGGAGCAAGAACTAAGTGCAGAACTTCCTGATCGCCCTGCATCTGGCTGTAGAGAATTTTGCACATGTTTTTGTCAATGGTGAGAAGACACGTGTGTGTGTGTGTGTGTGTGTGTGTGTGTGTGTGTATGTGTGTGTATGTGTGTTTGAGAGAGAGAGAGAGAATCTATTTACTAGGCTCCTGAGTTCTTTTTAAAATTAATACTTGACACTTTTAATTTTTCATATATTTACAAAATGTTTTGATTATATCCATCTTTAATTACCCTGTTACCCTCCTAATTTATATCCTCCCCTTTTGTTGTTAATAATGGTCTGAGTCCAATTAGTCCATGTGTATGGGCCCATCCACTGGGGTCATGGACAATCTACCATCAGACATGTTCCCAAGAGAAAGTAACTCTTCCTCCATGGGCAGCCGTGAGGTCTCTACTAGGGGCATGTTCTTTAGGGCCCTTCCCCCATTTATGCTGAGATTTTTAATGGATTGATCGTGTGCAAGTCTCAGGCAGGTAACCACAGGTCCTGTGAGTTGATGTATACAACTTTGTCCAGAAATCTCTCCCTCATCTGTCATCTTTTGTATTCTTTCTGCCTATTCCTCCAAAAGGTAACCTGAGCTTTGGATGAGCAGAAGACAATACAGATGATTCATTCATAGCTGAGCACTCAACAGTAACTCAACAGTTCCTTACTTGATACTTCGACCAGATATGTATCTCTGTATTAACTGCTAAATCACTGCAAAAAGCTTATCTGACTGAAGTTGAGAGCAACACAAATCTATGAGTATAAACAAGGTATTGTAACCATTTCACATAATAACAGAAGATCCCCCTTGATCCCGCAATCTCTTCAGTCTGATAGTACCAGGTGTGAAATCCCTCTTGTGGTTCAGGCTTCCTATACAATCAGAAAGCATTTGGTTATCCCGTACTCATCATGCCACTGCTATACTGGTAGACAAATCTTGTCAGGAAGGTTAGTATTCTAGCATGCAGGGTCCAGTGCAGGTGAGACCATTGATATATTTTCTCTCCTAGCAGAATGCATAACACATTCTAGTATTATGTAAAGTAGCCATGGGATCCTGAATTATTGATTGAAAATTATATCAGTCCCCAGTAGAATAGGATGAAATGTAGCTACTGTAAGGATATCTCAAACCACTTACCACTGGCTGTCTTCCTGTCTCCTGCTAACTGTTCTTTCTGTACCTATGTTAAGGTGATTCTATTGACTAACCTGTCATTCCACACAGATACCGTTGCTTAGGAGAGGGTGTTTGTTTTTATATGGTTGTTGTTATTGTTGTTTTCTTTCCAATCCATGGCTCTTCCCAGAGAAAGGAAAACCCAAATTTTTTAACAAAGAAACTCAGGTTCAGGAGTGTCAACAAGGTGTGGTATTGTTGTTACTTATGTCCTGAGCAGGCCAGGAAATAGGACCTTTTTATGATTTAGGTTTTTTTTCTGTCGGTCAAGTTTATATAATGCTTGTCCAACTAACTGTATTTGGTTATTAGCATTAACAAGTTATGGTCTTGTTTAAATATTTTTTAAATGCCATCAAAACAGATTTATTCATTTTTACTTTCTCTTTTTTACGTCTATTTTTATTTTTTATTGAAAAAAATTCATACGATGTATTATTACACTTTTTCCTCCCTCGACTCTTCCCAGATCCTCTCTACCTATCAAACTCCATTCCCTCCCCCCCTCTCTCCCCCCCTCGCCCTCTCTCTCGCTCTCTCTGTCTCTCAACAGCCAAGCAAAACAAAATAAAACCAAACAACAAGAAACTCTCTCATACACATATTCACTAAAAAATAAAAACAAACCCCACAGAATAAAAAAGCATAACATTTAAGCAAAAGACTATGAAGACAAAAATGCCCAAATAATGCAATATGATACTAAATACTTTTTAGTATAGCATTTAAAGGATGTGTTCCAGGAGTACCTCAGTTCCCATACTTATGAAAACTTCACTGAGAGTAATTGAAATATGAAAAGAAAGGGTCCTAGAAACCTACAAGTAGAACATTATGACAGGCAGATTTGGGACCAGGGGTCCCGCTCAAACTAAGGCACCAGCCAAGGACAATACAGGTGGTAAACTTTAAACCCCTACCCAGATCTAGCCAGTGGTCAGAACATTCTCCACAGTTGACTGGAGAGTGGGATATGACTTTCTCACGTACTCTGGTGTCTCACATTTGACCATGTCCCCTGGAGGGGGAGACCGGGTGGCACTCAGAGGAAGGACAGCAGGTTACCAAGAAGAGACTTGATACCCTATGAGCATATACAGGGGGAGGTAATCCCCCTCAGGAACAGTCATAGGGGAGGGGAATAATGGGAAAATGGGAGGGAGGAAAGAATGGGAGGATACAAGGGATGGGATAACCATTGAGATGTAACAAGAATAAATTAATTAAAAAATTAAAAAAAAAAAAAAAGAAAGAAAACAGTGCCACTATGGTCCCTGAGGGTAGGAAATCTCTGAGAGGTTGCTGCAGCACTCATTCACTAGGACAGTGGATTTAGGGGTGAGGCACGGGGTCTCATTAGAGTCCAGCCTACTCTGAATTTGTTGTGTAGAAGAGGATGGTCTTGAACTTCTGCCTATTCTTACCTCCCAAGTGCTGGGACTTACGATGGACCTCTATGCCTTCCTGGGACTGTGGCTCTGTGTGAAGAGGGGAGACTTGAGGGCTGAGCTAGTATACTGTTTCACTATATGGGACCTTTTGTCAACATCGAATGCTACAAGGTCCCCACCAACAAGAAGGACCTTAGCAAATGTGGCCACCCAATCTCTACTGGTCCTGCTTAAACACTGAATATGTACACTTTTATTCTTTGTACCAAGTCTTCATTCAAATATAAGTTCACTACTGTAATCCAGAAACTAAACAAAACTTGAATCTTTAAAAAAAAAAAATGAAAAGAAAGGAAGAGAGTTGTCCAACATTACAAAATTATATACAAGGCAGGATATATCTCTGGAATGAAGTTCTATGGTGTTTGCAAGTGGAGAACCAACTGTGGAGTGAGTCAAGGAAAGTCTCTATTTCTGAGCTACCAGACGGGAGCAATTGGAATGCAGAAACTCTGGGAAACAGTCCAGTTTTTGATGGAGCATGGTAGCTCCTGGGTGCCAGCTGTGGTCTTATGGTTAGGAACGGAGTACCTGGAACTAGCCTTCCTGAGTTTGAATCCCAGCTGTAGTGGAACCTCCATATCTTTAGTTCTTTTATCTCTAGACTCTTAGTGACCTACATCCCAGGATCTTTGGAAGATGGAATGGTTTGATTAATAAAATCAGTTATGACAAATAGCATCAAACATCCATATAACACCTGAATGCCGTCTTGCTTTTGAAGAATAGAGGAGATGAACAGAAATAGGCTTAGTATATAAAAAGTTAAATAATTGTAATTCCCTGGGGATAGGAATAGGAGATGTGATAAATCATGACTAGCCATGGAGTAATGAGAGGAAGAGCTTGGTAGCCCTTAAAAACATTGTAATCTCTTTTTAGAAATAGGTTTGTTATAAATGTTGGCCTTGGAAATACAATAGATTCATAACTGTCTACCCTCATTCAGTCTATCCTTGTATGTGATTGCTTTAGGGGCCCAGGAGGCTGAGAATTGATAAGAATATAAAATTATGTTTGACTCATTTTTCTATATAAAAAGTATTTGATTCATAAAATATTTGAATAAAGTCACATTAGAACTAATTTTGTCAAAATCACTGATCTTTGAATTTAAATTTCACATCAAAATTACAGAATAACTTCTATCTAAACCAGGAGTTTGAACCTGTGGGTTGTGAAGCCTCTGGTGGGGAGCCAAATGACTCTTTCACGGAGGTCACCTAAGACCATCATAAAACACAGATATTTACATTACAATTCATAGCAGTAGCAAAATTGCAGTTATGAAGTGGCAATGAAATAATTTCATGGTTGGGGTCACCCCCAACATAAGGAACTGTATTAAAGGAGCACAGCATTAAGAGAGTTGGGAACCACTGCCCAAACAAACATAGCAGTAGTGATACAAACAGACATAATCATGGTCTCTAGTCTGAAAGTAGATACATGTAACTAAGATCTTTCTGAGTTAAACGGCATCTAAAGTACCTTGGCTGTCATGTACAGTGGTTACTCTATAACTTAGTGGTGTTCTTCAAGGGGTTGAACTTATTCATTTCCCACGAGTTCTGCTGGCAACAGCACCCATCTTTCAGAACAAAGCTCACTCATGGGGAATTAGTGAAGCCCAATAGGTGACAGAATTTTCACGAAACTGTCATTTTTTGATTTCACACTGGACTTGAGTGTTAGCAGCCAACAAATTTTTTTTCCCAAATAAAAAGACCTAAATACAGTCAATGGTGGTGGTAAGGAATGGAGACTTTTATAGTTGTAACATTCTAACTCATTTTTATTAAAGTAAAACATAAGGTCTTAGCTAGTCCTGTGGCTGAATCCAATTTCTTCTAGTTTCAAGCTTGGGCTTGAAAGCCTAAGCCACTGGAGCTTTGTTTCCCCATTTGAAAAGCAGAGTTAATGCTAGTCTCTGGTGAACTGATAATTATTTTAAAATGAGTTGTAAGTGAGCAAGAAAACACACATTTATAGGGTTTGCTGATTTTTACAGTATAATTCCCATTGTGGGTTATTTCAAGCTACCAATGATATGTCCGTGAACACAGACCTATGAAGCAATGAGTGACAGCGGCATAACACTTTTACCCATGAGATGCACTTGGCCTCAGCCATCCCAGGAGACAAGAAAGCCAGGAAGTAGGATCTAGGAAGCAGTGCAGCATGATTACTGCCTTTGTTCTTAATATGCATGGGGATGGTGTAGATCTAAAACATCCCTTAAAAGCTCATGTATTGCAGGCTTCATTCTCATCACAGCAGTGTTCAGAGGGTTGACAGGATCATAAGAGCTTCCATCAGGGGATTAACTGATTGATGAATTCATAGCCTGGAAAGCTGTTGAGAGGTGGTAGAAATTCTGATGGTGGGGCCTCGTAGAGGAAGTAGGTTATTCTGGTCAGGTCATTGAAGAATGTATTTAGTTTCCAGATGTTCCCCAGAATTTATGCATTCTCTGTGTATGCATACCGTGTTGCTTTGCCCCAACATAGGCCAAGAAACAACAGAGCCAAGTGGCCACAGGCTGAAACCTCTAAAACAGTGAGCCACGTCAAACATTTCTTCTTTGTAAATTGGTATTTTTGTCAGGTATTTTGTCATAATGGTGGGAAGCTAGTACAGTTATTTAAATTTATATAATCTGACTTTTTGAAATAGAAGTATATGTAATCCTGCTCAAGAAATTCATGAAAATGTATTTTTGTTCCCTAGAGCTTTATTTCTAGTTCCCATATACTGCTGCCTAAACCAGCTCTTGGGTTTTCTAAACACCACAGGATGCAAGACTGGAATATGACCAAGTATTCCTTCTCATTCTTCTCCAGGATGGCCTTGCCAATCTGCCTTCCAATTAGCAGTGTATATGGAGTGCCACATCTCCCCTGCTAACATAGCAGTGATAGACAGGAAGGACAAGTGAGGTCACGCACTGCCACGCATGCAGCATTCAAAACAGCTGACAGCATGCAACCTAGCCCATGGTCTGGTAAGCAGAGTGAAAAGTAGAGTCTGATTTAGAGCACAGTGTTACTCACTTAAGTACATGTGAAACTATACACTTTATTTTAAAAGAAGTATCTAGCTTTAAAGATGTTCAACAGTTATGTCTGACTGATCGCCTGTTGAAGGTAGGGCTTCACTGAATGAGTGAACCACTTTCAAGCTGTGTACCTTTTTTTTTTTCTTTTTCCAGGAACAATCCAACAGGGAACCTGTATTTGGTGTCCATAATAGTGTGGTATTTCTAATACTAAGCAACGGGGTTTATTGACTGGCTTACCATTGATAGGCATTGCTTGATTCTAGGCCTCCCTTGATGTCTCTTAAGACCTCAATAACCCATTTTTTTTTTCTCTCCCATGATTCTGGCCTTGCTCTCAGCCTACCTATGTTGACCAGAATGGAGGCTCAGCTCCACCCTTCTTCCCAGATGCAGGCCCATGTCCTGTGGTAAGGTCTGAGGGCTAGAGAGATAGCATTCTGAGGCTTCTGTTAGAAGGAATGGCAAAGGGACAGACATTGAGCAGCAGCAACCAGAGGCAACTCATTAGAGGCCTACCACACACTTTAGAGGTGAGATATCTGGTGCAGAGCAAGACTTAGTGGCCTGCTCAGGACACAGATTGCACTACAAAGACACAGTTTTGAATGTTTTAACATAGGGTCTGTGTGACACTCAAGACTGCGACTTTATTACGCCAAATAGTGAGTGCTTGGAAACTGCCACGTTTTAAACCTTTTTTTACCTCTCCTCTCTCTGAACCTTCAGCAAACTTACTACTAAACAAGATATTGTGGAGGAATGGCTTGAGTGGATGTAGCAGTTGTCAATAAAGCACTGTGTAGCCAATCGGCTGGGCAGAGGGTATATTAGAGCAGATTACAGTAACGCCGAAATTTTCATCAGCATCTGGTTCTCTTGCTTTTCTGCATTTGCTGCAAGTAAAAGGAAGCTGGGTATGGATGGTGCCCTTGCCCTGCTGAGGGTCTCTTCAGCTTGTTCACTTACAGTGGCTCCCCTTCTGCTATAACGGGTACCTTTGGCTAGAGCATTTAGTTTGTTTCATAGCTTAAGTCCACTTCCTCCTTTCCCACTTCTCCCAGTCAGCATTGTTCTCTGCTTCATTATGAAACAAACACTTCTTTCCACTATATTGACCCAAATATTTTGTCAGTTTAGTTGTGTCACTGAAAACCAAGGGTTTATTCAGGCCAACAACAAACAAAGACTATATTGTGAAGCTGTGGCTGCAGCTCGATCACATTTTATTGGTGTGGTTGTTTTTTATTTTGAAAATGCCAGTGTCTTCTAAATATAATACACTTATGACATATAATTTTATTACCCTGACAAAATAATCTATGATATCTTTAATCCTTAGTGACCTCTACTTCTGTGTAACTTTGGCATTGTGTTTATGTAGTTATAAGGCTGGTAGCTGTAGCTTTACATTTTGTTTATTCAAAGATTTTTCTGTTATCCTTCCCATGGACTTTTTTGAGATTTATTTTTATTATTTTGTATATTATTTTGTGTATGTGTGTGTTAGGGTTATACGCAGGAACCAATAGAGTCCAGAAGATGGTAACAAAACCCCTGGAGCTGGAGTTACATGTGAGTCACTCACCATGGGTGCTGGGAACTAAACTTGGATCTTCTGCCACACCAGTGTACACTCAACTACTGAGCCATCTCTCCAGCCCTTTCCTTACTGTTTAATTGCTGTAAAAGTATGTATTGATCAATCTAACAAACCTTATTTAACAATTATTTGACTATTCCTCTATGAATTACTTTCATATATATTATAAATAGTATTATAATTGTATTAAATAACATTAAATATAGCAAATAATATATACATACTATGTTTATCATAATATAAACAATATCTATATAAATATAAATAAATCTCTTCTGAGTATTAGCATCATTTTCTTTACATGATTTTTTTTCTTTTTTGAGATAGTGTTTCCGTGCAGCCTTGCCTGTCCTGGACTTGCTTTGTAGACCAGACTGGCCTCAAACTCACAGAGATTCGCCTACCTCTGCCTCCCAAGTGCTGGGATTAAAGGCATGTGCCACCATGCACGGCTAACATGAATTCTTACAAATAAAATTACTAAAATTGAATTTCTTTGTAGCTTCCTGTGGTAGTATATCAGTGAGGTTGTTTCCACACCATCTTCATCATTTGTGAGATGACGATGATGATGATGAGGATGATGATATTTTCATTGGTAAATACAAAGCCACTCCATGCTTGTCTCTACTTTTAATTTCTCATCACTTCTCATCTTTCAACTTTTGATATCTACTCTAATTAAATATAGTTATTGTCTTTGAATGTAGAATACCTTCCTTGAACATGATATTGCTACTATCCTGAACGAGCCTGCCTCTATCTTGGGCTTGAAAGCCATCTTATAATAAAGACAAACTACATTCTTCCTTGTGTATGACTAAATCTCTGTTTTTAAAGATTGGGCTATGCCCTACCTGTAATCTTAACTACTAATGATTGTGTACTGCTTGTTCTAGGAAACAACAACCATCTCTTTGTTTCAAAAAGTTATGACTGACTTGCAGCCTGTGCCTTTGTTTCAGGAGGTTGTTATGGCCATCTTGCAACCATACCTTTGTTTCAAAAGGTTATCACAACCACCTGTTGTTATGACCATCTTGATATGTTCTGCTTCTATAACCCCACATTTTTGCCTGCCAAATACCTCATTTGGAAACTCTGTACTCCTAAGCTATAAAAACCTTACCTTCCTCATATCTAATGCTGACCTCTTGAACACTGCCTTAGGGGAAGGCAGCCTATATACATGAATAAAATAACCTTGCTTTAATTAATTTCCCATTATGATTTGGGTCCATGATCTTTCTCCTTGCAAATTTGGGATTAGCAGAGGTAGTTAGGCTCAGACAAGGTCATGATGACAGAACAAGACAGCAAAGAGTTTGCACTTGCTCATTTGTGTGCTCTTTCTATTCTCTTTCTATCCCTGCTCCACGTGAGCACAAAACAAGAAGATAGACATCAGCAAGCTTCAGATCCTATCATCATCAGTCATCAATTCTGCTGCACTTGAGCTTGGACTTCCTGGCCTTTACAATTGTGAGAAAATGTGCTATTTTTTAAGCTACTCAACCTATGGCATTGTTATGGTAACTCAAGATAATTATTCAAGCAGGATCCATTAATGCTAACATTTGCAATGTAAATAGATAATTGATTTCTAATTTATTGTGTTTCTGTATTTTTCATTTTACTTACTTTTCATGACAGTCTTACAAATATGCCCAATATCTAAAGTGTTGAACATCTACTGGGACATTTGAAGATCTCAAGATGGTCCAAAAGTGATGGGTACAGGTGAAGGGGTAGATAAGAGGACTCTAGAGGATAGAGTGTGAAGGGCTGTCTATGCCAAGTTCTTGGGCTTGGCATTTAGCCTACCGAGGCTCCTGTTTGGAAGGTTTCAGGGGTGGGGGAGGAGTGCAATCAGGTTCACATTCTAGAGATAACTCTCACAGGAATGTGGAGGCTGGAAGCAGGCATCCCAGCTAGGAGACTTGCAAAAGTGAGTGACAATGGAATGCAAGAACGCAAGGCACAGGCTTAAAAAATGATAAAGTTAGGGGAGGCCTTAGAGATTAAGAAAATGAGCAGAGAGAATAAAGAAATGTCCACAGCACTTCAGCCCACTCAACAATATACTCCCTGTGAACCAAGCATACTGCAAAGCAGCAGGGGTAGATTTGCTACTGTGCAAAAATGTGTTCTCTGTTCATAGTCTTTTAAGCAAGAGAATATTTTCAAATTAACTATAGCAGTCCTCCCTGTGCTGTGGAGGAGATAATGCTAAAAGCTCACCAAGGTCAAAGTGTTGCTAATTGGTAGATCAAGGTTTAGGCACAAGTCATCCATCCATCAGCCAGGGATGCCTCCGCTGTCTGGCTTCATGGGCATAGCAGGGGTTGTCTGGTTACTGTTTGCCAATTTGTTTATCAGAACAGAGACTTTGATGGAGCAGACCTACCATTTGTAACTGTGTATACAATCTGATAGCTTAATTGCTGTTATATGAATATATCAACAGTAACATTGTTCTTTTTCTTAAACATTGTTCTTATTTAAATACTTATATAGCAATTAACAATAATTTCTCTTATAAAATACCACCGTATGCTGAAGGCATAGCTCAGTGGTAGATCCATTGTGTAGCATAGAAAAGGTATCGGGTTCCATCTCCAACTCCACAGAAAACAAACCAACCAACACGATAGCTAGCTTAAATAATTTTAAAAGTATGAAAACAAAGCCCTCCAATATACATCTTCTTGGCAAGGATAAAGGTTGGATTGTGTGTTTCCTGACTGGTGTCTGGCCAGATTGGTTCCTCCATTCTTGTTCTTGTCTTTAGACAGGGTCTTGCAGTATAACCAAGGACAGCTTTGAATTTGCACTGTTCCTGTGTGTGGGGATTAGAGTCACAAACCACTCTGCCTGGCTGTGCCATGTGTTGTTTAGTTGAGCATCCTGACACACCACACAGCACCCATGTTACCTTCTCTAATCATTTCCACAAAGAATCCAAAAAGGAAGGGAGGAAATCCTGTAGGAATTAGCAAAACAGTTTCCATATGTGTCATCACATTAGTCTTTACCAAAGTTGATGGTAGGGTTCTTGGGTTCTGAAGATGCCCACAGTAATACGCGTGTTAGAACTCAGTGTTACCATTTAATTCTGAATTATCTGTATTTGTTCAGTGTGTCTTGTTTGCATGGGATTCTATGATATAGTAAATGAGAATTAAAAGGTTATGAAATATAATGATGTGGCAGTTGGGGTACCATGGCAGGTCTATGCCAAGGTGTACCCCCTAAGAAATTACACCATGCAACAGATATTGTATAAGGGGGTTTAATGGGGGAAGGGAAAGGACGGCCTGGAGAAGGAAGAGATAGAAGCAGTGAGCAAGCCATATAGGCAGGCAGATGGATGGGAGTAGAGCCATGAAGGCCTGACTGACTGCAAGGAGGACAGAGAGAGAGAGAGAGAGAGAGAGAGAGAGAGAGAGAGAGAGAGAGAGAGAGAGAGAGAGAGAGAGAGACCCCCTGTCTCAGAAATAAATAAATGAATAAATAAATAAATAAATAAATAAATAAATAAATAAGAGGTGAGAGATATGTTATAAAAGTGGCAGGCTCTAAACTTCTACATGTATCTCTGTGGGTCATAATATTCTCTAGCACTGGACTTTGAATGAATGCAGCTTTTTCTGGGAGGACTTGGTTACTCTCATGGGACCAAGCTCAGTCTCTCTCCCTCTGACCTTCAAACCATGCCCAAGTATTTTCTAGGGATCCAAGTTTTCAGGTCACACCCCTGCTACAGTATATTACTTGATCTCTCTTGCAAATACAGTCCTGTTTACACTCCCAGTACAAATTCCTTTCTGATAAAAGAGATTTATCCTGGCTAAGTCAGTTGTATTGTAACATTATGACACTGCCTGTGTTCTTTTGTCTCGAGAGTTAAAGCCAGAGTACTTGTTATAGGTTCCTGAGGCTGTCTTATCACTGGCATGGTTTCTGTTCTCATTGAGTCGCTTTTACTTGTCCCAAAATATACATTGAGGCTGGCATCTTGATACCGAGCTCTCTTTTTTTTTTTTTTTTAACTTTCTTGTCTTTTACTTGACAAGCTCTGTTTTCTTTATTGAGATATAATTAATTCACTTCATATAAAACCTACCACTTAAGGTACTTTAAAGTTTGCATCTCAGTGGGCTTTAGCATACTTAGAAAGGTTTATAGCTATCACCACTACAATTAAAAATTACTTATATTTATAAAAATAGATAAACTTTTCTTTGAATTCAAGATATTTCAAAAGTTTTTAAAAATTGTATTAATTTATTCATATTACATCTCAATTGTTATCCCATACCTTGTTTCCTCCCTTCATCCCTCCCTCCCACTTTTACCCCATCCCCCTCCCCTATGTCTGTGACTGAGGGAGACCACCTCCCCCTCTATATGATCATAGCATATCAAGTCTCTTATTGATAGCCTGTTATCCTTCCTCTGAGTGCCACCAGGCCTCCCCATCAAGGGGACATGGTCAAATAGGGGGCAGTAGTGTTTGTGTATACCCAGAAGATGCTCCACCACACAACAAGGACATATGCTCAACCATGTTCATAGTGGCCTTATTCATAGTAGCCAGAACATGGAAACAGCCTAAGTGTCCATCAGTTAAAGAATGGATAAAGAAACTGGTACATTTACACTATGGAATACTATGCAGCTATTAAACACAAGGAATTCCCAAAATTTGTGGACAAATGAATGAAAATAGAAAGGATCATAATGATTGAGTTAACCCAGAAGCAGAAAGGCTCAAATGGTATATACTCACTCATAATTGGACATATCCATGAGCATGTCCCATGGAAGTCTTCACTTACCAGGAAATTGGGATAGATATGAGGACATCCTATTGGGACTCTAGGTGAGAGTAGTATGGGAGAATGGGAAATAGAAGGATCAAGAGGGTCCTAGAAGGGCTGGAGAGATGGCTCAGAGGTTAAGAACACCGCCTGCTCTTCCAAAGGTCCTGAGTTCGATTCCCAGCATCAACATGGTGGCTCATAACCATCTGTAATGTGAACTGGATGCTATATAAGTAATTAAAAGTCTTTAAAAAAAAAAAGAGGGTCCTAGAAACCTATAAGAAGAGCATTATGATGGGCAGATCTGGGCCCAGGGGTCCTGTTCAAACTATGGCAACAACCAAGGATAATACGTACAGTAAACATCGAACCCCTACCCAGATCTAGCCAAAGGACAGGACATTCTCCACAGTGGAGTGGAGAGTGGGGACTGATAATGAGCTCTTAAATGCTCTGGTCCAGCAAAGAAATTGTGCCCTCTGTGTTGTTAGCCTTCAAAATCCTCAGAACTGCGTCATGGACTTCCTTTGTCCCTGCAGGGATGAAAGCCTATTTCCATGCTACTTGACCCCAACTCCAGGTTCCTATTAACATGTGTAACCAGACTAAGTTGCAAACTCCTGACTGGATTTATGACTAGGACTGCCTTTACTCAGCCTTTCCTGCTGCTGCTAATTTTAAGCCTAAAGCATGAAATACCGAGGAAAAAGTTTTACAAAATGTTAAATAAAAAGATACTACTAAATATATTAAAGAAGAAAAATTAACAACATCTTGCTAAATTTAAAATGTTAGATGAAATGGGACATTTAATTCCGTTTGTGGCTACAGAGAAAAGAAAAAATCAGCCAGGCACAGTGGTACACACCTGTAATCCCAGCACTTCAGGAGAGGGTAGTGGTGACAGAGGCAGGTGGATCATTGTGAGTTCGAGGCCAGCCTAGTCTACAAAGGGAGTCTAGGACTACCAAGATAACACACAGAGAATCCCTGTCTTCAAAAAATAATAAATAAATAAATATATAAATAAATGGGAAGATTTACTTCTAATCTTGATCTTTGAGGTAGGAAGATACACATCCAATCTAGACCTTTTCAACTGGGAAAACTCACCTCTAATCTGGGCCATGCCTTCTGCTGGAAGCCTATATAAGGACAAGGAAAAAGGAAGCTCTTGCTTTCGCCTGTTTGCTCTCACCTTCCTATCAAATCCATTCTTTCATGGCATTAGAGCCTACTTCTCTGGGATTCCAGCATACACTGAAGACCAGCTGAGACACTGAGCCTCACAGATTAAAAAACTACCAGATTCTCAGATCTTCTGTTCATAGGCAGCCATTGTTGGATCAGCTGGACCATAACCTGTAAGTCATTCTAATAAATCTCTCTCTAGAGAATATTAGAGAGAGAGAGAGATCCATTCTATAAGTTCTGTTGCTTTAGAGAACCTTGACTAATGCAGTATGTTAGCCACTACTGAACCCTTATATCTTTTAATAAAATCTTTCTAAAAAGATTTTATTGTGAGCAATAAAATGGAGATGCTCTGCACTTCTAGTCAGTGCTGCTGCCAGAGAAGCTGACAGAAGACACATGGATTAGAAGGAAATAAATTCATAGTTCTTAGATGCTACCATGTATATGTGAAAAACCAAATTTACAACCAAAATAGTACAACCAAAATATTACTGAAAATAATAATATCAATATACCAAAATAATTAAATCTCTTATTTCTATAAGAAAGAATAGTTAACAGTATGACTTAGAGTGATAGCAATACAAAATACAGTTTTGAAATTATCAATTACAGCAGGGCATGGTGGCACATGCCTTTAATTCCAGCACTCAGGAGGCAGAGGCAGGTGGATCACTGTGAGTTCGAGGCCAGCCTGGTCTACAAGGCAAGTCCAGGACAGCCAAGACTAACATAGAGAAGCCCTGTCTCGAAAAACCAAAATGAAAAAGAAAAGAAAAGAAAGAGATTATCAATTACTTAGGAATACATCTATACAAAGTTGCACAAGGCTTCTGAAGGTGAAAAAAAAAATAGGTTAAGAGCGATTTGACATATCTAAATGAATGTCAACTATACTATTATTGTGCTTAGAAAGGACAATGTTATTAAGATTTCACTTTTCTCCTGAATAGTTCCATGTATCTGACACATAATCTCAACCAAAATCTGCATAGACTTTGTTTTGTGGCTTTTGATTGTTAAAGAAAAGAGTAAGGTTATTTTTATCAGATATCAAGACATAATATAAAACTTATCAAAATGATGCATTTAAGCAAATTCTAAGCATAGGTACCAGTGATCTAAATGATCTTGATTTATGATGGGGTTGAAGAGGTAAAGGACATCATTTTCAGTAAGTTACTTATCCTAGAAAATATGACTCATTCCTTCATGGTACCATATATGAAATGAATTTCAGGTAAATTAAAGACTACTGGCTATCTCACATATTTTCACTGTTGTTCTATGAGAAAACTTTACATGAAAAGCATCACACATGTCTATTCACTACAGATAGGGAGCTCAAGACAGACCAAAGTATGGAAAACATCAAAGTGCAATTTGGTGAACTATGAATTTTATTGAGGGGATTGTTTGTTTGTTTTTTCACGACAGGGTTTCTCTGTGTAACCTTGGCTGTCCTGGACTAGCTTTATAGACCAGGCTGGCCTCAAACTCACAGTGATCCACCTGCCTCTGCTTCCTGAGTGCTGGAATTAAAGGTGTGCGCCACCACCGCCCAGGAATTTTATGGAAGGAGTCTCAGCTTTTATTGCTTACTCTGTCATTGAGGAGCTTAGTGGATTTGATCAATTTTGGGGACTTCTTGAAGCTATTTTGAGTTTTTTACCTTCCTGTGTAAGGAGCTTCCCTGAAGGATAGAATGATTCAATCTCAGAGGAAACTGTTACACAAGTGCCATGCCAGCATGATGTTTTTGAGAAGTGGAGGGCTGCTGGCATCTTCTACCGTGTGGAGACATAGAGGCCATATCCATGAGGAACAGGTTCCCACCAAACACCAACACTGCTGGATCCTTGATCCTGGATTTTGATCCTTCAAAGGCGTGAACAATACATTTCTGTTATTTATAAATTACCAGCTCTGTGGTCTTTTACTACAGCAGTTGAAGAGACATAGTATGAGAAGCTAAAAACTAATCTTTTAGAATGTTATGTGAGAGAATTTCTTAGTAATATTGGATTATTTGTGTAAAAATACAATATAAAGGAAAAGTGATGAACTAGGATATATTAAAAATTACCTGTTGATCAAAAGGTAATACAAAGAATTAAAATATAAGACATAAAATAGAAGAAAATAATTGCAATGTATATAATTTTATAAAGGACCGGTATGCAGAATATATAAAGAATATTTATTAAAATGAGGAAATCAAACATGATAGAGTAAAAAGAGCAAAGATGGATATTCCTTACAGAAAGTAATATCCAGAAGGCTAATCAACATATGAAAAATGCTCAGCCTCTTAGCCAATTAGAGAAATTAAATCAGAATCAGTTGCAACCATACTCTCAAATGTTTGGCAAAAATAAAAAAACCCAGCAATATCATATGTGGGCCAGGCCACGGTGATTTAGAAACTCATGTGCTTGATGATAAGAATGTGAGGCAAGAAAATCATTGGTGTGGTATTACTGGATGTAGGTGACACTGCATGGATTTTGGCAATATGCTTATTTACATAGATTAAGAAAATGGACAAGAATGCTGGGAGCAACATTTTTCATAATGACCAAAACACAAAAATAGACAAAAGGCTCAGTGTAAGGAATATTTATGCTATGTATTGCTATACAGCAAGGAAATATATTCAGTTCTATCCAGAAATGTGATGAATTTTACAGTGCTGAGCAGAAATGCATAATAGACATAGTGTATTTCAATAATTCAGGAACAGATAAAACTGATATATATTGTTAGCAATTCATACACAGACAATAAATGTACAATGAAAAATAAGGAAATTATCACCATAAGAAGACACTGGTTGCTTCTTGGGGCAGAGGGTGCTGTGCATGTGGGATAAGAGGGAGCTTCTCTAGATAGCATGTGCATTAACTTAATAACCACATAACAAACTGGACAGATGCATTTTATACATTTTTCACATAATGCATTTTAAATTTTAAAATATTTTATAAAATCTCCCAGACTGCAGACATTTCTGAGACACAATGGATATATTGGTGATGAAGGGCTAGATCCTTCTAAACAGACTTAAGACATTTACAATAAGGAGCAAACTTTGGCTCTTATTATTACCTTTGGACTTCATAGTACCAAAGCCTAGGTGCCCATCAGCCAGCATCAGAGAACAGCATTAATTCACATCTCCTGTGGTCCGTCTAGAGCTCAATACAATGACAGTACCTTCATTATAAATAAGAATGAGAGCTGAGCACAGTGGCGCACACCTTTAATCCCAGAACTCACGAGGTAGAGGCAGGCAGATCGCTGTGAGCTCAACACCAGCCTAGTCTACAAAATGAGTCCAGGACAGCCAGGGTGACACAGAGAAACCCTGTCTCGAAAAACCAATAAATAAATAAGAATAAATTCAAAGAAAATTATGTCACCTCAGAAAATATGAGGAAAACTTAAAAAAACCAAGGAGCCTAGTTTCAATCATGGACAGTTGACAGTTCATGATCTACCAAAATTTGTTCTTCACAATTTCAGCCTTTACTGGTATCTTTCAAAGCTCAGTGTATTTGCATATACTTTGACTTAGCAGTTAAAAGTATTTGCAGCCCCCACAAAGAAAACAAAAAATTAAAATTAAAAACCAAAGAGAAGGAAAGGACACTAGAAAAGAATAAGCATCTTGCTTCGGAAGCTGCACTGTATGATCATAGGGACAGAAACATTAACTAGGATAGCATGTTAAGTTACAACTAATAGCACTGCTAAACCTTGTCAGGGCCTTGTTGATTTAGTGTTTTAAATTAGTATAGTGTTATATTTTAAAATCTACTAAGATACACATATACAACCATTCACATAGGATGTTTAAACGTGTGCTTTATTTTAGCATACTCTATATGCATGCACATGCAGTGTGTGTGTTTGTGTGTGTATGCCTGAGGAGTTCAGAGGACAACTTAAGGGGTAAACACTCTCTTTCCATAATGTCACTCCTAGGGATTGAATTCAGGTTGTCAGGCTTGACAGCAAATACTTTCACCTACTGAGCCATCTCATTGTTCCTAAACCCATTGCTTTAACAAAATACTGAAGTAACTTACAAAGAGAAAATGTTTGATTTGTTTAAAAGTTTTGGATCACAAACCATAGCTGGTTGGATAAGTAGCAGAGAAATAAACATAAAGGAAAAAAAGAAAAGGCCTGAAATGTCTGTTAGTCACACTCCATCACAGGTTAGTCAAAGCAGGAAGTCAAGGCAGGCACCTGAAGGTAGGGACTGAAGAAGAGGCTATGGAGGAGTGCTGCTTACTGGTTTGCTTTCCGAGGCTTGCTCAGCCTACTTTATTATACATCCTGGGAACCTCTGCCTAAGAATGGCACAACCCTCAGTGCACTGGGTACTCCCACATCGATCACGTCATGCACCACAGGATTGTCAGTGATTCAGTCTGGTGAGAATATTTTCTCAATTGAGGTTCCCTCTTAACAAATGTCACTAGCTTGTGTGAGGCTGATATAAAAATAGTGTGCACAGTTCTGTTATTTGCTGTAAGGGAATGACTTGAGTGATCTGAGGACCTCCTATGATGCCCTACATCTTAAAGATGACACCACTTTCCTATAATGCCACCCTAGGAACACACACACTCTTGGGAACACTGTATGAGGACAGGGCTTTCAACCATCCCAAAGCTATCTAAAAGGTACCATATATTTCAGAAGGAAATATAACAGTCTTAAATATGGTTTTTCCCCAAGGCTCATGTGCTGCAATATTGGTCCCATTGTAATGGTATCTATAAGTGGTAGAACCTTTTAAGAGTGGAAACTGATTAGGCCACTGGGGGGACCATCCTTGGGAAGGATTAATATCCATGTCTTAGGAGTGGTTGTTATAGGAGTTTAGCTTCCCAGATCCCCTTTTCTCTTACCTAGTTCTCTTTCTCTCCCTTCCTCTTCCCCATCCCCCAGCTCTGTTTGTTTGTTTTAGTTAGGGTTTCTATTGCTGTGAAGAGACACTATGACCATGACAATTCTTATAAATGAAAATATTTAACTGGGGCCAGTTTACAGTTCAGAGGCTTAGTTCATTATCATCATGACAGGAAACATGGCAGCCTGCAGGCAGACATGGTGTTGAAGAAAGAGCTGATGGCGAGGATGTGGAGAAAAAGGAATACTCCTTCATTTCTGGTGGGAATACAAACTGATACAACCACTTTGGAAATCTATCTGGTGCTTTTTCAGAAAAATGGGAATAGGGCTTCCTCAAGACCCAGCTATTCCACTCCTTGGAATATACCCAGAAGATGCTCCACGACACAACAGGGACATATGTTCAACCATGTTCATAGCAGCCTTATTCATAATAGCCAGGGCATGGAAACATGTTCCCTCAGTAGAAGAATGGATAAAGAAACTGTGGTACATTTACACTATGGAATACTACTCAGCTACTAAAAACAAGGAATTTCCGAAATTTGTGGACGAATGGATTGAACTAGAAATGATCATAATGAGTGAGTTAACCCAGAAGCAGAAAGACTCAAATGGTATATACTCACTTATATCTGGACACTAGCCCAAGGGGCATGTCCCATGAAAGTCTTCACTTACCAGGAAAGTGGGTCAGAGGGGAGGACACCCTATTGAGACTTTGAGTGAGAGAAGCATGGGACAATGAGGAAACAGAAGGATCCAGAGGGTCCTAGAAACCTACAAGAAGAACATTATGATGGGCAGATACGGGCTCAGGGGTCCTGCTCAAACTATGGCACCAGCCAAGGACAATACATGCAGTAAACTTTGAACCCCTACCCAGATCTAGCCAATGGGCAGGACATTCTCCACCGTTGAGTGGAGAGTGGGGACTGACTTTCACACGAACTCTGGTGCCCCATATTTGACTACGTCCCCTGGATAAGGAGGTCTGGTGGCACTCAGAGGAAAGATAGCAGGTTACCAAGAAGAGACTTGAGCATATATAGGGGGAAGAGGTCCCCCTCAGTCACAGACATAGGGGAGGGGAGTAGGGGGAAAGTGGGAGGGAGAGAGGAATGGCAGGATACAAGAGATGGGAATAACAATTGAGATGTAATATGAATAAATTAATAAAATATTTTTTAAAAAAGAAAAAAACCAAACCAAACCAAAACAACCACCACCACAACAAAAACTCTGAAGCTTTGAAGTGAGCATAGCAGCAGGCTTTATTGTTTCCTGCTGTTTTTTTTTTTTTTTTCTTTAGATTAAAACTTTGTATGTTCAAAAGGAAAAAAAAAAAAAAAGAGGACTGGATTAGTTAAAATTAAAAATTTTGCATTAAAAAAAAAAAAAAAAAAAAGAGCTGAGAGTTCTACAACCTTATCTGCAGGCTGCAGGAAGAGAGAGAGCCACTAGGTCTGACCTGGGCATTTAACCCCAAACCCAGTGACACATTTCCTTCAGCATCACCACACCTATTCCAAAAGGGCCATACCTCCTAATGCTACTCTCTAAACATTCAAATATGAGTCAAATATGAGCCATTATTATTTATACTCTCTCTCTCTCTCTCTCTCTCTCTCTCTGTGTGTGTGTGTGTGTGTGTGTGTGTGTGTTGATCCCTCACCCCCTCCTTCCACTCTTCACTCCCTGTTCATGAGGTTCTTACAAGAAGCTTTACTGGCGACAGCTCTTTCTTTCTCTGTCTGAAATGCTCTAGGACTTGAGCTAATAACCCTCTTCTCTTTATAAAGTATATAGTCTGAGGATTTATTATAGTAATATAAAATATACATGCTTCAATCCCTATCAATACATTAGGCTATAGCAGATGGTGGAGGTTGTTAGGAGATTATTATTAATCTCATTTCCATTTTAAGGGAATTGTTCAGTTGAATAAATACAGGAAATACTATAGGTATCATATCTACTTTTTATAAAATCCAAATACTAGTGCAATTAAGGGATTGATGACTTTTGAAAACTGTCAGGTTATTGAACTTGGTAGACCAATTTCAAAATCTCTAATCCTTATGTTGTCCATGATAAGCCTTGTGTGGATAGAGAGAGGGAACGGTGGACAGACAGTGGTATATTGTATCCCAGAATCTGACTTACAAGGACTTAAACGTGTTTTAAAGTATGGATGAAACAAAATGGAAAGCAATAAACTAAAAGAAGTTAAACAACTTTGTAAAGCTCACCCTGGCACTACTGTAGTTATAAATGAACTACAATTTAGCTAAGTCCAACAGGAATATGACACACTCGAGTGATATGGCTGTTTAAAAGCTAATACGATTTTCAGGGTGCCTACCACAAGCCTAATATATCAAGTAAGTGTTGGTTTTGCAACGTTCTGCACCTAATAAAGATGGAAGACCCCTCTTCAATTTGGGGTATCTCATTATAAAAGAGTTAAAGACAGGTCACAGGCAGGGGTGTTTTTGCAAATAGTGTGGGCTGTTGTCACAGCTTTTTTTTTTTTTTTTTCAGAACCGTAAGATCTGTTGCTAAAGATACCACACACTTTGATCAGAGGACAAGGAGAAACCCAGTTGGTTCTGAGCAGGAAGCTTCCTTTCTGCAAGCTACTTTTCATAGTACTGGAAAGATCTATACAAGCTGCTGGGTGGGAAAATCAGCAATAGCCTTATCCACCTGTGAACTCTGTGAACTACAGTACTAACCACAGTGGTAAAATACACCCATTAGTCCAATGGTGGCACAGGTGTTATGGGGGAATGAACACTTTCTGGTGGGACTTAAGGCCCACAGGAGGAAACACATGCCTAGTACTGGAGACCTGGTCAAGAACTCAACTAGAGAGTTAATGGTTTCCTGGGGCAAACCTACTCCAACTATCCTGCTAATGGACGTAGCATCAAACTGCCCTCTAAATTTGTGTCTCTATACCCACAGATGAGAACAACTCTCAGATCTCATCTGAAAGGTTTTTTTTATGCAATGAGTGATAGTTAACACAACTGATCAAAGTGTGGAGAATACATGTCTTTGGAGTGCTCAGCCACAAATATCTATATCACCTTGCCCCACCCATAAATATCTGGGACTAACAGCTAAGAAGGGCTAGAAAGATTTTAAGAGATGGTGGATATGGAGGACAGAGCTGTGTCTTCTGGACATGGCAGGACCACTGTACACGTGGATTCACAGCAGCTATGGCTACCTGCACATGACCTGCATAACATAAAGCCAGTAGACATTCTAGCATGGAAGCAGCGGGGCTTGTGAGCTCCTCTACTACTTGGGGAACAATTGGCAAGTGATGTATTTGGGGTGAGGGAAAGTCAATTTTCTTTAAGAATGTGGCTGCTAGTTGGTCTAGTGGGATTGCCCCCACACTTATGACTATATGGGCAGGACAAATTATACTCAGTGGGCTGTTTTTTTTTTTTTTTTTTTTTTAAGGAAAAAAAAACTATAAAGAGGACAGTAAGTTGAAAGGTGATAGATAAGTGAGGAGGGAAATAGGGGGCAGAGATGTAGAGATGTTATGGAGAAAAGTCAGTATGAATATGATCAAAATACATTTTATGAAATTCTCAGTCAATTAAAATATATTATTTAAATAAAAAACATTCTACAAGTCTGAATGGCTGATTTGAACTTCTGTTGGTTATGAAGAGCTGTAATGTTGCAAATTCAGGACCAAATTATCTTGGGTTGTTTTGACCTCATAAATAAATAGCTGTTTAAGGTGATCTAACATCTGTTTGATTATTAGATACATTCTTTTGGAGTGTGCAAACTTCCAACCCAAAGGCTAAGAATATCCTTAGGTACTATCTGAGATGTCTCTGATTGACTCTACATTGCCTCCTTGACTTTGCAATATACTTTTAAGGTGTCTTGACTCGGGACTTTCTAACTCCTGCTACTGTCACAATTTCACAAAGCTGTACCACACTGGGCTATGGAATTGTGATAGCCTGAACCTGTCTTCCTGGGTTGGGCTATCGTCATTCATATCTAGCTATAGAATAAACTGATTATCAATAAATACATACATTTTTTTAAAAGAAGAAAAGAGATCCTGTCTTAGAATGAGAGAGCTGTTATATACATGGATGGATACCAGAAGAAGGTTCTTTTCATTGGCTGGCAGATCTTCTGAATTTTCTAAAGAATCAGAATGAAGATGAAATTCATAGTGGTGTATTTCAAGTTACAACAGAATTCTATCAAAATCAAGAAATCTGGAATAGTCTTCCTTGTAAAATAGCAGGCAAAAGAGACTCAGAGAGAAAGAAGAGTGTATGCAAAGGGGCTGAGATGAGGAAATGATAGGACCTCATCAATGGAATCTCCAAAGGTCTTGGAGGCAGTTAGTCCTGCAACCAGCCTACTTCCCAGCACTACATAGCCCTGTGATTTGGGGAAGCTTGAGATATGTAACCTTTCTGAATTTCCACTTCCTTGTGTGTAAAGTAGGAAATTAATAATAGTATGTGCATCCCACAGGCTTTTTAGTTACTGTGTTCATGCTGTGTTTCCTTTAGATACAGTTTTATGTAACCCTCAGATTCAATACACAGCTAATGATAACTTGAATTTCTGATCCTCTTGACTCCACCTTCCAAATGCTGAAATGAGAGGTTTATTTTATCATGCCAATTTCATGTAATGCTGGGGGCCGTATCCATGATATTCTGCACACTAGCCCTACAGTCTACCGACTGAAGTACATCTCCAACCTTGTAAGATTTTTTTGTGATCAAATAAAGTAAAATTGCTGCTGGTAACTGTTTATCACTGCAGAGGTGGTGGGACCTGGGAGAATGGAGCTGATAAATGAGGCAGACTAAAATCTCATGCCATAGCCAACTTTTTCAGAGCATTGGTTAGTTTATCCTCTGAGGGATTAATATAGTCACATGAATAAAGTGTACAGTCACAAGGGCAAGCCTCACATGGTGGAAAAGCTGCACATGGCAGACCAATTATGTGTGGCAGAAACAGGTTTTTCCATAGAGGCATATAAACAAATAATAATAGCCAGTGGTAATGAATAATTGAAGTATACTCAATCCTATCCACTACACCTGATAGGGGCACAGAAGCATGCTCCAAGAACAATTCTGTGTTTTTTGAAGAAACTGAGGTCATAAGACTCTTGTCTTGGTTTCTTGGAGTTTTCTTTCAAGTACTCAGAAATCTCACACAACTCCATTATTGGATCATGTTCCAACAGGTCACCATTAGGGACTCCATTCAATGGGACCCTGAATCCAAGATCTATGAGGCATCAACGGTTGGGGGAAGAACTTTAGTTTCTTATCGCCTGCTGAAATTCCTTTGCCCAGAAGTCTTATTTGCTTATGTCACATGACAGGGTGAGAGAGGGGGTTAATGAAGCAGAGAAAGATAAAATATACTACTATCAATTTCTTGAGAAACTGGTAAATTGTGCTGCTGTCCACTGGCATTAGGGCCAGGGTATGAAAAGCAAGGCTGGAGAAGATACTGAGTTATGATTTGGGCCCTTCATTTTGGAGCTGCTAGTGGGATAACCACCTTATTATCCAGAGCTAGGAAGAGAAGCTGAACTGGATATGACAGTAGAATGCACTGATATGGGACAATTTTGTGGTTAATTGTTTTCAACTTGACTGGATTAAGGGATACCTAGAAAATCAGCATAGTATGCAATTGGTTGTGTCTGTTACCAATGCTTCCAGAAGGATTTTGTATGAAGAATAGCAAATAGTGGTGAAGGCCTGGTCTGACTATGGATGCACCACCTAGTAGCCTAGGAGCTGGGGCTGATGTAGGATAGTAAAGAAGAATGAGAGAGAATATCTCAGGCATATGGTCACCAACCTTTCTAGAGCTGCTGCATGTTTGCTACTGCTGTAATCCATGGACATTATTTCCAGAGTCTTTAGCTTTGCATGTGAACTTGCATCAGCAGGCCCTCCCCCCCCCCCACTTCAGTCCTTCAGCTTCTTACTCTGAGGTGTCTAGTTTGTTAGGTTGAACATCTCCTGATCTTTCAGCATGTAGCCTACAGTTGCCCATTGTGGGATCTTTGGTCATGTCAGCAAATCTACTTGAGAAAGCTCCAACTAATAAAGATGGTAAGTAAATCTGTGGTCATGTTTCCACTCTCAAGACTATGTGCAGGGAGAACTGGGATATGGGGCGGGGCAGGGGAATGTCCTGGGAAACATATACATTTAGGAATTGTCCAGGAGAGAATCAACGGAAATGGAGATGGAGCAGCACATGGTATAGAAAGAAAAGCAGACACTGGTATAATGAGAGCCGGGTACCACAGATTTCAGAATAGGTCGTGTGACTCCATGACCAGCAGGTGCCATGAGACCTTGGCCAAAGTGTGGACATAGAAACTAGAGAAATGTGATTTGATGGAGTAAGTACTCAGTGAATAAAAACTTAGTCTATACAGGAAGAGAAGCAGCAAGAGGAAGAGAATGAGCAAGGGCTGTGCTTTAGAGATAAGAACTTGAGCATTTTGAATTTGGATGAAAGATCAAAAGGAATCGATAGTGATGGAGAGCTAGGTTCCAACCCTAAACCAATCTCAATCTCTCTCTCTCTCTCCCCTTCTCCGTCTTCCTCTCCCTCCCCTTCCCCATCCCTCTCCCATCCACTCACTCACTGAATAGATTATCATACAGCCAAGGTTGGCCTCAAACTTGCTATGTACCCAAGGATGGCCTTGAGCTTAAGAACCTCCTGCTTCCAGCTCTTGATGGCTGGGGTTAGAGACATATGCCACCACACCCTGCTTATGTAGTGCTAAGGATGGAACCCAGGGATTTGTGCATGCTGGGTAAGCACCCAATAAATTGAGTTACATCCCAAGTCCTATATTTTTCTTTTAATCATTTGAAAGAAAAACTTACTGATCCACTGGTCATTTGTAAGATCAGGGCTAAGCTAGTTTTCATAGAGTCAGGAGGAAGAAGGGAAGAAAAGTGATATATATCAATTTCAGTGGCTTTACAGTTTACTCTTAGAAGTATTTTCAGAATTGTGTTAACAAGCCAGATCTGGCAGATGAAGTAACCTAGCCTTCCACCTGATGCTATTTGTTCCAGGACAACGTTTAACTAATTTGTTTCTCTGAGCTTGCTGTTAACTATACTAAAGGTAATGAATTGTTTCTGATGTGGCTTCCAGACAAATGGCAAGTATTTGAGCCTTGAGTCCTTGGATAGATAGCTGAGACAAAGGATTGTTCCAGAGGCCAAAACATTATAGTTCTGTAGACCTGAAGTTGGATACTACATGAGGATCCCTGGTACTTTGGCCAAACTGACTTATCCTGGAAAAGGCTGGAGACAATGCAAAGTTTATTCATCTTTTGGGTAAAAGCAGAAAGCAGGCAGTTAAGAACCAGGTGTTCACCAGTAGTGCTTCTAAGCATCTTTACTACAGTATTGTTTGTGTTTAATTTCTAATATGTTGTAGATTGATACTAACATCCTCTGTTAACCTTGAGGGACCTGTACTGGGTCCAGGGCCATGCTATGAGTCACAATGCCATCCCCCTTTCAGTGGTGATGCTTCCGTTGCCTCTTACCCTGTGGTCAGCCTAAGATCCTTCAGGCCTGTAGAACTTCGGGCTCCCATCCTCCCCAGAGATTCTTTCTCATCCATTCTCCCAGCAGGGATTAGAAACCTGTGATTGTACAGTGTGCTTCTACAAGACAAGAAAGGGACTTAAGCCCTGAGGTTATTAGGAAATCATCTCAGGAAGGACTAGTGACAGACTAGCAGAGAGAAAGAGCGATGAGCAGAGCTCAGTAAGGGAGTGTGACTGAACACCTAGTCATGTGGGCAAGTGGAAGGCATGTAAGGAGAATTCTGAGAAATAAGATGGACACTCATCACACAGTTCCCCCATCCAAAGCATGGAGAATCTAGCAGTTGATGTATTCCTGTCACCCGTGGTTGAAAGCTGTTTAGGAGGATGTAAACACCACTTCTTTCCCAGCTTTCAAGGCAGAGTTGGCTCCATTGACAGAGCAAACAGCAGACAAGGACAGCAGTTGTGTGTAGTAGGATGAACTGGGAGTCCGGAGGTGGAGCCTCTGCTAGTTTGCCTCCATCTACAATCCCACCAGACCCCGTGTTTCCTTATTTTCTCAGGTTTGCTGTAGCTGGAGTGTATTCTTCAAGGATTTGTGTGTCCTATTTCTCAGTTTTCTCTTACTGTGACAAAATACCTGAAAAAACAAGGGAAGGGTGATTTAATTTGGGTTTATCTCTTAGTCTAAGACTAGCTGGCTCCATACCTGTGGATCTGAAGTAAAGCTAAACTATGACATTTGGGAGCACGTGGGGTAGCAAACCTGCTTACCTTACATAACCCAGGAGCACAGAGGCAGAGAGAAGGGACTGGAGATCCTTCAACACTCCTGTACTAGCCCCCCTTCCTCCCCACTTAGTCTACACCACCTCACAATGTCCCCAAATTATATCTCCATTAAAGGATTAATCTGTTAATTATGTCAAAAATCTTTATAATCAAACAATCTCCCCTAAGCCCCACTTCTGAAAACTATACCAGCCTTCAACCCACAGTGCTTCTGGAAGATCTTCCATGTACAGGCCATAATATGAATGGACACTATATACTCATTGCATATGTTAAGAGAGCTGTTCCTGCTGTGTGGTGTGGTGGCGCACACCTTTAATGCCAGCACTTGGGAGGCAGAGGCAGGCGGATCGCTGTGAGTTTGAGGCCAGCCTGGTCTACAAAGTGAGTCCAGGACAGCCAAGGCAACACAGAGAAACCCTGTCTTGAAAAAAACCACAGAGAGAGAGAGAGAGAGAGAGAGAGAGAGAGAGAGAGAGAGAGAGAGAGAGAGAGAGAGAGAGAGAGAGAGAGAGCGCGAGCGCACAAGAGAGCGAGCTGATCTTTTCAGGTGAGACCTGGCTACTTGTTTACTTGAAACAGCAGATATGAGGACTAGCAGGGGACCTGTATGGGATGGAATAGAGTAGCATTCCTTTGTGAATGTGTGGGGGAAGCTCTTGAGACTGTAAGACTGTCTTCTCCCCAACATTTCAATTGCATGACAATCCTTTGTATAGACATCGATTTCAGCATTTGGGATCTGTTCACCTCAGTCTCTTCTCCGCAACCTTGTGATAAGGTTGCCCCAGATTCTAGTATCTTTCTAAGATGAGGGGGCTGCGTCCTTATCTTGCCTCATAGCTTCTTTAGAATGACCTTCTGAAATGGTCATAGAGTGTGTTTATCAGTGAGGGACTTAAATGCCTATTCAACGATGCTAGGCATTTTTAGTTTTGCTTTTAAGTATCCTGACCTATGATTTATTTGGAATACCCATGGATTTCATAGGAGGAAAACATGTTCTTGAGATTCTAGGGTTAGCTTTACTTTGGTTTTTTTTTTTTTTAAATTTTTTAAATTTAATTTTAATTTATGTGCACTGATATGAGAGTGTCAGATCTTGGAGTTACAGACAGTTGTGAGCCTCCATATGGGTGCTGAGAATTGATCCCGGGTCCTTTTGAAGAACAGGCAGTACTCTTAGCCACTGAGCCATCTCTCCAGCCCCGGGTTAGCTTTACTTTGATAGAAATGACACAATAGGCATCTAATCTCCACCAGAGGCACTGTGAGTGATTTATTGATTTCTCTTTATAGCAACTTCTCAGGGTACCGTAGTTTCTCAGTATTTCATTTCCAGGATTAAAGGAAACCCATTGGCAAATAAAAAGGCCAATAAAATCAGAACACACACACACACACACACACACACACACACACACACACACACACACAGGAGGTGTGGATGCTTGAAAAATCCAGTCAAATCTCTCATAATATCTGTCAAGTTCTGTCAAGGATTAAAGCTTTGCTCCATCTTAAGTTGTAACTCTCAGCAGTTTTATAGTTTTTTGTTTGTTTGTTTTGCTGGTTTTTAAGTGAGTCTTGTTCTGCTGGCACAGTTTGACACAGCTGCTGCCCACTGCATGGTGCTCTTTGGCAAAAGACGCCGTGACTCTTTGTGGGAGAGAGCTGATTGGCAATTGCTCTAATTTAAAAGGTTGGTTACATGCGCTTTAGGGCTCAGGGAAAAGCTTGGGAGCCTTTTTCTCAGAAGACACCCACAGCAGCAAGATTTTGCATTTGTATTCCTCCAGCCATGGTCCTTGGTTAAAAATAAAACAGAAATAAACAAAACTCCCAAAGCCTGCTCTAAAATCTTTGCAATCCTGCCACTAACTCAGAATGATCCTAAGAGCCCAAGCCACATGGTATTGTATATAAGGCTCAAAAGTCAGGCAGCCCATCCTAATCACACATCAGTAGGAGCAGGTGACAAGCAGACACTTGCACCCATGTGATCTCACTTCTGCCAGTGTGAACTGAGCACAGGACAAATGGCAGGTGTGTTTTACACAACCTGGCTGCTGAATTGCTGCTGACTGGAGGACAGAGCAGAGAACTGGAGGTGGCACAGAGCCCTGGCTGATCTGATAAGAGGATTGGGTTACTAGGCTGCCCTTCCCCCTTCCCAATGCCTTCCACTGAGCAGCTGTGTGAGCTTGTTCTTTCTCGGTTAGAAAATGTCTTTCTGTCTAGGGCATAGCTGCATGCCAGCACCCTTAAGCCAGCGGTCTTCCCCTGAACACACAGTGCTCTGTCATACTCTGCCTGTGCCATGCTGTGCTCTCCATGGGGAACATGCCCCTCCCATGAAGGAGGTAGTTGATTTGCAAGACTGGGGTCAAGTTCTAGCTCCTTTGAACTGTCAACCTAATTCTGGGATAGCTTTTGCTGCTCCCTCCTGTGTGGCCTGGCACCATGCCTGCCTGTCTTAGCACTTTTTTCCTACCAAGATGAAGGCCAGCTCCCTGCAGCTTTTGGATATGATTGATTATAAACCTTTGTGGGATGCTGAGGGCTTTGTGACATAGTTCAGCTTAAAGGAGAACCAACTACTGCCACTTCTCTAAACCAGCATAATCCCAAACTGCATTATATATATATATATATATCCTTATACCTACAGAGAAGTATAGCTCTTACCCCCCATCAAAGAAGTTTGTTTTTTTTTTTTTTTTCCCAGCAGATAAAAACCATTACAGAAAGCTATACCTGGTCAAAATACAGAGAATGGGCTTTGGTGTGCCCAACCCAAATTGATCCATCTGCAACGAAACCCCTTACACCTAAGGCTCAGGGAATATGGCAGAATACAGGCCAGAGAGACTGTAAGAGTCAGAGGACCTGGACGTGTGCTGTAAGAATGTCTCCTAGGGAGAGAATACCCACACATACCCTTGTCTCTCACCCCTCAACACAGGCAGGAGGACTGGGCCTGAGGTCATGAGAAGAGGAGACTTGACTCTGCCCCATGCTTCCTGCAGCATTCAGCCCCTTGCCTGGGCAGCACAATAGAGCTGGCCCTGTCCCTTGCTAGCTGCAGCATTAGATGAGCTTGCCCAGGCAGTTCTGGAGAGTTCAAGTTGGTGGTGTGGGTGTGGGTGTGGGAAAATTGGCTGACCAGCTCAGCTACCACCGAGGCCCAGATCCAGGGCTTTGAGTTGGGCCACCCTAACATCTATGAGCTGCTGGAGCACATGAAGGGGCTGGTTATAGAGTTCTAAAGATGCAGGATCTTCATGACACCGGGCAGCAACAGGATAGCCAAGAGAAATCTCAGTGAGGATCCAGTATAGATAGCGTAGCAGAAGCCAGAGGCCTCAAACCAGACCAATGGCTCATGGCAATGACCATTTGCAAGGAAAGCTGTTTGAGCAAAAGGGTATACACCAAGACACACCAGAGTGTCCATGGTTAGAGCATTTTTTAAAATTATTTTTATTTCTTGTTTTCTCTTGGTGTGGAAGTTTCAAGGGAAGATATGGAGGAATGGGGAGATGTGTGGGATTGTTGTGCAAGATGTGAAATTCACAAAGAATCAATAAAAGTTAAATATTAAAAAAAAAAAAGAATGTCTCCTAGAATGACAGGGAAGCTACACCCATGAAACTTCAATAATACAGTTACCTAAAGCAGACATGAAAAATGACATCAGATTACATGCCAATGTGGGTTGGAGAAGTCTCATGAAGTCTGACTCCTAAACAAATTATAGGCAATCAATGGCTGTTGAGAAGAGAGGGAGAACCAGTCTTCTCTAGGGGTGAGTTCCCTGATATGTTATTCAATCCCATTTAGTAAGCTCCAAATACATACATACATATGTACATACGTACATATGTACATACATACATACATACATACATACATACATACATACATACATGAGTCCTCTCATGTAGGGGACAAGAGAGGAGTTGGAGGGAGGAGAGGAAGAGGAGAAATAATGTACACTTAGTACTCATACATGACATTCCCAAAAAGTAAAAAATTAACATAAATTTAAAAGTAAGGGCCTGAGATGAGAGAAACACTCTAGGGAGCATCAAGATTCATGAAAACTTTTTCCTGAAAATGAAGACTGGTCAGAGTTTAGGAGCCACCTGAAGCTTCATATAGGGAATGAACGTGATCTAGCAGGAGAGATTGGAAGAGGAGATAGGCACTGTGGAAGAGGAGATAGCCGCTGGAGAGCTGGAGCAGACGTAGCTGGAGAACTTAAGAGTGGGTGACACTTCTGTACTACAGGCCAGGCTCTCAACACAGCTCTGTGGTACGAGCTCTCAATGGCATTTCAGAACAGGAAGGCCCTCCCACATCCACGGGGTGAACACTCTGAACGTGAAATTTTACACAGGCCCCCTTTGTCTAAAGGCATCCATGGGCTAAAGTTAGTCATGCCTCACACTTTCAGTTCCTTTCAATTAAAAGTTGTGGCCTTGACTGAGAGTTGATGGCCTCATGGAGAAGTAGAGCAGATGGACAGTTTGTCCAGCAACCCGGGAAGCGCTGGGCAGATGCAAAGGGTGTTCCATAACAGGGACCTCTTTCACACTGTCATTACATCTGAAAAGGGAGTCCTCTGGTAATTGACTAAGGACTAGAGACAGAAGAAAAATCAGGGCACCTGCTGGAACGTCAGAAGGGTAATTAGCAAACAGAACAAGCTCTGTCTCACAGCAACCTCCACTAGCTGCTGTCTGAGCCTTGGTTTCCATCTCTGTTAGAGGAAAGCATTAGACTGATTTGTATATGTATGTCCTGCATAGGCCACCTTATTGAAGTAAGTCATATCCAGGATGTCCAGATGTGATCTGCAGGGGCCCAGAGCACTGCTCATGTTCAGCCCCAGATGACACTCCAGCGGCAGGATGATCTCTAAGGAACACTGAGATCAGCAAGATCTCTTGACGACCACCACACTGAATTGCATACTTAACCCTTGGGGTTCCAAGCTCCAAAGGCTAGATATAGACACTAGAGGGTAACACTGGCTCATTAGGTCTATGGCAAAACTGGCTTGTTCTACTGGAGGGAGCCCCATAGGAGAAGCTATACTTTCAGAGGGTTAAGGTGAGTCTGTTGGATCCCAGAGTCTAGGAGCATGAACCCAAATCCATAGTTACACTTTTCCAATCAAACCAGAAATCAAGGAGGCGGTGGTGGTTTGTTGGTGAATACAAATTATATACATATACATACACATGCATATATATGACTAAAGAACTGTCTAGGATTGCATAAAAATTAGCCGGGAATAGTGACACATGCCTTTAATCCCAGCACTTGGGAGGCAAAAGCAGGCAGATCACTGTGAGTTTGAGGCCAGCCTGTTCTACAAAGTGAGTCCAGGATAGCTAAGGCTACACAGAGAAACCATATCTCAAAAAAAAAAAAAAAAAAACCAAAAATAAAATAAATAAATAAGGATGCTCTTATATATTACTTGTCTGTCCTAGAATTTCCTATTACTGAAAATTTAGTGTGGTACTAGTAGAAGTCTGCAGTTCACATTTGGTTTTACTCTTTGGGTTGCATTTTAGATTTTTTAAAAATGTGAGAGAACATGTACCCTTTCAATATCATACAGAAGGTTTCACTGCACTGAGCTCTACCCAATTTGTCTGTAGCCTCGATCAGGCACAAATACTTGACTGCCTTGATATCTTGCCTGTTGTATATCTTTGCCTGTCCATAGTGATATCGGCAGGTACTCCTTAACTTATGAAGCAACAAATTTATCATAAATTAAAAGCATTGCAAATAGAAAATTTATTTAATACATTCAAGCTTCCAGATCCCCTACCTTAGCATTGGTACTTCCCCCACCTCCATTCTGCAGGTGCGTGCATGCGTGTGTGTGTGTGTGTGTGTGTGTGTGTGTGTGTGTGGTGTCGTTGGTAGTGGTGGTTTGTGTAGGTGTATGTAGGTATGTGATTGTGTACACAGTTGCACATACAGAAGTTAGAGGTCAACATTTACTGTCTGCCTCAATAACTCTCTATCTTATCTTCTGAGAAAGGGTCTCTCATTAAAGTAGAGCTTACCAATTTAGCTGGTTATGTTCTAGGGATCCTCCTGTCTCTTCCTTCCTAATGTTGGGGTTACAAATGTGTCCAGCTTTTACCATGAGTTTTGAACATTGGAAATCACATCTTTATGTTAATACATCAAGGATGTAACCAACAGAGGCATCTCCCCAGCAATGAGTGTAGATTGTTTATTCTCAGGAGCATACAACTAACTGAGATGTGTGGCTTGCTGCCACCCCTAAGTATCAGAAGTGTTGACCATATATTACTAGTCTAGGAAGAGGTCAGAATTAGAAATAGAGGTCTACTGAATGCCTATCACTTCGTACCACCATAGAATTAAGAAAAGTGGTTTAGTTTCAGCTACATAGCATATGGCCTTAAAAAAAAAAAATCTAGCTTTTTTCACCTAGTAACATGCATGTGTTAATGTAAATCTTTTTGATTTTAAGCAATGATAACTCATTGAAATTTTCTCTTGTGTAACAGTTTTCTCCAATATTGAAACATTCCATCCTGCAGGGAAGAGTCTTACTCAAAACAACTCAAAATAGCTCAAAAGAACTCAAAATAACTTCAGAAAGCCCCTGAAATTGACCAGTTCACTAGGCCACTCCCTCCCAGAGTGAACAACTCAAGATGCTGAAAGTCACTCTTACACAAGCTTAGCTGCAACAAAGAGTCTGAGACCATAACAGCCAGAGACCAGCCAAGCTGCCTCAAAGAGGTTGAAGACCAGATTCATGTAGAAAGGACATTTTCCGGGTTGCTGAGCTGCTTGAAGACTGTGCTGTGTGCTCTAGGTTTCCAGCTTTTGTAAGCTGTCTCACATGCTGGGGTGGGCTTTGATGATGCAGCTGTCTGAGTCATTTCTGCTCTTGCAAGTAACTCCCAATAAAACTTGTTGATTCACCAAGTTGGATTTTGTTGTTATCTATACCTTGGTCTGTTGTGTGTTCTTTATCTGTGGTGTCTTCCCAGGAAGTGTTGTCACACAACAGTCTCCAAACCCAACAAGACAGACCTTTAACTTATGCGGTTCTCTGAATTCCATGAGGATATATACCTTTATCTTGTAAGAAGATGGGTGTTGAGAGCAATGAAGGGAAGTGATGGAGTGAGTCTAAGAGATAGGGATACAGTTGAATAGTGGGTGACTACCACAAGGATGTGTTTGGGGACCCTTCTGACATACTTACACTTATGCCCTCAGCATATTTACACTTCTGCTTTGACCAACTGTGGGAATAGTATTCCTCAAGATCCTGTATTCCTCCTCTCTCTCCAGCCCCTTCCCATGCTTGCTTCAAGGAGAAAAGGCGGTGAATAGCCTGGGTCCTAGCTGGGCCAGTGCTTGACTAGGCAGCAGTCACAACCTAGTAAGATTTAACAGCCTTGGCTGCTAGCCGAAGAACCCAGTGATAGATGGATAGTGTTTCTTGGGGGTGGGGCTTATGGTTTATTTTTGTACTGTTGATATAAGGTTCCATGTTAGCATTTAAAGCCCGTGGAAGCAGCTTAAGAATTGGGTTAGAATCAGACTGATCTGGGCCTAAGTGGTAGCATTATTTCTTCTGAATAGTGATCCTGGTCAAGTCCACGACTTCTTGGCCTCCATTTCTCATTTATAAAAATGTGTATCATAATGCCTTCTCTTAGTTTTCATGAGGAGGGGTGTTGCTGTGAACACAGAACCTGCTCACTAGTTATGAATTTTATTACTAGAAGATAAGAGGCTCAGCTCCAGTTTGATATTTGAGACTAGGCACTAAAGTGTAATGAATTCACAGGCAGTTCTCTGTCCTTATTTATTTAAAAACTTGTTGTTAAATATTTTGGCTTATTTTATTTTCTTGAAACAGAGCTTACCCTATAGCCTAGATTGTGGACTATGGAATAGACTAGCCTAGAACTGGCCTCAGCTTCCTAAAGGCTGGGACTGTAGGTATACACCACCATGCTCAGCCTTAAAGATCTGCTTTAAACAACTGTACATATTTTCATGTACACATAAAAGGCTGTACCTTAACGAACTTTTGCAAAAAGAAATACACTATGTGTACTGTCTCCTTTGTAAAGTTCTTCTGAAATAGCTCTGTGCATATATTTCTGTATATGTCTGTCTGCAGCTGTGCTTACCCTACACTGACAGAACTGAGCAGCTGAAATACAAACATATGGTGTGTGAGGCTGGAAATGCTATGCGGTCCTCACAAAGAAAAGCTTGAGTTCTGAGTAGTGTTCCACTGTGTGAATATATTTGCCCTTGTCTATTCATTCTTCTCTTGGGCAGTCTGTCTTTCCTTTGGGCTGCTCAGAACACCAAGAACAGCTCATGTATGTCCTTGGCCAAAGCATACATATGAAATATGTGCCTGCTCCTAGGGATGAAATTGCTAGAACACAAGGAAGATGAAAGCTAACCTTACTGTAACTGCTGTGCTCCATGCTGGCACTACTGTCCCGGTCCCAGCAGGGGTCAGGGCCACTTCCCGTTGCTCCTGTCCTTTCAACACTTGCCATTTTGGTGTGTATTGTTTGAGTCATTTCCTCTGCCTTCATGTTTATGCTTCCTTCTCTCCACCTGCTGTCTGTTTGTGATTGGATGCCTTGAGACAGCATTCAAGCCTCTGGGAGAAACATGTCATTCTGGACACTTCTAATCTCTTAGAAAACAAAAACTCTTTTGCATACAGTAACCCTTCAGACATTGAAAATTCAGTGCTTATTTTTTCACACTGAATGCCTCAATCTCTAGGAAAAGAAGCCTAAGTATTTCCAGCTTCTTCAACATTGCTCAGTTATATGTACTCAGACTTTTTGTCATCCTAGCAGCTAAATGAATATAGTGTTTTGGGCTTTAGGTCCCTCTCTATGAAGTGAAGGATTTCAGCACAAAGAGTGGTAGGATAATTTAAATTCTTTCATTCTGTGTTAAACGTTAGCACTGCAGACTCTTGAAGCCAAGCCTCAGATACTTCTAAACAGGGGCTCACTGCATCTCTGAAGCATGCCTCGCAGCTCTCTTTGCTGCCCACCAACAGTGGAGAAAGGACACCTTCCTCCATTTACACTTGCGGAGTGACACGCATGTTTCTGGAGCAGCCCTTCCCTCAAGATGCTGAGCCTGATAGAGGTCTCTCTTCTGAGGAACACTGCTCTAGCAGGAAGCCGATTGTATGGCTGTGGGATGCTGTGGTATCCATGGGAGGCGGTAACTGTGCCAAATGCATCTTAAAAGGCAAGAGTCATGGGAAATGTCGAGATCAATGAACATCATAGGAGGCTGCAGTCTAAGTGGCCATCTAGGGGAAGGGAGGAGTGGGCTTAGCCTTTATCCTGTCTTTGGGGCTCTGGCCTGGTACATTGCTTCCTTTGGAGATAGGATAGTGTTGGCTTCACCCTGAACATTTTCAGGCTACAATGCATTTATAAAAAGTAATTCCCAGCAGATAGAAGGGCACAGAGGGGACAGGAGCTCCACAAAGAGACCAACAGAGCCAACAAATCTGGGCCCAGGGGGGCACTGCAGATACTGATGCACCAAGGACCATGCATGGAGAGGACCTAGACCCTCTGCTCAGATGAAGTCTATAGACTACATGTCTCCATGTGGGGTCTATAATATGGGGTGTAGAGACTGACTCTGACATGGACTCTGTTGCCCACCACTGGTTACTTCCCCCCTGGTGGGGCGGCCTTGGCACAGAGGAAGAGGATGCAGGCGGTCCAGATGAACCTTGACAGACTGAGTGAGGTCAGATGGTAGGGGAGGAGGGCTCCTTTCTGAGGACTAGGTGGGGGAGGAAGAAGAGGGGAGGTCCCAGAGGAGACAAGGAGAGGGTCACAATCGGGATGTAAAGTGAGTAAATTAAAAATAAGTAAAACTAAAAAAATAATAATTCCCAGGACAGACTTCAGCTTCTGCTTTCCTGTGGCACAAGTTTGACCAGTGTGTAAAGACCAAAGGGCAGGTCACCACGTCCAGGTGACATATGTTCCTCTGATATCTGAATTGTGCAGAGACAAGTCTTACTTAACTGACCCAAACCACGCCAAGATGCAAAAGTAGGGTGGATAAAGAAAAAATAATGATTATACCTGTAAGCTGTTAAATTTCACATAATAATAATAAAACTTTAAACATCTTTGGGGAAAAAACAAAACAAAAACAAAACCACAGCTCCTAAGTGTTGATTGAAGTAAGCCTTACAATTGCTCCATACAGTGGATACTGGCACCCTTATTCCCCTGCTGGGAGGACTGAGGCTTCTCCTGGGCCCTCCTTCGAGGATGGGGCCAGTATTCATACTCAGGAATCCAAACTGGAGTCCTTCCCCAGAAACATGATGCCATTGTAGGTGTGACAATGGAAAGCTTCATGGTTCAAGGAGACCATCAACTGCAGGTCAGAACTGAGCAGTAGTCAAGTGTCTACCTCTGTGTTAAGACAGTGAGCTGTGTGGTTTCAGAAACTAGGGAAGAGGGTCCCAAGGTCAGAGGACTTATTGACCGTACTACTAACAGATATACAAATAACCATTCCGTGAGGGAAGGGAGAGTCCCTTAAAGCAGTTTGCAGTCAGCAGGAGGAGCAAGGAATGTTAGCTAGGCCAGCCTTCACTCTGGAGCAAGTCTCAGTCTCCCAAGGTCACACTGCAAGCACAGGGAGTGGGATGGACTCAAGTCTGGCTTACAACAGAACCTGTGCTTCTTTGAACTTTATTCTTTCTGCTAAACCTTGAGCAAGAAGGCGCTCCCTTTTCTTTCCAGGCAAATATACTATCAGCTGAGTAGGAGACAAATGATGGTGAAGAGAGTGCAAGGCACTGATGACAGCACATTTTCACTACCCTATAGGTACATTCGTAGTGCATCACCTTGCAACTTCTTGCCAAAAGCAGAACACAAACATGTCCCAGCCCCTTAATTCTGAGGTGGCCACTTAACCTGCTTTAGCCAATGTGTTAGGAGAGACTTAGAAAGCACAGGGGACTTTTGTGCTTGCCATCCGTAAAAGAAGGACAAACTAAGTCTAACGTACCCTCCACCCCCAAGCAGGAAGGTGGAAGCCACATGGAGCAGAGTTGCCACAGCTAAAATGCCCCAGCTGAGCACAGCCTAGAACAGAGTCCCCATTCAACCTGCCCTGGAGAGCAAGCTTGGCTGAACCCAACCCAGAGCAGCTGACTCACAGCCAACCCCCATGGAGCTATTATAATCGGATGTTTGTTGAAAGACTGTATTGGCAGTTTGTATGCAGCAAAGCTAATTTTCTGTCTCTTTTGCTGTGCCCTTTCAGAACATGTCCAGTTAAATACATTAACTTTCCCATCTTGGTCATTTCTAAGCTGTCTTGCTTTGTGAACTGACCAACACAACTCCTTCACTAAAACTGTTAAATGTAGATTGCATGTCCATCTAACAAGCTCTTAAAATTATAATTACCTATTGATTGTGTGTGTATGTGTACTCTGTGTGGAGGGCAGAGGACAACTTACAGGGATCAGCTCCCGCCTTTAACTATGCGGGTCCCAGGGATTGGACTCAAATCATCAGCCCTGGCAACAAGCACCTTCACCTGCTGAACCATTCTGCTGGATCATAAATACGTTTTTATTTTTAATTTTTCACATGCCCTACATTTGGATGGAAACAATGTCCCAAATCTTCATGCTTGAAGGATTTACGAGGTCAGTGTATCTCCTGTGTTTGATTTGCACATGTCTGTGTTACAGATCATCACCCTTCATACAGGATTAGTTTGATGAAACTACTTAGTGGGATGGAGGTATTTGCTTTTCTTACAGTGCAGTTCCAAGAAGAACAGTTAAGGATTGTTTTAGACTTCGGAATACAATAAGTACTTATAATAGATTGACAAAGTTTCCAAATAAAAATACAGTCATAAATTTTACTTCTTCTTTCAACTTAGGAGATCCAGAACAAGTATCTGGAAAAAGAAAAAAAAAAGGATTGATTACAAAGGAAAAGAGATGCACTGTACTTTGTATAATTTAAACTATCTCCACATACACACTTTGGTGTGTGTGTGTATGTGTATGTGTGTGTGTGTGTGTGTGTGTGTGTGTGTGTGTGTGTGTGTGTAGCTTTTAACACAACACTAAACTGCCAACATGTGAACGCTCTATTCAGGAATGCAAACTTTAGGACTGCTGTTATAAGCTTTGAAACATTTCATTAAGTCATGGCCTTATTTTTTCCTACTAGTAGAAGGCATTTGAGAATCTCGGCATGGGCATGCACTTTATGCACACTAACTTAACTCTTTGTGGTGGCAGCAGGAAGTCAGTGAGCATGAATCCTTACCCCTTTCAGCATCGTGCCCGGAGATTACAGCAGGACTTTACTGCTAGTCCAGCCCCAAGAGCTCATCCCTGTTGGGGGATCACTGGGGCATGTGCCTTGAGCTGCTGTCTAGTCCAAGTGGCTTAGACATCAACTTATGGAAAATACCTAAATGAACAACTTAGGAAAGGATTTATTTGGGCTTATGCTTTCAACCTTATTTTGGTATGGGACTTGGCAGGGGGAAGCAGTCACCATTTGGTGGCCAGGAAACACACAGAGAATGCACATACTAGCTGGATACCTCCTCCTCCTCCTTTGAGTGCAGGCTACCAACCTGTGGGATGGTGCCAGTCACATTCAAGGCAGGTAGTCCTGCCCCTCCCCTAGTTAGTTCCCTTTGAAAATGCTACACAGCTTACACCCACAGTATGTTTAACTACTCTCCTAGATGACTCATTTTTATTTTTTGAAAATTTATTTTATTTTATGTATGGGTGTTTTGTCTGTATATGTGTCTGTGCACAATTTGTGTGCAGTGATCATGGTGGCCAGAAGAGGGTGCCAGATCCCTTGGACCTGGAGTTAGAGATAACTGTGAGCCACCAAGTTTTCAGAATAGAGCTGGATCCTCTGGAAGAACAGCCAGTGCTTTTAACTGCTGAGCCGCCTCTCCAGCTGCTCCGTAGATGCTTATTGACCCAATGACACTGACAATCAAGTGTGACCATCACAGGAGTTAAAAGCAGGATCTTGCTGCAGGCTTTCAGGAAAGGCTTGCCTGCCCATGCCTACACTTAACTGGCTTATACACGTTTTGCACAATTCCTCTGAGGTTTGCTCTCCCTTTCATGCTACATGCAGTGACTCCCTCTCTGACAGTAATGGCTAGTAGTCCACTGCAAAGATTAAAAGTGGTGTTGGCTTGGCTGTAGGAAAAAAAAACATGTTTTCATTTAAATAACTGAACAAACTGTGGTGGTCCATAGAACTTAGGAGGCTGAGGCAAGAAAAATGGTGGAAGTGTGAAGCCAGAGGGGCTATAGAACAAGTTTGAGGCCAGACCAGGCTACATCTTGAGACTCTGTTTCAAACAGCAAACCCAACAGTGATACGGCAGTCTGGAAAAGGTCTCAGTAGAATGGCATCAGAGACAGTCAATGAATTTCCATTCAGGGGTTCAGTGCAACAGCTCAGTCCCAGATCACAGGGATACGCCCAAACGCTCTGTTTCCCTGGCCCACAGTAAGTGCTAAATAAACAAAAATGAACTCCTTTAAAATAATAAACTTATTAGAAGTTGGCTATGAGTTGGGGCCAGTTCTTGCTGTCTGATTTTGTATCTGAAGTTTTACTGGACACAGCCACAATCCATGCATTCCCAACTTGCCTTTGGCTGCGTCTACAAGGAAATGTGGAGGCCTTTCAGCAGGTGCCTTATGGCCAGCACACTGAGAACTATGTACACTATCTGGCTGACCTCTGAGATCAGTAGGTGGGTTTAGTCTGTAGCCATAAAGTTGGCTCATATGTTTTTTTTTTTTTTTTAACAATAAGTAGAATTAGAACTTTTAAAAAAAATGTTTTCTTCGCAGTTTTTAGAAATTTGGATTTTATATTTCAGGGTGTATAAAGTCCAAAAGAGGACTTTTTGACCAGGCAGTGGTGGCATACACCTTTAATCCCAGCACTTGGGAGGCAGAGGCAGGTGGATCGCTATGAGTTCGAGGCCAGCCTGGTCTACAAAGCAAGTCCAGAACAGCCAAGGCTACATAGAAAAACCATGTTTCGAAAAACAAAAAACAAAACAAAACAAACAAACAAAGAAGAAGAAGAAGAAGAAGAAGAAAAAAGACTTTTCCATAAAAGGAGAGGAGCAAAGGTCTTCTGATAACACAGAGACACAGAGGTGAGGAAAGATGAAAAGGCAGTCGGGCCCTTAACTCTGCCTCTTGCAGAGACCCTCTGCTTCCTTTGTATTCTCAAGCACAGAATCTTTCTTCTGGCCCCAGAACTCTTGCACCAGCCATTTCCTCTGTGTGGGCTAATTTCCACCTAGCTGTTTCCTTTTCATCACTCTGGCTTCACCTTGAATGTCACCTCTATGAAGAGATTTTTTTTTCCAAACTACTCATTCCAAAAACTTATTTCCTTTTATCTTCCACATACAGTCTACACATACCACCTTTTCCCCACACCCCACCCAATATGCCACGTTTTAGATGAATTTCTCCGTGTTTGTTTAGTGAGCCTCATTCTAGACGCCATGAGAAAAGGGACCTTGTCCATCTCATTCTTCATGGTACCTCAGGGCCTGAACTTGTCTCAGAGCAAAAGACAGTATTAGTGGAATGAATTGCTAATGGAATGAATGGAATTACTGAATTAAGTAATCCCATTAATTAAGTTAAGGAATAAATAACTGCATAATTAACAGCCACATATTACTGAGTTTTAGGCTTCTGCTCTTCTCAGAACTAGGCCTTGCCTCACAGTGGAAAGCTAAAGGTAAGGCTTTCTTGTTGACACAGGATGTAGGGACAAATACCAAACTAGCAGTCACGTAGTTTTCTTAGTACATCAGAAGGGCCAAACTTACTATATGCGTTAGCTTCTGTCTAGCTATTTGATTAATCTAAAATTGGTGGAATGGCCATTCCTTGTCAGCCACTGGAACTGGTACCCCGAGGAAGTTTACAATTCTAGGGAGAAAATCCTAAGCAGGTGATGACAGTATTAGACTATTCAGCAATGAACGCCCAGGAAAGATGCAGGACATTAGCTTTCATCCACCTACTTAGACCCGAACATCTAGGAGTAGGAAATGCCACACAGAGACATGGAGGATGAGATAAAAATAAGCCAGCCAAAGGAGAGTATGGCGTAAAGACTTTTCTAGGCTGAAGATAATGCTCCAATGTTATAGTTTTGGGTGACTATTCAGGTAGCAAACTGTCTCTGTCATCTTCTCATTTGGGAAGCTGCTAACCTGCACCCCCTGTATACTCAGGTAATTAATTTTACTCCTTCTCAAGTCTGTGATGGAGTTGAAGACCAGACAGTTTAGTTTTACAATTAAGCTTAGTTATTTAGGGGTTAAGATGCTTTTAGATGTAGATAGATGTTTTAAGTTGATAATGACAAGATATGATAGATATTGATTTACATTCAGAATTTTAGACATACCAAGATAGGAAAGATGTTTTTTCAAAGCCGCCAAATGCAAATAGCCAAAACACTAAGAATGCAACATATATATAATTACTGATGGTTTCATGGGTCTTCTTGCTGTAGGCAGTTTATTGAATATATGTATAATAATATAAATGTATATGTAAAGAAGAAAAAATATTTAATAATAAAAAAGCAAATAGACTTTTGCAGTACAGAGTATGGTAGCCTTTTAATGAATATGCACATATCTGACTAGAGCTGGATAGGAAAATACCATGGGCATGAGTTATCAGGAGAGCAGGATTTTAATTGAGCAGCTTAGTGGGTTTCTTTGTCTCTGCAGAAAATGCCTGTGAAGGTCTGTCTACTCTTATTTCTTGAAGTTGACACATTTTATTCTGTAATAATTTTTTTCTATATTCTACATTACACTCTCTGTGTCTTAATTCTTTCATTGGAGATGACAAATACCATGGAGTCATGATAAGGTCCCAGTAACCCTGACAGCCCTTGGATGGCCCAGCTACTGGCCTGGGGCCCACAGGACCTCTTGCCTCAGATGCTAAAATTAGAGGGGTGAACATTGGACCAGCAGTGTATCCTCTGATTAGTCAGCATTAGTGCTATGAATATAGACAAGGGGCACATTGGATTACCAGCCTCTCAGTGTCCTTCTTTTGTTGTCTTGACTAGATGTAATAATCTTATCAACTTGACTGAATTTAGAATCACCAGGAAATACAATCTTGGTATGCCTGTGAGGATATTTCCAGAAAGATCCACAATTATGAATGAGTGAAAGCATCCTATGAATGTAAGATACAACCTGAATAAATAAATAAATAAATAAGGATGCTGTGTTGCTGTTCCTATCTCTGCTTCTAGCTCCACTGAGATATATGGTGAGAACACTTAGTTGCACCCACTTGCTACCATGCCTTCTCTATCTGGCTTGGCTATATGTGCTGAGTTCCTGAGCCAAAATAAAGCCTTCCTAGGTTGCTTTTGTTCTGTGTTTTGCAGTGGTACTGAGGAAAGTGACTACCACACTTGGTTTAGAGCTAAGTCCATCTGGATGCCTCTCGAGAGGCCATACCCAAGAATTAGCAGGGTAACTGCCATCACTCTCTAGGGCTAGGTAGGAGACGTGGCAGCTGAAGACAAGGAACATACTAAAGTTATCTCACTCATTCTTCTGAGTGTATTGTGCATTGTGGATGGTGAATTGTGGTTGGCACTTGTGCCAACTTGCAGAAGATTCTGTACCAATTGAGACATGCCAAAAAACCATCCCATGGCTCTCAGAAAGAAAAGTGAACAAAGCCAAGTAACACATAGCTAAAGCCTTAAGTCTATTTGGACATCTGGATGTATGGGGAAAAGACAAAGCGTCTTGTATGCCACACTCTTTAAGCAGTTGCTGATGAATGAGATTTCCATGGACACTTCTCTCTGTCTCTCTCTCTCTCTCTCTCAGGGTTCCTTACACACATTCTGTTAGCTGTTACAGCATTTACCTCTGAGCTTTGTCCTGTAGGGCCTGAGTGCATAGGGGCTCCTGATGACAGGCTTTGGCTGTCTACTTCTGTCCCAGGTTGAATACGCTTTTGTTGGAACTTCGTCGTTTATGTGTGAAGCATAAAAGATAGTTGATCTCCAAAAGCAGCACCATGACCCATGGCCCATGCCTTCCCCCCACCCCCCACAATGTAGGGCAGCCAAGACTTGTGTATAGATTGGCCTCAGCTCAAAAAGAGGCGTTGGAAGGAGGCCAGGGATCTGGGAAGACTGCACTATCTAAGCACTTGTTCCCCAGTCTCCTTTGCTAAGTGTAAGGGCTGGTGCCATGTTGCTTTTCAGGCTCTGTATCCCAGGATATATTTCTCTCCCTGGAAGCTTAGAGGAAGGGGAAAGCAGGGAAGTACTGTAGTAGCTTCTTTCTACTTTCTTAAACCCCTAAAATACATCTTTGTTCAGTCTATGCAATAGCTTCTGCCTAGATTGCCTAGATTGAGGTGCCACCCATTTTCTCCTGGAGGTCTAACTCACCTGTGCCACTTAGCAATGTGGTATGAGGCACATTTAAAGTGCTCTTTGGAGGAATGGAGATGAAATATGAACCATGGACGGTTAACAAGTTAGCTAATCTGTACCCAAATTATTCTACATTTTAACAAGTAGCATTAATGTCTTATGTCTGTTTCTTAAAGCTTATCTATCAGATAGCTAGGGACAACATAGCAAATATCAAAATGGCTTCCTTAACTAGCAGACCTCCATTACTCCACAGTTTGAGAGGAAGTCCTAGTCTAGAAGTCAAAGACCAGGAAGTTGGTGTGGTTGATTTTACTGTGAAGCTCTGTTTTAGATTGTAGGTGACTATTTCTTCTCCTGTATCCTCCTATGCTTTTACCATGTCTGTGCCCTAAACTCCTTTCTAGAAAGGCAAGTCATATTGAATTAGGCGTCATTTGTTGTGGGTATGGATTCTGGGGATGACGCCAAAGAGCCACTTAAGTGGTGTCTGTCAAGGAAAGCAGTCTCTGAATGCAATAGGGTGATTCTTATGTTTCTGCCTCCTTTGATGGCTAAACCATCCTGAGCTTGGTTTTCTCTGTCCTGCTTCTGGCTCTTGGGCCAGAGTGTGTTATCTCTGAAGGACCACCAGGTCCTCAGAGTTCGCCTCCAGCTTTCTTCCTGACTCTTCACCACTGGTGTATATCTCTTGCTTTTCTATCTCCTGCATAGTGCATGGTCCCACACTCATCTTTTACAGCTTGTATTGGCTGGTTTTGTGTATCAACTTGACACAAGCTAGAGTCATCAGAGAGGAAGGTGCCTCAGTTGAGGAAATGCCTCCAGAAAATCCAGCTGTAAGGCATCTTCTCAATTAATGATCAATGGGGGAGGGCCCAGCCCATTGTGGGTGGAGCTATCCCTGACCTGGTAGTCCCAGGTTTATAAGAAGGCAGGCTGAACAAGCCATGTTAACCAGCAGTAAGCAGCATCCCTCCACAGCCTCTGCACCAGTTCCTGCCTCCAGGTTCCAGCCCGGCTTGAGCGCCTGTCCTGATTTCCTCCAATGCTGGATTATGATCTGGAAATGTAAGCAGAATAAAAATTTTCCTCCCTAACTTGCTTTCAGGCCATAGGGTTTTGTCCTAGCAATGGAAACCCTGAGACAAGTTAGTACCAGGGTAGGGGGGTATTTCTGTGACAGACCTGATGATGTTTTTGGGAGGGTTGTGGAAGGATTTTGGAACTCTGGACTAGAAAAGCCACTGAGTGTTAAGACCTTAGTCGGGTGCTCTGTAGGAGCTTGGAAGATAAGAATGTTGGGAGCAGTGCAGAAGATGGAGGTCTGGCTTGTGAATTTTCTGAGAGAAGATTAAAGACTCTATTAGTGCTGTTTGCTATTTTGATTTAAGATTCTATAGTTCTGGTCAGCTGGAGCTGACCTACTGAAGTGAAACCTTTGTGCTACTGAGACAATTGATGCTGGTCAGCTGGTGCTAAGAAATTAGGGGTGATTAAGGAGAGACCAGCATCACTGAGATGAAATCTGGGAAGTATTTATTGATACCACTGCATTCTGGAGGTGGCCATGGTTGTAGCTTGTGTTGGCAGTTGGACTTAGTAAATGTAAGCGTCACCCAGGTGGTACTGGTTTTGAAAGCCTGAAGGGGTTGTGAAGAAAAACTGAGGCTTGGCATTGTGAGAGGGCAGGAGATACCACTAGTCAAAGTGTAGTCTCAGTGGCGGTTGAAGGCCCAGGACTGAAGGGACCATGCCAAGAAGTTGGGGTTTGGCACCAGGAAGAGAGCCTATGAGAGGCTCTTGGTGAAAGTGCAGCCCGCCTGCAGCAGAGGACCATAGCATTTTGGAGAAGCCACTGCCATGGGATGGCCACCAAGAGTAGCCCCAGCAGTGGAGTGGAGCCGGGCAGAGCCTAGAAGACAAGCCGTGTGTGCTGCAGAAGGTGGAGCTGGAGAAGTGACCCAAGCCCTTTGGAGGAGCCCAGAAGATTGTGTGTATGAATGCCCAACATTGGACATTGAGTTATTTATACTCTTGGATTTGGTTTTGCTTGGTTAATATTATGGCTGTGCCCTGGTTCTTCCCTCTTGAAGAAGGTATTTAATTTAATTTAGATTTTTTACAGGAGTCCACAGCTGAAAAACATTGAACTTTTAAAAGAGATTGTGACTCTTTTGAGATTGGATATTAAAGAGACTGAAGTTTTTGTTTTTGTTTTTTCGACACAGGGTCTCTCTGTGTAGCCCTAGCTGTCCTGGACTCGCTTTGTAGACCAGACTGTCCTCATACTCACAGCAATCCACCTGCCTCTGCCTCCCAAGTGCTGGGATTAAAGGTGTGTGCCACCACACTCGGCTTGAGACTGAAGTTTTAATGTGTTTGAATTTGTAAAGACTTGGACTTGTGAAAGTTATTTCTGTTATTAATGTGAGATCTTTGGGATAAGTAAGAAAGGAAAGGGTTGTGGCTTACTAGTGTTGTTTGTGTGTCAAACTGACAAGTGGTCAGTTGTGCTAAGATTTTGTGTGCAGCTTGACACAAGCTAGAGTTATTAGAGAGAAAGTAGCCTCAATTAAGGAAATACCTCCATTGAGGTCCAACTATAAGGCTTCTTAAAATTTGTGATGGATGGAGTAGGACCCAGCCAATTGTAGTTGGGGCCACTCCTGGGCTGGTGGTCCTAGGTTCTATGGGAAAGTGGGCTGAGCAAGCCAGAAAGCAGGGAAATAACACTGCAGGGGGAGGGTTGGAGAGAGAGAGAGAGAGAGAGAGAGAGAGAGAGAGAGAGAGAGAGAGAGAGAGAGAGAGAGAGAGAGAGAGAGAGAAATTCCTTAGCATGCTGAGTCGTCCCAGTGGAAGAAAACCATGTGTTTGCAATTCCAGGGATAAGGGGCCATGTAAGACATTGCAGCCCTAGAAGGTACTCGCTAGTGTCACCAACCTCTAGCATCAGGGTTGCTGGTCGCACAAGTATTACAGCTCTTGCACAGGCCTAGGAAGCTAGGCCTCCTCAGTCCTTGACCTCAGACAGTATTCTAACTATGGTGCAGGCCCAGGAGGCCAGGGCTCCTCTGCCTTAACTCTGGCCAGTTTGGTAGCTCTTTGGGGCAGGGCTGATCACACCGTTGGTTCTAAAGACCTGACAGCCCTCTAGTACTCTCCTGGTGACCTAAGGCCTGCGTTTCTCTCCTCTGGCTTGTTACAGCTTTTTGTTCCGCTTTGGTCTCCTCTCTCTACCTTTTTGTTCTCTTCTTCAACAGCACTTCTCCCTGCCCTGGTCACTTGACCTGTTACGCTGCTTCTTTGGCTGCCAATGTATCAGATGGCCTGCCATGTCTGCAGCTTGGCCTGCCTACTGCTCAGCTGTTGCTCGTATTATCACTGCTGCTTTTACTGTGTCACCAGCTTGGCTGTACTACTGAAAAAACAAAGGTACAAAATATGACTACCTGAGAGATTATGGCTTTTACTGTAACACCAGGGAAGGCAGCACAGGAGTGTCTCCTATTGGACTCCTCAAAAGAACTTGGACGGCTTGCTTGTCACAGCCCTTGCTTCTAGCACAGTAGGCCTTTGGGTTAAGTGCTCCTGCTCTGGCCAGGTAGAAATGGCTGCAGGATAATTAGGAGATTACAGAAGCCTCAGAGAGGGAAAAGCTGCTGTACACACTATTTCAACAGCCCTGGCTTAGACCACATTCTCAGGAGGCAAGGAAATCAACTGCAGTCTTCTGTAGCTTTCTCAAGCAATTCCTGGAGATTCAGGGTGGCCGGTGTGGGCCTAAGGGTAGACTTAGCTGACCAGATGACTGACAGTCTTTTTGCTTAAGGCAGCCAGGGCAGCACAGGAAAGGCAAACAAGTGCCAATCAGGCAGTCAAATTGCTCCATCTCTTGCCACTTTTGCTTATTTATATAAAGATGAAGGAGCATGAGTGGGGCATAGAATAAGAATTTAAAGAGTTTATCATTCACTCTGACTGTGATTTTTAACAGTGATTAAACCCTGCCTGTGCCCTAAAGAGGTGGATAGGCATCTCATCCTCAACAGGTCATCAAAATCTTTCCAATAGTTGCATGATTATTTCCATGTGGGTCTGAACTCTCATTCACCGGGCTAGATACCACACAGTAAGCCCTCCCCTATTCTGCTCTCTATTTTGACACCCCAAACAGTGCTGTTTATATACTACAAAATGTCTAATCCTCTTGCTTTCCCATTAATAAAAATCTACTGTCTTCACTCTAAATCAATCTTAGCCATCCCTTTCTTCAGCCAGTGTTTATGGGTCCTTGTTCAGGGTCTGCCATCCCTCCAGGCTCTTGGAGATCTCGTTTTCTTCCTTGTTGCTGGGACTCCAGGACCATCCTACCTCTTTTTCTTTCCATGGCCCACTTACTCCTAAAATACATTTAACAAATTTAAGTGTTGTCACATGCCCCTAGTTAAATGAAACTGATGAGAGAAAACTTAAAACCTTATACATCAGAACGTTTTAAACGTTTACAGTCAAAAGATCCTATTTTAACCAAGTCTAAAGGAACTGCTCTTACATGCTTTGGGCATGTTAAGAACGCGGGTCTTTCCTGTGTGCATATACAGGTCTGTGAGAAGCCCTGCTGTTGATTTGTGCAATTTCTTTATCTCTGTAAAACTCATGGTTTTTGTACTTTTCCAGAAGTGCACTTATTAGACTTTAAAGAGGATTATCTTCTTCCCAGGTGAATTAAATTCACCTCTCTGGGCCACTGGCTGATAGACTCCTAGAACACAGTCCTTCAAGGTGACTCCTGCTCTCTTGAACTGGAGAGTGAATCCAGGACCTTGTTCTTGCTAGATAAATGCTCAACCACTGAACTGTATAGTCTCAGCTACCACACCCTCACCCTTTTATTTTGAAACAATGTTTTAACTTTAACTTTTGATACAACTGCCTCAGTCCCTTGAGTAGTTGGGATTATAGGCCTGTGCTACAAGGCCCAGTTCCAATGTGACTTAAATGGAAGTTTGTGTTTGCTGATTGGTACTACTTCAGTCCAAGTTCAATCACTGTGTCAACAAGACTCAGGAACACGTTTTCCCAGTGCTGCTGGGGCAGGAGTTGCTTTCGGCGGTAGTGAGGAAAAAGGGCCCATTGTGTCAACTCTATGTTGCTCATATATGTTGCAGTGGGAACAGGCTGGGGACAAAGGAAGATTAAAAATTAAAATGATAGTTTAGAGCACTGAAGGCAAGAAGACTTGCAGTTGGGTAAGAGATAGCCAAGCTAGATAAGAGGGCTCACAGGGCTCAGGGCTCAGGATGGCAGGCCACCCCAAACCCTTAAGGAACACACGTAAGGCACCATTGTCTTTAAATACTTTCTTGTTTTTAGTAGAGCTAATCCTAACAGACTGAATTATAAGGATGGCTACTAGCAAGCCTATACCCACTTCAGGAAAGACTTCAGATCTTCCTATGTACCCGGCACTAAACATAAGGTAGCCAAGACTGCACATGTATCTGGTAGTTGGGATGTAGTTAACGTCCTGCCATGGACAAACTACAAGCTGACCACTTACATGCAAGAAAAGAGAGCTCAGTACAATCCTCAGAACTTGAGACACCTGCAAAGTTGGAGGCCCATAACTCTAGCCAGTGACCAACAGTGAGCAGATGGTCAGGGTTAAAGATGGAGTCAGAGATGGACAGAGAAGGGCTCCAAATACTCTGGGTGGTGCATGATCAACTACCTGGTTGGGCCAGGGGGACACGTGTAGAGCATGTGGGCACTTCACTGGCTTAGTCCATTACAGCTTAGAATTAACTACTCTGAGGTTACCTCAGTTTCTGTCCAGTTTTTGATATTGTTCGATGAAATTCCTAGACAAGACAGCTGGGATGCCTCAGTGCTTAAAGGTGCTTGCCACTCAAGCCAGTGACCTGAGCTGAGTCTCAAGAGCTCACGAGGTAGGAGGAGAGAACTTCTGCAAGTAGTCTACTGATCTCTACATCACAGGCTTGGTTCAGCCCTCCTCCAAATAAATGTAAAACAGAAACACAAACAACACTAGACAAAGTAACTCCAAGAGCTTTTCCCAATCTTGGAAACCCCATCCATTTCAGAGGATCTCTCACTTTTAATTGCTCTGTGCAATCCCACAAGGGTCAGCATCACTAATATGCTTTGGCAGTTTACTCAGTCACTGTCCAGGGCCAATCTTTGGTGACTGTCAGTGCCTAGGATCGTAGGTTCCTGGGACAGGCAGGCAAAGGCTGAGAAAGGCACTGTAATACTCAAATCTCCTGTGCCACCCACATTTATGAACCTTACATCTCGGGTATATGATGCTCTGCCTTCGATTATATAGACGTCTGTAGGAGCATCACAAAGAAATAGCAGGGCCAAACATTTCGATCTTAGCTATTCTTTTAACCCATTCACTTGTCACATATCTCCTAACTCTCCCCATTTGGTTATTGACGCCCCAACCTGCTTCCTTGGTTTTCACAGTTCCCGGGGTTTCTGGAAGCCTCTCAATCACCATAATCTCAATGTACATACATGTACCATTTTTTTTTAGAGAGATACATAGAATTTTAGAGAGCTAACCCCTCCCCACACATCAAATTTACCTATTTGCCAAAACATGTATTTTCTGTTAAGCATGACTAGCTTTGTAATTAAGATAGCAACTGCAGTTTTGTCCATAGGACTTTGTGTATGTCTCTGTGTGTGTGTTGGAGATCAAGTCTAAGGCATTATGCATACAAAGCATGTAACCTCCCAGGGCACATGTAGTGCCATCCCTGTCACCAAGATGGCTCAGTTAGTATGGAACCTGCTATGCAAGCTGGAGGACCTGAACTTGGATTCCCCAGTGTTAGCATACCTGCCTCTAAGTTACTTAGCAACCTCTGGCATCATCTCAGCTGCCCACCACCAGGATATAAAAGGGAAAACCCATTTCCCCTCTGTCTCCATCTCCCCCATTTCTTGCCTTGTCTCTCTCTGTACCCCTGGGGTACCCCTTTCCCATGTCCTCTTCACCCACATTTCTGTGGCACACATGCTGTGCGGCACACATTTCATATTTAGCACTGATGGTCCTGCATGTGGAGGGAAATCCCATTATCTTATACTGTTGGACCCCTCTCTGCCCACAACACATCTGCTTCTCTCTTACTCTCTCCTGGTTTGTCTGCCTCTGTCCCCCGGGGTGCACCTTTCGCATTTCCTCCTCCCCCATGTTTCTACAATACAATTTATATCTGTGGCGCCTATTTTATATTTACCACCCAGCCCTAATGTAAACGTTAGGCTGGACAGCATGTGACTGTAGTCAGCCTGAGGGGTGGAATGAGGCGGATACAGAAGATCACTGAGCTTCGCTGGCCAGGCAGCATAGCGTGGTGGGCAAGCTCCAGGTTCAGTGAGAGCCTGTCTCGGAGAACAAGTGGAGAGCGACAGAGGAAGGCACTCTACAACCTCTAGCCTTTACTTGTAGTGTACACACGTGGGCACACAAACTCGAATACACACAGTTTTCAAGAACTCATGGTTTTCCAGAGACGTCTTGTTCTTAAAGATCAACAGCTACCAACTACAGCTCTGTCTGTGGCATGCAAATCGCACATCACAGAGGGACCTATGTCTCAGCTGGCTCCTTTGTCTTTCCTGCAGGTCAGAAAATTTCACTGCATCCTGACTTTCCTTTACTGCTAACACTGGAATCAGCTTCTTTGACTGGGCCTGAAGATGGCCAATAAAAATCCTCACGCTAACACCTAGGGGCTGGGTTCACACAGGTGGATGAGAGATGGAGTTCCATGAGGAAATGACACTCTGTGCCCCTTACCGCTTCCTAAGGCCACAATCATGCTGATAGTAACAGCTCATGCTGTTCTTGTGTGACTGTATCTGTGGGGGGCCAACCTTTGGAACATCAGGCCAAGCCCCACCACCTTGTACACAATTTTAAATGAATTTTGACAACACCAGTATTTAGGTTTTTAACATGTTAATTAAAACTCTTCTTTCTCTGTGGCTTTTAATAGTTGTGTGCATCAAAACCCATATGTTAAGGTCATATGTATCCTTTTTCAAAACTGCTTTCAATCAGCACCTTGTAAAAAATTATGTACATGAACTGTTTTCATACAAATGCATTTGGCAGCCACTGATATAATTACTTAAAATGGACACAAATATATTTAATTTTGCAAGTCAACATTTCTCATGTAACTAAACACCATCTCTTGTCCATAGGTTTGACACAAAACCCTGAGCTACCCATAAGGTGGACAAGCTGGGCCTTCTCTCCTCTAGGAAGCATTACAGCAGGTCACTATTTGTTATGAGCTTCTCAGGGGTCTACACTGAACCCCCTAATGCTTCTTTATTAACTGAAGGCATTTAGCAATGTAAAGATTAAAAATGTCCATCAGGGCTGAGGAGATGGCTCGGTGGGTAAGGTGCTTTCTGCATAAACTTGAGGCCCTGAGTTTGGATCCTCAGCACCAAAACAACAAGCAAACACAAAACAATACAAAACAAAACAAAAACCAGCTGTGATGGGCTTATCATCTTAGTACAGAGAGAGACAGGCAGATGCTGGGGTTCACTGGCCAGCCAGTGTAGCTGAACAGTGAGCTTCAGTCTCAGCAATAGGCCCTATCTCAAAATATAAGGTAGATGGACAACAATAGGAGAAGAGACCTAAAGCCACCGTCTGGCTTCAACCTGTACACTCACGGGCCACACACACAAAAGTGCAAACCACCCAGAAGCAAGAAGCCAGCCGTGGACTCATGCCTCCACTCACGAAACTGGGCTCCCTGTCTTTCTTTACTAACGTCCACCCACCTGGGGGCCAACCCAGTTCCTGGAAACAGATGCCCACTAAGTTTGTTGTTTTTTTTTAATGATGAGTGGGTTTAAGAAAGGAATAGTGGAGAAAAATCATAGCTACCCCCCAAACCCCAAGACCAGCATCTATAGTCAGTTTCTTTCTTTTTTATTGGCTTTAGTCTTCTGAAGCAATTGAGCTTTGAGATATATTTTAAATTGCTTCATTTCCGAAACTTATTTTGGTTACAACATTCAGGAGTTATATCGATCCATGTGCTAATCAATAAATAACATTTCAATGCTGCTTTAAGAAAGGCAGCCCAGCACAAAACCAATACTGTCAGCAACTGGAACAACTCTCATTTCCCGACAGAAATTACTGTGAATAGTTGTAGTTCTAAAAGGAAAGCTCATCAATACAGCATTTTGGATGGTTCATTTTCAAACAAAAGATGTTGGTGTTCCCCTAACCTCCCAGCCATCTGTGAGGCAGAATTTAGAAGCGGTGAAGCAACAGTTCCATGGTGCTCTTACTGAGGCTTGTCATGCAAACTGAGTACAGTCTGCAGGGTCATGTGGTAAACTGAGAAAAGCAAGGGCCGTGGAGAGGTGGGTCCACATATTTCATGGGATGGCTGTGTGCTCTCAAAAAGCTACACAACCCTCTTGAGCACCTGTCCCTTTCTCACTTGTCAATGGAATAAAGGAGATGCTTTTGAACATGTATTTAACAGAAGAAAAAACAGAGAATTAGGCCAGTCATCTTAATGCCCATGGCCGAAAGGCACTTCAACAGTTAAAAAAAAAAAAAAAAAGAAAGAAAAAAAAAAAAAGCGATGAACAAAATGAATGAATGCATTCGGTAACATTCCCACCTATGGTGGGAAGATAAAAATTAAAAGACCCAGGGGCCTTTGCTACAGGACTCTCTGCTCAGCAAACTCAGTCCGTGGCAGGGAGGGCTGTGCAAACAGATAGGTGCACCTGAAAGTGGGGAGTAATGAACATATGATTCTGACCTGTCGGGGTAGAGGCAGGAACCCAGGGCTGTTTGATGCACATGTCAAGTTCAACAGCACGGAAGGGTTATTCCCAGGAAACACTAGCCTTTCAGGGTTGCTGTAAAAACAAATCTGTGTTGCCCAGAAGCCGGGCACATTTCCGCATCTCACTTCCGTTCTGCTTTTTAGCTTATTTTTGTCTTGTTTCTGCATGTGTGGCGTTTTCCTTACTATGGCTAACTTAAAAATAAGTTCTTTGAAAAAGGATAATTTTACTAGCACAAAAATGACGGTTATTATTATATACATATTTATCCACCAACTCAAACTCATCTCATTCCCAGTTTTGAATGCTAAAAGGCTGACCAAGACAGGGAGGGATAAGCAACTTCGTCGTTGGTAGGAATAGATTCTACCAAAGTGACTTGGGACAGACACTTCCTACGTATGGCGTGTGGACCGGGCTCTAAGCTCGTAACGTGAAAGCGGTGATTACAGAGCTTTAGGGAAAACGAAATGCGAGGCACGCCCACATCTAACCCGGCACTTCCCAGAGACTGGGAGCGAATCGGCTTCCTCACGTGAGACTGCACGCCCTGCCTACCCGTACTAACCACACCTAGCCAACCCGATGGGCAACTTAGGACTGAGCCCCGGAAAAGCTAGTGTGCAAAAGAATACACTAGCCTGCTCGCTCGCCCCTCGCAGCGGTTCCCTCACGGTGCCGTATTCAGGACACTCCCCATCCTGACACCCATGTTCCGGCATCTCCGCGTCCTTTCCCGGGTGTGGCTCAGAAGAGCGCGCAGAATGCCGGGAAGAGATACGGGCGCCTGCGCTGACCGCGGGCATGCGCAGTGTGCCTCGGGTGTTGAGGGAGGGTCCCCGCGGCGGACGTCGCTACGCAGGCGTCGCGGATCCCCGTGGGGAGGAGGGCGAAGACTCCATCCGCCATGTTGGATGCCGCAGATTCGCCATAACCTCTCCGGCTCTTTCCCTAAAAAAATAAAAATAAAGAGCGAAGTTTCCCCAGGGTGTCCGGCCTTCTCGCTCGGCACGGGAGGGAGCCAGGAAGAGCCCGAGGCTTTTTTTTCCTCCGCCGTGGGGGCGTTGCCATGGAGACGCGGGCGGCAGGTGAGCGGGGATGGGGGTTGGGGCGCGACGGGGTGGGGGTGGGGGCGCGGCGCGGGAAACCGCTCGTGGTGAGCTGTGGGGAGGCCGCGCGCAGGCTCGGGGCGGCGGAGGGATCCGCAGGCGGGTGAAATGCGGACGTCGCAGTGTTCTGCGGCCCACGTTCAGCAGCTGCCTTTATCCTGCCGCAAGAGAGAAAGAGAGAGAGAGAGAAAGAGAGGGAGAGAGAGAGAGAGAGAGAGAGAGAGAGAGAGAGAGAGAGAGAGAGAGAGAGAGAGAGAGAGAGAGAGAGAGAGGAGAGAGAGAGAGAGAGAGAGAGAGAGAGAGAGAGAGAGAGAGAGAGAGAGAGAGAGAGGAAAAAAAGGGAACTAGTGGGGAGAGCAAGCAAGGGGAGCGCTGTGTGCGCGTCAGTTTGCAGGGTGGTGCCAGGCGCCCGCCAGCGGCGAGCTGCTTGCGCGTGTAGTTGGACAGGTGTTCGAATCCCGTGTCGCCTCCAGCAGTTTGGCTGGGTGAGCCTTCTTGTCTAGTCATAGTTTCCCTCTGTAAAGTAGATGACTTCTCTCCTAGTTATCAACCCCGTGTTCTTGAACGGGGTTGTTGAAAGTCCATTCTTCTGTGATAAAGTTCTCTAGTGAGACTCAGGGACAGTAAATGAGATTGGAGGTCCCTCAGGTGACCCTGCCCCATGCAAGTAGTTATTTACCTCCTGTCTTTGGCCCATTTCTGTTGGGCGTTGCCCCTCATGCTCTTAAATGAAATGGCTCTAGGCCCTCCTCCTCCAGGCAGCCAGCCCCCTGACTGTCTAGCCCGAAGCAGCATCTTTGGCAGGACTTATTGAAAGGGTGGACTTCCCCACTTAACCCCTGGTCTCCGCCCAGCCCCAACTTTGAGGTTGTGACCCCTGGCCTGTGATTGACACCAATTTTGACTCTTGGCCCCTGACTTCCGTTGGGTCGCAGCCAAAGTCTGATTGCTCTTAATTGGTGATCATTTACTGAAGAACGTATTCCTAACAGGCAAGGCTTAGGGGAAATCAGACTTCTAGCAGCTTGGGATAGAATGTGGGCTGTTGATTGTGTGGCCGCCGCCGCCACCGTTCCCTGGAATTTTGACAGGCTCTTTGTAGGGACTACTGTATACTGAAGAGCAGAGTGAAGGCGTTGTCTTCAGCACTCAGCCCGTCAGTATGGTTCCTGCAGTGCTTTGCTGCTGGAGCCTGTGTTCACAGGGAACAGAAAACCAGGATCCTGGCTCCTGCCCTCCATGACTGCCCCCACCAGCGTTAGCTTGAGAACCTATCGCTTTATCTGTGAAAACATCTAGAATTAGTGAGTCTGTTGGTGCTTCAGAGTGGATATGGGTCAAAGAGACACAAAACAAACCCTGAACATGTGTTACCTTTCTGTTTCTAGCCATGACAAACGAACAGGGGTCATAGTTTGAATAAAATGTACTTCTTTCAACTCTGGTTAGCTAATTTCTGGGAGATTTCCTTGGTTGGTGTTGGTTAACTTTGGAGAGGCAGAATGGGAAAGGGTGGCTTTGGGTGGTAAACAAGTTGGGGGTGTCATTGCCCCCACTTAGAGCTCTGTTCCTGCTTGGTCTCTTTTTCATGGTATCTCATTTGCATATGGTGCAAAGGTTTCTGCTGTATTTTCCTCTCACCCTGTAATTTACATACAGCTTTTAAGCTAGAATTTAAGTAGAATTTAGTGGCTGCTAAGGGCAGGCCTGGTCAGAATTCTCCTAATTGCATTTTCTTTTATAGATGTTCCATGCATGCTGCCCCTGAAAAGCTGTGTATCAACATGGGCCAATTAAATTGAGGATTTAGCCTAGAGTAATGTTTGTACCTTGTCACCTGTTTGTTCTGTTAAGCTTTCAGCATGTGAAACTTTGCAACAAGAAGGATTCCCTTCAAGGGCAGTCACTGTCCATAGGGCTGTAAGAGCCCAAGCGTGGCTGGAGAGACTGGTTCCTCCTGAGATTCCCCATTGTACTTACTGAGGGCCACATGTGTGCCTCTACCTTGTGCATGCTGGTGCCATTACACCCACTTGCTTTGGGAAGTGTTGGTGGATGGAAAGGTGGAGTAAAGTTTGATCGTGATTTTTTTTCCCCGAGAGGGGTTTCCCAAGGAGCATTTGTCACTGCTTTTATGTTTAAAAATAAGATGCCAGACAACATATATTAGATGGAGGTGTTTATTAAACGAGCACATGGGGAGAGAAGGGGGAAGGGTACCTGAGAGAGAGAGAGAAGAGAAGAAGAAGAAGAAGAGGAGGAGGAGGAGGAGGAGAGGAGAGGGGAGGTGGGTAAGAGAGTAAGAGAGAGGAAGGTAGGTGGGTCTGTCCTTTTATATAGCCCTGGGTAGGGCCACTCCCAGTGGGAGGTAGGCAATGACATCGTAGGTAGGCATACTGGGGCAGAATCCTAACAACTGTGCCCAGCATGCTTATGATTTTTTTTGAAGCAGGGTGCAATGGAGGGGGGGTTGTGTGTATGAAGTAATTTTGGAGTGAAGAGAAGTGGACATTTTAAACATCTATTGTAGATCCAAAGTTGGCTTAAAAAAACATAATATAAAGAGAAATGAATTTGCTCATGAAAAGATAATGCTTGGCATATTAATGTAAAGCAGGGCTTAATGTTGAGTAGCAGAAGTGTCTTTCTCCTTTATAATGTTTTTAAAAAAATCATAATTTGACGGTTCTAGCAGTGACACCTGTGGTACACATGCGCTGTGACGTGTGAGCGCATTGTGGATAACTAGGTTAGTCCAGTCTCCCACCTCAAGTGTCTGTCATCGGTTCTTTAGAGGAGAAAAGTCGGAATGTATTCTTTCAGTGATTTTGAAATGAGCAATGCATTGTGTATTCTGTTCACTGGGATGTGTGGCATAGCCCGCAGAAAGTGAAAACATAGTCCTGCTAATAGAGGATTTGTTCTCTTGGCTCCTGCGCCACCTCCCATCTCTCTCCACCCAGTTCTGTTCTCCACCTCTGTGAGGTCCTTTGCTGGTGGAGACATACTGCATTGTATGAGCTTGCTTCACACACTTCGTTCATCCGCTTATGGACACTGGGTGATTCTTTGCTTGGGCTGTTGTTACGAGTTTTTCAATGAACGTGGAGTGCAGATGCCTCTTTGCCCACTGGTTTAGACTGTTCTCATCCCTTTAACTCTGTTACAACTGGCCTTAGAAAACACTTAGAGCTCTGGGATCTCATGCCTCTGTGTTCCAACCTGTCTAGACAGAAGTAAGGAGGGTATGTGGGGACCTTGCTTCAGAGGATTGGAGACAGAGCTCTGGAGAGGCAGGTAACATTGACACACTGTGAGGTGAAAAGCCTGGAGCCAAGAAGCATAGGGAGCTTATGGTATCTGGTACCACTAAGTCACCAGTCTATTTCTTTCTGTCTCTCACTGTCTCTGTCTCTGTCTCGTTTGATTTTTTTGTTTTTGTGAGACAGGGTTTCTCTGTGTAGCCTTAGCTGTTCTGGACTCATTTTGTAGACCAGGCTGGCCTCGAACTCACAGTAATCCACCTGCATCTGCCTCCCGAGTGCTGGGATTAAAGGCATGTGCCACCACGCCTGGCAAATTACATGTCTTGAGGTCTCCAGCTAGCTAGATTTTTGGTGACCATATTGCTCCATTGCTGCCAATGGATCTTTTTCCCCCCCATTTTTATTATAATTTATTCATATTACATCTGGATTGTTATCCCCTCACTCATATCTTCCCCTTCCCACCCTCCCTCCCTCTTTTGCCCTATTTCCCTTCCCTAGACCTCTGATTGCAGGCTATCAGGTCTCATCTGGATACCCTGCATCCCCTTCCTCTGTGAGCCAGCAGGTGAAGTGATCAAATTGCAGACACCAGAGTTCATGTCAGAGGCAGTCCCCACTCCCCCTCAACCATGGAAAATGATCTGCCCATTGGCTGTATCTGTGTGTGTGTTATTTTCATCTTTTAAAGACAGACATATTGATATAAAATGCTCATTATATGTACACTATAAACTCATTATTTGTATCTTCATCTAGCTTCATATCCCAAAATATAAATGCTTAAGAATATATTTAAAACATGATAGCTCTGAGAAGTTATCTTATTATTTTCTCTTTAACTGAAGGTGATATTTTTTTGTAATCAAAAATTTAGAATCAATGATTTGTTAGTACAGTAATTACAATTAGACATAATGAAAATCTAATCTTATGTGGATTTTTCCTCACTTAAAGTTAGATATTTTGATATATTGCATTAGCTATTTTAGGCAATTAGAGACCACTTAGCTGTTATTAAGAAGATACGATTTTTCTAAGCTGCCATTGGATCTTTATGAGCTGACACCATTTCTCATGCCTTTAGGTCTATTCTTATTCTTTAGCAGTAGGGTCCCTATCTGAGAAGATAGTTGCCAAACTATGGAATAGTCCTTTCCTTCTTGAGGCTGCCGCACAGACATAGCAGTGGAAAACCAGTTCCTTTAGGAGAAGGTATTCGGAGCCCTGATGTGAGCTCTGAATATTGAAGATGTCAGTGAGGGTCCATGGAGGGATTCTGGGAAGGCTTCTTGAAGTATGAGATAGTGGAGTTGGGTCTTAAGAGAGAGAGTAGATACCAATGTGGCAAGACAGGTGTGACACAAAAACCACAGCTCTCATCTCTAAGAGAATAAGAGATCATTTATTTTAGAGTCATTTTGAGTGACCCAGGCCTGGAAGCGCAGATTTAGGTCTCTCCAAATTCCACGTTCCAATGTGGAAGCAGTTTCACAAAGTTTTTGTAGTTTTATAGAACAGAGGAAGTTTAAAATACAATCGTGGGTACATCAGAGAGGCGGGAATATCAAAACAGGGGAAGCTTCCTGTAGGCTCAAGATGCAGTCTAATGACATCCTGAGCCTTAGGATTTGTAAAAGCTAGTTTCCTGCGAAGTCAGTAGATTCTAAAAGCTTTTTATCTTTTGTCACAAGATATTCTGACGTGTGTGTGTGTGTGTGTGTGTGTGTGTGTGTGTGTGTGTGTGTGTGTAGGAGACTCAGAAATGCCTATTCTGGAGGGGAGGGCCAAAACTTATCCCAAGATAAGGTAATTAGTTTCTGGACTTGCAACATTTCGCTCTTTACACAACGCTGAAATTCTAATCAGCCAGACAGTCATAGGTAGGTGCAGTTTCTTTTCAGAAGTTTTCATTCACACAGAACCGTGGATGTGTTCTGTGCATTGAGACTGGGGCAGCGAGCGGCACTGGGACTGAGACCTTGAGACTGAGGAGTGGGAAGCTGTTGGGAGTTTGGCATGCAAACCCTGAGAGCCAGGAGAACAATGCCTGCTGACTTGCCTTTTGGGAAGAGCTCTCTGGGTCTGCCAGAAGGCATTTTTGTAGTTGTGATTTAATACATGGAAGCAGGTGGATCTTTTGTATAGCCTGCACTCAGGTAAACCACAGCCCTAATGATATATAGGATTAAAAAAAAATTACTCTAGAGAATTCTCTCTTGCTCCTACACAACCAGTTTTTATCCCTCAGCCCAAACAATCCCTAGCCTTGTTGACGTCATAATTTTTGCTTGCTTTCTGTAGGATGTCACATAATTCTTTTGTGTCTAGCTTTTTTTCCCTCAGCATGAGGTTTCAAAATCCACTATTTTGTTTGTTTTTGTTTTTATTGCTTAATGGTAGTTTGCATATTTCTTTATTAATTTCTTAATTATTAATTAATTCAATAAAAGACTTTCTTAATTCTTTTATTGCTTAGTGTTTTTTTGTTTGTTTGTTTTTTGTTTTTTGGAGACAGGGTTTCTATGTGTGGCCTTGGCTGTCCTGGACTCACTTTATAGACCAGGTTGACCTTGAACTCACCACAGCGATCCACCTGCCTCTGCCTCCTGTGTGCTGGGATTAAAGGTGTGTACCACCACACCCAGCATTTAGTGGTAGTTTGTTTGCATATTTCTTTTGTAATGAATACCTGGGCTGTTTTCATGTTTCCAGTTTTGTGTTTTAACTTTTAATTGATTACTTGCAAGTTTCACATCATGCACCCCAGACCCACTCATCTGCCTGTCCCCTTGTATATGCCCTTGCAGCCTCCTCCAAAATAAAAAGCATGCAAACAAAAAATAAACAAAACAAGGCAAAGAATACGTATTGTTGTGGAAGTGTGTGTCACAGTGTATCCCATAATATACCCCCTCAGTCCACACATCTTCACTTGCAAATATTCATTGCAGTGAGTCATTGGTCTAGTGGGAGGCTTCTGTGACACCATCAATATTGGACTTCTCCCAGTTATCCTGTTGATGCCCTGTGTTGTGGGGCTCCTGCAGCTTTGGATCAGCAGGATTAGCCCTTGCACACACCCCGATAGTTCACAGATGAAGTAGATTTTGGAGTGTGCTAACTCAAATCCCTGGATCTGGGCCTGGGTAGTAGCAGAGCTGGCCAGCCCACTGGTTTGCTCTTATCCTCACCACCAGGGCAAGTTCTCCAGTACTTCTCCTGCTAGGCCAGCCAGTGCCCCCATCAGCAGGAGGCAGGGTCAGCTCTCGTATACCAACACCTTTAGAGCCAGCTCCACTGTGCTGCCCAGTCAAGGTGCAAGGGGCAGAGCCCACTTTCCCAAGTGCTGCAGCTGGCAAGGGGCTGGGACAGCTCTCCAGCTCTCGCACCCTTGGGGCTAGCTGACTCATGCCTTGGCCATCAGGGCCAGCTCTACTGTCTTGTCCAGGCGTTCAGGGTTTGCTCTCTCACCAGTGAGGAGCAGGGCCAGGTCTCTGCTCTCTGGCTCGCTCTTCTCTCTCGTGACGTTAGGGCGAGCTCTCTTGACTACTGCAGGTAGAGAGGGTTGGGGAGGGTTTTTTGTTTTTGTTTTTTGAGACAGGGTTTCCCGTGTCCCCTCCAACTCGCAGCAGACTTGTGGCAGGGCCAGCTCTTGCTCTCCACTCCCATTGGACAGCTCACCTGCACTCTTTGATCGCCAGCTATACTGTGCTGCTCAGGTGCGGTGCAGGACCCCCCTCTCCCAAGTGTTACCTTTGGCAAGGGGCAGGGACAGCTCTCCTTTTCTCAAGACCCGGTGGCCAGCTCTCTTGACTTCTTCAGGTGGCAAGAGGTGATAAGGATGGGGAACATCGCCTCTATACCCAGACCACCTACCTCACTGCTGAGAAGTTGTGGGGCCAGCACTCTAATGCTCTCTCCCCCTAAGGCCGGCTCCACTGTGCTGCCCAGGCAAGGTGTAGGGCCCACTCTTTCAGGTGCTGCCACTAGCAGCCCCTAGATATCTATGTGGTTCCAGGCGGCTGGCCAGACCAGGCATATCCCTGTGTTCTCTATAGTGGTATGAGCCATGGACACAGACACTGATCTCTGCTGCTGCATAGCCATGGACTCAGTCCTGGCCCTTAGCAGCAGCATGGGTCAGGGACTTCACCATGGCCTCAGGTGCTGGGACTGGCTACTCAAAACTGGCTCTTCCTCTTCTCCTTCATGTCTGTCTCCAGTCCCATCTCCCTTCACAAGGCCCAAACTGCTCGGCTTCTCTTTCTTTCCCATCTGTCTGCCACATACTGTACATTGTAGTGGCTCCTGCTGCAGGCTGGCCATGTGGCTGGTGGGCCTCTGGATGGCCTCCTCTATTTGTGCTGCACAGGATGATGGCAAACAGGTTTCTATGGTGTCCCATGCCAGCCCTTGTGGCATGGAGGCAGGTGGGTCTATCAACATCTCCCTCCTATGTTGCACATGGCATGGTTGGCAGGTGGGGCTCTGTGTGCCTACAAGAGGTCTCTGGGTGTCTTTCTCCACCCTCACCACATGGTGTGGTGGTCAGCAGGTCTCAGGTCTCTGGATATCTCCTGACTTACTTTTAGCCTCCACTGCCACCAGCACAGCCCTTGTTGTTTTTTGAGAAGGGTCTCACTATATAGGTTTGGCTGGCCTGGAACTTGCTATGTAGACCAGTCTAGTCTTGAACTCACAGGTATCTCTCTGCCTCTGTTCTCTGAGCTCTGAGTGCTGGGATTAAAGTGTGCACCCAGGTGCATGTTTTCAGTTTTTTTTTTTTTTTTTTTTAAACGTGAGCAGAGCTGCACTGAGTGTTCTTACAAGCCTTACCCATTTCTCCTGGGTAAATATACATGCCTGGTGATAATGCAGTTGCTATGTCTTTAGCTTTCAAAGACAATTCTAAATTCCTTGCTACCTCTGGCTGAGAGGGAGCCTGAGGTAGCCACTCACACTGTTCACAGTTAGAGGGAGCAGCTGCCTGCTTTGCTTTCTCCTTTTTATTCAGTCTCAGACTCCAGCCCATGGGATGGAGCCACCACGCTTAGGGCAGATCTTCCACCTCTACCCAGTTTGGAAACTCTGAGATGACAATCAGTATTAGCTATCTGTAACCCAACAATAAAAAACAAGCCATCAGCGCTGGAGAGTTAGATGGCTCAGAGGTGAAGAGCTTTGACTATTCTTCCAAAGGTCCAGAGTTCAATTCTCACCAACCACATGGTGGCTCACAACCCATCTATGAGATCTGCTGCCCTCTTCTGGCATTCAGGCACACATGCATGCAGAATACTTTATAAATAACAAATAATCAAAAAAAAAAAAACCCAAATAATCTTTAACAAACAAACAAACAAACAAACAAACAACCACACAACCACCCATCCCCCCAAAAAAACCTATCCAAGTCATTAGGACAGGCAAAAGATTGGAAGAGACTTCTATCTCAAGGCAGTAGATACAGGCATGTGTTCAGCATTGCTGGTCATGAGTGAGGGGCAGGTTAGATGAGGAGGCACTGCACAGGCTATCACTTTAAGATGCCAGCATAGAATGTGTTTGGGGATGTGGGCCGAGTAAGACTCTTACACCAATGTGTGTCCAGTTTTTGATTCCTGTGAATAAATCTGCACTCTGGGCCAGAATGTCATGTTCAGTGACTTGGATGCTGTGGCTCTTTGGTTAAGAACATTCAGAGGTTCTAGGACTCAGTCCTGACCTGGGGTAAGCCTTGTAGTGAGCCAGGCTCAGGTAATGCAGTGAGCAGGGGAGAAGCCATGGGAGGGGAACTGGGGGTGGGGGGAGTCCTCCTGAGCTCTGGGACTGTGGCAGTCTCTGGAGCATCATCGACAATTTTAGTGACCTTGTTGTTTGTTGCGGTGACTTAACTGACAAGAGCAACTCAGGGAAGGATTTATTTTAGTTCGTCGTTTCTGGTAGGGAGGCATGGCAGCTGGGCTTCTTTCTATTCATGGTTAGAGGAGCTTGTGGTGTTACCTTTTACATCTCAGTGGATCGAGAAGCAGGCAGAGCTTGCCTGAATTGGGGGGCTTCCATTTTGAACCATAGCCCCAGCTTGTGGCCTTATAACTGTCAGCTGGTCTCTGAGCAGTGCCACCAACTAGGGACCAGCAATTCAAATGCATGAGCTGATGGGACATTTCTTATTAAAGCCCTTTCGTAATCTCATGTGAAAATGGTCCCAGCAAAGCACTGGGCTATGTGGCATAAAGGCTCCATGAGGAAGAATGAGCCACTCAGTCTGGTCCCTAGTCAACTTTCCTCTTTTCTACCATCCATCTTTTGCGTCCCTTCCTTTCCTTTTCCCATCTTGTGAATTTTGATAGTCTCCTTGGAAATTTGGTGCATAGTGAAAGTGGTTTGAAATGATAAATCCTAGTGTATGGTATAGTGGCCTGGCCCTTTATTAAATCATACGATTGTGGCAGATAAAATGGGACCCGGTAATAACCACCATTCTGCAGATCTGCTCAGCCAGGTGTTTCACATCTTTTCACAGAAGCTTAGCTCAGTGGGTTTATTGTCCCTGCTCTACATTTGAGGCAGAAGTGGGGGCTAGAGTCACTCCTTCTCCAGGGAGGGTTTTCAGACAGGGTGGTGAGCAGGGAGAGATCTGTGTCACGTCCCCGCCTTCCTTAAGAGGGTCATCCTAGATTTTCTCCCGAAACCTTGTCAAGTTCCAGAATCTGGGCCTGGGCCTTTGCGGACTAGGCTGAGCTTCAGTTCTTTAGGCCTGGTGGCCTGGAGAGACCTGAGTGGGGAGGGATGGAGAGTCCTTGCCTGAAGTCTGCCCAGCCTGGCGAAGGCTGGCTATGCAGCCTGCCAGATTGTCATACCAGTATGTAGTGACTGCTGTAAGTGGGCCAAGGCCTGAACCTCTGGGCAACTCAGAGATTTTCCTCCATAGAACTCAATAAGGATGATTCTCCCTGGAGCTGTATGTGTTTGTGTGTCTGTGTGTGTGTGGTCAGGGCATAGAGAAGAGAGAAAAACATTTTCTAAATGGGCAGAAGTTATGAAGACAATGCTTTGTTATCCATGAACAAGATTGGTTCCCAGACCCGAGTGATATCAAAATCTATGGGTGATCAAGTCCTGGATACACAATGGTGTAGTATTTGCATGTACTGTTCACACATTCTTTTGTGAGCTTTGTGTTATATGTAGATTGCACAGAACGCCTATTAAGATGTCTATGCTATTAACTAGTGTACCTGTTTGTCTCTGTACATTTGACACAGACTCACTTAGGAAGAGGGAGCCTTAACTAAGGAGTCACCGTCATCACATGGCCTCTGGGCATGTCTGTGACATAGGAGAGAGAGAGAGCCCAGCCCACTGTGGACAGTTCAACACGGGCAGGTGATCCTGGCTTGTATAAGAACAACAGATGAGTAAGGTGTGGAAGCAAGCCAGTAAGCAGCATTCTTCCATGGTCTCTGCTTCAGTTCTAACTACAGGTTCCTGCCTCAGCTGCCCCTGATGATGGATAGACTTTAACCTGTAAGGCAAATAAACCCTTTCCTTCCCCAAGTTGCTTTGGTCACTGTTTTATTACAGTCACATTGAAGGCAAGTGGATCAACTATTTGATGTTTATTTAGGGACTAATAACAAAAAAGTCGATGTATGTTTAGTACAGATAAGCTTTTTTTCCCCTGAGGACTTCTGATTTCTGATTGGTGGGTGGCTAGTGGTAGTTGTTAGGATTGGGAAGAGGGAGCATAAGGAACTGGTGTCTGATGAGAACAGAGGTTCTGTGTGGGAAGATGAGACATTTCTGGAGGGGTCTGATGGTGATAGCTATACACCAGGGTCAATGTACCCAATGTTCTGAGCTGGATACTTAAAAGTGTTTGAAATGCTAAGGTTTACGCTACGTGTCTTTTCCCGTAGTTGCTTTGCTAAGATTTGCTTGCTGAAGATGGCAGAGCTGTAGAGATGGGTCTACCCAAGCCCTTGGGGTCCAGAATATCATGAATGAGTTCAAGATATCAGACTCTGGCAGGAACTGGCAGAGAGAGGGGACTGGGTAGGGTGATGGAAGTGTTCCGTGGCTTGACTTCCCTGTTCTGTGTTGAAGTTCAGTGAATAGTGCAGTGGTCCACAGGTGGTGGTAGGAGTGCATAGGGTAGGGTGGGGGGGCACAGAAGGCAGCTGATCACTACCTACTGGGTTGGAGAAGAGCTCAGGAAAGCCTCTAGGGCAGTGGTTCTTGACCCTCCTAATGCTGGGACCTTTAATACAGTTCCTCATGTTTTGGTGACCTCCCAACCATTTTCATCGCTACGTCATAACTGTAATTTTGCTACTGTTGTGAACTGTAGTATAAATATCTGTGCTTCCTAATGGTCGTAGATGATGCCTGTGAAAGCATCATTCGACCCCTCAAGGGCTTGTAGTACACAGGTTGAGAACTGCCACTCTAGGTGATGTTTGAGCTGAAAAACGATTCCAGAAGGACCTATTGGGAAGGGCATATAGTGACCTGTGCAAGCCCCACTGCTTGGCCAGTGCTTCTCTGGGGTAGAACAGTGACAGCTAAGAGTGAAACACTTGGCCTCCATGTGTTGTCTTGGTACCACCTCTGAGTCCTGGTGGGTAAGTGTGCTCAGTCTGTCCCTGCCTTGCCTCCAATTGCCAGCCCTTGGCAGCCTGTCCAGATGGCCTTAGTTCTAGACATCCACCCATGTTCTGTTTACAGTCTTTGCACCCCATCTACTCAGGCTGCTTTTGTCTGCCTTACTGGTTTTGCTTCTTGCTAGGTTGAATATTGAGGGATTGTAAACCTTGGGAGTTAGCCGTAGGTGTGCAGGCCAGGAAACCTAGCTTTGTGATCCAACCCCTCTGTGTGACAGTTCTTGGAACTCTTTTGTGCCCCACTTTGCACTGCTGTAAATTTGGAACCAAGTGCACCTTTGTCTGAGAACTCTGCTCTCTGAACTATTCAGTCAGGTGAAATGCTCACTAGTATCTTGTGGTTGATGCTCGTGGAAGGATCCCTCCTCACTCCCACCCCTGACTCCCTTTGTAGACTAGGCTGGCCTCCAACTCACAAAGATCCACCTGCCTCTGCCTCCTGAGTGCTGGGATTAAAGGCTGTGCCACCAAGACTGGCTATGGAAGGATTTTTCAGTAGCCTTAACCGTTCTTGTGCTTGACACTTTTCCGCGGATAGCCTGTGGTGCTTGTCTGTCCTGGAAGGCCAGTCCCAGGATCCACTACTGTTTGCTCTATTGCCTTAAGCCATGAGGGTCCAGTGCAGCCTGTAGGCTTCTTAGCTCTCATAGTTGGGTACCAGCTTTCCTTGGTGCTGCTCCTGTTCGGGCCTCCACACCCTATCCAGCATGTTCCAGCATGTATGTTCTTCAACAACAAAGAGGTCATTATTACTAGTTTTTTTTTTTTTTTATGTTTTAAAATTTGCGCTCTCTCTCTCTCTCTCTCTCTCTCTCTCTCTCTCTCTCTCTCTCTCTCTCTCTCTCTCTCTTTCTGTGTGTGTGTAAACTCTGCAGCCATTGCTTTTCCCATTGTAACTGCAATTCTAATAATAGGATGTTGTCTTTGCTTTACAGCCTGAAGGGCAGAGAGCTTGGGTCACATGCTGGTACCAGTACCAGTGACCAAAGCTGGATTTGCGTATTCTCTGTTTGACCCCAAACCACATCCGATGATCTATTCAGATTACAGAGTGAAGCCTTCGTGTTTCAGGAGCAGCTCCAGCATGTGTAGGTGGAGGGGCAGTGCCCTCCTGGTGCATGGTGGCAGGGTGGACCTGTCCCCTTTCTGTTCTGTTCTCTCTTCTTTTGGCATACAGGCTTGGGCCTTCTCCCTCTCCCCCCACCTCCATTGCATTTACAAGTGCATTTTAGGAAAGTTTCCCTTCATACCTGTTGGCTTTCCACTGATCTCTGGTGGTGGTCATGGTGGTGGTGGTGGTGGTGGTAGTGGAAGTCCTTATTGGCTTCTTAGACACTACTAAGGCATCTGCATTAATCTTCCTCCTCCTGCAGGAGGGCTTTCTTGCCAACACTAGGGACAACCTTGCCACTTGTCACCCCCACAGTCTGCAGGAACAGAGACTGCTGGGAGAGTGTTTCCTTTATTTCTAGGGAGAAACCTAGGAGTCTTAGCAGCCACTTATAAAAACCAGTAGAGGAATTTCTCAGGTGTCAGTGACCATGCCTGCTGGAAGAAGCAGGTGTCCTCAGTGTCCGCAGACATGCCGGGAGCAGATACATTGTAAGGGACAAGGTGCCTCATCCCCTGTGGCCCACTTTAGGGACTAGGGATGGCCAGTAATGAGAATGCCTCTCTTACCTGCTAGCCTTGGGGCAGCTTCTAGAAGGATGCCTTGCATTATGTCAAGTCCAGTCTCCCCGGGCTTCCCACCTAGGTACCAGAGGGGTTAGTTTGTAGCCTCTCTGCCTATGGTGTTTCCAATAGGCAACTGTGGGTAGCACAATCTTAACTTTTCTTAGGTGACTTTGAGCTTACATGTTTTTAATACTAAAGAGAGTTTCCTGAGAAGGAATTTTCAAACTATTTGAAACATGAGCTATATAGTGTAGAAACATTTATACAAATTTCAGGACAGGAATAATTATAGTAATAGACTTTTACTTTATCTTGTTTGAAGCTATCTGACGCTTTTGTTCTTTACCAACTTGATGTGAGAATTCAAGTGTGTGAGGATTGCTATAGCATGGGAGCTTGTGAAAGATAAACTGGTGGCCCGAGGAAGGCTGGAAAGAGGGAGGGAGAGAGGAGAGGGAAGGAGTCAGGGAGAGGCCAGGGGGAGACTGTTCTGCCCTAGCCCCTTGAGGTGCTCAGAAGGAAACATTGCAGAATGGGTTCCACCCCAGAGGTTTATTTTTGCATAAATGTTCTCTTGCAGAGAACCCGAGAGTGTCAAACCCTCCGCTATGCCTTCTACGCCAAGCCTGTTCAGTGTCAACATTTTACTACATTGCTTTGTCCTTCTGCTGCCTGTGTCTCAGCATCATTTGAGATAAAGCAGTGGACACAATGTTCTTTTCCACCGTCTAACCCTTGTCAGTGTTTAGTCTCCTATAAACAGTAGTGTCCTCCTTCATTCATGAGACATCGTGAGAGTCACATCAGTGCAGTTATTCACATTCCACCAAGTGTCCCTATAACGTCCTTTATAACAATGGGAAATCCTGTGTGTGTGCAGGATTCCAGCCTTGGGTTCCCTTGCTCCCTGAGCTGGAACAGTAACCCTTGCCTCTGTTTTATGGCATTGGCATTTGAGGCATGTGGCTGCTTGTTTTGCAGGTTACCCTTCCCTTCCTTTGCACAATGTGTCCTCATGATTAGGTCCTGGTCTGTGCACTGTAGGAGATGATGGGAGGAGTGCCGTGGAGTTCTCAGCATTGCTTGCAGTGGGCCATGATGTCTAGTCACCCCCTTGGCACTGATGCTACATGCTCGAGGGGGCCAGGTCCACTGTCTTGAGGCTACTGATTTCCCCTTTGTCATCTACGCCCAAGGGCAAACACTTAGAGATTTTGCTTGTCTGGCTACACAGCACTCCTCATCCTTTCTCTGTCCTCTCTGGCTTCCATTGATGGTTGCTACCAAACTCTGTCATTATAATGCTTGCTCAGTGGTTTCCTTCCACTCTTACTGTGTCTGCCCTCACCATAGTGCAAAGTACACAACAGTAAAAACACTGTGTGAAGTCAGGGTCAACACATGCTGTTTGTATAAAGTAAGCATGTGTTGTTGAGGGATCATCATAGTTGAGGGAGGTCACCCTCTGTGGGCAAGGAAGTCTTCTTCTCACGGCTCTGTTTATGTTACTGGAGACTCATGGACTCAGTGCTTTGTCATCCTCTCTCATGTTTATTCTGATGCTCATGATGCCTGTTGGGGCTCTTTGAAGCTCTTAACGCCTCGTATCCTTCTGATAGGTACGCCTGCTCTTTCTTGAGCACCTCACTGCTTTCTGGTCTAAGATGTTCTGGGTTTATTCTGTCTGTCCCTTCTTCCAGGAGACCTGGGGTCTTGTAGTGAACAATGGCATTAGAAGCAGAAGACTGTGATGTTGCTGGAGGGCCTTTGTGTCTCAGTACTCTCTGTAAACACGGCTAGGAAATAAGTGTCTCTTTATATGTACTGCATACAATGCATCTGCGCCTCTCTAGACTCCCATTTACGTTTTTACCGTCAGGGCCATTGATTTTATATAGAGCGTCCCAGTTCCAATTTAACACCACAGGATTTGTTTTCTCTGCCCCACTCCACACATTCATCAGTCCCTTTGCTGGTAGAAAGAGAGCCTCGCTACACCACAGCCTGCCTGGCTGCTCGCTCCTTCCTAGAGTATGCTAAGTACGTTCCGGTGTTTGCTACCCAGCTCTTTTTTACTTAATTTGAGGCTTTTCCTCTCTAGCCTGAATCTGTGGTGCCAATTCCACCCTCCAAAGTCTCTTGGGACCCTCTTGCCTCTCCTCCTGTTCAGTGCAGTCACACACACACACACACACACACACACACACACACACACACACACACACATTAATGTAAACAGTTCCCTTGTGTCTTCTCAATTTCACTTTACGGTCCCTATACTTGATTACTTATTTGTATTGAATATATGAATTTGGGGAGCAGCATTTTTTTGTATTTCGGTGAGAGGGCAGAAATTTTTTTTCTTATTTCCTTTTTTTTTTTTTTTTTGTGAATCATAAATATGGAGATCTGCCTGCATAGAGTGCGGTGGTGGACCATGTTTCTCTAGAAGAGCAACAGAAGCCCTGAAAGGCATGGCTGGGCTGTCTGGGCTCTGCTGTCCCTTCCAGCCCCTGGCCTCCATCTGGTATGAATCCTTTAAACCTATCATTTAGACCCTGTGTATATTTCTATTTTAGACAAGGAGGAGTTGAGTGGGAGTGGCAGTCAATATTTTCCTCACTGTTGGTACTAGAAATGGCTATCTCAGCCTGAGCCTCAGCTTCCTACCCAGCTCAGGATACAGCCTGTTTTGGTATGAAGTGGGAGTTAAGAGAGCCTTGGGAGCCAGCTGGGCAGGTGGTGGCACACGCCTTTAATCCCAGCACTTGAGAGGCAGAGGCAGGTGGATCTCTGAGTTTGAGAGTAGCCTGGTCTGCAAAGTGAGTCCAGGACAGCACAACAACAAACAAACAAACAAAAAACCTAAAAAGTGCCTTGGTTCATGTTCTCAGGGATCCTCAGGTGAAGACTAGAAGTGTTCTGCCCTCACCACAAAGGAAGTGTGGCGTTGTTCTGACTTCTTTGGTCCTGCTTATCATTTTAAATTGCTCACTTATTGATGTTTTTAGAGCTTACACTGTATTCGGGAAAACAGAGGCTAGGCAAATAAGCACACTATTTAATCTGCTATTTAATCTGTTATGGTCACACTACCAAGCCAGTAAGTATGGGAGAGGGGATTCTGGAAACATTGAAAGTGATTACAAAACCCTCTCTGTGAGAACAAGCCTGGGTCTGAGACTTCAAGAACGGGTCATAAATTCATGAAGTTTGATAGACAGAGAGCAGGTGCTGCCATTTCTCCTTCTCTATGGAGGGAAAGCTCTGAGCTGGAGTTAGTTACCCCTGCCAGAGTTCTCATTTGCCCACTGTGTCCTCATGTCCCAAAGCTGTGAGAGGGCTGAGCTGCCAGTCTTCCAGAGGCAGCACTCCTGGGATCCCTTAGGGTGACGCAGCTGCTCTGTAGCCTGAGGCGCGCGCACATCACCCAAGACTGTCTGGCCCTGCAAGACTCTAGCTTGTAGCTGAGTTGAGCATTTCTCTGTCCCACACGTGGCCGGGAGTCCTCAAAGTCAGGCCTCAGAGAGCAACACAGGCATGACAGTTGGAGTGGCTCATTTGTGTTCCCAGAGGGAGGTCTGCATCTTTCTCATTTCTAATTGTGCCTGGCAGAGAATGCGACACATATTGGGTGTTTATTAAAGAGAGAATTACGAGGCCTCTGAATCTAAGTTGGCCACAGAGTGCAGTTATTTAGAGAGTAGATCTATGACTTACTTCATATTTTGTCTTCAGGAAAAGGAGCTGAGTCATTTTGGTGAGCTGAGAATGGCTGAGTGGTGGCTTGGAAACTTCTTTCTCGACTTGCTGGTTTTTCCTTTTTAATTTAATTTAATTTAATTTTTATTAATTTATTCTTGTTACATCTCAATGGTTATCCCATCCCTTGTATCCTCCCATTCTTCCCTCCCTCCCATTTTCCCATTATTCCCCTCCCCTACAACTGTTCCTGAGGGGGATTACCTCCCCCTGTATATGCTCATAGGGTATCAAGTCTCTTCTTGGTAGCCTGCTGTCCTTCCTCTGAGTGCCATCAGGTCTCCCCCTCCAGGGGACATGGTCAAATGTGAGGCACCAGAGTATGTGAGAAAGTCATATCCCACTCTCCACTCAACTGTGGAGACTGTTCTGACCATTGGCTAGATCTGGGTAGGGGCTTAAAGTTTACCGCCTGTATTGTCCTTGGCTGGTTTTTCTTAAATTTAAAGTTCTCCTCTGTCATTGCAAAACACCTTAGCCGTATCCGACTATTAAAGGGTAGTTCTTTCTCCTGGGATTAGTTTTAAAACACTGGACATTTAATAAGTAAGAGCAGTCTCAGGCTTTTCTAATAAATAAAGCAGACATTGGCAATTGAATGAGAATTAGCATGTTTCCCACATCTACCTTGAGCTTCTGCCCCGGCTCTTATCTCTTTTGATTGTGACCTCTGGAGCCCTGAGCACACAGCTGGAACTTAAACCTGTGACAGTAATAAATGAACATGTCCCTCTGTCACCTGCCTTTCCCTGCAGAATGTGACCAGTGCTGTGCTAATTTCATAGCCTATATTTCCACCCACTCTTTGTCTCCATTTTCTAGGTGTACCAAGTTCCAAAGGTTTCTGGCTGGTAGAGGCTCTGTCCTAGCCTCCTGGGGGTCAGGGAGGGGAACAACTCTGCTGTGACTCTCCAATGTGCAGCAACAGACATTCCTGGTATCCTGGAAACCAGGATGTGCTGTAAGCGGAGAAGATTCTTGAGTTTGAGGAGTTGGTACAGAAAGGATGGTGTTTCTCATGACGTTTTGGGAGCGGACACTGTGGGTATGCTAAGTTCAATAAAGTATGTTATTGGAAACCACCGTGTGCGCTTCATTTTATTCTAATGTGGCTTCTAGAAAATTACAATCCCCTCCGTGTCTACCTCCTAGTTCACTTGCTATTGCTTGTGCCTGATCTGGAATGGGTGTGGTTCCTCCTTGTCTGTGGCATGCACCTCTGCCAGGTAGGGCCATCTTCAGAGCCAGTGCCCCTCACACTAGAGGAGCGAAGCATCTGTGGAGTGCACCCCGCTTGCCCTGTGGCCGTGTACTGGGAGTTTACTCAGTGATGGTCTAACTTTGAAGCTGCACAGCAACTCCCTTTCAGCTTACCCACAAAGCTTGCAAGTCCAGGTGTGTTGATTGCAAATGTTGACTGTGTGGAGGTGGGTTGAGTCAGCCAGAATTTCTCAGGGCTTGGCTTGGCTTGCTTGGATTCCTCTCCTAAGAAGCATCCTGTCTACAGACTGCATGTACAGGGAGGGACAAGAGCACTGCTGTGTGGCAGCCACAGTACCTGTGCCACCTGGGAGCAAACATCTCCCATCTTGAACATTAAGCCAAATGAAGAAACAACAGGGCCTGCATGGCCTGGCTGCCCCTCCTTCAGTGTCCTACCCTTCCTCCATGCTTTGCCAGGCTTCTGTGACACCTCTTCCTTGTCCTGCTGGGCTGAGGGTGCAGGGGGTAGATTATGTGAGCAGAACGTGGGTCCATATGGAGAGGCTGGGAATGCCTTCCAGAGCTGCATCTGCTTTCCTTCCCTCACGTGCATCCTGGTTCCTGACATGAGTCCTAGGAACCCCCATCTTTTCTTTCTTCCCTTCATTTCCTAGCCTCTTTTCTTCCCTGTTCCCCAGTTCCTTGAGAGTCATAGTCTCCATTTCTACTTGGTATCACCTGATGCTATTTAGTTCTAGTAGTTTCTGAGTTGCCTAAGCCCTTTGTTTCCCTAACTAAGTGTGTGTGTACATACATATATGTATTACATGTGTGATTGCCCATGAGTCTATGCATGCATCTTTGCTTGTATGTATGTGTGCATAGGTATGCATATACACATACATTTATGCTTTACACAGGTGGGTCTTAGAGGACTGATGATGCGTGTGGGGACCCAATCAGTAGTGTTAGCTAGCCAGCTAGACTTCAGGATCTAAAACTCAGTGTGCTCTCTCAGCTGCAGTGCCCCACCCCCTATATGACAGCTTCCTCTGTACCCTCCCCGCCAGCCAGCCTTGCAGGGTCATTGGGGGCATCTGTAGTTATCATTGCATCCAAGCTAAGCCTGCATATTTAGAGAGGGAAGGTGTCTTCAGACATGCTGCTCGCTGATGACGTGTGGTCTGTGGTGTCTGATGGGACACTGTTGCCAAAGGAAGATGAACAAAGGCAGAAAACCCAAGCTGGGCATTTGGGAGCACTGTGCTTGCTGTCTGTGGGCATTAGTCTTCGCTTCACAGGAACAGGCAACACGGAGATTCGTCTGCTTTTGCTTTGAGCATGGGGATAGTGGCAGAGACTGGAATGCTTCAGGGGCATCAGGTGAGTTATGCGTGACAGCCTTAACCATTTTCTGATGGATGGTGCTCTTGGTTTCTGTGTTGGGGCCTCAGGATCCCTTGTTCCCACAGATCTGCTGCGCTCAGGGGCTGTTCCTGTCTTTCTTGGCAGTTGTGGTAGTTACTCATGGAAAAGGCCTTCTCCCCGCAATATGATTAACCCGTTCAGTGTGAATATATGTCATTCCACAGGGCTCTCATGTTGAGAGTGCTTAAAAATAGCTTTATAATTTTCATGCCAACTATAACATGGAAGAAATGTGTATGCATTTATATGTATGCATAAAATTATAATGTAACTGTTGGCCCAGTCATAATTATAGCTGAGATTGCACATTCCTCATTTTATTTCATTAATTTGAATTCAGCAGAGAAGCACCTCTGGGATTTCTCTCTAGCATTTAATAAACATGTTAGCCTTGTGAGCTGTAGAGGTTGGCATGCACATCAGCGTTTTCTGCGATGCCTGGTAGTTCCACACATTAAAGGTGTGTGTTTGTTGAGACATCAAACGAGGACAGAGGTGGCAAGGTACCTTGCAGATTATCTGTGGGCAGGGGAGGCTGGCGACCTGGCTGTCACCTGCCCTTGCTTTGGCTTGGTTTTCATGGGCTTTGAAGATGGCTAGCCTAAGACTAGCTTCCACTTCCAAACATTTCCAACCAACAGCTTGAGCTATTCATCATTCAGATGAGAGAATGAGACCTGAAGTGACTTAGAGTCATATGTTTTATCTGCCATTGGAGAAGTGAGAGGCTCTGGCTCCTGTCTGTGCGATGCCCTTTCTGCTGTAGTGTCTCTTGGCTACAGCGCTGAGGTAGGTGTACTGTGTTCTTAGCATCCTGCTGTCCTCTACAGCTCTGCACAGAGGAGAAACAAGTTCACAAAGGCCAGATACCCATGCCCTGTTACACACGGCTATTTGGATCAAAGCTAGGGTCACATCTCTGCTGTTTAGAATCAGAATATTTATTCCTCCATCAGTTCTTTTAGTATGAGCTGTGTAAATTTTCTTAGACTAAAACATAACAGGTTGGTAGAGTGCATATCACACAGGTGAGCGGCTGAATGGATGTCATTAGCATTCATATGACCTGCTGAGTGACCTGTAGCAGGTCATGAATCCCATTCCCCCTACCCGCAGGCTTATTTTACACAGTGCATGGCTCAGCCACTGTCTGTCTTAGTCACTGTTCTAGTGCTATGAGGAGACATCATGTCCAAGCCAACTGTTAGGAAAGAAGCATTTAGTTGGGGCCTGTTTACAGTTAGAGAGGTTTAGTCTGTTGTCATTTTGGTGGCATATGAGCAGGCTCTGGAGCAATAGCAGAGAGAGAGAGAGAGACAGACAGACAGACAGACAGGCAGACAGGCAGGCAGGCAGAGACAGAGTCAGAGAGACAGAGACAGAGACAGAGAGAGAGACAGACGGACAGAGACACAGACATGGAGAGACAGAGACAGAGAGATAGAGAGACAGAAGGAAGATGAAGAAGAAGGAGGAGGAGAAGGAGGAGGACGGGGGAGGGGGAGGAAAGAGCACCTGGCCTGGCATGGGCCTTTGAAACCCTGCCCAGGTGACACACTTCAATTAGGCCACATCTTGTACTCCTTCTAAACCTTTCAAATAGTGTCACTCTCTGCTGAGTAAGCATTTACGTTTGTGAGCCTATGGCAGCCATTCTTACTCAGACCACTGTACTGCCCCTCACATCAGTGTCCACGACACCAGTGCGGAGCTTCCTGCTTGGCATCACTGTTGCTGTGCAGAATTGTGAGTTGTAGCCATGGGTAGCACCAGGTTTGAGAGTAACTTTCAGGCAGATTAAGAATAGGCCAGGCAGCTAGGCATCGTGATGCATGCCTGTAATCCCTGCACTTGGGAGGCAGAGGCAGGCAGATCTCTGTGAGGTGGAGGCCAGCCTGGTCTACAAAGTGAGTCCAGAACAGCTAAGGCTACACAAAAAAACCCTGCCTTGAAAAACCAAAGTGGGGCGTGGTGTGTGTGTGTGTGAGGGAAGATGAGGTCAGGCAGTGGGCGGTTATGAGGACAGTCTGTTAGAATTGAGTCTAGCCTGACTCACCTGCCAGGGCTGACCAGGTGCACCTGGGCTGCCAGGACAAGTCCGTTCAGGCTGTGGAAGAACAGCCAAACGGTGACTTTGGATTGAGTTCCTGCTGTGTGACCCAGTAATCCCTAACATAGCTTAGTCTTCTCATTGTCAAGTGGACGGACACAAATGCTTCTATTTGGTGAGGTAAATGAAAAGGCTAATTAAGTAGGGCTATAGGCAGACTGGTGTTTGGCAAAGTCAGTGTCCTAGCTGTGATTTTATTTTGTTGTACTGCCATGGATGGCCAGCAGAGGGTGGTGCTAGCACATATATTTACTGAAAGTTGTCTGCCTGAAATGGTGGTTCACTGTTGCCTGGTTTGGGGTGTGTCCCCAAGCTGGGTGGTGGGCGAGATTGGTAAATATATATGGTCTGGGTGAATTCACATCATGTTATTTCTTGTTTTCCAGATTATTGCTGCTTGAGTCTCTGTAGCAAATAGTGACACAGAAGGAACAACGTTCCTTTTCTAATCTACCGCCTCTTCTAAGTTGTAGTTGTTCATTTGCTTATGATGCTGCTTGGGTCGTGGGCACCAAGACTCACATTCCTCGATCGCAGCAACCACTATGGGTGTTCCATCAAACAACACGCTGACCCCACAGGTCGGCTGATGTGGCAGCCAACTTGGAAGGTGTTGGTGAAGCTTTGGCGTTCTATTGTTTATCTGGATGGGAGCTCCTTGGCAGCTCAGTAATAGCTGTTAGCTGCAGGAGTCTCTTCTGTAAGTGGGGATGGTGATGATGGTGATGTATGTGGTGATGCTGCTGCTGGTGTTAATATTGAGGGTCATGAGAGTGATGGTGATGCTGAAGATGAAGGGATGGTGATGATGATGACCACAACCACAATGACGATAGCGAGGGTGGTTATGATGACAGTAGTGATGATAATGGTGGTGGTAGTGACAGCTCCACTCCTTTGGCTACTTCCAAGGACAGTAGTAATGATCAAGTGTAGTCCCAGATGTGAAGAAATGTGTGGCTGTTCATCAGTGCTGGGGTAGCGTAGTTCTGCAGCTGGGCTGGCAGGGAAAGTTGAGATGCTACGCTGGGCTCGGGATCTTGATGTATTTTTCTTGTGGAAGGCAGGTGGACACTTGTAAAACACTGAACTCTCACAGGTCTTCTGCTTCCCCACGTCTCTACCCACCTGTGTCCCACACTCCCTTGGGTCTTCTCTTACCTGGACTCTCTCCTCACCTTACTTGGCCTACACATTACAGCACTCGAGGCTAGGCAGTCTACACCTATCACGCCCACAAAGGGTCTAGTTGCAATACCTGTGCTTTCTGTGTCAAAAGTGCATTTTCTCATTTACTCCTCATCTGAGTTGACTTTGCAACTGGTTAAACCAGTTTCCTGCTATTTTTCTTTTGGGTCCCGTTGTCAGGGTAGCCTGTCTATCTGAGAGGAAGGCAGGGAAAGGTCCTTACATATCTCCACCTAGCTCACTTCCACCAGAGAAACTTTCATAGTCTAGCTCTGAGACTTGGTTTGCCACTGTGTCCAGAGCTGCCTTGGCCTGGTTGTCTTCCTCAGTCTGGGGATTGGTGTCTCTCTCCCCCAAGACACACACCCTATTGTTTTGTGTCATTATCTAATTCTTTTTGACAGCACCTCAAGTGCTGTGTGTGTATATATATATATATATGTGTGTGTGTGTGTGTGTGTGTGTGTGTGCGCGCGCGCGCGTGTGCATGAATGTTTGTGTGTGTACATATGTGTGTGTTAGTTTATGTATGTATGTATGTATGAATGTTTCTATATGTGTGTGCATGTGTGTGTGTTTGTGTATGTATGTAGGTAGGTATGTCTGTGTGTCTGTGTTTACATATGTTTGTTCTTGTGCACTTGCCTGTGCGAGTGCAAATGGAGGTTAGAGGTTACCATTAGGATGCATTTTTGATTGCTTTTCTACTTCATATTTTGAGACAGGGTCTGCTACTGAATTTGGAGCTTGCTATTTTGAGTAGACTGGCTGACTGCTGAACCCCTGGGATCCATCTGTCTCTAGCCCCCAGATACAGGAGTGCAGTACCACCTGGCTTTTTACATGGGTGCTAGGGACCCGAACTCAGGCCACCCATAGGCAACACTGAGCTGTTTCCTCAGCACTCAAGTGATTTTTTTCAATTTAATCTTTATTTATTTATTTATTTTAGAACCATGAAAACTCAAGTAAGACTCTAGTGTACAAAATACCCCATTAATTAGCTCCCTCTCCAGGGCCTGTCCCTGGAGCTGGCTGTCAGGAGCTGTGTGGATGGCAGAATCTGACTACCCACTTCTCTCGCTCTCTCAGCAAGCTACATTTCTGCTTCTGGTTCCTTGCGTCCCTGTAAGGTAGCAGCTATCTCCCAGCTTTCACCAACGTGTGAAAGCTTTGATGAAAATCTGCAGCCCTTGCACTGCATTGTCTTCTGTTCCTGGCCAGTCTCATTTAGCTCTTTCCAGGGGTTCCCTAGTCCACATCCAACACTTGGGCCCCCACTACCTAGGCCTAGGGTGCAGACGGTGGCAGGTTTCCTGTGTTGCCTGCTGAGTCTGGCCTCCTGGACAACCCCATTCCTGACCCTTCCTTGCTGGCCATTTATCCATGGTGGTCTGTGAGGGGCTGGCTGCCTGCATGGAGGTGCCTGCCAGCTGCAAGGGTCAGGGTCTCGGTTCTGTCTCTTGGCTGCTGCTGCCTTTTGAGATCCTGCTGAGTTGTATCTGAACCTCCTGGGCCCTATGGATCCCCTGCCCCTGACAGGCCACTTCCGTGTCCGTGGGTGCTCTCACCTTCTCCAGACACGGTTGCTCTTATGTAGATGTTTGTGTGGATAGAACTCATTTTCTGTGTCCTGATTTTTAAATTTATCCTTGGAGCTGAGCATATCACCTTAGAACTCCACAGTCTATAGTCCATCTTCTTCGAATAGTCACACTTGCTTGTCTGTGACACAGGATAATGTCTTCATGTCTGGCTTAGTTGCACTCCTCTGTACAGCTTGTCCAGGTTGTACATGGCACAATGGTGCCGTGTTTAAGGAAGATAGCTCTTTCCACACAGTAGATTTCATTTTGTATTATGAAAGGCATACACATGGTAGAAATGCAACTTGTTACAATAATATTCACTGGCTGGAGATATGGCTCAGAGGTTAAGAGCACTGGCTATTTTTTCAAAGGTCCTGAGTTCAATTCTCAGCAACCACATGGTAGCTCACAACCATCTATAATAAGTTCTGTGCCCTCTTCTGGCATGTAGGTATACATGCAGACACAACATTGTATACATAATAAATAAGTCTTAAAAAATGAACAAACAAAAAACCCCAATAATCTTCACATATTATGATTTTTCTGATGAGGTACTAATGTCTTAAAAAATTGTAGGGGTACCTTTTGGGCTGGCAGCATCTTGGCCAGATAGTCTGATAGGAGTGTGATAATACCTGCTGCTGTTTTATTTGGATGTCTCTGTTCTTGTCTTGCAGGAGTAACTTGCAGAGCAGTGGGTGGGGTGGGAGTGGGAAGTGAGGTTGTACGGGGGAGGAAGGAGCAGCACGCAGGCTTTCCTGAGCTTATAGCCAGCCTACTCAGTGCTCAGTGTGTGCCGTGCCTGCGCTGCCATCACTGAGCCATGAGAACAGTATGAAAAGTCATTGATTCAAGCAGTTCCCAGCACTAAGAGGCATTTTTCAATGGGTGTGGTAAGAAGCTGGTGTATCTTAGTCTACTTACCTGTGTTTTTGTCCTTTTAGTGACGTGAAAATTGTTAATGCTTCTTTAAAAAATGTTGTCCTCTGGTGGAGAACTAAAGAGGAAGATTGCTTTGAAAACTAAGTATTCTTAGTGTGAGCCTTGTGTAGCACTGGCTGTTGGTGGAGCTTAATGAATTTAAGCTTCCTCCTGTCTACTTCATCCTTTTAAAAATTTAATTCCAGCAAGTTTTAATAAGTGTGACGGTGATAATGGTAGAGATAATAATGGTGACAGTGGTGGTAATGAAAGTGGTGAAGTGGGGGCTGGAGGGATGGCTCAGAGGTTAAAAGTACTGGATGTTCTTGCAAAGGTCTTGAGTTTAAGTCCCAGCAACCACATGTTGGCTCATAACCATCTATAATGAGATATAGTGCCCTCTTCTGGCATGCAGGCACACATGCAGGCAGAATAACTGTATAAATAATAAATAAATAGATTTTTTTTTTTTAAAAAAGTGGTAAAGTGATGTGAAGACAGTGCTGCTAACAGCAATGGTGATGCTAAGTGACCACGGTGTTGATGGTAGTGGTAGTTATGATGATATAATGGTCATGGTGATGGTGATGATGTTTGTGATGCTAGTGACATTGATGACCATGATGATGGTGACAGTGATGATGACAGTGCTCATGGAATATATATAAGGGTGGTTAAAGGTCCTTTAGAGTAAATGGGATGAAGGGAAACATTCTAAAATGCTCCATTTACTCATCCATAGTAAATGGAATAAAGGAAGTGTGGGGACTGGAGAAATAGGCCAGTGGTATTGAGAACTTGCTGCTCTTCCAGAGGGCTTATATTTCATCCTCAGGACCCACATGGTGGCTCAAAAACATCTGTAACTCCAGTTCCATGGGTTCTGATGCCCTTCCTGACCTACAAGAGTACTGTATGCAGGTAGTATGCATACGTATATGCATATAGGCAAAACACACACATAAAAGAAAACAGAAAGAAGTATTTTATGGGACCGATGCACTGCCTGCTGCACCAGGGAGGCAGGTGGCAGAGTGTGTTATATTGCATATAGCTGCACAACATGAGACTTTATTCATTATGTTGGATGTGACAGCAGCCTGGCTTTATGTTGTTAAAATATTTCCAGTCCTATTTGGAAGCTGCTAGCGCCTATGAATTTAATAACTTAAAGACAAGTGAAGAACAGGAAAACAAAGATGTAAGGACGTCTTGCCATCTCTTCTCCTAAGACAGACAATTCAATAGGGACTTGGCTTTGGCTCTTTAACTCTCTTGCAATTAATACATCCAAATGAAAGACAGTTGGAGAGCAGAGAGGGTGAGTTATGCTAATCAAGGTGCAGAAGTAAGAGATGTTTAAAGTATAATCTTCATATGGGGTAATTTAATAACCCAGCAATGTAGTATCTTGTGGTTATTGATAAATGCTTAAGCGTTTTACAGTCATTAGTTCATCTAAGCGATTTGGGTTCTTAATGGATCTCAATTGGCATTATTACTAAGAGGAAGATGCTGGAACAGTGAGACTAGCTCATGAGTGGAGGTGTGGGCTATGCAGTTAGGAATTCAGAATCTGAGTGTCTGCACCAACTCTCATAGATGGGCGTATAGCTTGGACTGAACCTTGGCTGTGCCTCTGTGAGCTGTGTTCCTCCCCCCATCCCCCTAAAGCTCCACAGTTTGCTTGAAATTAGATGGATTGTGTCACTTCCTTCTGGCCTCCATTGTCTGGTGAGAAATGTGCTGTTTCCTGAATGATTTTTCTGATAGGAAGTAGTTTTTCCCCCTTGCTCTTCTCGTGTATTTTTTTGTTTTTAGCTCTCAAAAGTTTGTTTATATTTCTTGGAATAAGTTTATTTGATTATCTTGTTTGGGATTTGCTCAGCTTGTTTATTTTTCTAAGATCTTAGAAGTTTTCAGGTGTCATTTCTTAGTACATTTATCCAGTTTCAGCATCTTTTTCTCGTCCCAGGGCTCTGATGACACAGAGTTAGCTCTTTTGCTGTGGCTCCTGGGTCCCTGCGCTCTGTTTATTGCCTTTTCTTGGCCATGAAAGTGTCCAGCTACTCTACTCTGGTCAGCATCACCAACTTTCCTGTTCTTCTCTTTTGACGCTGGGCTGAGTGGGGGAGTCCAGTCTCCCAGCGGGCTTAGTGATGGAGTCTAGGTTCCCAACGGCCTGGGTGGTGGAATCCAGGTTTCCAATTCACTAAGTGATGGAGTCCAGGCTCCCACTGGGCTGGGTGGTAGAGTCCAGGCTCCCACTGGGCTGGGTGGTAGAGTCCAGGCTGCCACTGGGCTGGGTGGTGGACTCCAGGCTCTACACTACCTCCATTGACTCTGGGGTGAATTGGTGAAATCTAGGCCCATACTGACTCGGTTAGTATTGGATTGGACAGTGGGGTCTAGGCTCTATAGTACCTCTGCTGCTGTATCAAGGCCACTCAGGGCCAGGAGGACTGATGGGTCTTGGTGCTTCTCCCATGTGGCCTTCTGTAGACTTTAGTGGAGAGCTGCATATACATTATGGCTGGATACTTGTGAGAGAGTTCTGGTTCCCCCTCAACCCTTGAATGTGGAATGGGGCCAGGGCCAGTGTTTACTGAGTTGTTTGGTTGTGGTGGGGTGTAGAGTGCTGCTTTTGCTTGCTAGTTCTCGCATGTCTTTTGGGTTGAAAACAAGTCTTGCTAGAGTTTCCAGATCCGTGGACTCTTTAGTTGCAGGGTGGCTGCTGGAGGCAGGATGAAGCCTAAAACATGTCACTGCTGCACTGTTCTCTAGGTCCCATGGTTGTGAGCTCAAGTTTCAGTTGCCTTGTGTTTGTCTTGTCAGCAGAGCCAGAGCTTTTAGCTGGTCTTAGCGAGAAGAAAGAGTTTATTTACCTCATTTCTGGGATCTTTTCCCTCAGTGTTTGGAATGGTAGGTGTGCACTGGGCTGCCTTTGGCTGAGGGTGTATGTCTGTGCAGGATGCTCTGGCCAGCCCACTTCATGTGTTCTGACCCCAGCTGCTGCATCTTCTCAGTGGTCCTTGGTCCACTCGTCTGCCATGCCTTGCTTTGCTGCCAGTATGCCTGAAGTTTTTTTCATTTCAGTCAATTTCATGTTGATGAAATCAATTTCAGGAGGGTTTGGAGTCCAGGGTGTTGAGAAGGCACCAGCAGCTGTCTCCCTCTCATCATGGTCTGGGTTGTCAGAGTCCAGCCTCATTAGGCTCATAGGCTCTAGCTGAGGTGGCAGTCAGCCTTGTAGTGCCCTGCAGGAGAGTGTAGGATGGAGAACTTGGCCCTGTACTGTGTGTTGCCCCAGGCGCATCTGTGTCTCCGCCTCCTTCCTAGAGTGTTGACTCCTGGTCTGCTCAGGCTTCACACTTTGCTTAGATGAAACAGACCTCAGAGTATTCTAGTCCACCTCCCTTCAGCCTTTTGTTTGTTTGCTTGTTTTGTTTTTTTCAAGACAGGGTTTCTCTGTTTAACAGCCTTGGAGTTTGCTTGGAAGACTAGGCTGGCCTTGAACTCACAGAGATCCACCTGCCTCTGCCTCCCTAGTGCTGGGATTATAGGCAAATGCCACTTACCCCCACCCCTCCAGCCCTTCAGTGTTGAGTTAGAAAGTTTAAGTACTGCCCATAGATGCATAGGCAGTCAGAGGGAACCCAGGAATCCTGACAGCCAGTCCCGAGAAGCTTCACAGGATAGTCTAGACAGTCCCATGTCACTAAGGATATGCCTGTAAGAGTGTTAGGAGATTTCATCTGGGGCTCCTGACCCTACCGTCCATGTCAGTGTGTCTGCTTTCCTCCCCATTCTATGTCAGGAGTTGGAGTGAGCACAGAGGTCCCTGAAAGGATGGGAAAGCTCTTAATGATGGGAAAAGGGTCCTGCCTGCGTCTCTGATGTCCAGCAGGTCTGAAGGACATATGCCAGGGCACTCGGTGATTCCATTGCCTCTAATTCTGTTTGTCGCTGTTTCACAGCGAGCGTGAACTCATTGTTACTTGTATAGTAAATGCCCTCATCACGAGAGGGGCTAGCATAAGGGTTGCAACCGCAGATACCAGAACTCTGTTTTGTTCTAGCCATGCTAGATGGACTTACCAGGAACGACAGCACAAGGTGTTAGATGGTGTGCCAGGTGCCAGAATATTCTTCACACTGACTAAAACCTGTGACTTCAGACCACAGCTCCATTTACACTCAGTCATCCCTTGGGGCCCCAGACTGACAGTCTAGTTCATGGTCCCCTTTTGGTACGGCTGGGGCAGAGCCTTGTTCATTTTAGCGTCTCTAGTCCAGGTAGGTAAGAGGTCCACAGAGGGCCTGGCGGCCCTTTAACTTAGAGTTTAAAAAGAGGACTTGCTTATGCCAGCATCTTAGGGCTTGCCTCTGTAACACCGCAGAGTAGCTGCCACCAGCCAGCAGATTATCCAGGGGAGTGCAAGCTTGTACTCCAAACTGCTATGGGTCTCTCTTGAGTTCTTTTGTTAAAGACGAGAGCATAGTAATTGGACTCCAAAATGCATCCAAATTATCACATCTTCATCAGAGCTAGCTGACAACATAATTATGACTATATTTCAGGATATAAGATACACTTTTTTCTATCTGGCCACTGTGGAAATAAAAGTGATTCTCCTCTTGCTATTTTGGTGTGTTAATAATCCTTAACATTTGAGGGGTACAGTGCCCCCCTTTTATATGCCTTGGCATTTTGCTCTCCATGCATGACTTTAAAAACATCTCCAAGAAGTGCCCTGCTCCCTTCTATGTCAGAGGCCTGTGTTCAAGAGGGTATGCCCTGCGCTTTGTCTTGGGTGTCTGGGGCAGGCAGTTATTGAAGACATAATTCCATTGTTAGTAACACAGCAGAGGCCCTCACCTGGCTGCCCTCTGTTGTTCATTTCCAGTCGCTGGCACTGTTCTGCCTGGCGTCTTTCTTCTCTGCAGCCCTGCATCTCAGGCTCTCATGTCCCCTCTCTGTTCCTGGCCTTCTCTATCATGCTGGATTCCTCCCATCCCCATTTTCTCTATATCTCATGCAGCTCAGGCTGTTGCTGTTTTCTGGTACAGTAGGTAAACAAATACCTCCATTTGTGAGTGCAGGCTGCTCAGGAGGGCAGGACTTCAGGGAGTTGGTATAGTTTATGAGTGAGGGACTAGGGACTAGCGCTGAGAGCAAAGCCATCACTGCTGGACTTTTCAACCACGCTGGTTTCTGCCCTACTCTGCTCTCTTAATACCTCAATATCTGGGAGTTCCCTTCTCTTTTCGTGTCTTCTAGGGTCTGTCTCTTGCTGCCCTGTGGCTCTGACTTCCAGCAGTCCCTACTGAGCCACTTCTGCCCCTGGCGGCCTTTCCTGGTCCACTTTTCCTCGCTGAACCCTGTCTCATGGTCACCCTGCTTGGCTGATCACACATTTGTGTGAGCAGCCCTGGGTCTCAGTGCTTGTTTTTGTCCTCACTCAAAACTGAAGGCGTAGTGCCTTGCCCAAGAGCTGAACATGCAGTGGGTACCTAGGAAGCACATGCTAATGAATAGCAGATGGCCGAGGTAGGTACCACTTGGGGTACCCAGGCCCTCTGCTGTGCTGCCATACAAAAAGTCTTTATATTTATTTATTCTCCACATGCTGTTTACTATGCCATTCAATTGAGCAAGGCCTTGTAATAACTCTGCAGTTCCCAGACAATCTCCCTTGCTAAATGTCACAAGGTTCTCCGTCTCCTGAGAAATCTGTGAAATGATGTTAGAACATTAGACTGGTGGAGGCTGGCCAGGAAGTTACATCATGGCAAACGTAAGCAACGGTGGCTCTGTGTTTCTGTGTCATGGTGGCATGAAGGTCACCTCTTGACAGGCCTGGGCCTAGATTCATCTTTGTATGCCTAGATTGGATCAGGGCTTACCAATAGCCCGTGTTTAAGTTTGTTGCAGACGTGACTGGCTTTAGTCCTGGAGGTATCCTGAATATTTTAACTGTAACTTGGTAGAGCTCAGTTCACGGTTTCTAGCCATACATATATCCATGTCAAAACCAGGTGTTAGGGTCTGGTGGTGAATACTGTCCATTTGATAGGGCCTAGGCTCACCTAGATCACACCTCTGAAGAATAATCTACCGTCTGTTAGTCTAGTGTGAAGCCCCATTCTAACTGTGAGAGACTCCATTCCCTGGGCCAGAGTCCAAACGCGAACTAAGCGTTCAACCTTCTCTGCTTTCTGCTTCCTGCTTGGCAGTGTGACCAGCTGCCTTGAGCCCCTGCCACGCTGTGCTCTTCTCCATAGTGGACTGTGAGACTAGGTAAAGCCTTCCTTCACCAGGTTGCTTTTGTTGGGTGTTTTATTACAGCCACAGGAGTAACCAAGCTACAGGGCATCTGGCCTCTGGGCAAGTTTCCTCTCTAACCTGTTTCTTTCTGCTGTGGGCTGGGGATCATCAGCCACTTTATATCTAAACCATGTTGATGGACAATCAACAAGAAGCATGATGAGAAAGAATAGAAAGCGTTCTTTCTATGCAGAATGTGTTCCTTAGGAATTAAGCCTTTCCTGGAAGAGATGATGTATTTGCTGATAGGTCTCATGAGAATGTTTTATTGACAAGGCAGTGTTCTGCTACGTTAAGTTTCTGTTTCATATATTTGCTAGGAACTGATCTCTGAGGCAATTGCCTCCCTTGCCAGTTCATGGTGAGACCCCCTGCTGTGAATCCAGGGAGGGTCTCCTACCAGTGAGTTCCTGCACCTGGCTGGCTTTGGTCTTCTTTCTAGCAGAGCTGCGCGCCTGGTCACCTTGGTTCCCATATTCTCTTTCTTGCTGCAAAGAGGAGAAAAATGGTACGGGAAGGTGGGGGATCAGTGAGGTTTTCATTGTCAGAAGGGAGATGCGGACATGTCTGCCGGCCAGGTGGAGAGCTCCAGCAGGGAGGGAGGAATGGATGAGCTGCGGACAGAAGCAGTGGTGACTGCAGCAGTGTTGCCCGGTGGGGGAAAGATGTGCTGTGGCTGCTTTCCTGATGAAGCCAAAAGGGATGCATTGTCTTTGGGTAACTAGAGGTAATAATGCAGCCGTTTGTGGCAGGCTGCCTTGTACTACCTAGAGCCCAGGGTTCTGTGTGCTGTCTGTGAGGCCGACTGCTGCCCCCTTGCCCACACTGAGTGCCATCGCTTGTGCTGCTTATGACACCAACACCAGCAGGAGTGCATGTGGCATGGGTGAGGAGACGAGCAGGCCTAGCAGGGCTCTGTGGAGAAGGAGCTGCTTCTGGCTGCAAAATGGGCGGAAAGGTAAACTGAGAGAGACTTGTGACACCCACCTAACAGGTACCAGGACCTAGAGGTCTGTGGCATTGGTGGGTGTGCACCTAGCTGTGACAGCTGACATGTGAGTCCCTCGGGGAGCTGGGCAGAGTGTAATTTTCAGCTGGTGGGCCGAGGCCGAGGGCAGCTGGAACATGGGCTCAGAGCATGCGGCATCACCTGGCGTCGGCTGTCAAGCAGGGTGTTGAGCTTCTCTGCCCACTGACTTCAGCCACTGAGGGTACTTGAACTTCTCCAAGGTCACGCTGCTTTATAGTATTTAGGGATGGAAGTTGGAAACTTAATCTGGGTCTTTCTGGCTGGAAAGCCATGGTCTTTTGTATCATACCAGTCTCTCCAGTTCAGTAAACATGTAAAAATGTCAATAAAAATCTGTCTCTTCGTGGCTTTGGGGTCCTAAATGTGCTATTTTGTATTTGTCTGTAATTATTTTATCCAACTGAAATACGAGTCTTCCTCCTCATTATTTCTCCTTACCTAATACAGTGTTAGGGACAGGAGGCATGATTCGTTTTGTTATGAAGCGATCATGTAGTGGCATGAGGTAGCACGTCCCCAGCGACTGAGTCTCATTCGGTGCTAGAGGCAGCCCTTCAGTTGCTGAGACGGTCTTAGCTCCTGGGACGTGTTGCCTTGGCCAGGCTTTCCCTGCACCTAGCCTGAGAGTTTGGCTGGAGTACTGAGAGATCCCCTGCATGCTTCTTCCTTCATCTCAGGGCAGGGTTTAACTTCGAGGGCTTCATCTCAGGGCAGGGTTTAACTTCGAGGGCTGCGATGTTTTCATTGACTGTGCTTTTCTGGAGTGTGGGCTGCTGGGTGGATTTGGGTCACAGGAGGGTCCGTATCAGTCTCTTCAGGAGAAAGTCATGAGATATTGTATAAAATGTTTTCTAGTCATCATGGCCACCTGAAGTGTCTGCAGAGGAAACAGTCTGCAGGACACTGATGACAGTGCATACAGTTCTGTCTCTCTCTGTCTCTCTGGAGTAACCTTATTTATGTCATAGAGAATTAACAATTTTTTTTTTTTTTTTTTTTTTTTTTTTACAGAAAACACAGCCATCTTCATGTGTAAATGCTGTAATCTTTTCTCACCAAACCAGTCAGAACTACTGACGCACGTGTCTGAGAAGCATGGGGAAGAAGGGATCAATGTGGACGATGTCATCATTCCCCTTAGGCCACTGAATACTCCTGAAAACCCCAACCCAAGCAAAGGTGGAGATGGTGAGGACAGCAGGCATGCTGGGCAGGGCTGGGGATACTGGGGCGCTGTAGGTTACTGTGAGGCCAGGCCCCTGCTTCACGGACACAGCACGAACCTAGACAGTCCAGCCTGGAGCCACATGATTGAATGGAGATCTTCCTGTGGGAAGCCAGAGCTTTGAGTTTCCTACCCAATAGCTTCTGTGAGTGTTCCTCTAATACCTGGTCAGTGGTGTGTGTGTGTGTGTGTGTGTGTGTGTGTGTGTGTGTGTGTGTGTGTGTACATAAATATGTATATAGGAGGCAGGTTCCAGTGGAGTGAAAATAGGAGTCTGACCTCAGACAAGTGTGGAGTGGTTCAGCTCTGGCACCCACTAGCTGAAGTATTTAAAGCAAATGAAATTTGCTTTTTTAACCCTCACTTTACTTACTGAGAAATGAAGACACATATTCAGGTTAAGTCCGAGAATGTGCCTCCTGTACCTCAGGTCCTGCATAGATGAGGATGAAGGTAGGCGCCGTAATATACTATCAATAAAGTACTGTTGAGAAGCTTGGAAACAGTGTCTCCAAACCTGTATTATAAACTAATAGAAGGTTCAGATTGTGAGTCTTGGATTCACACAGCATCCTTCAGGTTCACAGTCAGCGGGCAAAGTGAGACACATCTGTCTGGCTATACTACTCTCTAGTCTTGAACGGTACCGACTGCAGCAGGTGCCATGGATTAGAGACGCCATCCAGGTGCTGTAATGAGGTCCCTGCAGATGATGAGGAAAAATTTATAGCACAAGAGGGACAGTTGCAAAAGACCTAGAAAATTTCCCCACAAGCCCTTTATACATGATGAGCGACAGCAGCCAGTCTCCCAAGCCCAGGCTGGGTGGCAAATGTCCCATTGAGGGGTTCGTTAGCCACTCTCACCGTACAGTTGCTCCTTCCTGGGAATACTCAAGACTGGTACTCAGAACAGTCTGCTATTGATCATCTGTCGGACACTGTTAACAAGGACAGACTCCAGACGAAACAAGGTTTGCTTAATAAGTCCCTCTGGCCCAAGTGTCGGGTGCTGGAGAAATATGTCTGACAGATGATTAAGTTGTCGAGAAGCTGGGAAGTCTTACTAGTTACTGTTTGTGTCTCATGATGAGAAGCTAAGAAAACACAGCATCTGAAGTGGGCAAAAGAGGAGGCAGGATTCTCGAGGGTCAGCATCACTATTGCTGCTGGAATGTGCCTGCGCTGCCATGGGCCAGCATCACCAGTATGCCTGCGCTGTCATGGGTCAGCATCACCATTGCTGCTGGCATATGCCTGTGCTGCCATGGGTCATCATCACCATTGCTAGTGTGTGCCTGCACTGCCATGGGTCAGCATCACCATTGCTGCTGGCATGTCCCTGTGTTGCCATGGGTCAGCATCACCATTGCTGCTGGCATGTTCCTGTACTGCCATGGGTCAGCATCACCATTGCTGCTGGCATGTCCCTGCGCTGCCATGGGTCAGCATCACCATTGCTAGTGTATGCCTGCACTGCCATGGGTCAGCATCACCATTGCTGCTGATGTGTGCTTGCGCTGCCGTGGGTCAGCATCGCCATTGCTAGTGTGTGCCTGTGCTGCCTCCACTCTCAAAGGCTTTGGGAGTGCCACAGAAACACAAGTTAGGGGAAAGTCATTCACAGTCACTTCTCAATTTGCAAGGAATGTTTGAAGGAAAAGAGGAGGAAAGCTTACATAGACTAGGAATCTGCTTTCCTGAGGGAGGCTTCCCGGGAGACAAGTTCCAGTCAAGGCGTTTGCCTTGACTGTTTGGGTTGAGCAGACGTCAACTTAGGAAGACAGGCTGTTTCTTTATAATGCTCACCTGGCAGACAGGAGTTGGCGAGTGAACATGGCTAGCACGGGAAAGTAGCTTTTGTAAAGGCTTTAGTTCTTTTTTGTCAGTCTTGCTTACTAGTCCTGATGTGAATTGATGTGCAGCAACGGGTTGGTGGTGGTGGTGCTCCCCTTTTCTGAGGAGAAAGGGAAGGGGGAAGGGCAAGAAGGTGGGTGGGTGAGATCAGGAGGAGAGGAGGGAGGGGGCTGAAATCAGTATGTAAAGTAAATAAATTAATTTAAGAAAAAGATTTTCTTACTCAAATGAAATGGAGCATCAATCAGGCAGAAAACAATTTTATATTTTATTTGTTTATTTTTATAAACAAGAACAGGAGAAATGATGGTAAAGCACGTGACCTTACAGGGGGTTCTGTTGTTTATGGGTGTTTTGTGAGATGTACAGTCTGACTTCTACCCTTCCCTCCTTACCTAAAGATGTCATTATGCATGAAAGACTTCCTCCCCTCCCTGATGGTGTGATCTGTCTTTGACCCTGGCCCTCCACAACTGGTCCCCGATGCCTGCCCCTCCACGTTATCCTCAGAGCTACCTGCGATGCCTGCCCCTCCACGTTATCCTCAGAGCTACCTGCTGAGGAACCAGCAACTGACAGAGGCAAAGGTCAACCTTCTGCCTGGGAAGCTAGTTTCTCAAAGATGGCTTGTCCAGCTTACTCCTGCGTATTCCTTGGCTTCAATCAGTTTAGGTTAACCTATAAGGACTAGCCATGTCTGTATGTGTGTAAAAGAGTCCCTTCCTCTGAGCTCTAGAACTCCATTCAAAGTCTCAAATCAATCCTCCTTGGACAGGCCAAGTGTTTACTGTGTTTGTGTTGCTTTCTTGCACATACCCCAAAGACAGCTTTGGGCCATTCCTCCCCTGAGGGCAGTTTTCCAGCACAGAGTTTGGTACCCACTGAATCCTCTTACCCAAGGACCAAATGAATGTGTCACTATATGAAATGGTCATCTTCTGTTCTCCTGATGTTGTCTCTTAGAGGTTGTGCTCCATCCTACCTGTCACATCTCAGGAAGCATCATTAGTGACCAACAGAATATAAATTAAAATGATATAGAATTTTAATTTTTTATTCAAATTGTTGAAATCTCTTAAGTATATAATAGTATTCTTCATTGATATAAGTATGGAAAGATAGAAGTTCCTAGATCCCGGTAGACTGTAAATGGGCAAAGTGTTTCACAGAGCATTCTAATAGAACCTGTTAAAATCCTAAATGAGCACACCCTCTCCCTGCCAAGCTGAGATCAGTCAGTGAATCCCAGGGCATAAAAGGAAAGGGAAATATGATTGCTTAGTGCGTGCAAATATTGGTTCAATTTTGCACAGTGATGAGAATGTTGTAATACTACCTAACATATTAGCGTAAACACGTAGTATATACTGTTCACTGTTTATAAGTTAGTGAGAAGAGACTTTCTGTCAAAACAGTTAAGTGAATTATGCATTTTCTATAGAAATACCACATAAACATAAAACGATATAGGAGAAATGCTAAAATACATTAGTGTATGCTTGAAGTTTGCTAAACTGAGCGTGCATGAGCTTTTCTCTGTGACTTTACATTCTTTTCAGTGTTTCTTATGCTTTTGACCCTTTCTATATATTTTAAGATTTTAATGACCTATTTTCAGTCTAATAATTCTATTTTTACTTACCTTTTTTTTTTTTTTTTTTTTTGGAGGTAAATCTAATGTAAAATTTTACCATATTAACAACCTTGGAGCATATATTTTTATGGTTTTAAGCATGGTCAAAATGTGTATGCTATTACAACTGCCTAATTCTAGGACATTCTCAGCCACTGTTAAGCAAAACTGAACCAACACTTGTACCCACTAAGCAATCATAGTTTCCTTTCCTCCAAGGCCTTGGAGGTCACTGACTGACAGTGTGTTCCTGTGGATGTCCACGTTCCATGTTTCATGTAAACAGGAGTCTTAAAGCATGGCCTTCTGTGTCTGGCTCCTTTTACTTAGCATGCTGTTTTCATGATTTATCCCTGTGGTAGCATGTGCCAGTTTACTTTTTTTCATGCAGGAATGACATTTATTATGAAAAATTAGCTTCTTTGCCCCTTTCGGCTCTTGTGAATAATGCTTCTATGAACAGTAGTGCACAGATCTGCACGTGCATATATGTTTTCATTTCTTTTAAGTACGTACCTAGGAATGGAATGGCTGGGTTATGTAATTCTGTGTTTAAACTTTTTGAGTGTGTATGTGTGTGTTTTATGTGTGGTGTATGTATGTGTGTGTGTGTGTGTGTGGTATGTGTGTAAGTATGTGTATGGAGTATGTGTATATGTGGTGTGTGTGTATGTTGTAAATGTGGAGGGATTAGGAGGATGTTACATGTTCTTCTATTACTGTTTTGTTCTTTTGAGTCAAGTCTCTCATTTAATTGTGAGCTCAGCATTTTGATGGTCAGCAAACTCAAAATCCACCTGTCTCTACATATGCAGGAGACTAGTAACAGTCACATTATACAGAACAATTAAGATGAGAGTCTACAATAAAATGCCCACATGGCTAATCTTGCACTTTGGGGCCATCATTAAGTAAGAGTACTTAGACTTGAGTACTGTGATACCTGGATGGTTGCTCTCATGACCAAGATCACCATGGCGTGACTCACAGGCAGGGGGCATAGACAGTGGGTATACACAAAAATGGTATGTAGACATTTCAGCATGCTGTGTACTTGATAGCGCATTTGACATGTTTGCATCGGAGATGGATAATGGTGGTTGTGCCAAGAGAGACCTTGTTATGCTGAGGAGGCTCAGCAGCACTCAGTGGCTCTTCAGTCTCCTTTTCCTTTATGATGTGTGATTTACTTGTGACTTAAATTCTTCTCTAGCACATTTTGCCCTTTTCTTTTGTATTTAATAGATTAATTGCTTGTACAGTTTAATTTTAAAACATATTTCTTGAGACTTTAATTAAAACCAGCTTCTTACAGTATGAACATTTCTTCCAGAGTCTTTCATTAGGAGCCCCGTGTTCTTCTGGTTCTTTTTGTGAAAGTCCATAAAGTCTGAAGCTCGCCCAGGCTTAGTTTCTCTCTAATGGCTTATGCTCAGGTTTAACCTTCACAATTCATTTTAACTTGAGAGATACTTGAAATGGCTTAATTACAATTTTAACTGAGCAGTAATTGATTTATTGCTTTTCTCTCCCTCTATAACATGAAGGTTCCTAAATCCTCTGCTTTACTTGAGAGCCCTTTACTTTTTGCTCACAGAGGAGCTTGTCTGCAGAATGACCTTTCACTTTCTCCCTCTTGCAAGTCAAGTCTCTGGCTGTTTTCCAAGCTGTAGATCCAGACAAAAACATTGCCAAATGGACTGAGCACCAAGCTCCAGTGTATGTGTGTGTGACTGTGATATATGGTTTGGGATGTGTGTGACTGTGATATATAGAGGTGTGTGTGTGTGTGTGTGTGTGTGTGTGTGTGTGTTTTGGTACTTGTGTGCATGGAGAGCTGGGTCACTGTTTAAGGAAGTATTTACGGGTCTTCCAAGAGCCCCATTTGGCTGTTTCATCTTCTTCCCCTCTGCAGAACCCTCAGTATAGAACTTATCTCTTTTCTAATTCTGTGTTCACTACCCATTGACCATGGGTCTGCTTTGTGCCTGGTTGCTATGCTGGGTACTGAGGGGTCCCAAGTACTGCGCTCGTTAGCTGTGCTTCTCTGGAGGATGATAATTACCTAAGAGGTACTGCAAATGCAATGGGGGTGCTAAATCTGGGCTGCTCAAGTGGGGATCATATGCTCTAGGTTGAGGGTAAAAGGAGGCTTCCTAGGGAAGTTGATGTAAAAGACTTTAGACCTGTTACTGAACTAAAATAATAAAAAGGAAAAGGAAAAAAGATGGCTGGTCCTGGGTCTTTGGTACCCGATGAATTGAAAAAAAAAAAAAAAAAAAAGAAAGAAAGAAAGAAAGAAAAAGGAAAGGAATATCACTGGTCCTAGGTATTGTGGAGGAAAAATTTATTTTAGATAAAAGGGAGCAACTAGCCAGAGGTAGACACATGTGAGAGAGTCCAGAGTAGTCAAAACCTTGAGCCATGTGAGAATGGGAAGGGGAAGGGAGGGGGGAGAGAGTTGGCCTAAAGGTACAAAGAGAATGAGTAGCCAAAATGGTTGGATTATAAAGGGACTAGCAGCCCAGCATCTGGCAGGGAGATGTTTAGGGAAGGAGGCCAGGAGGGCCCTGTAACACAGGTATGGACTCAGGGATGTTGGGAGAACTTGGTGGCTAGCCTCCTCTTTGATATGATAAATAGGCACCTGAGCCATTTGTCCAAGGTTTGACACCTATCACTTATGTTGTCTCTTCTGGACATTTGTTACAGGTAAAGCCATTTTCAATAATGCATGAGTATGTTCCTCTAACATGGTTGTAAAGTTCACTGACTAAGACAGACAGTCTTACAGTTCTGTTGAAACCTTAGCTCTGCCACTGACTAGTTCTGTGACCTTGGGTCATGTTAACTAATCTCTGCAAGTCTCAGCATTGTGTGTATGTGTGTGAGTGCCTGCATATATCTACGCACCACATGTATGATGCTGCCAGCAGAAACCAGAGAAGAACATCAGATTCCATAGCGCTCGAGTTACAAGTTGTGGGCCACCTGGTGTAGGAGCTGGGAAACAGAGCTGGGTTCTCTGTCAGAACTTGCAAATGCTCTGACCCATTGCTTCAGTGTTCTTGGCTGTGCAATGGGGACAGTGCTGATGACATCCCTGGGGAGTAAAAGGAAGCAGTACTTGTGCAGTCAGTGCTCAGCAGGCTGCCTCTGGTGTGTGTGCATCACATCGCTCACCATGCCTGTCCTTTCCGCAGTACAGCTGATGGGACTGCAGGGAGGGAACAGCTTTGGCCTTTGGCCTCTGGTGCCTCAGCTGTGCTGTAGAGCTGGATGCAGGCTTTCCCCATGCAGCATTGTTCAGAAACCTAAAAGGCTCCTGCTCCTCGGGTTCTGATAAATAATTCATTGTCTCCCCTATTGCTTCCCAGGCTTTGGAAATAAATGTCAGGAAGATTGACTGTCAGGGCCCTGCAATGTTAGTCTTTCCAAAATTTTCAGGATCTGGTGCTATCGTGACGAGAGACCAGGGTGCCATGTAAGAATGCTGGGAGGCTGCCTATCTGCAGTGCAGCCATGATTAGATCAGTGTGACCTTAATTGTACTTTGCTTTCTTGGGGTGTGAGCTCTTTTAAAATGACAAAATCAAGGAAGTGCATACATTGAATCAGAGTGAACAGGGATGCGTGCACATCTAGCTAGGAATCACATTATCTAATGATGGCCCAGTTGGTGAGGTTTTTGTTTGTTTTGTTTTATTTTGTTTTGTTTGAGACAGGGCTTCTCTGTACAGCCTTGGCTGTTCTAGAACTCGCTCTGTAGACCAGACTGGCCTCAGACTCACAAAGCTTTCTGCTGAGTACTGGGATTAAAAGCACAAACCACCACTGTCTGCAGTACTTTCTTAACTAGGTTATTGCAAGTCAGAATGTTAAGGCTACAATGGAACAGCATATAGCTGCCATGCTGTCAATCACTCTTGAGTATGCTGGCCACCGTGACATGGCTGTACTTACAACAGGGGCTCTGTAAAGCAGAGACTGATTCGTGCTTAGAAATTTGAGGTGTCGGGAGGATTGAACCCAGGGCTGTCCAATGCGAAGGCATTTTCACTGCACTGCACACTGAGTCCGGATGTTTACAGCTGACCACTGTTAGCCAGCCCGAGGGGCTTCAGTGGGAAGGCCTCTTGTGGTAGAGAATAAGGACACTCACATTCCAGTTCTGCATGCTCAGCAAACGGTTCTGGAAAAACTGCCAGGCCTTGGGAATCTCTGGGTTGTTGGTTTGTTTCCTACTTAATGAATTATATTTAGTATACATCTCACAAAGTTTTTAAAGCAATAAAAGGAGATAGTAGCTGGGAAAGAGTCTCACGAACTTGAATGATGTACAAAGGAAAGGCTTACATTGTTAAACTTTTTATTTTGTTGGGCTTTTTCTTTTGGCTTAATTTGAGAGCCTCTACCTGGTTCTTTCTGTTCTTTGACAGGGTTTTGGTCTTAGATCTACAAGGCTGGTTTTCTCAGATGAACCATGGTGCTGCCCCTTTCTTTTGTTAGAAACTTAGAACACAAGACGCAGCTAATTCTCCAAAAGCCTCTTTGGCTGTCATCACCATTTTGTCTTACCTGCTTACTGCTCAGCAAGACCTGGGAACTAAAAGGCAGCACAAGCCTCAGGATTTACAGTAGTAAGAGAGGGAAAGGACTCAGGAAGCCGTGGCTAAGTCCACAGCCGTGGTGTGTGGGTGTGAAGTAATCAAGTGATGAGGATATGGCAGGTCCTGCCTTGGTAGCTGTCAGCAGGCTCGAGGAGTAGGTGCTAGGATTTGGACAGGGCCACCTTCTAGAATGTACATTAGGGTGTGACGTGGAGGAAAGGAAGTGGGCATGGGTGAGGGAAAGAGGACATCAATGTATGTGCTTGTTCAGCAAACTCAGAGCAATTGCACTGGACAGTGTAAGGGGACGCATAGGAGAGAGTGGAGGTTCTCTATGTGTGTACATGGGTATTCACACAGGTGAGTGTGTGTGTGTGTGCGCGCGTGCGTGTGTGCGTGCGTGCATGCGTGCGTGCGTGCGTGCGTGTGTGTGTGTGTGTGTGTGTGTGTGTGTGTGTGTTATGTACTGAAGGGCTTAGGGAAAGCATGACATTCTGTTACTTTTCCTAGGGAGACATAAACAATGTCTGTGTATCCAAAATCAACAGACCAGAGAGATGATTTCATCTAGGTCTATCTTAGGGAACCAGTGAATTTTCTGGGCTCACTTATAGGAGCACAGAGGAGGGTTACTTACAGGAACATGCATGACCTAAAAACAGTGGCTTCACCCAGAAGTCCCACATTGCATGGGTGACAGCTTCCTTACAATTGCATAGATAGAGCCTACCTTTTCTTTAATCCTCTGCCTTCTACGTACTCTTGCACCTCCTGCTCCACTTCTGAGAAAACAAAGGGACACATCATGCCCGGTGAACAGTGTTCCCCAATACCTTGTCCGAGGATTGTGGGGCAGATATATCCAGAACAATGGGAAGTTCCAGAGTCAGGAGATAATAAGGAGATGAGGACTAGTAGTGGGAAAAACCTGGAACAGAAGGCTGAGAGGACAGAGCCACCTGAGAACAGAAAGAGCTTACTTGACAGACTTAGGACAAATGGCCAGAGCTCTGTGACAGACCAAGGTAAGGGACTCAGGGAGGTGCAGAGGAGGAACCCAACAGCTTTGTTGTGATGCTTTGACTTGAGGCTGCGTGGTTTTCTTTCCAGCTCCAGATTCTCAGCTTTTCCTGAAATGTGGGTAGTTGACAGCAGCAACTTGTTTTCAGAACTTAAATTATTCCAAGCTCATTTATGAATATTTCATTTTTAGCTAACTAATTGGTTTCGAGGATCTGAATTATGGATGCAGAGGATGGAAGATTAGTTTTGTCATCGTTGTGTTGGAAGCTTTCAGGGCTGATTTTACTTCTTCCTTAACTACCAGATCCCACACTGCTCATTAATTTAGTCTGGGACACTGGCTTAGGAGCTAAGGGACGGAACATATAATCAGGAGGAGGACTCTTCCTGCACAGAGCACCCAGTTTACTGGCAAAGAGACTCACAGGCAGTCTGTCCTGCTGCCCACTGTGCTGTGCTCCCACTGTGGCTCATGAGTACACACCAGCTGGCTATCTCTGGACAAAGCACCGTTTACACTCACTTTCCTAGTCCGCCAGGTGAAGGCAGAGTTCTCCACAGTTTGGGGGGCCTCAGGGCCACTCTGTGAATGGCTGCAATTTGGGGAATTGAAATGGTCTTCCTCAGGTTCAGGAACTTGCTCTAGGAACTTACAGAGCGCATCAAGGCCCTACACGTGGGACTGTCCTTGGACTAGGATGGCTGTCAGTGAAGCTTTGGCTTTCACACAGTGTTGTCTGTCAGCATGTCCTCCCATCCTTAGTGAGATCAGCACTCACCCAAAGAGTTCCTTAAGTTTCTTTGCACACTGGCATCTGGAAGACTTACTGCTCACACGTGGACATGTGGTATCCACCCTCCTGCGGCTTCCAATCCCGTTCCCACCATTCCATCCGGAAGTCAGAGCTGCTGTGTCATGTTGCCAAGTCCCCTTCACAATGGCACTTAGGTCAAAGCTTTCAGGCAGACATAGATACACTTATCAAGAAGGACACAGGGGCCTGGAGGTCCCCCAGGGCAAGGCGCACACCTCTCCGTGGGTTACCTTCATCTTGACTAAACAGCTGCATACATAGGGTATTCAGAGAGCAGTGTCTGTCTACACAGCAGGGCTTTGCTCACCATGGGGTTAGAGCTGGGCCACAGACTTCAGTAAGCTACCGCGTGCAGCAAAGCTGGTGGGTGTGAGGTGGGCGTTTTATAGATCCTGCTAATGCTGCTTCTTGGATGTTAATTGCTGTTCCTTCAGGTTGCACATGTTGCTGTACAGAGTAATAATAGGAAGTTTTCAAGACTTTGACGTGAAGGCTTTATTCTTACTCCATTACTGGATTCCTCCTTGAACCTGCAGTGATAAGCAGCTGGTCCTCCTGGAGTGCAGCTTCTGTCCTTGCTGGTATCTAGTGCTGGCAAAGGAACCAAAGGGCTTTAGTCATTTGCCTGTTCTGCCTGATACCTTAGTGTGTCTCTGCGCCTGTATGCAGTTTCCTCCCATTTTCACCCACCCCAAATGCCCTAGTGAGATGGAGTGAAGTCTGAAATTGTCCAGGCTTCTGTTGGCTGTGGTCTAGATCCTCAGGCAGTGCTGACCTGCGGTTAGCTTTCTAGCTCTGCAGAGGTTCTGTCCCACAGGATGCTCCCTTCCTGCCCCATTCCAGTGCCCAGTGTCCCTGAATTCTTGAGGACGGTTCTGTTGGCTACAGCATCCCAGTCATGCTGCTCTGTCCCGCAGACTGTACTCCCACCTTCCTCCCTGCCTTGTGGCGTAAGTGACTCTCTTAATGAAAGGGTCACAAAGTGCTAGGTTGGAAAAAGTCTCACCTCTATCGAGAACAGGAAAAGCTCTCATTCCACAGCCAAGCCTTAACCCAAGATGGTGCCAAACTCCAGGACCCCCCTTCTCAACCCTGAGGGGTTGTCCAGTGCCAGCTCTAGCATTGAGGTGTCATCAGTCTTGGACCATACCCCTTCTTGGACCGTCTCAGGGTCCCTCCCAGGCATATAGCATCCATGAAACTCTGCTAGTCCGAGCTCACATGACTGTGTGTGTGCAGTTCTGCCCACTGCCCCTGCTTCCTGCTTCATTCCACCTTCCTTCTGGAGGTGAGTATCTTCATGATGAGCACTATTGGACCAGCATGCTTTGCAACATGGTTTGGAACTCACTCTGAAGCAGTTCCGATCGTGCTATTTAAAAATCCCCATGTCTCTAGGCAACTTCAAAAATATTATTATCTTTCGCCCTGTAGTTTGTGGTTTTACATTTTAATATTTTTTTTTTCTTTTTACCAGGACACTTTGAGTCTTTGATATAATCAGACTAGTTGTGTAACTCATTAGGAATGCGACACTCTCAGCAGGCCCCGAAAACCTTTTGCAAAGGAGTCCAGGAGCATTTTCTGAGAGCTGGATTTAAGTGGAAGCCAGGATTAATAAGGGGCAGGCGTTGTGTACTTCCAACCACCACCACAACATGGACTTGTGCCCCCTTCTAGCTTTATTGAGGGGGCGTGCGCAAAGGTTTTGACCAGTTGGTGGTCTTGAAGCAAGATATAGCAAAATCAATTACCATTAGGAGATAGGTGTGCTGGCATGAGCATTAAAAGATATTTGCAGCTGTAATTTGGGGAACCAGTCCAGATTTTTTTTTTTAAATAAAACACAGAACATGACCATATTTACACAAAGAAGCTGAGTCACTGTCCTGCTTTGCCACCTCATATGACTGCCTCTTGCCCTGTTGTTTCTTTTACAGAGTTTTTGGTTATGAAGAGAAAGAGAGGCAGGCCTAAAGGTTCCACAAAGAAGCCCAGCACTGAAGAGGAGGTCGTAGAAAACCTCGTGAGCCCCAGTGAGGATGCTCCCTTGGCTCCAGAGGAAGGGAATGGCCTGGCCCCTAGCAGCTTGGAGTGTAGCAAGTGCTGCCGGAAGTTCTCCAACACACGCCAGCTGCGCAAGCATATCTGCATCATTGTGCTGAATCTGGGTGAGGAGGAAGGAGATGCAGGTTAGTGCCACATGTCAGGTTCTCTTCCACAGCAGTGACAGCTAGTAGCTGCTCTCAGGCTTGTTGCTTGGGAGTGGGGTGTACTTGTGCAGCTCTCCCCATCTGGTTCACAATGGTGGCCTATTGCTCCTGAGCAGAGTCCTTGAGATGAGGCTGTCATGCAGTCAGTGACACCCATAGCATTCTGGTCAGAGGTGGTTTGAGAGGAGCTGTGGGGATTACAGCAGTGGTGAAAAAAACCTCTGCCTCTACCTTGGTGAGTTCATGTGCTGGCAGGAAGGGAGCTTTTGGAAGCAAAAGGCTGAAGGCCTGTCATCAACAGCATTCATTCTAGTATGAAGACAGTGGACCTGGACAATGCGTGCGTGTGAGGTAAGGTGACATCTTAGTGGATGGGTAGATCCAAGGGAGGCAGGCTGATCCCTGGTGACTGAAGGCTAGACAGTGGTGGGTGTTCTTGAAGATAAAACATGTACTTCCTCTGGCTATGTTCAACTCTGAAGCAACTTGAGTGGGGCTGAGGGTGGCCACAAACATGGCATGAAGTGGCTGCAGCATGGTACATTCATAGATAACCTTCTAGAAGGAGATGCAGAGCTGTACCAAAGCTGTCTGGGCCTCCGTGGTGGGCCTGGGGTTGTTGGGATGTACAAAGTGTGCTATGTGAGAGCCCAGAACGTGGTCAGGGTTTGGATCTGTCCTACCTTTGCTAGCCTGCTTTGGCTTCAGTTTCTTCATCAGTATTTTGTGTGAGTGATTCGAGTATTAAATGAGACAGGACTTCTATAAAGCTTGTCATAGTATTCATGCGTCAGGAGACCCAGCATACATAAGCTGCTCTATTAGCTGTTATATCCATGTGGCTAAAGCACTTTTGTTATCCTGTGTTCTAAGGACAACACGCTTGGACACTGAGAAGGGAAGACATTGTTAGGGAACAAGAGGACCTGGCCTTTGACTCCTAGGCCATCCTCTTGAATCACTCTTCTTAATTTCTTTACTGTAAATGTGTCCCATTGATGTAGCAGGATGCTTGGTCTGCAAAATCCCAGCACAGATTGGATGAATATTATTAAGTAACTCATCAATCTATACTGTACAGCCATCCAGGTGGGTGGCCAAGGCTCATTGCCAGCATCTGTGGCAGCTGATTAAAACATCCTTCCAATCCCCTAAAGAGCTCTCAAGGTGATCATGTGACCCTTGCCACTTTGTGCGATAGCATGTGCGCTAACTGAGTCCTGACATGGCAGTGGCCTGGCTGCTGTCGTACAGTGAGAGAAGTGTGAGGTTTCAGTGGGGTTCTGTGTCTCAGCTTGGAACCTAAAGCCATTTTGGAAGGCTTTAGAGAGAAATTGCTTAGGAGCCGGTCATACCATCTCTGAGCCTGAAACTCAGACAGCCCTGGCTTTGCAACTCACTGACGTGGGCTATGGGCACTACTGTTCTGTGTGTCCACTTCTCTCTCCCATCGCCTGTCTCTTTTACACACCACAGGCAAACATATACACATGCACACACACCTACCCCTCCTCTTTTCTGGCACCCTACATAATTATTGTTGCATTTTTAGCAGCCTTGGCCACCGACACAGCTTTTCTGGTTTCTACCTGATCCTTCTGCAGACTGGTTCTCTGCCATTAGATGCTGCTTGCTGTGGCTCCACAGCTTTCTCCTGTCATGCCTGAGTTACTGAATTTTTCTTTCTGCCTCCCAGACCTAGGTCTACTTTTGGGGTGAAGTAGTAAGTACTCATGTAGCTAGCCTAGGTCCTATCTCTCCATCTTAGTTCTTCACCTTTCCCCACCACTCCAGGTGACCTTGACATGTGCCACTGTGTCATCATGTTGAACAGTCCCCCATCTCCCAGTATTGAGGCCAGCCATGGCACAGTCAGTGACAATTGTGCCTTGTGTGTAATTATAAACAGGAACTTAGTAAGGTGTGTCTGTGTCACATTAGGCATGTGTCTGGGCATGCGGTTAAATTCCTAACTGGAGATCTGCCTAGTTAGAAAATATATGTTACTCCATTTCTCCTTAGAAAGCCCTCACCAACTTGTGGCCCAAAAAGGTCTTGGAACAGCATTGGATGTTATAACTTCGTTGTCTGTCTGTGTGTGTGTGCATGCATGCGCGCGCGCGCAGTTGTGCATGTGGAGGCCCAGGTATACTCAGTTATTGATACTCAGTTCCTGTCTCCTAGGCAGGATCTCTGACTGGCTTTGGGCTCTGTATTGGTCAGTGCTCTCTAGATTCATACAACTTATGGAATGAATATCTCTCTATGTAAAAGGGGAATTTGTTAGAATGACTTACAGGATGCAGTCCAGCCAATGCACCAATGGCTAGCTGTGAGCAGAAAGTCCAAGAATCCAGTAGTTGCTCGGTTCTACAAGGTTGGGTTTCTCAGCTGCTCTTCAGTATATGCTGGAATCCTGAAGAAGTATGTTCCAGTGCCAGTGAAGAAATAGAAATGTGAGCAAGGCTAGGGCAAGCAGGCAAAGAGTAAGAGCTTCCTCCTTCCATATCCTTCCATGGGCTTCCAGCAGAAGGTGTGGCCCAGATTAAAGGTGTGTCTTCCTACCTCAAAGATCAGGACTAGAAATATATTCACCTGAATCAAACCAAGCAGGAAATCTCTTACAGGTGTGCCCTCCATTTCTGGTTTATAGTTTATTCTAGATACAGTCCAGTTGACAACCACAAGCTCACTGTATAGGCTACGTTGCCTTGCCAGAGAACCCCAGGTATCCTGGATCAGCCTTCCAGGGCTGAGATCCTAAGTGTGCTGCCATGCCTGTGTTTTTAAAAAGATTCTTAATGATGTGGAGTGTTGGCTGAATTCTGATCCTTGTGCTTGCAAGGTAAGCATTTTGCTGACTGAGCCATCTCTCTTGCCCTGTTGTTAACTTTTCATAATACAGGAAATTCTAAGAAGGTGACATGTCTTTTACACTGCCCAGGAGGAAAGACTCCATTCTTAGCCCTATGCATCTTTTCAGGACTCTTCTGGGATCTCTTTGCATTTTCCCATCTAGCAGATATACTTTTAAGGTTTTAGAATTTTGTATTCATATGTGTGTGTGTGTCTGTGAGTGTTCCACATACATCGGTGTCCATAGGAGACAGAAGAGGGCATGGGATCTTCTAGAGCTGGAATTGCAGCTCCAGCCCTAACTGGTGCCACCCACATGGGCACTGGGAACTGAAGTCATGTCCTGGCAGAGCAGGGTGTGCACTTACACACTGAACCATATCTTTAAATTTATTTTTTTGGGAGAATTTCATACATGAGTATACTATTTTTACATAGCTTTCCCACTTTCTTCTCCCCTCTTGATCTCTTCCCTCACCCCTTTCATGGAGCTCATGGCCTCTTCTAATTTAATTATTGTTACATACATGTTACATACATGTACATGTGTGTATAGCATCTATCACATTCAATTAGTGTTACTCATACACATAGGGTTAGCACTGATCACCTGACATTGGATTAAACTATTGGGAGAAGGTCTCTGGACAAAGTTGATCTTCCCCCTCCTAGTGTCCCTTGCCTGCCTGTAGCTCTTCATGTAAGAATGACGCCTTGGGACACTTCCTCTATCCTCCTGGCATGTCAACGGGTATGATCATTATGTGTGTAGTTTTGAGGTGTCACATGTGCAGCATCCCTGACATGTTTAGAAGACAGCATCTTGCAGCAGGCATCCTGGTCCTTTGACTCTTAACAGTATTCTTCCCCATCTTCTACAGTTGTAGTGTTGATATATCAGCCGGGAGTGAGCGCCCTAAAAGTCATGTATTCTCTGCATTTTTGATCAGCTGTATATCTCAGTAGCAGCCTCCAGCTGCTACAGAATGAAGCTGATGAAGGGTAAGAGCTACCTTTATCTGTGTATATACAGATAAGTATTTAGAATTAGCTAGAAGATATATTGATTGAAGGAAATGGCAGTAGTTGTTTCTCCACTAGGGTCTGTGACCTCTCAAGGCTGGGATAATTGGCCAGGGATACAGTATCAGGCATTTCCTCTTATTGAATGGCCTTAAGCCCAATCAGACAGTTGTTGGTTATTCCCAAGTTCTACTGCACTATTGGAACATTTGGTGGGCCCAGCGTTGTTGTGGTTCATAGGCTTAGCAGTGGGGTCAAACTACTGGTTTTTGTTTTATTTTCTCCTTGGCAGCCTACGTAACTTCTTCTGATGATATGAGAACCAGTCCTCAGAGAGGAGGCTTCCAGTCACATCTATCTCCATTCCTCCAGGTCCTGTGTCTGAAGTGCGTAGCATCTTCAGCAGTGGGGACTTACTTCAAGTTCTGACAGGCAGACAGAGGCAATTGTCTGGAGGGCTTCTCTTGAACCCCTGACCACAACTCAAAGGGAGGTTTCCCTTGCTTGCTCTGGGGTATTAGGTGCTCTGTGCCTTCTAGGGGAGCATTATTACCCAGGGCGGCATAGTTCCACTTAATCTACACAGTGTGTGTGTTTCTAAGTATGTTAACTATGCTAAGTAAGTTTATAAAACAGGCATACTTTTTTTTTCCAAGACAGGGTTTCTCTGTGTAGCCTTGGCTGCCCTGAACTTGTTTTGTAGATCAGGCTGGTCTCAAACGCACAGATATCTGCCTGCCTCTGCCTCCCCAAGTGCTGGGATTACAGGCATGTACCACCACACCTGGCTCCTAGGCATACTTTTAAAAATTGTACACGCGCACATGCACACGCACACACACACACACACATAGGGACACAGAAACACACACACACAGGGACACATACAGACACACACATAGGAACACACACACACGAACACACACACACACACACACACACACACATGCTATTAATCTGTTTCTAGTACCTCTTCTGTTGCAGGGGCTATTCTCAGTGCTTCATAGTAAATGCCTCATTTAGTTGTCAAGCTCAAGAGGAACGTGTTGTTAGTGTGCCTTAGAAAGGAAGACTGGTCACCATGGAGACACCCCTTGCTGGCCTGGAGCTTGCTATGTAGGCCAGCCTAGTCTTGAATGCAAAGAGATCTGCCTGCCTCAGCCCCTATAGTGCTGGGATTAAAGGAATGTGTGCCACCACTCCCAGCTTGAAAAATACTGACTTGTGAGTGTTTTCCTGGGTCCCAACCTCGAACAATCAGCAAATGCCAACTGTTGTCACTTTAAATGCCATACGATATTTCTTCATAAGTGTGGGTCTATAGTTGAGGGGCATTAGGATTGTTTTAAAATAGTATTTAACATCCAATTTTATCACTAATCTTTGCATGCCATTATTGACTCAGGTAAATGCCTCATCACACAATTTTGAGTCAAAAAAGGACTATTTTCTTTTTTCATTTTTTATTATTATGTAGGTGTTTATTTTTAAAATTAATTTATTCATATTACATCTAGATTGTTATCCCATTCCTTGTATCCTCCCATTCCTCCCTCCCTCCTGCTTTTACCCTATTCCCCTCCCCTATGTCTGTGACTGGAGGGGACCTCCTCCCCCTCTATATGATCATAGGGTATCAAGTCTCATCTTGGTAGCCTGCTATCCTTCCTCTGAGTGCCACTGGGCCTCCCCATTAAGGGGACATGGTCAAATATGGGCCACCAGTGTTTGTGTGAAAGTCAGTCCCCGTTCTCCACTCAACTGTGGAGAATGTCCTGCCCATTGGCTAGATCTGGGTAGGGGTTTGAAGTTTACTGCCTGTATTGTCCTTGGTTGGTGTTGTAGTTTCAGCAGAACCCCTGGGCCCAGATCTGCCCATCATAATGTTCTTCTTGTAGGTTTCTGGGACCCTCTGGATCCTTCTATTTTCCCATTCTCCCATACTTCTCTCACCTAGAGTCCCAGTAAGATGTCCTCACATCTATTCCAGTTTCCTGATAAGTGAAGACTTTCATGGGACATGCCCCTTGGGCTAGTGTCCAATTATAAATGAGTATATACCATTTGAGTCTTTCTGCTTCTGGGTTAACTCACTCATTATGATCCTTCTAGTTCCATCCATTTGTCCACAAATTTCTGGAATTCCTTGTTTTTAATAGCTGAGTAGTATTCCATAGTGTAAATGTACCACAGTTTCTTTATCCATTCTTCAACTGAGGGACACTTGGGCTGTTTCCATGTTCTGGCTATTATGAATAAGGCTGCTATGAACATGGTTGAGCATATGTCCTTGTTGTATACTGGAGCATCTTCTGGGTATATTCCAAGGAGTGTAATAGCTGGGTCTTGAGGAAGCCCTATTCCCAATTTTCCGAGATAGCGCCAGATGGATTTCCAAAGTGGTTGCACAAGTTTGCATTCCCACCAGCAATGAAGGAGTGTTCTCTCTCCACATCATTGCCAGTATGTGCTGTCACTCAGTTTTTGATCTTAGCCATTCTGATGGGTGTAAGATGGAATCTCAGGGTATTTTTGATTTGCATTTCTCTGATGACTACAGACGTTGAGCATTTCTTTAAGAGTTTCTCAGCTATTCGATGGTTTAGTAAAAATGGGCTATTTTCATCAGTACATGCAGATTGTTGGACTGACCTGAGAACTCAGGTCGCAGCTCCCTCAGCTGAGGCCATGTCTTCCTTTGTCCTCCTGCCTCCATTGTGTCCTTAGCTACCCCTGTTGATCTCTCATCAACATCCCTTAAAAGTTTTAATTTATAGTGTTTTCATCTCTAATGGACTCTTTCTGTGCATGGTTAGGTTATTGGCTATTTGTGTTTGTATATGGTTGGTGTATTCCTCATTCATATCAATAACTTGCCGAGCGTTTTGACTTGTCCTGTGAACCTAAAATATTCTCCACAGTTTACCGTTTACCCTTTACTTCTCTTGTGTTCCTTTGTGATTTTAAATTTCTTGCCTTTGTCTTTATCTTTAACTTAGAAAGCTGTCATCATGACCTCAAATGATAGAAATATACTTCTGTATATTTCTGTTACTAGTGTGCTTTCATTTTGTATTTGAAAATTATAATTTGGAAATTGTACTTCTGCATATCGTGGGGAGTAAGGTAGTACAAACTCATACACACACACACATGCGTGCGCGCGCGCGCGCACACACACATACACAATACATTCATGAAAGAAATTTTTAATAAGCATTGTTAATGAAATGTTAAAAAATATTAGATCTACAGAGAAAACGGGTCTTGCAGTTCAAAGTCTTAAAAGCCTTTATGTTGCAAAGCCTGTGCCTAATGGCTCCATGTCTCCACCCCTTCACACAAAGCTAACTAGTATCCAGATCCCTAGTGTGCCGGTGTGGGTCAGGTCACTTGTTGCCCATACAGATTTGTCAGCCATTCTGCCAGCAGGTGGCAGGATTGCCCTGTTCCCTCAAAGCTTACCTGTTGCTTCCCTTTCATCCACATCCCAACTCCTAATAGGCATTCACTGGTCTGGTCTCCAAAGTCTGTGACTTTGTCATTTTGAGAAAGCTGTGTGAATTGAACAGCACAGTATGGGATCCTGTAAGACTGGTTAAAAAACAGCCTGTGTCTAAACTTCTAGTTTAGTTACTGGGGAATTTAAGTCTAGCCATGGTGTTTTTCCAGAGTCTCCCACTCATTTGGGGAGAGGTACGAAGTAAGATCTGCTCTTCCAGGCTGTGTCCTGTGCTACCACATTGCTGCCTTAAAAATCAGTGTTATCTCTGGCTCAGGGAGGCAGAGCACATTCCTGGTCTGTGCCTCTGGCAGGGAGGGTTTCCTCTACCCTGGCAGGAAATGAAAGTCCCTCTGCATGCTTCCTACTGTTTGCAGTCCACTCTGTGGTAATTAGGCAGTCACTGCCACAAGTCAGGCAGGCAAGCATGGCCCTCCTAACAGGATTATCAGTGTACACAGTAATAAGCCCTGTGAAAAATAGCCTCATCCTTCATTGATCCTGGTGACCTAAGAGGACTTTAATTTCACAGATACCTAATAGGAAGGTAGAAACTTGCTTTCCTCCTCTGTGGTATTGGTGAATACCTCTCAAATATGTAGAAGTGCCCTTATGCCCAGCTGCCTGGGCCTGAGGGTCATACACTGCACGGGGCTCCCAAGTCTGCTAAGCACAGCATTACAATCGGAAAACAGTCACATAATTCTTCCAGTACATGAACTACAAAGAGCACTTCAGTGACATTTCAGAAATTGACCTTGACTCTATAACTTGTTAAAACAATTAGAAGAAAACAAAATAACTGTTTTTTCTCCTCTCCTCTGAACTCTGGCAAGTTAAAATAACATTTTGAATATGTATTCAACATTTATTTATTTTATTCTGCGTTTTAATAGTAAGAGGAACTGGGAAAAGAGACCTTTTTTTTCCCCTGTTGTTATGAGGAACAGCTGGTGTTTTTTGAAAAATACTTTTCAGCCTACAGAACTCAATATGTCAGGTTTGTGAAAGTGGTTTTGGAGCCTCTGAAGTGTGTTATTTCCAGGGTCATTCCCTGAAAAGAGAGCTGGAAGATTCCCCTTTGCTCATGTTAAATATATCCCGGGGAAAAACACATGGTAGTCTCCACATCTTTCCAAAGACACCCTGTGGTCTCCTTGGAGTTTTGGACTGTACTTCAGCTCCTGTGACTGTGACAGTTGCTGGAGACTTGTTGAAGATGGTTCCGAGCTACGTTTGGGAGTTTGCAGGTGGAAAGGGTGTGTGTGCAGCAGCCCTCTGGGTGCCACTCTTTTCTCCTTGGGAAAATGAGTGAGGGTTCTGGCTGTTTTTGTTGTTGTTTGTTTGTTTTTTGTTTTGTTTTGTTTTGTTTTTTTTTTCCTTCTTAACAACTCAGGGAATTATAGGGAAAGATAGTAGCTCAGGATACCCCAAGAGCAAGTTCTCAGTACAAAGGAGATTTATTTGCCCCAGAGAAACAATGGGCAGAGAATTAGAGACAAAGCAGGAGACAGAAGAGGGAGAAGGAAGGGGAAGAGCACCTGGGAGATGGGGGGGTGGGGGGGGGGGATATTTGTTCCAGAGAGGGACAAAGGACCATCTCTGGGTAGAGGAGATAGACTTGGCACACAGGCAGGTGGCAATTTATAAAGGTAAAAGGGAAATGCTGTGGTAGGATTAGGTGAGCAAGGGAGCCTTCTGATTATTTCAATACTTCTCAGCTGGGCCTTGGTAGGCAGTCTCAGGAGGAGGACGGAGCCAGATAAGGGAATAAACCTTGGTGGCTAGCTTTAGGGATGTAGTTTAATGGTTTTTAGCAAGGCAGAGGGAATGAGTGAGAAGGACAAGGCCTGTTAGAGTCATGTTTGCCATGCTTGGGCTGGCTAGAGCCTCTTCAGGGCCTTGGGCACGTTGTAGTGAGGGTGTGTGGGTGACAGACTTTTCCCTTGGGACACACACATACTCACTCCCCCCCACCCCCAAACCCCTACCTACTTCCTAGACAGGGAGCCCACGACAGACCAAAGTGCAGATACCAACAAAGTCCAACTTGGTGAACCAATATTGGAGTTACTCACAGGAGGGGAAAATGACTCAAAGATAGCTGCATCACTAAACCCCACCTCATAAAAGTGGAAAATCTGCCTCCAGGTTGAAGAGTGTCCTTTCCAGGTGCCTTGGTTGGTCTAAACCTCTTTTAGGCAGCTGGCTGGTTTCTGCTTCAGCATATGGGCTTGACTAAGAGTCTTCTTTGTAACTTGGCTTGTTGGAGAGTGACTCTCAGCAGTCTTTATTACTTACTCTGGAAGGGTGGGGTGGGGTGGGGTTATTTAATCTGGTCAGTTTCAGGAACTTTCTGAAGCTATTTTGAGGTTGTTTTCTTTCTGTCTTAAGAAGCTTCCCTGTAGGATGGAATGTTTTGATCTGAGAGCTAACTGCTTGTGCCCAGCATGCTTCTTCTTCCCTCTGACTCAGCCCCTGCAGCCTTCCTGTCTTCCCATTGTTCCTGCCTAGTCTGATCCAATACCCTCCTCTTCTGCCCAGCACACAACTGTGCCTGATTCTACCCACAGTCATGGGTCAGGCCACACCTCCTGAGCAGAGCTTCCCAGGCATCAGGAGGTCTGAAGCCAGCAACTGCTTTCTGGTTTGTGGATCCAGTCAGAGTGAGCAGCCACCATCTTGAACTTGACCTATCATTGAGCTAGAAGGGAAGAGAGTGCCCTGGGAGTTTTCACTATAGCCTAGGAGTAACACCTGTCATTTCTGCCGTCACAGGTTATTGTCCAGGAGGGATCATACGGCCTTACCTAATCTTAAATTGCCTGTATTATAGCCATGATCACAGTGTGGAAGAGAACTGAAAATGCTTGTTTGGTGACCATCCTAAAGATTGCACAGGACCTCTACTCATGTCCAAGTTAGTCTTTATCAGTGGGTGGCATCCTATGAATATCCTGCTTGCCTGTGCTTTGGGATGGGTGTTGTACTGGCACCTAGGGCTCTGCAGTGTGTAGTGGGAATCTCTCATCTGTTTGTGGAGGTGCTCTCTGCATCTATCTTGGTACCTGTCCCCGCCATCCTGATGTCTCAGTCTCAACCATTCCTCTCTGTCACTATGCACGGGAGGCCGACTGTTTCTGCTGAATGCTTCTGTAGCCCATGTCTTTATCCTCTGTTGTCCTTGTGTAGTGGGTCCCCTCCTTCCCGCCACTGTCTCTGGCAAGAGCTCAGATCCATTCTCCCATTCCCCTCCTCACTTCATGCACACCAGTGGCTCCCAGACACGTTGAGGATACATTTATGATAAATTACCACTTGCTTACCAACTGGCTGTAATTTTAAAGTCAATAAGCATTTCTAGCGTTCCTGCTATGGCTTAGCTATTGGATTTAGTGCCCTACAAGTATCAGTCCTTTCCTCTATATAGAAGCTCTTGAAGTGTTTTCTGTTTCTGCCTCAGTTTCACAGGGAGAAAACCTAGGCAGACAGCCTATCTCGCTGATGTGGTAATTAGTCGAGCACTTTGGCTCAGGTGTGTATATTGCTGGAGCAATGTTATAAGTATTGTAAGACACACAGAGTGTTGGAAGGTCAGAAAACTAAAGTGAGGTTCCATTTCCTTCCAGAGTTTGAGTTTGGTTGCTCGGTTATCCCCAAATGTGTCCCCCTCCCCATTGAAATGGTTGCTCTCCATCAATAAGCTGTATCTTTTGGGAACATGAGGCGACCCTGTCCCTGCCCTGAAGACAGCCCCTGTCCCTGCCCTGAGGACAGCCCTTCCAGGACACCTGCTACTGTTCACTCTGCACCACCTGCCCGGTTACCTACGGCCTGGCTGCTGTCCTTCCTCTCCCTCCATCATACCACCGTCAGTATACAATGGCTTCTGAGGCTGTGGTGTCCAATGCTCTTACCTGCTCACCTGCATGCCGTCCACTGGTTTTGAGGTGCCCTTTTTACTTTCTATTCTGAATGACTACTCATAGATGTCACAGAATGCCGGCAGTCTCTAAGACAGTGTGGCACTAACACAACATTGGGTCCTTTTCCTTGGGGCACCTGCCTTCTGTATTATCCAACTCCTGCTTATGTCTAAGGGTTCAGCCCCTTTCTGTGCTCAGCCTAGGCCGCCTGGAAGCTCCTGGCTTCTCTCTATTCTGTGTGCACCCCTCCCTGTGGCCAGTTTCTGAGCTTGTTTACTATGAGCCTGTGGCTTAGAAGGTAGAATTCCATTCTGCGGGGCCTTCTTCCCTGTGGACCAAATCAAACCATCTTCCTATTCTTTTTCTTCATCAATATCCTGAGGTAAACTGTTGGCGTTGCTGGGTTCGCTATAAACAGACCTTTGGCTTGCTTGCTCTGTGGCCATGTCATGTCCCTGCTCTGTAGTATTTGGAGCAGTGCTGGCCCTGCAGGAGGTGCTCAGTCTTTATCTTTTGAGGGGATGCACCAATCCTTCTTGGGCAGAAGCTGCTACGTGCCGGACATGAAGAGAATTCTGTAGCTGCCATCTCTTCTTCTGTGTCAGGAACTCCTTTCCCTTCCCTCTGAAGAACTGTTCATCTTTCAGCTGACATAGAATGCTGCCAGTCCCTAAGCCAGTGGGCACCGGCACAGCACTGAGTCCTTCTCTTTGGGACACCTGCCCTCTCTGGTAGCAGCCAACTCCTGTCATCTCTACATCAAGGGGTCAAGCTGCTTCTTCCAGGCTCAGTGCCGGCATCCTCTTTCCTGTGCTCAGCCTGGGCTTTCCAGCAGCCCCTGACTTCTCTCTGCTCTTGTGCATCCTTCCCTGCATTACTTGGAACTTGTGCAGGGCTAGGTTCCTGATGCAGACAGCTGGCGCTGCACACACACTTCCATTGGCTCTGCAGATGCTGCAGTTCTTTTTCCCCAGCTTTTCATATCTCCCGGCTCCAGATATTCCTTTCCAATCCATGCTTCTAGGATTACTACTCCTCTCTAGAAGAAACTCCAGACTCACTGTAGCCCCTTCTTTTTACCCATCTCCACATCTTCCAGTGGCTCTGTTGACCTGTCCTTCTAGAAACTGCTGGATTCTTGGCCTTTGAAACCCTCCTCTTCCCCAGTCTTTTGTCATCTCCATGTAGAAGTCACATTGGTTTTAGACCAATCACTGCCTTTCTGGTTCTTCTTCTGGATCGAAGAATTGGTTTTTCCCAGAGTATGCAGAGCAAAGAGGGACCTGTGCCTGTTGCCGAAGCTTCTCCCATGTCCCACCATACTTTGCCTGGCCTTTCGCACTGTCATCTGAGACTGGGCTATTTGTCGCAGTCCACTGGCTGTTTTCATTTCTTGCTAGTACATATCTCCTAGATTGTTTCAGTGTTTTCCCCTTGCAAAGTCCTTCCAGCCACCGTAGCCAGCTATCCTGTCCTCTTCTGGTCCTTTAGACAAGTACAGTGCCTGCCACTTAGGCTGTGCTGCTGAGGGTGAGGGTGCAGGTCCGTGGAGACAGAGGCCCTCTGATCCTTTGCACAGAGTTCATAGTTATTCCCAGTGTTGCTTGGAGGAAGGGAATTGGACACCTAGAGCTGGGAGCATAGGGGAGACTTTAGGGTATTGTCTTGGAACACTTAACTTGGGTTCCGTGCTTAGGTCACTGCCCCTTGGCAAGACGGCCTAGCGGGCACACAGAGGAAGGGGATGCAGGCTATTCTGATGAGACCTAATAGGCTGTCACCAGACAGTTGGGGTAGGAGGGCCCCCCACCCCACCCATCAGTGGTCTAGGGAAAGGGAATAGACAGAAGAGGGAGGGAGGGAGGGAGGGTGAGAATGGGAAGATAAGAGGGAGGGGATAACAATCAGGATGTAATGTGAACAAATTATAATAAATAAAATATACATAAAAAAAAGAATTGGAGAGTCTACTTAGGAATTTCCTAAGGCTGGGTGGAGAGTGCATGTAGAAGTGAAATGTTGAGTCCGGGTCTCTGAGACTCCCATGATCCAGTCACAGTCTCGAGGAAGCAGCATCCTGCATTGCTGATCTTGATTCTTCTCCCTGTCTCCCCGCAGGCCCCCATGAGTTAAAACCTCTAGTCCTGTTGATACTTTAGCCTGACCGTGGATGTATGAGCTAGTGAGAAGCAGGGCTGGCACTGCGTTCACCTCATCTGTTGCTGCTGTTCTGTGGCTCTTAGGGAGCAGAGGACACTTGGGCACCTTTGGAAGGATCTTGGGTACTTGCTAAGTGTTGCCCCAGAAGATTTCTTACTAACACTTTTGAAAAGAAGGCTCTGTCAGCATCTTGGAGCCAACTGAATGCTGAGTGTGCTGATGACTGTGCAGTGGAGGCCTGCTGGACCATGCTGGAAGTAGCAGGAGCAAATCAATGATCATGCTGCTGTCTGGATTTCAAGGAGCTCCCTGCTTTCTCCCAGTGTGGACAGGCCAGGGCTGGGGTGGATGTAATGCAGCTCCTGCCGTGGGGCTTTATTGAACAGAGATGCAAGTGTAGATAAAATGAGGGTTTCAGCACCAGATTTATGAACTGAGAAAATGACCAACCACTCCAAAGTATGTTTGAAGGGAAGGTTAGTATTGTAGAGATGAGGGAGAGTATAGCTAAAGGCATCTGGAAGAGTACAGAGCAGAGAGAGAATGTAGAAAACTGAACACGGCCCACAGGCTGGACAGGACCATGAGAAGAGACAGAGGGGTGGAGAGGAAGAACAGAAGAGAAAGATTAACAAGGAAGGAGGGAGGAGGAAGGTGGAGGAAGAGGGAGGGAGGGGGAGAGAGAGAGAAAGAGAGAGAGAGAGAGAGAGGGAGCGCGCAAGTGCTAGAGAGAGTGCTAGTGAACTAGCAAGGTAGCTCATGGCAGAACAGCAGCATTTTGTGGGAGTAAGAAGCCGCAGGAAGAGAAGCCCATGAGCTGGAGAAGTTTAGGTAAGGAGCAGGGTAAGAAGAGCTGGGGAGAGCCACAGGTACTTGTGATTCTGGGTGAGCCTAAAGGCCAGCATGCACTTTGGTATATTAATAGGAAACAAACATTGCCATCTGTCCCTTTTGATAGCGATGAAGAAATGTCTCCTTTGGCAGGGAGAAATGGGGCCCCAGAATTTGGGGGAGTGGATTTTCCTGTGGATCGGACACAAGCAACTGCTGTGTCTGAAGGATTGTTCTATGTCCCTGTGGCAGTCTCTCAAGAGCTGAGAGGTCCTGGAATGGATAATGGTCCAGGGCTGGCAGCCCTTCAACAAATTGCCTGGACTTCCCAGATGTTGAGGATGTCTACTGTAGCCCAGCGCTAAGTGAGGCTTCACAGCACGCACAGTCCGTCCTCAGTTTACTACTGGACTTATGCTGCTGCTGTTGGGTGCTGAGGGAGACTGTGCGGATCAAACTGAGTTAGACAAGTCCAGTGCTTTGAGCAGCTCAGTGTCTGAGGAGCAGAACAGGGGTGCAGACACATGAGCTACAATGGAGGAATGAAACCCATTTGGAAGGTAGTACAGTACCTCTAGTGGAATATGGTGGGGGTTTTCTGCAGGAGTGTTTTGTGGGCTGAGTGCCTGCCATCTCTATCTAGCATACTCTGGCAGCAGGGGAGGAAGTGACAAAGGTGGATAGGCATTTGCTGCTCGATGGTGTGTGCCAAACCTGGAGGGGAAGCAGAGGCCGGGTGGTACACTCAGTGAGTGTATAGTGTGTGGGGAGGGGCATGCCACCTGGAGGCCTCTGCTTCTCCAGGGCCCTTCTTCTTCAGAATCTCCTGTGGAAGCTGCTAGAAGCAGGCCTCACCTGTCTTTCATCACAAGAGAGCCAGGGAGGTGTGAGAAGGCCTGCGGGAAGAGGGGAGGAATGATGCATATTCAGCAGGTTAGAGAGAGGCCGGGAATCTTCCTAAACCACTGTATTAACAGGGTGGAACAAACTGGTGCCAGAGTCCCAGAATCTAATCCCTATCACTCTGCTATTCCGACAACTGTTCTGGGGCTTTCATCAGTGTGGCTGATAATTCGAGTCTCTAGGGTACTCTGAGATTTAATTAGTTCTGGGGGAAATTTAGAATAGGGATTTTAGAATATCAGTGCAATGCTAATCCTATAGGAATGCACATAAACTAATGCCTACAAACTGTGGCACACTGGTCCTGGAGACATGTGACATGCAAAGCACTCTGTGACTTGCTGTGGGGAGTTAAAGGGTTGACAACCTGTCTTTTGTGTGTGTGTAGAGTTGGGAACTAAGAGCACAGGGGTAAAGGAGGGGTGGCAGCAAAGAGCTGGAAGATGTTTGTACAAAAGGAACACACTTAAGGGCTGTGGCCACTTAGTCCTTCTGTATTGGTTACCACACTGCTGCGAAGGGCACCTTATGGAGAGCGGCTCAAGGCAGGGTTGGTTTTGCTTTCAGTGTGAAAGGGTGCAGTCTATCATGGTGTCATGGTGAGCTGCTGGCTCACATCTGGGTGGACCAGGATGCTGAGTGATCAGGTTGCTGCTCAGTCTCTCTTTTCCCCATTTTTATTCACTTCAGATCCCAAACCAGTGAAACAGATGGGCCCACATTCAGGGTGGGTCTACTTGTTCAATCAATGCTCTTTAGAAACACACACACACACACACACACACACACACATACAGGTGGGGTGGGGAGGAGGGAGTGGGATCTCCTATATGATTCAATCACATGAACAATGAGGAGTAACTACCGCAGCTTTCTTTGTGCAAGTGTGGGGGACACTCAGCGGAGTTGAGAGTAAATGTGTGGGTGCACGCATGCTTACACGTAAGGTGCCAAGTGGAGTGGGAGCACTTGGACCCCTGCTATGACCTAGAATCATCAAGTGCCTGCTGTCTGTATCTCAGTTGATGACTGCATGGCGTCCACTAAGCAGAGAACCATAAAGTTCTCAAATAAAAGTTTGCAACACTTCAGGCATATACTAGTGACGGTGGGTAGGACATGGCTCGAGGGCTGGAATAGTGGTGTAGAGCTGCCCTGTAGCTCGGTTGTGAAGTGTGGAGATGGAAGTAATACTTGAAGGCTTGAGGAAGAGCATGGGAGAGGGATATAGTGTCAGTTTAGTTACAGAGGAACCAGCAACCACACAGAAGGCACAAGGATCCTGCCTAGGACCATGAAGTGTCTGATACAGCAGTGAAGATTGATAGAAGGGCACTCTCTTTAGAGATGCTGAAGGGAGAAGATGGGAGGCTGTGCTGTTCTTGGCCTGGGAGCTTGAGTTGACGGGGCAAACCTGGCAATCCCAAGATAGCCGAGATGATAAGCAGGTTTCGTAGACAAGAAAAGTTCATTTTGGTTGAGGATCAAGTTTGGTTGCTTGAAAGTGTGCAAGAGAATGCTCCCTGTCAGATCATTGAGGCAGCATGCCGGGTCATGGCCTCAACATCAGGGTCAATAGTAACTTGGGGTGAAAAGGTTGTCCAGGGGAGTGGATGGAAGGAAAAGAACTGGATGTCTAGGGCAGCTTCCTGAGGACCTGGGATCATCAGAGGCATGCAGCAAAGTGCTTGCCTTTATGTAGAGGTGGATGGGCGAGCAGTGCAGAGTGGTGTTGGAAGCTCAGGGGGATGAGGCTGGTAGAGAGGAGCCACTGGGGTCTTGCTACCCTGACAGGTAAAGGGCTAGGCTTCAAAGGTCTCAGAACTCCACGTGGTTGTGTTGTAGGTATCTACTAGAGGAGCCTACTTGAACATGGTGGGTTTAAACCAATACAAAGTCGTTATTAGCCTGGACAGTAACTATACTGGGTATTCTGGATCCCAGTGTAGCACCGAGTCTTTCTCAGGGTGAGCTTTTAAGGACAAAAACCATGTTCTGAGTTGACATACTTCAGCTTAGAACAGCTAGCTAAAAACAGAACCACAGAAGCCAAAAGGCAAGGTTAGTACATTTAGAGACCTTCCCAGAACTATGGACATTGATGGATTAGGCTTTTGTTTTCACTGTGGCAGGTGGTGCTCCCTCTGTGCTGAGTTTTATGGTCACAGTGGTGCTTCCATCATGGAGTCAGTTGTGCTAAGGTCTAGGGCCTACTTGTTACAGTTGGGGGTGGAGATGAAGTTATTCAGTGACCAGCAAGGGAGTCTGGGAATAAATCTTCACCCTATTCTCTTTTTGCTTTCATCTCCTGCTAGTGCCTCCAGTGGCCAGACCCAGTGTGAAGCCATAGGGCTCTTGGGTCGCCATCCCTGGGGGTGGGAATTGGCTAAAGAAGAGGGGCCAGGGGCACTGTTACAGAATCTCAGGGTACATGGATCCTTTTCTCATTATCTACCCTTCAAAGACATGTTAGATTTTTCTTCTTTGCAATGGCTGCCTCTAGTGTTCTGCCAGGGCACATCACTGCATGCTATCATGCTAGGCCCTGATGGAGGGGAAAGGCTGGAGCACAGTGTGTAAGCCACCCGGGAACATCTGCTTCCTTGTCTAAGGTTTGCTTTCTCCTGTGCAGTGCCATCACTTTTTGAAATGCAAGGAAATGAAATACAGAGAATTATGTTAATTTGCTAGGGTTGAAGAGCCACTTTGCACAGATGTCAAGAAATTAAATGTTATAGTTGTCAGAAGCTTGAGAAAACACAAGGCTAGGTAGCAGGGCGAGGCAAGTGCAGCCAATCTCTAACCTTTTCCCACTCCCAGGGCTGACCCCTGGGGGTTACAGCTTTCACTAATACAAAGCAAACTAAAGCATGACGTGACTCTGAATGGGATGCCTTGCAAGACCCCAGTGGGTGCTCCAAACCGTCCTTGTGTGGTGCTGAGCACTGCATGTGCTGCTGTTCTATACTGCTTATAGTTCTGAGGTGTTTCCCCAGATAGGGGCTGATTTAGAAGTCTGACACAGGGAGAGTAATAACAACCACCGCTAACAAACTAATCAGGATAATATTGCAATAAAAGTGGCTTAAAATTCTGAGTTGTTTACTTCTAGAATTTTTAGACTGTGTCTGACCACGTATAAATGAAACTAGTCAAGGTTGTTGGTGACCTGAGTTCCAGCCCAGACCGGAGCTGGACTTAGAATGAGACAGACATATCCTGAGACCCTGTCACGTGCGCTTGCTTCACTGTGTGACAGGGCACTGCGGGTGTCACAGTGACTCATTCTGCAGATGCTGCTCTGAGGTGGGGAAGGCTCCACATGGCTGCGGATAGGCAGAGCAGGCTGTCAGCTGTGAGGCCCTTGACATGGTCTCTGGTCATCTCTGCCATGCCCTCTCAAAGCTGACTTTTACATCCAGTGACATTTGGCCAAGTACCCGGCACATCCTAATCCAGCAGTTTTGACACCGTTACCAGGGTCCTTCATGAGTGCTCAGGGGAGGAACTGCAGAGACCAAGGTCAGATGTGCAAGGCAGTGAGAGGATAGTCGTGGGGCCCCCATCTGCTTCATTTTACCTTGGTTGGCATGTCTGAATTGATTGACGACACTGAGATTTCCTGAGGAAGTCACGTAAAACAGTTCTACTGTTAAAAAGCATTTGAAAGTCACCATCCAGTTGTGCTGACAAAGCTGGAGTTATGCAATACTGAAGTATGATATAGGATTTGATGGACAAGGGAACTTTGGCTAAGGACCTTGTTCTTTGAAAGCAGGGATTTATAAAAGCCTTAGGGGGGAAGAAAGGCATATGAAATGATTGGCTAGAAAGGCACATGCATGCGTGTAGGAACAGTTATGAGTTCTGGTCCCAGGTCTTGACAGCGCTTTGCCTGCAGGGACCAAGACATCCTTACAGCGGTGTGGTTTCTCTCTCCTGTGATACTGACTGCAGGAAGAGCAGACGGCAAAGACCACTGCTAGGTGTTTAGTGTGAACCCTGCAGCTGCTGATGGGGTTGATATTGCCTTCCTACCCTTCCTGATAACACAGCTCATCGGTTGGGACCAAAAAAATGTGGCAGGCATTTGACATCCCCTAGTTTGTCCTAAATCCTAAGTATCTCAGATAGATTTTAGCTATTGATCTCCTAAAACTTACATCCTGTTGCCTTTGGATGGGAATATTTCCTAGAACTTGTTGAAAGTACTTTTAAACATTTATTACAGCTTGAAAATAAGCCAGGGTGTGGTGGTGCATGCCTTTAATCCCAGCACCTGGGAGGCAGAGGCAGGTGGATCGCTGTGAGTTCAAAGCCAGCCTGGTCTACAAAGTTAGCCCAGGACAGCCAAGGCTATACAGAAAAACTCTGTCTTGAAAAAAAAAAAAAAAAAAAAAAAATAGAAAAAGAAAAAATGGAAACAAAAACAAAGAAAACAAAAAAAGAAAGAAAAGAATCCTACTTTAGGATTAACTGTATATGCTAATTGTTTAAATGTCACTTTAATACAATACTTGGATTTATAAAGAGGAAAGGTTTATTTTGGTTCATAGCCTCTGAAGTTTTAAATCTATGGTCATTTGACTCTGCTGCTTTGCGGCCTGTGATGCGACAGTACACCATGGGGGGATCATTTGGGAGAACACAGCTACTTAACTTGTGGTAGCCAGAAACAAAAAGACTCAGAATCATTGGCTGGGGCTCATCCCACTGCACTTAACTTGTCACTAGACCTCTCTCTCTCCTCTTAGAAGTTCCTCCACCGCCAACGTGCTGCAGGTTGGAGACAAAGCTTTTAGCATGCTGACCTTTAGAAGCACCGGAGCTTCGAACAAGATCACAATATACCTACACATGTGTCTGCTGCAGAGCACTGCACAGCTCAGCTGCCTGTGCTGTCTTTATTTCTGGAACTTGGGTGTGGTTCTTACAAGGCAGCAACTTGGGGCTGGAGTGATGCTCACTGGTTAAAAGCAGTAGCTGCTCTTCCAGAGGACCTGGGTCCTCTGCCCCACACACACACGGGAACTCAAAACCATCTATAACTCTCATGCCGGGACATCTGATGCTTCTGTGGGCATTGCATGCACGTGGTTCACATATATACAGGCAGGAAGAAACACTTATAACATAAAAATAGACAGACAGACAGTCATTAGCTTGTCAGCTCTTCAGTGATTCCTCATTAGGCACCCTTCCTATACTGAGGGAGAAAGGTATCAGTCACGCATTCTCTTGAACAGGAGCAATTGTCCCAAATTTCTTGTTGGCACTAGCCTGTGAGCCTGGATTTCAGATGAGGAGTTTCTCACTCTGTCTGGTGCCTTGTCATCTTGAGGAGGGAATGACTTTAGGGTTCAATCTTCCTCTGTGCTGGGGAAAATAAACACTTGTCTGCTGAACAGAGAATTGCCTCTTCATAACAAGGAACATGGCTGCCGGGCTGGAAGAATTGGGAATACCATAGACAGCCTTATTGGTCCTGAGAATGCCTGGCCCTGGCCCTACATCTGTTGCTCTAGGAGCCAGCTGTGCATTTGAGAGCTGGGCAGGCTTTCCTCCAGGCTCCAGTGGGGCTGCTCATCTGCATAAAGTGATTAGGAGCAAATAGCTTCTTGTTGTTTGTGGAGACTCAGCTGAAGCCTCAGAGAGCAAATGCCAGTCTTTATTCTGGCCAAATTAGCCTTAAGCACAGATGGCCTGGGCCTGCCAGAGTGAACTGGGCTTGGGAGGAGATGCTTAGCAGCTGCAGTATGTGAACCGCCTGTAAGCCGGACAGCTTTCTAGCGACAGCAGCAATGGTTGTGGCAATCATGGTCCAGTGCAATGGTTCTCAATCTGTGAGTCATGACCCTCTTGGGGCCACATATTAGATCTTTACACTGCGATTCCTAACAGTAGCAAAGTTACACTTATGAAGTAGCAGCAGAATACTTTTATGCCTTGGAGTCATCACAACATTAGGATCCCTGTGTAAAAGGATCACAGCATTAGGAAGGTTGAGATCCACTATTCCGGTATATCAGCTAGTCCCCTCTTGTCTTTGGGATCTGCTCTGTTAGATCTCTATTATATAGATCAAATAGCAATTTGAGCACAGTCTTGTCCCATTCTGAACTCCTTATGCAATTGACTCCTCTTCATGTACTTTGTCTAATGGTCTGCTTTGCACAGTTTCAGAGGACAGAGAGGACAGTGGGACATGCTTGCTTGGCAGTTGAACAGACTTACACACAATGCTAGTCTGCCACTTCAGGGAGCATCTCAGCTATGTCATTTCTCCCTCTACCCACACTTTTCTTTTCTTTTTTAATCTCTTTAAGGAGCTGGTAGTAGTCCTCAAGGGCAGAGGGGACAGAGACAATGGCAAGTACAGTGTGCTGCATGCCTGGGGTCTAGTCGTTGTTCCTCAGGGTTGCTTCTGAGCTGCCAGAGGGTGGGCAACAGGCCTGGCCCTTTTCCAGGTCCCTAGAATCCCATGTAGGGCTGGACACCTGGAGACCCTTCCTTGTTAATCAGTTAAAGAATGAATGACTTTCCTCGTCTGAGATTTGTAGCTCTTCTTGTCTGTCTCTGTTGAGTATCTCTTCCTATTTTGTTGTGTGTTGGGCACCGTGGAAGTTGCTGAGTGGAGTGGGCTGAACCACGCTGACCTCACTGAGCTTCTGTTTTACTAGGAGACAGTTGAGAAAGAGGTTACCGGTGACAGGCCTATTCTCAGTAGTGCTCCTGACCAGTAGGAGGGATGCTGGTGTGAGACTGGCTGTGACAGTGCTTCAGAGTGACTGGTGCTGGCTCCACCTCAGTGACTGCTTAAGTTGTGTGCAGGCCATTTGTATGTGGCAAGGGACATATAAGTGCTTCTGCTGCAGGGTATGTCAGAGAGTGGTGAGCACCCGGGAGCACTGAAGGGTATAGTGGAAGTTTTGGTTTCTTTAAAAACTCAGTTATGTTATATAAACAGGATTTTGTGTTAATCCCAAGTGTGGGATATTGGGCTACTTTAGTTTGCCCACAACTGCTAATTGCCTCGTGTGGAGTGTGGTCTACGCCAGCTGCAGGTAGTGGAATTCTGAATACTCTGGGAATGTATAAATATCAGAGCCCAAAGAGAGGAAGGGGCTTTTAGGAGATGGACAGAGGAGGAAGAAGGCTGCTTGTTTATCCTGCTGTGTTTGCTGTTTGCTATTGCTGGATGGCTAGATATCCTGACAACTGCGATTGGTATTTTCCCAAAGAAATTGAAGACCCTACCAGTTGGAACTGAGTCTAAAAAGACCTGCTTTCCTTTCCCGTCTAACCTTCTTTCTTTCCTACCTAGGGCTGGGGGAGTTGGGAGGGAGGTAGAGGCATTAAAAACCCAAATAGAATAGAGTAAAAAGCAGTTCCTACAAAAAGAAGTATGAGTCTCTCAGAAAATACAAGTCTGCCCTTCAGGTTTTCTTCCAGTTAATTTTGTGAGTCAGCAGAAAATCTTGTGGACTTCATTATGGCAATTTCATACTCACACACACACTGTACCTCAATCACATTTATTTCCTTATTCCCTCCTCTTACTAGCCCCCTTCCTTTCCTCAAACAGTCTTTCTTCCACTTTCATGTCACACACACACACACACACACACACACACACACACACATATATATTTTACATATGAGAGAGATAGGAGTTAACATGAAGTATATTGTCTCTATCTTCCTCTCTTTCTTTTTCCTATTTTCCCATTTCTTCCTTCCCCCATTATCTCTTATTTCCGTGCCCCCCTCAACATACACACACACACATACATACACACACATGTATAATTGCATACATACTTATAAACATATCTATACACACAGGCATGAGAGAAAATATGTACTACTTATCTTTCTGAGTCTGGTTTATCTCACTTATCACAGTATCCTTCAGCCCATTCATTTTTATGCAAGTGTCACTATTTCTTTCTTATTTATAGCAGCCCTGCTTTTATTCTGATCTCTTACTTCTTTACCTTTCCCTGCTGCTACCTCTCAACACCATTTACTCCCAGTCCAATATTTCAGCATGTAAGTCTTTAGGGAACAGCCACCCTTTGAATATAGTAGTTAGTCATGGAAGATGAGTAGGTCCAGGGACTAAATGTGTCATGATTGTACAGTCAATTTGTGGCCCATGTTGTTGGAGCCATGAGGGGGAGAAGATGTGCATGTGAGGGTGTTGCTTGGGAGTCAAGGCCTTGGCCTCAGGGGATAGTGTGACAGATGGTTTATGGTAGTTCTTGCAGACTTTCATACTATCTGCTGATGGAGACAGGAGGGTGGCCATTAAAGGGCCCAAGTAAGACAGTAACTCAATTAGGTTTGGATTGTAGAATGGTTCACTCAGGAGCTAAGATGGAGGGTGGTGTAAAGATCTTACTAGAGGAGACACCAGTTACAAACAGGTTTAAATAAGAGTAAAACTCTTAAATAAGAACAAGCTGTCTGAGGTCAGTAGTCTAGGACTCAGTGACACTGCTGTGTGTCCTACTTTTTCCTTTATAAGCGTCAGTGTATTGAAAGAAGCTTTTACTTGACTTCTTATATGGGCTACTGCTTGCTACAGTTCCAGGAGTGGGCCTGGTGAGGTCTGTGGGCAATGTTTTGCGTATTAAGGAAGAAAAGTGCTTTCAGAAACCCCTGACATCCTTCTCTCAGCTCTGCACTGGCCAAGCCCTGTTCCTGCAGCCCTGACACTCAGACTCTTCGGGTGCTGCAGTGTATTCTCAGTTCCTACAAAGGGAAATGGCCTTTCTAGAGAGGGTGGAATGGCGGTGTGTAGCCTTGGAGTTGGGGCATGGCTGGCAAAGGTGAGAGAGTGCTTGGTGGTGACCTTTGATGGTTACCAAGCTTGCCCAGAATTCTCTGCTTCCTGCCTGGCATAGGCATATGGCCAGACACCTTACACTCCCATCACTGTATGCTGGAGCTAGCCCTGTCTCCTCCGTACCTTTTCTGCTGTGGTGGACTGAACTATTAGTTAAAACAAACTTCTTATTACTTAAAGCTGCCTTTGATAGCTGTTTTGTCACAATGATGGGGAAAATAACCAACTCAGGTGCATACTAACGGCTTGACCACAGAGCAGCCAGGACGGAATCAGTAGCTGCTAGCTGCAGTAGTCAAGGTGAGAGATGGTATCATGGTCTCTTTTCTACCTAGGCCGACTCAGACCCCTTCATTTGCTTTTTAATCTGACGTGACTTTTCTAGCCTTCACCTACTGCCAGCCACCAACCGCTGTACCCATTTCTGTAGTATATACAGCTGGTGCCTACTGCTGCGGCTAGGACCTCTTCACCTCTTTTTACCCTGGTTGATAGTGTGTGCCCTTGTTTGCTTGTTGTGGATTTATATTGTTAACCAGGCTTAGCTTCTGGTAAGCTCAGATTCTCAGGTCTCTTTTTCGTGTCAACATATCTGTTCTTGGCATATCACCCACATATTGAATCGTATCCCACGGTGAATTCTGTTATAGAGTGAGACACCATTTTACAAGCAAAAAAAGAAAAATCCATTAAATGTTGTTCTACCTTTTTATAGCATCCGAAATAGCCTGCTGTAGTATTTATGTGCATGCACCACGCGATATCTAGGCGACAGAAAGACTTCTGTAATGCAGACAATTTGTAGGCCTCTGGAAATGTTTTTGTTACAGCCACTAACAAATGAAACAAGGCAAAAATTGCTGTGAGACATTTTGCATAGCAAGCTTCGCACCGTGTAGGCTCTGCCAGCAGCCTTGGAGACCAGGTGCTGTGCCCGTCCTGTGGCTTCAGGGTCTGGAGGTATTCGTGTAGTGTTGGTCCTTGACTTTGGGCCTTGGAGAGCAGCATACGGTTCTGATTCCTGATACCTCCTATCAGCTTCCTCTTTTGTTTGTTGTTAATAGATTTAAAACTAATGCTATTCTGTTAGAGACTAACCCACACTGTTTCCTGCAGATCTGCCCATGGTCCAGGAGCCTGGCAAACACTGTGGTGGTTTACGGGACACAATGTGAATGCTTGGTTTGGTCACTTTGTCTTCTTAGCTTCACCTCAGCCAGCATGGCTTGCTAAAAATTCACTCTCTAGGTTATTGGTTGTATATTTATTGGTACTTTGTGTCAGGCTGGCTGGGGCTGACTTGAGATGTAAGAAGTACTGAAGACTGGTTTCTGCCTGTCTCCCTGTGCCCATCCCCCAGCTGCATTGGCCTCAATGATTCCTGGTTTCAATCTCATCTTCCTGATAGCCCCATATATTTCTGTACTTTCCAACACCCGTCTTCACCTCTGCCTGTATGCTTACCTGTGCCGCATCCCTTGTCTGTCCCCTATACTCATGTCTCATACAGAAGAGTGTGGAATCACTCCCAGTGTTCTCTCCAGACCTTCTGAAGATCTGGTCCTCAGGCGGTTCATTTCAGACATGGTGATTCTAATAAAGCTCTCTCTCCCCACCTTCCTTCTGTTTTATCTCACTTGGGCCTGGTCAGGTGTTTGCTTCTAGGGCACGCCTTTGTTCTTCACTGGTATTGAGCCTGTTCCTACTCCTTAGGCTAGTGCCAAAGTTGGACCTGCAATGGCTGCTGTTGTATGTCTGCGACTGATACAATGCCTTGTTCTGCAGTGATTCTGATTGTTCTGCAATGCTTCGAATGGTTTGCAAACCCGTTTATTTTGTACTCCAAAACATGGCATGTATGTAAATCGTTAAGCTGACCCTGCTATTCCTTGGATTAGGTGGCTTCAGTGGCTCACCATTATCTTCAAGAGATGTATATAGGAGCCAACAGGTCCTGTGATACCCTAAATGTGTTTTTCTTGGCTTCCCATTGTCTTAAGAAAGGTCAAGTAGCAACCAGCCTTGAGAAACAACAGCCCCTGATAAAAACCTGGACCTATTATCTTCCTTTGAGCCATCAAAAAATATGACAATCACTCCATGTCCCAGGAGTCTCCAGCAGAGCCAGGCCAGGCATGTCTACATCTTTTGTAGTACTGGTTGATTGGCCTCCATGTCCTCACCAAAGGGAGACTGAGGCTTTCACAGCATTCTTGGTCTTTTGGGATTTATTTCTTACTCTCTGTTTTGGTCACCCTCTCCTTTCTCATGAAAGTGTGGCTACCAGGATGCTCAGCCCAGTATTTATCCTTTGCCTTTGTCTTCCTTTGTTAGACTGCAGCACTGACGTTTTTTATCACACACATTCCTGAGACCACACAGCTCTTCCGTCATCACTGGTTCTCTGTCTTTCCCATCCAATGCTTCATTAACCCCCACTCTTTCATTCAGCCATAGCTAACACAACCATAAAGTCTTTTTGACTAATCAGGTAGTCTCTTCCATCCTGTTCCTGACTCTTCTTTCAGGCAACACAGGACAGAGACTGCTCTCGATCATACCTGTTATCTCTTTGTCTGCTCTGGGGTGGAGGCCCTTGAGGGCTTGGTATGTTCCTGTTCTGTGTCTACCATGCTGTGTCAGGGGATGTGCCTGGGAAGTATAAGTTGATTAGGAGAAGGATTTTCTTGGACTGTGAATCTCAGATAATTTGATCTGCAGTGCTGATATGAATGATGCCTCATGAAAATGAGCCCTGGGTCTGTGCTACTTTGTCCAGCAGTGCATTCCTGGTATCCAGTTTGACCTGGATACAGTGAACATGCTTTGTATTGAGTGTGTAAAGAGCCAACAGCGTTAAATGAGCCAGCACAATGTCCTGCCTGGCATTGCGGGCCAGAAAGAGAAAGAATGGGGTGGGTATGAGGATGGAGGGGAGAAGAACGGAAGCATCTTCTTTGCCATCACCTCTGGTAAGAGTCATATTTCCATTCCAACTTGTTTGAAAGGATAGCTTATGCATCTTGGTATTTTTTCCCTAGGTAATGAGTCAGATGTTGAGCTAGAAAAGACGTACAAAGAAGATGATCGAGAAAAGGCTTCCAAAAGACCTCGGTCTCAGAAGACAGAGAAAGTCCAGAAGATCTCAGGAAAGGAAGCAGGGCAGCTTTCTGGAGCCAAGAAACCCATCATCAGTGTGGTCTTAACTGCTCATGAAGCCATTCCAGGTGACTAAAGACAGGCAGGAAATGATACAATGAGAGTGTGTAGCAAGTTGCCCTTGGGGCAGCCTGAGGAAGGAGGCCTAGGTCAGAGCCTATGTGTTAGGTGTCCTAGTGGAGTGTCACTTAGTCACCTGTGAGTATGGAGGAATCACAGCTCCCCCTTATCCTCTGAGACTATCATTTCTAGCTCCTCAGACTGTGCTATTGTCACTCAGGTGTGCAGGACAGTCTTCTGTGTCTCTCCCCAGCTCCTCAGCTGGTGGTGTCCCTGTCATACTACAAGGACTGTCTCATTGGTGGGAGCTGCATACTCAGCCCACACAAGAGCAGCAACTGTTCTTCAGGCCCAGGCAGACACTGCCTAGCTTCTTCACATGGTGGTGGTATTCACTAAAATATTTTTTATTTTTTAGTACTAGACATTTCTGTTCTTTTCCTTGAACATAGCTGGCAGATCTGTTGTGCTTTTGTTGTTGTTGTTGTTTGTTTGTTTTAAAGTTCTCCTGTAGGAAAGACTATTTTTGACATAAACAGTGTGTTAGGTTTTTATTTTTGTGAGAAAATACCAGAGCCAAAAGCAACTGGGGGAAAAGTGTTTATGTTAGTTTGCCACTCTCAGGTCATAGTCCTTCACAGAGGGAAGTCAGGAACTGAAAGCAGGAGCCCCGAGTCAGGAACTGAAGGCAGGAGCCCCGAGTCAGGAACTGAAAGCAGGAGCCCGGAGTCAGGAACTGAAGGCAGGAGCCCCGAGTCAGGAACTGAAGGCAGGAGCCCGGAGTCAGGAACTGAAGGCAGGAGCCCGGAATCAGGAACTGAAGCAGAAGCTACGGAGGAAGAGTGCTGCTTACTGGCTTCCTCGTTCATGGCTCGCTCTCTCTTTTCTTTCTTTCCTTCCTTCCTACCTTCATTTCTTCCATCTATTTATTTCTTTATTTAGGCTTTTGGGGACAGCATTTCTCCTGTGGCCCTGGTTGTTTGGAACTCAGTCTGTAGACCAGACAGAGATCTACCTACCTTTGCCTCTGCCTCCTGAGTGCTGGAATTAATGTCATTTGCCACCATACCTGGCTCAGGCTGCCTTCTCACACAAACCCACTGAGAGCTGGGCCCGCCCACATCCAGCAATAGTAAATAATAGAGCTTGCTTACAGGCCAGGGTGATGGAGGAGGCGGGTACTCAGTTGAGGTTCCCTCTTCCCAGGTGACTCCGGCTTGTGTGCAAGTAGACGTCAGCTCAGTTAGGGGTAGATTTCAAACTATCGTAGAAGTTGACATAAACAAGCTGGCACAGTTTATGATAGATTCCAAGGTATCATTTTTTCCCCCTTTGTGGGTTGGGGCTATTAGCTGTCAAATGAAATGAGGGCACTGTCAGGGTTTTCAGAACAACTCACCCCTGTAAGTATCTGTTTGTAGTGCTAATAGTAGACACTGGAATTAAAAACTCTTAATACGTTTTCTCTTTTATAATTGACTACAAAAGAAGGTGTTCATGAGAGAAAAGACCACATAAAATTAGGCTACTTGAATTTCCTGAAAAGTCACTTCATCTGCCCCACTCTGCTTCAGAGAAATATTATTTTGGGAAAGGAAAGTCCCATAGGACAGTTCCCTGCTCTCAGTGGTAGTTAGAGAAAATTTCCATTATTTTTCTCAAAAATTTGTGGTAGTATTTTGAGATTCCTATGAGGGTAAAAGCACAATGAATTCTCTTTGGTGTCTTAGAAATTTCTATCACAGTCTTTGCCCCAGTCCACTCACAGACTCAAACTCACACATACATACACTCACATTCAAACTGTCACATTTATACTGATACGCACACTCAGCACACATGCGTACACACACTGATACACACTCCTTCCAACTCTCATGCCTACTCATACACACATACATGTACTCACACACACTCACACCCGCACCTTCATACACGCACATGCACCCACAACCGCACAGTGTGCCTGCGCTGAAAGGTCTCAGGTCAGTTTATGTTATAAAGTTGTGGAAGCAAAGGTGACTCTGGTGGTTTTCTCTTTGAACCTTCCATTTCTGTTCATAGGAAGAGAATCAGTGATATTAGGGTGCTCACATTCCCCATTTGTTGACTGCTGTGTTAATGCAGTTTTATACTTGCTTCAAGTTTAATAACTGTGGCTTTGTAGAAATTTTTACAAGTGACATATGTATATTTGCCTGTCTCATAATTAGATGAAGTGAAACTGTACTTCAAGAAGACATTTGGGCATAATACTAGATACACTCATATGCACACACACAGGCACGCATGCGCGCGCGCGCGCACACACACACACACACACACACACACACACACACACTTAAATGAGTTATGTGAATAAGAAAACCAGTGTGTTACATAGAAGTCCTATAGTAAAATGCCCCCCAGGGCCTGCTGACTTTGCTGGTCAGGGTCAGGGCTGCTGCTAGCCTTTACCTCTCAGTAAGCATGTACTGTGTGTCAATCTCAGGTGCTACCAAGATTATTCCCGTGGAGGCTGGACCCCCTGAAACAGGAGCAGCCCCCCCTGAGACTACTGCAGCAGACCTGGTGCCAAGGAGAGGGTACCAAGAATATGCCATTCAGCAGACCCCTTATGAGCAGCCCATGAAGTCAAGCAGGTGAGTTGTCCCATGGGCTCTAGCCAGAGGTGGGCTGCAAGTGCCATGTGCATGGAGCAGGGAAGATCTGTCCATCCGCTGGTCTGGATCTACTGCTGACCTTATCTGTAAAGGGTCTTAACTCATTAGCTTAGCTCCATCGTTCCCTAGTATAGTTCTTCCTCAGAGACCAAGGCGGAGGAATGCTCCCTAAGAGCTGAGCATGTGCTTTTCTTCACATGTCCCCAGTCAGATGTATCCTTAGACTATGAAGGGCACAAACAGGCCCTGGTTTGCACATACTGTGATTCCTTCCAATGGGAAAACTGAAACAGCCCTCATGGCGAGAGCTACAGGAGCCACTACCACTACCACTGCTAGGTCACTACATATACTTGTTATTTCTCCATGATATATTAATATATATATATGTACATCTATATCAGATATACATATATATAGTTTTGTTTTTGTTTGTTTCAAATACAAAATACTAAATGTACTTTTTTTTACTTTAAAAATTTAGTGCACTTTGAAAATATTTTGATTTTAGTACGTCTTAAAAATAGTTGTTGCCAGGCAGTGTTGGTGCATGGCTTTAATCCCAGCACTCGGGTGGCAGATGCAGGTGGATCGAAGCCCTAGGAAGCAAGTTCTAGGACAGCAAGGAGTCTCGAAAACCAAAACAAAACAAAAATGTCTTTTTCTTATGTGTTTCTAGTATAATTTAAATAGCTTAAAAGAAAAAAAAATATCTACCCAAAGGGTCCAGGAACCCTACAAGAAGACAGTCAAGGCTGGCAGATCTGGACCGGGGGGGGGGGGGCCTGCATAAACTGCTGTACCAACTAAGGACAATGTATGCAGAAAACCTAGACCACCCTATTCAGATGGATAGCGCATTCTCCACAGTTGTGTGGAGAGTGGGGACTGACTCTGACATGAACTCTGGTGCCCCCTATTTGACTACTTCCCCTTGGTGGGGAGGCCTGGTGGCCCTCAGAGGAAGGGGAAGCAGGCTACCAAGATGAGACCTGATGGGCTGTGATCATATGGTGGAGGACGATGTCCCCTTCTCTCACAGACTTACGGGAGAGAAATAGAGTGAAAGAGAGAGGAAGGGAGGGGGAATGGAAAGATACAAGTGAGGGGATAACAACGGGGATGTAATCTGAATAAATTATTTTTAAAAATAAAAATTATAAAAATTATATGTATAAAAAAGCTTATGTAGCCTAGGCTGTCCTTAAAGCCATAGTTTTCACATCTCAGCCTCCTGCATGTGAGGACTATAGGCATGTACCCCAAGCTCAGGTCAAGTAGCTGTGCTTTGCTGTGATAGACAGTGCAGGGACTCACACTCTGGGACATTCATCATCCGTGCTTCTTCAAGACTTCCTGAAGTATACATTGCTCCAAATGAAATTGTTGCATAAGGAGTGTAAACTCAAAACCTTAGTGGACATCAAGAATTGCCCTCCTCCTGGAACATGGGCTATTTATTGCTCTTTCAATGTATCTCAGCTGGATAGGGCCTTGTTGATGTCAGTCTATGGACAAGCTTATGAGCAGGTTCTGAAAAGAAAATGTGTGTCCATGGGAGAGCCTTCAAGGATATCGCTGTTTTTAACCGTTGTGAAAAATGGGCAGTGAAGGTGTTCATTCCTTTAACTGACTGGCCCCTTGTTTCTTTCAGATAGATTCCTCGAGGTGGAGTCACTGTAGTAGGGTGTGTGGCCTTTGAATGTTGTTCAGCAGTACCGCTCTTACCAAATAAGGAACACTTGCATAAGTTCATAAATTTAGAAAGCATCCTAGCCCATCACAGCTCTGTGTACTAGGTCACAAGCATCACTGATGGCTCAAGCTTAAAAACAAATGGAGCCTGCTTAGCATTGTCACCAGATGCAGCACATTCCCCACACGCAGGCCACTTGGGCCTCTGCTAGGTATTTGTCTACTAATATAAAAACAAGAGCAAAAGATTCTCTCAAGACCACTTAGTCTCTAGCAGAGGAGGAAATGCTGAGATTTGCTTGTTTAATTAATGTTATGAGTCCAGGGCTTTTCTCCTCAGTGTTCTTTATACAATGTATCACCTTCTGGATGTCTTTGTCATTTGGGAAAGATACAAATTACTTTCCTTAAAGAAGCGTTGGGCTTAGCATGTAAGCCTTCATGTAACTTTCACATTTGAGTATTGTAATTTCATCATGTGAGCTGTACTGTCTAGTATTTATGGACTGCAGTCCACTTAAGTGCTTTAAATAGAAAGAGACAGTTGTATGAATGGTCTCATCAATACAGACCTTGTATCTGCGGTAGGCATAGTTTAGTGGTGCTAACTAATAGCACTGCATGGCTATTAGTGTGTCATAAATCCTTCCTTGCTAGCCTAGATTCCCCCTTCCAGAGGAAGCAGCAGAGGCCAGAGATGCCTTCTCTCTTGCTTCCTTGCTCTCCCTCACTGTTCTTGTTCTTGGTGCATGCTCACGCACTCCAGTGCCTGCCGTGTGTTAGCAGGAGTAGCCCCTCTGAAAGAGCCTTCTCCAAGTGCACAGCCACACTGTGGAGGAGTCACTGTGCACCAGAGATTTCATGCAATAAGGGCACGAGGAAGGGTGAGCATGCTCAGAGGCCATAGGCTCCTTGGGGTCAAGTCACTAAGCAATTGTTTGCTGTTGGGCTGATGAAAGTGGGGATTGAGTAGCCAGCATAGGGCTTAGTGTAAATAGTCACTGATTATTGTCAGAACCTCCACTAGCTCATTCAGTGCACTGCTCGGCACTTTGAAAGAGACAGGCTCCATGGGGCAGGTCCTGCTTTTATTCATCACCATGTATGTGGAATCAAACACATGCCCACCACGCCTGATTAGTCAGCAGAAACTCTTTATTTAATGGCGTGTGAAATGGATAAAGGCAGTCCTGTTTTCCCCACCTGAGCTCTAAGCCAGCAATGGTGGAAGAGGATAGTTGGTGGTGAGTCAGTCATCAGCTGTGTATGAGAGCTCCAGGAGAGAGGAGTGTGCTTCACATCAGCAGTGAACTTGCCCGGAAGCCTGCCTCTCTGACCTAAGAGCTGCGTCGCCACTGGCTTGCCTCGCAGATGCCGCTCTTGCTAGCTGTTGCTCGCCACAGGAAGGTGCATCCCTGCCATGTAGGAGATTATAGATCTTGTTCCAAACTCATTACCATCCATCTGTTTCCTACCTTTCTGGGAAGAAGGGAGGAAATGGGGAAAGGCCAAGGGTCTTTCTCTCAAGACTGTCTCTCTCACGCAAGCTCTCAAAGAGGCCGAGAACCACAGACAGTTAATGGAGGGGATAGGCAAGTGTGGATTATCAGACTTGTTGAATAAGCTCATCATGTCTAGCCTCATGGAGACTGACCTTGCTTCTGTTCATGTGTCCCAGAGTGAACACAGCGTTGGCGCATGCCTGGTGACTGTGCTTGTGTGAATCACAGCCTCGTTCCTGTTTCCTTCTCTGACCACCTCCTTTCCTGTTCATTAAGCTTTGGCCCAGATGTTACCTTAGCAGGGGTATCCTAGCAGCCTTTGCTCCGTTAGAGGTGTCTTCTCACATATACTCTTTTCAGTGACTACCATGCTGCTGTGGGACATTGCAGGACACCCTTCTCTCCTGCTAGAGTTTGTGCTCCCCAAGGACCAGCACCCTCTTTCATCATTGTCCCTGTCTATCTTGTTCTGTTCCCTAAGTCTTATTTGCTGAATAAGTCAATGTTTCACCTTTGCCCTACTCCCTTGCAGCTGACTGCACAGCCCTGTGTGGTTGGTTCACTGGAAAGTTTCAAGGTCTCCAAAAGTTAACGGTCTGTCTTCCCTCCCTAGGTTAGGTCCCACCCAGCTGAAGATCTTCACTTGTGAATACTGCAACAAGGTCTTTAAGTTCAAGCACTCACTGCAGGCCCACCTGAGGATCCACACCAATGAGAAGCCATACAAGTGCTCCCAGTGCAGCTATGCCAGCGCCATCAAGGCCAACCTCAACGTGCACTTACGCAAGCACACTGGAGAGAAGTTCGCCTGTGACTACTGCTCCTTCACCTGTCTCAGCAAGGGCCACCTCAAGGTGCACATCGAACGGGTGCACAAGAAGATCAAACAGCACTGCCGCTTCTGCAAGAAGAAGTACTCTGATGTCAAGAACCTCATCAAGCACATCCGGGACATGCATGATCCGCAGGACAAGAAGGTCAAGGAGGCCTTGGATGAGCTGCGCCTGATGACGAGGGAGGGCAAGCGGCAGCTGCTCTATGACTGCCACATCTGTGAGCGCAAGTTCAAGAATGAGCTAGACCGGGACCGCCACATGCTGGTCCATGGGGACAAGTGGCCCTTTGCTTGCGAGCTCTGTGGCCATGGGGCCACTAAGTACCAGGCCTTGGAGCTGCATGTCAGAAAGCACCCTTTTGTGTATGTCTGTTCTATATGTCTCAAGAAGTTTGTCAGTTCCATCAGGCTGCGCTCCCATATCCAAGAGGTTCATGGAACGGCCCAGGAGACGTTGGTTTTTACCAGCTCCATCAACCAGAGCTTCTGCCTCCTGGAGCCTGGTGGGGACATCCAGCAAGAAGCCTTGGGGGACCAGCTGCAGCTGGCAACTGGGGAGTTTGTGTGTTCAGAAATTGATGTGCACAAGGAGGGGGCTTGTCCTGGGGAAGCTCAGCCTGAGGTGGGGCTGAGGGAGCTGGAAGCCCCTGGAGAAGCACCTGCCCCTGATGTGCCCTTGGCTACCCCTCAGAGTCAAAGTGTTCCCCTGTCTCCCTGCAAACTAGAAACCACTGTGGTCTCCTCTGACCTCAACTCTCTTGCAGTGATTTCAGATGATTTTTTACTGAAAAATGATACCTCCTCTGCTGATGCTCATGCTGCTGCCAGGACAACCTTGGACACACAGCATGGAGGCTCAGCCCAGACTCAGGGCGAAGAAGTCACACTGTTGCTGGCCAAGGCTGAAAGTGCTGGACCAGACCCAGAGACCCACAGTGACCGGAGCCCTCCAGGTGGAGGGCAGAGTGCGGTTGCTCTGCCAGCCAGTGAATCTGATGCTAGTAGCTGTCTCAGGTCAAACCCAGGGGAGGCCTCCGACCTCCTTCCTACAGTGGCTAATGGAGGGGACCTGGGAGTGTGCCAGCCTGACTCTTGCAAACCCTCCTCTGAGCACCATCCCGGAAGCACAGCATTCATGAAGGTCCTAGACAGTCTCCAGAAGAAGCAGATGAACACCAGTCTTTGTGAGAGGATCCGGAAAGTTTATGGAGACCTGGAGTGTGAATACTGTGGTAAGGAAAGGCTGTGCTGGTCAGGTGTGCCTTTGAGTGGAGCTTTCCTTCCCAGCAGCCCTGTCCATTCCTGTCATGCTGTCATCACCTTGGGTTCCGTTTGAGCTCATGTTTCTCATTTAGCACCTCCTAAGTGAGCTACCCTCCTCTGTCACAGACAGGGACAGTGTCATGAGTCTCAGTCGGAGCCTTGCTGGACTCAACTGGGATGGTGGCAGGCTGCTCCTACCACAACTTCCACCATCTTCTGACCAAGAAGAAGCGTTCTTCTGGCTTTCAGTTGTGGCTCCATCAACTGGGTAGAGAGGGTAGGAGACTGGCTGCCACTCTGCATAGGAAGCAGCTCCCCAGCTGGTGGGGGAAGCTTGCTCTGGGAGCTCCCAGACAGCAGGAATATAGGAAGTGGGCACCTTAGAGCCTGGCCCATAGCCCAGAAGGTCAAGAGGGCCCAGAGGCTCTTGCATTTGTGCATTTGCAGGGTAGTGTTTGGCATAATTGGCTCTCCTTTCCTTCTTAGTAACCCTAACACCATGTGAAGGATGGCGGTACCTTAATACTTGAAAACTGCCATTTTTGAAAAGTAATTTCCTGACAGAAGTGTGGTAGAGAGTGTGAAGGGCATACCAGAGAAAGGAGATAAATATGGTAGTTAATAAATGATAATTTAAAAAAAAATCAAATTTAGTATAAAAGAAACTTCCTTGTTCTCATGTGAAAATATTTTTTTAGGCAAACTTTTTTGGTACCAAGTGCATTTTGACATGCATGTCCGCACCCACACCCGGGAACATCTGTATTATTGCTCCCAGTGTCACTATTCTTCCATCACCAAAAACTGCCTTAAACGCCATGTAATTCAGAAACACAGTAACATCTTGCTGAAGTGTCCCACTGACGGCTGTGACTACTCGACTCCAGATAAATATAAGCTACAGGCCCATCTTAAAGTTCACACAGAGCTGGTAAGTAGCAAGCCAAAATGGCAGCCCCCACCTCCCTCTGGGTGCCCATTGCTCTCTCACATTTATGCAGATAGAGCTATCCCTGCTGCAGCTGTGGGAACACCCTGCCCCCTCCAAACACAGGGGACTCTTCTCCTGCCCCTTGATGCCTCACAGAGCATTCACCCCCCACCCAGCTCCTTTCATAGTGAGTCTCTGATTAGACTGAACAAATTGCATTCTCTGCAATTTTTTTTAAGCATTTGAGAAAGTTTACAGAAGAAAGATGTACAGAATGGAAACGAAGCAAGGTTTTCATAAATGGCATTTTTAAGACTTAATAACAGGAATACTAATAGCTGCCCATGTGTGTTGTTGGGGGAGTAAGTTGGATGATTGGATTGGATTAGGTGATTGTACCAGGAACACTGTTGTCATATTAGTGTGGCATTCACTGTAAACATCACAGCATCTGGGAAGCTTTGATTTCAGAAGCTAATCCAAGGTGCCATTAACTGCATGATGGTCATGTGTGGTTCTGTGTGCCTGATCATGTTTCTGATGGGAAGAGGGTAACACTCCTGAGAAAGGTTTAAGACTTCTTAACATGATAAAGAAGCCACACCTGGGTCTGGGTGTTTGGAGGTGTGAAGAGATTAAAGCATTTTGAGATAGACCCCAACACAGTCTGCCACATTCCCACAGGGTCTATGGCCTTAGACAATTCACTTGTCATTTCTGAGACCTGCCATCTTTTATATAAAATATACATGTAAAAGTTCGTCTTGGTCATTGTTTTGTTGCTATGAAGTGACACCATGCCCAAGGCAAGTCTTAAGAGAGAAAGCATTTAGTTGGGGGCTGCTTATAGTTTACAGGTTTAATCTATTATCATCATGACAGGGAGCATGGGAGCATGCAGGCAGACCCTAGAGCAATGGCTGAGACTACATTCTGATCTGTAGGCAGAGAGACTCTGGGCATTAAAACCTCACAGTACACTCCCAGTGACACACTTCCTTTAATCCTTTTGGAGGCCACACCTCTTAATCCTTTTGAATAGTGCCACTCACTGGGGACCAGGCATTAACATCTATGAGCCTATGGGGTTCATTCTCATTCAAACCATCACGAAGCGCATTATGTACATATTCATGCATACTCATGTGCTCTGGTACATATAAGCATATATGCACGTGTATGTACATAGACATACCTGCTTATACATGTACACCTGTGTATATTTGTGTATTCCTATTCTGCTGTTATTTGAGTGTTAAAATAGAGTGGCCTAAGGTCGTGCCTGATTCCAGTTGAGCATATATGCCAGCTGTGCTGGCTTCCTTTCTTCTTCTCTTCTCACTCTCATCTTGCAGGCTTGCTTTTGTTCTTCTCTTTCTCTTCCTGCTCCTTCCTAATCTTGTTCTCCCTCCCTCCCTCCCTCCCTCGCTCCCTCGCTCCCTCCCTTTTTCTCCAGCAGGGCACAAGGGCATGTGGTTCTGTCATTCCTGTCAGGTTGGCACTGAACCTGAGGGAGTGAGTCCAGTGTTAGGCTATGTTCTTGTTAGCAGAAGCCTTAAAGTGTGGTGCTGGAGACTAGGAAAGCAAAGGGCTAGAGTGAACCCCTTACCTTGTGTTTTGTAGATGTAATGTAACTACTCCATGCCTCAGTTCATGCCAGCAGGTGAGGATGAGACGAAGGAGTACATCTAAGCGCCTGGCGTGGACTATGTATTGAAACTAGCTGCTCTGGACTTAGAGCCTCTGAGCCCGGGTGACATTGGTGACAGGAGCTAAGCCATTGCTCCCAGAAAAATCGACTGTGCAGCCTATGCTGCCTCTTGTTCCTCATTCAGACTTGGCTTGTTAGCTATGAACATCCTGGGGCTGCTGGTCTAGCCTGGTTATTTTCTCCCTCAGGTGCCAATGCTCAGTCTCTTGACCACATCCCTGAGTGTTGGGGTCATTTGGAGAGCATCAGGAATGATGTCTTTAGTCTTTACTTTGTCTGCTTTGCTTCTTACTTTTAAACAGCTGTTGTAGATGCTGGCCTCTGAGTGTAACAGTCAACACCTTCATCAGAACAGCTATGATAACTGCAGTGGACCTCTGAGATCAGTGACATTGACTGTTGATGTTCTCTCATAGAAAGGGGGGCATGGAGAGGGTCATCCGACCATCACCTCATCCTAGTCACTCTCTCCTTCACCCTGTAGCTAGCTGTGTATAATTCTGTCCTAATTGGCACATGTCTTTGCGATCTCTGGGGATGCTGGAGTGTGTAGATTGTGTGTGGAGGGGGAGTTAACTGAAATGCTTGGACCTCCGTCTGTTTAGCTAGTTGTCATTAGTTCTGGGGTGAGACTTTTCTCCTTTGGGATCACACAGACTCTTTAAGTAACTCCTCACTTGTGTTCTGTAAGTAAGTCCAATAAACTCATTGGTTCCCCAAGTTAGACTTTGTTGGACCTGCACGTTGGTTTGTCACTGGAGTCCTGTAAGGAGGGGGTTAGCATTCCTTTGCTTCTCCCCAGGGAATGTGCACTCATCACTGGCATTTCACTCTTCTACTACCATGGTGATGACTATGGTTGTCACTACCTCTAGCAACATGTAAGAAGCTCTGGAGAGACCAGCCTTGGGCAGAAAGCTGATGCTTTGATCTTGTAGCCACTTGCTTGTGTTTTTACTTATTTTCCTAGTCACCACTAGGAGTTAGGAGTAATTTCTTCTACTGTACAAGAGTCTGGTGTCTCAGTCTCGATCATGCAATAACTAGTCTGTGGTTGGGCCACGAGTGAGGGATGGCAGACTTCATTACATGGCCTCCTCGCAGTCCAATGCTGTTTATCTGGTGGTAGCAGGTCATTAGTGTTAATGATGGGATTCTTGGACACTTGGGCAATTTCTGTAGGAATGTGAACTTTGGCCCAAGTAGGCAGAGACTATGTGGTAGATACTCCTGTGCTACAAAGTGGCAGCCATTCCTCAAGATGCATGAGTGAATGTCTGCACATTGCTGCCAAAGTGCAAGGAGTGTGACTCAGTTACCCTCACAAGAGATACTGTCCTGCTTCTTGTCAGTGCTCACATTTTCATAGAAGATCTTAGTGTTCAATTTCTGCCTTTGCCCCCGTATTTGTGCTTCTTCCCATTGAGATAATACATGCTTTTAAAAATGGGGTCTCACTCCGTAGCTCAGAATAGCCTCAAACTCATGGTACTCCTTTTGCCTCGGCCTCCCAAATTCTGGGACTGCAGGTTGAAGCCTCTTTGCTGAGCTCAACGGAGGCACTCTGGTATTTTTTTTTTTTTTTTTTAGCTTTTATTCTTCTTTCTTACATTATACACAAATGGCAGTTTTCTGTCCCTCCCCTCCTCCCAATCCGTCCCTAGCTTCCCCTTCTCTCTTTCTTGATCAACCCTTCCTTTGCTTCTCTTCAAAACAAAAGGCCTGGTTTTCTTTCCTGTGCCCTTGGAGAAGGCACTGGGCAATGTTGGCTGAGGTTTCACTTGTGTTTTAGTATTCATGCTTTTAACACAGATTCCCATGCAGAACAAAAATTAAAACACCATCCTCCACTTCCAGGCGAGCCTACAGATCCTGCTGTAATCCAGTTGTATTAGGGTGCAGAGATGATCTGGCAAGTTGCCAGGTTCTGTGACCCTCACACTGTTTCACAGCTAAGAATACATCTGGCAGTCAAAAAGAGTGATGCCCAGTGTAGTTTCTTCCCAATGCCTCTTCTCATTACTACATCCATGTCATCGGTTGGTAGTGAAAGAATGCAGGCAGCCGTCCATGGGGATTGGTCCAGGTCATAGGGCATTCTGAGGATGCTCAAAATCTTTATGTAAAATCATGTATTTCTTGGTTTCCTTCTTGTTACTATGATAAAATGCTAACAAGAGCAATTGTAAAAATTATTAAAACTTTGTGAAAGGGAGACTTGCGAACAGATGATTTTACTAAAATGCAAAGGAGCTTTGGGTTGTGATGTGTGCACTTCCAGCCCCACACTGGGCTTTGCAATTTGGGGGCAAATTGCTGAGGCTCTTTGAGCCTAGGTTATCGCGCTTGCAAATTGGAGATAAAGTTCTTCCCTCATCTCTTAAGATTAAATGAGACCAGTGAAGGGCAAGGTCCATGGATCATGATCCATTAGAGGGTTGTGCAAGCATCTGAGTGAGTCATGCCTGGCTCTCTTAAAAGGGAAATGGAGTAGACTGAAATGGAGCCTGTCAGTAATGTTCACCCCCACACAGGGCAAATATCACTTTCCCAGGTTTTTTGTTTCAGTGTTAATCATTTGCATGTCAGTGCATATTAGTATTGGGGCTGTGTGAGGGGGCACAGAAACTACTAAGTGGCTGGATTCCGTGGTCCCTATTAAATTAAGTGTGTAAGCTATTGACCTAAGTGATTTAATTGGTGATGTCCCAGAACCTCTATGTTACAGTACCACTTGTTAGGAATGAGATCTCTGGCCTCCTGCTGTCATCCTAACTCTAAGTGGGCTCTGGGAATTTGTTACTCAAAGAAGGGCCCCTGCTTCTGTTTTGTCTTCCTCTCCAGAGGCCTGAGAGGTGCCCACCTGGAAGCTGCAACCCAAGCCTGAGAGTGTTGGCTTTAAGATTTTGAAAAGGCATAGCTTTGCCCTTCAAACTTTCTAGGCCCATGTTTTGGAAATGAGACCACTAGTGTCCACCTCCAGGAACACAGGGTTGTAATGTTGACAAGGACACAGCAGGGTCACATGCATGTGGGGCTGCCCTGGTAACTGCTTCTCAGAAAGTGTTTAGAATACTTGTCCCAGATCTTTGAGAAACACATAGATTTATTTTGTTTGGTGCTTGCTGAATAATACACACTTTTTGGATAAGCTAAAATAATAAATAAGTGGCCGAAAAGCACAGGAATTGAAGGAAGCTACTTTATATATCTTTCCAGAAATAAATGGGTATACCCAGTCAGTGTGTATTCATGTGAACAGAGAAAAATGCAGGAACTGAAAAGTGATTTTCCTTCTCGAGGACTGTAAGATTGGTCATGTGATAATAAAGTATGTTTGATTTGGGGTTACTCCATTTTAGTGTTTTGCCCGCTGTGCAGCATCTCTCAGGTTCTCTGAGCTTCCTCGTGGTCTAGGAAAACAGAACTGTCTTCAGCAGAAGGAAGGCCTTTTCTCTGCAACCCTAAATCTAGCACATTCTGGTATTGTGTTCCAATCTGTCATAACACAAGTGTCACCTTCCTACTTCCTGCGGCATCTCTGCATTCCTCACATGGATGGGTATGCTCTCTGTGTTAGCTTTAGCTAACTTGTAAGAGCTCCCAGATCTGCTGCCTTTGTCCTCAGTACGGCTTCTGGCACATAACAGGTACCGCAACTGACCCATTCCTGAGAAATCGTTACGAGCAAGTGCCAACTTCTGGGGCTTGCTGCATGTATGTGTCAGATATGCACACTTAGTGGGAGAATTCAGGTTGATCTTCTCCAGCTAGTGTGGGCCTCAGGACTCTCCATTTCTTTGGAGGCCAATATACCTGACAGTGAGGAAGAGGCCGGATGAGGTCACCTGAGTGATAAGCTATGCTCCTGGCCTCATGCAGTAGCTCCACCTGCATCTTCTGCCCTGACTGCAGTCTCATGCTGACACCCGCTTCTTTCTAGGGCACAAATGGCTTTGAAGGCATCTCTGTTGGAGCAAACAGACTCCAAAGGCTGGGCTCTTAGCAACCCTGTGGCTAGCTTTCTTGTGTTCCCTGCCTTTGCTGGGGGCTCTTTTAGCCGTAGTTCTTTTTAAGTCTGCTGAGTGTGTTTGGTATTTGGGTTTCATCTGCCACAAGACACTGAGCTTCTGAAAAAGAAGTAAATGAATCCTAAGAGTCTGCCTTTCTCCCAGCCCCCTCTCCCACTGTCTGTTTCCTGACAATCTTCAAAGACATCAAGAAATGGGGCCCCTGATAAGCTCTTAAGATAAATTGCTTTCAGACTATCAGGGATTAAAAGAAGAAAAATCAAACGTCAAGGACTCAGGGGAGATCAGTGTAAACTCCTTCAAAGCCCTTCCGAATGCCTCCATCGGCTCTGATGACAAGGGCGGCTGGGCCTGAGGTGGGAGGGCGGCTGCAGGATGCCAGCGGGGCCTTGAGAATCTCTCCAAAATGGCACCTTGAGCCCAGTGTCAAGGACAGTGGAGGGGAATAACAGGAGCACATTGAGAAACCCCAAGGCCATGTTGTCTGGTGGAAGTCAGAGGCATTGGCTGGCCAGAAAGTGCATGACAAGTTCTTTCCTGTGTGTGTGTGTGTACATACTTCATAGTAGAAAGCTGTATCTTTAATTATGTATTTTGATCGTATTCACCTCAGACTCCTCTCCTTAACCCCTCCCATCTCCTCCCCACCTCCTAACATCATTTCTTCTTCTTTTTTAAATGACCACCAACTCCAGTTTGTCCTGTTCGTGTTCTCCTGGGTCTAGGGCCATCCACTGGGGCATGGTCAGCCTTCCAGACGCTACTTCTTTAAAGAAAGGATCCAACCCCATTCCAAAGCCATCAAGTTTAAATGGCTCCTTAGTTAGTGGTGGGGGCTCACGAGTTCATCCTCCCACCTCTTCTTGCTAGAGCGTTGACTAGAGTCCATTTCTTAACCTATAATGCGAACACGAATAGCTTTTTTTTTTTTTTTTTGGTGGGTGCTTGTGAATCTCAATCATATGTGAAAAGCTCACCTCGAGCAGTGTTTTGAGTGCTGCCCTGGAAAGTGTGTGGCCGAGCTTCTTGGCTGTCCTCTCTACCTTCCTAGACTTCTCACACTGGAATCTTCCCTAGGCTCTGTAGGGCTAGGTGGCTGTCTGTTAAGGGCCTGGAAGGATATAGTGCACGTCTGGTTTTGATGCGGCGTTTGCTGTTGGTTGTTGTGGGGGTGATAGCATTGATGATGGTCGTAGTAATGATGTTAGTGATGGTGTCGATTGCTTTGTGGGGGGAGTGATAATAGTTGTGGCGGTGGTGTTTGATGATGGTAGTAGCGGTGATGGTGGTAGTACATGGTGTTTGATGGTAGTGGTAATGGTGTATGGTGCTAGTGGTGGTGATGATGATGGTGAGGGTACAAGTTACCCTTCAACAGAGCCTAGACTTAAGATAGTTAACTGTTTTTTTCTTTCTTTCTTTTCCTATTAAGGATAAAAGGAATTATTCTTGTCCTGTATGTGAAAAATCTTTTTCAGAAGACCGATTGATAAAGTCACATATCAAGACCAATCATCCCGGTAAGGTTATGAATTTTAGAATAGGAGATTAATTTTTAAATACTAATGTTTGTGAGTTCAAGGCCAGCCTAGTCTACAAAGTGAGTCCAGGATGGCCAAGGCTACACAGAGAAACCCTGTCTCGAAAAACAAAACAAAACAAAAAAAAAACCCCAACCAACCAAACAAACAAAGAAGATAATACTGTATGTAAGATGCAGCAGCTTGGAATGAAAAAGGAGGATGGGAATAAATCAGTATTTGAAATGTTCACACTTTGGGGGAGCCTTGGGTCTGCCTTGCTTCACCATGTACTGCGGTAGGGGACCACCTGTACTCGGATGCTGTCATTGTTGCTGCCATAGGATCTTCGAGGTGGACCTTATCCTCAGACTCCATTGCTGTGTTAAGTAGAGCAGGCAGAGTAGACCTGGGTGCTCCGTGTTACACAAATAAGTAGCAAGCAAAATATACCTCTTTCTTAATCTCTGTCTTTTCTTGTTGAAAAACATGTACTTGCCCTTGATAGAATTCTGGTACCTCCAATTTGATCACTTTCCCTTGGTGAGGAGGCCTGGCAGCATCCAGAGAAAGGGGAAGCAAGCTATTTGGATGAGACCTGATAGGCTGTGGTCCCTTTCTTTCAGAGGTCTAGGAGAGGGGAATAGGGTGAAAGAGGTAGGGAGGATGGGAAGACACAAGGGAGAGGATAACAGTCGGGATGCAGTCTAAATTATAGGAAAATAAATGAAAAAAAAAAGATTTCTCTGTTAAAAGTAAAAAGCTGACAGTTTTGTTTTGGAGCCTTGAACCCTTGTCAGTGTGGGAACTCATGGGTTATGTAATTCTGCTCTTCTGGTGTTAATCTTTGTCCTATCTAACTGGCTGTCAGTGGAAGCTGAAGACAGCATTTAAAAGCACTGATGATCATGAATACAAAAGTATACAAGGAAGCTCGTGAGTCCACATCTCAGCTTCCACATGCTTCTACATTTTTTGCATGTATCCACCTATGAAAATTTTTTCCTAGTAGATTCTAAAGTTCAATTTTCCTATGACTTTACAAGTATCTCCAATAAATAATGTTTTTGTTTAGCATGACCTCCAAGGGATCTATAAAAAGCAGTACTAACCATGATTCTTACTGCATCCTAGGGTATTGTGTGTGGCCACTTAAAATACCCCGAATCAATCTAAGATTTTTTGTACATGGTGTTTGAATTGAGCTGCAGTATTTTAGCGGTCATGTCACTTACACGCCTTGTATTCTGTAGAGCCCCCAGGCTGCTGTCTGTTTTCCACACCAGTGACTTCTAGAAGATCTGAGTTATTTTTCCTATAAAAAGCCTGTGTTCCACATTTGTCTGGTCATTGCTGAGCAGTGTTTTCTCCATTGCTCACATTCTACTGCCTGATCAGATTCAAGTTTAGCTTTCTCAGTAAGAATGCTGCCTTGTGACACCAAGCTATGAAGTGCCCACTGTAGTTTCTTTTCCTCTTACATGAAGAACAGAATGCCCTGTCCTCTCTGATCACACTCCTTCTTTGTCAGAGGTCTCCATGAATACCATTTCCGAGGTCCTTGGGAGACGAGTCCAGCTCAAAGGGCTAATTGGAAAGCGAGCCATGAAATGTCCATACTGTGATTTCTATTTCATGAAGAATGGCTCAGACCTTCAGCGGCACATCTGGGCTCATGAGGGTGAGTTGTCTTTCTGTCTGGAGCTTCTGTTTAAATATGTGCTGTGTGCTTTATTTTGGGACTACATAGAAGGACGTTTACCTTTACATGCCCTGTTGTCAGCGGTTCTTTAGCATGTTGAGATGCATGTACCAGCCAGTGGAGATCAGAGATGAAAAGCGGGGCTTTAGTTGCATTTGTGGCTACTACTCAGCTCTGGTTGTAACTGTGGTGAAATAGATGATCATACTTTGATTACTAGGAAACTAGTGTTCTGAGAACAGGAAAGCCCAAATGTCGCTCTGGGCAGTTCCAGCTCCCACCACCATGTTCTAGTTGTAACTGGCATTGAAGAACAGTGAAACCGTGAATGGCTGGCAGTGAAGAGGGCAGTAGGAGTCGTGCAATTTTGTCAGTGCGGAGTGTCACTGTTTATATCGTAGAGAGAGGATTGGAAGGTGGAAAGGCTGAGTGTAAATGTGGTTATCCAGATAGGCAGAAGGGCTGTGCTCAGGGATGCTCGACCAGCAATAGAAGTGTTGGGTGGCCACTTGCCAAGATTCTGGCAAGCTGGAAGTCAGAGTCTCCTGTCCCTGCTTCATTCTTTGCTCTTAGAGGAGCTAGTTGCCCCTTGGGCATGAGGAAGGTACAAACAGCACAAGCGCCCCACTAGTCCTGTATATTAGTGTTCTCCTGCTCACCAGGAGCCTAGCACTATAGGCAGGACTGTAAGGGGAGAGGAAGAGGAATGATAAAATATTCTGCATAATGTACTATGCATTGCAGGCCCTACGGGAGGAGCGGTGGGAAGGGAGACTCCCACTTCAGCGAAGAGAGAGGGCTGTGGGACTGAGGCAGTGCTGAGGCCACTGCTTCCCTGTTCACTAGCACTTAATGAGCATTTGGGCCCCAGGCAGTGCACTTTTTGCTTTGCTCACGATACCCTGGTCAGTGTGTTCAGGGACCTGAGAGCCAGTTAAGTTTCATCAGTGAGGAAAACAAGGCGTTGCACAGCCAGTAGGTAGTGAGACTGGGCTTTGGATCCATGCTGCATGATTCCAAACCCTGGTCTTTACATCTTCACTGACTTGCACTGGGAGAAACTTGTACTTCCTATGTGGAGGCAAGAATGGAAGAGTGCGGTGTGGTGCATACACATACGTTATTTTCTGAGGGCATTGAAGGAGTTTGTTGCTAGGAGTTTTCTCAGCAGAGAAGGTGGCAGAAGCCTCTGCCTTGGAATGGTGCTTGTGGCAACCATCTGGGGATGGCCAGAGACAGAACCAAGGACTGGACACTGATGAAAATTCAGGGAGATGGGAGCCGGAGGATCATAAATCTGTTCCTCTGGGTGGTAATGCTTATGTGGCAGACATAGGATTGGAGTGGGAGGGCATGCTGCAGCCTTCCCTCACCATGGATGTGGCACAGGATGGGACATATATTCCATCTTCATGACCTTCAGTTCACTTACACACGAGATGCAAATATAAACTGCCTTGAGATTTGCTGCAGGGATCAGGGAGATCATCTAAATTCCTCAGAAGGATGCTAAGCATGTGTCCAGGCTGAATGTGTAGCTAGCACTATTGCATTCACAGGGGATGGGGCGTTATTATTCCATATTGAGCATTTGAACGAAACCCCTTATTTTAAAACACTTCAGAATTCTGATAAACGGTCAGAAAGTTCAAGGCTGCCATTTTGTATTGGAGTGTCATGGCATTCTCTTTTTTCACTTGTCTATGAACTTTTCTATAATGATGGAATTATAAAGGATAAAAAACAAAAACACCCACTCACCCATATTACAGTATCTGGGACTCTTTGGAGCTAATCACTGCATTGCACTATGGGTATTATTTCTCTCAGCTCACTCCCAAAATAAAGCACAGGACAAGAACAGCAATAGGCAAATAGGAGGGAAACATGAAGACAAAAAGAAGGGACAACATAAAGAGAAGTCCTGGGCTCTGTGCACAGTCATAGATCTTGGTCACACGTGGAACTTTATTCACACGCCAGGCCTATGTTGCTCAGAGGGTTTAGCATTTCAGCGTGGTCAAGAATGAGTCTGAGCTGAACCATGACAGCTGTTCTAATGCTGGCTCTCAGTGGGTGAAAGCAAGACAGGCAGAGTAGGCGCAGTTCTATTGGGAGTAGCTCAATGTGAGTTACTGGCACACAGCAACACCCAGTGTTGTATGGCTTTGTTTATCTTATGAACAGGAATATCCCTTCATGCTTGACCCTGAGTACCCGATCCCATGATTTTTGCAAAGACTGATGGGGCCTCTAATTTTATTTAACTCAGCTGGATTTACTTATTTATTTAGTTGGATTTAATGATCGCTTTTTAAGTTGAGCAGGGTGTCTCTCTTCAGAGAGTTAACAGTCTGTAGGGAGAGCAGAGTTGGTCAACTTGATTCAGTGTGCAAGAACATTTGAGCAGGAGTGAACTGACAGACTGTGGAATGTTGATGGGCCACTAGAAAGGTCAGAAAGCAGGGGCTTGGAGACCTTCACTGACTCTGCAGTGTCTCTCTAGGGTGGAGCAGGGTGAGGTAGGCCAGATTTGGGACGTGTGGGGCATGTTGGGAATCAGCAAGTGCATTGCTCTGCTCAGATGGCTGTTGTTCATCTGGATCCCCACACATATATGCAGAGACACATGTAAATATATATCTGTACATTTTTCCTTGGTAGGTGTGAAGCCCTTCAAATGTTCTTTGTGTGAATATGCAACTCGTAGCAAGAGTAACCTCAAGGCTCATATGAATCGTCACAGCACTGAGAAGACCCACCTCTGTGACATGTGTGGCAAGAAATTCAAATCCAAAGGGACATTGAAAAGCCATAAGCTCCTTCACACATCTGATGGTGAGTCCCTGAGCCCCAGTGACCTGTAAATGTATGGCTGGAAGCTGGTATGCCCAGACCAGCAGAGACCATCCATACCCGTGTAGAGGAAAGGACTGTATTTTGTAGGATGCACACACTGAATGAACACAGGTCCTGTCCTCTGTCTTTCCAGCGTGGGCGGCGCTAAGCAGTGCCTCACTTACAGGATGCTCTGCATAAACTCTTTTGGGATACGTGAGCATGTGCTGTTGACGCCAGGGAGAGTGAGGCTGCTGGAGGAAGTAAGCTGTTAATGCTTGGTTCTGGAAGTTTCTGTCTTCTTTAGCCTTCTATCTGACCTTGCTCCTGATCGTAAGGATAAGTGTGATGGTACCCAGCATGATTTTTTTTTTTTTTTTGAGTTGATGCTTTTATATTAAAGCTACCTCAGGATTCCTACTGTTCAGTTTAAAATAGGGCTTAACCTAAAATAGAAACAATATGAGTTACTGTGTGTGAGAGCCATGAAGGTAGCCTCCAGGGGCAAGAAAGCCAGAAGGATAGGTTCTTGTTTCAAGTGGTTATTTAGATGGGATAACACAGGAGCTGGTGTGCATTTGAAGGTAAGTGTCTGGATGTGGGGAACGCAGAAGCCTGTGGTTCAAGGGTCAGCGTTCTGGTGTACAGTAGGCACACAGCATCCATAACATCTTCTGGTATGGGCTTCATGGAGGCAGCCAAACTAGCCAAGATCTTACAAAGTGTTGATTGAATTAGAACCTTCAGCTGTGGGAGGGACTTGGGAATGCCTAATGTTACAAGACTAATACAATCTCTCAATAGATTCTTATTGCAGCATAACTAGATATAAGAATCAGGGTTTATTGTACAAATCACAATAAGTTCCATGTTGATGTTAATCCTGGAGCTTAGGAGAGGATGTGTTTGTCATATCCTGCTAACATGGTTTGTCCGTCCTGGGAGTAAGTCCTGCTGTGTGTGGGCGACCTGGTTCCTTGGGAAGAGTCAGACTGAGCTTGCAGGGATTAGTGGGAAAGGCTAAATGCTTAGTTGTGGTGCACTAGGATTAGAGTCAGGGACTTGAGGGATGCTGAACCAGTGGCACAGCCATGACTGTTGAACAGTACTTTCTGAAAAAAACAGTAAAAGCTGTAAGCAAAATGGAAAATATGCCTGTTTGGGTGTGCTGAGTGGTAGAGTGCTTTTCTAGTGTGAATGAGACTCTAGGTTCAGTCACTACAAAGAGACAAAGGTATAATCCCAATAATATAGGCCATCACACAGGGATAATAAAAGCATTAGCAACATATAGCTACTTACTATTTTTTCACCTTCTCAAAGAATGACCATGCTGATCTTGCATTACCCTAGTCTTTTTGCAGGAGCTGTGTTTCCTCACACAATGGCCTGTTTCTCCCTAAAGCCTGCATTCATGAAGGCCATCAAGCTCCAGAGCCACAGAAGTCTCATTGTCCCCTGAGTTGTGGTAACAGCATTAGGAGGGCATTCATGGAGACTTAGAAGGGTGCAGTTGTCTTAAGTTTGATTCTGAAATCCAGGTCAAGGCATGGAAAGCCATTTACTCACACGATGCTGGGCAGCTGCTTTGTATGTGGAGGGAAGGGACCAGTGTGAGCAGTATAGCAGAAACAGCAGTGTGGCCTCCCTGCAAGGGAGTAGCCTCGCAAATAACATGGAATCTTTCCCAACAAAGCTATAGAAATTTGCAGTTTTTCTTCTTCTTTTTTTTTTCCTGTCACTTTTGGGAACTTTATTACATTGAAAAGTGAAGAGACAAGGAGGCCTTAACATTTCCCTAGTTTCTCAGCTGTGGTGCACTGCGATTCTAGGCAGCAACAGCAAGCAGGATCAGCTGGAGTGGAATGTGACTTGCCGGAAGCTGGTTCTTTGCCCCCAGGCTACTGCGTGTGCCATCTGTTTCCCTTTGGCCTTTGCCATGCACTCCTCTTGTTGAGGGCTGGTGGCTAAGCAGAGCACTGGGCTGAGGCTAGCCACCCTAGCACCACTGGCTACCTGCTGTAGCTCTCTTTAGACTGCATGTTCTTATTTCCCTTTTTTATTTTATTTAAGAAGCTTTGAATTTCTCTCTCAGATACCATGCATAAGGTAGAGACTTTGGAAAGGTTTTATGTCCCTTACTGATTTCTGTAGCTCTCCTATTGTATCTCATTGGTTTCATAGAGCTCTGTGGACCTTAGTGCTTTGCAGGGCTCTATAAATATTCCCCCAGGTTATCATTTGCTTTTATATCTTACAGTCTCTTTTTATAGAGAGAAGTTAAAGAGCTTTGCTCATTTAAATTTGTCAATATTTTCCTTTATGTGTTTACCCTCTCTGGGTTCTCCGTGGTAAAAGAAACCTCTTTTGTTTCAGAACGAATTCTTTTGCCTTAAGTTTTATTGATGGTTTCATAACATTTATGAAATTTCAGGTTCTTAAAATTTGTTTTAGTGTATGCAGCGTGATAGGAATCTTCATTTTAACATAGCTTTCTGCTGACTAAGATCTTTCCATCTAATTTTGCTGGCCTGGAATTCCCTAAGATGCTGTGCTTCACTCTGAGATTTTGGGTTGTCTTGATGGATTTTGTTTTAGGTTATTGCTTTAAAAGATACGGTTTTAATTAATACAGTTTTATCACATGTTATTCCGGTCTGCTTTTGTTTTGTAATGAGACTTTTGGGTTTTTCATTGGATTATTTCACCTCTGCTCATGGAGTGTTAGTCATGAAAGCATCCTTGCTTCCATCCCTGGCTCTTCCCCATGAGCATCTGACCAGTGTGTAGTGATCTGACCTGGCCACTACCTGTGTTCCTTACTGATGTCCTGGATGCCCTGGCGAAGCTCTCAGATTTTAACCATAGAGCAGCCTCATACCCAGCAGGAAGCACTGCTTGAAAGTCCCCAGTGGCCATTTAGTCTAAGGTGTATTATCTTATGAGGAAGAATTAAGTTTTACTTGAGAACCCACATAGAGTAGGTAGAACTGAGTACCTGGGTTTGAGTGTTGCCTGCCTGTTCTCTGCTGGGTTACCAGGGTTACTAAGGCAGGTGACTTCTCTGTCTCCATGCCATGGAACCGCGGCTAATTATACTCTGTTGTGGTATTTCTTATGCTGCAAGGAGGTCACCATGCTTCATGTTTCCTGATCTTCTTCCTGTAGACTGTAATGCTGTTTATGTGGAGGCTTTCCATGCAGGGATGTCCCATTCTGCTACCCAAGCCCTAGTCCTGCTTAGCTGCCCACTGCATGTCAGCTTGTGGAGGTCTAGATGACTGATGAGATGCCCCCACATTCCACTGCTCCCCACCAGCTCTTGCTCTTCCTCCACATGCCCTGTTATCTGCGAGCCAGTGGTATAGCCAGGCAGTGTAATGAGTTACTAAATATTTTAAGTTTTGCATGCCAAATAGTTTCTGCCACATTTTCATCTTCTGTTTTTGTTTCTACAAACCTAATTGAAATGTTAAAAAAACGAACAACAGCAGCAAAAAACAAAAACAAAGCAAACAGAAAAACCAAATCAAACCGAAACAAAAACTGGAAGCTGTATGGAATTGGTATGGGCCTTCGACTGCTGACCCAGCCTTGGTGAATGGCTACCCATTTTCACCCGCTTTGGTGAGACACTAGGTCAGTTTGGACCACCTTGTTCTCATTCAGAAAAGACCCATTAGCAAGTTGTCATGTTCTCTTCCATGTGATCAATTAACCCATCCACTGCCCCATAGTTCACAGTGCCCTCCCCTTTTTTTCTACAACACTGTTCTGTCTTGCTTTTGTTCATTGGAAAAACAGCAGTAACAACAACATACTTGTTTCATCAGAGTTTCCTTGGGTGTATATAAACATAGAGAACACATTTGATGATTTTCTTAAGGTGTGCTCCTGTTTGAATCCAGCTCCTCTGCTTGAGTGTGACAAGGACATCACATCATAGGCCTTTCACCCAGGTGGCTACCTATACCTTCAGGTGCACGGAGCATGACCTACCCCGTCTCCACACATTTCCCCCAGGCTGTCACATCTGCCCTGCTAGCTTAATTTCTGACATTCTCTGGGACTCTGGAAGAGTGCCTATGGCCTCCTCACCTGGACATTCTGACATTTTTTTCTGAGAGCTTTGGAATTCCACTTTCAGCTGAACTGTTCAGAGTATGGCCCGCCCTTTTCTCGACGGGCCAGTGGCCTGCTGTAACTCAGCTCTCTGCTGCACTGATGCCTTTACGCAGGTTGTTCTTTGAAGAAGGAGCATCAGGGTCCTCCTTCAGAGGTGAAGTGTGAGAGCATCAGGGTCCTCCTTCAGAGGTGAAAGTGTGAGAGCATCAGGGTCCCTCCTCAGAGGTGAAAGTGTGAGAGCATCAGGGTCCTCCCTCAGAGGTGAAAGTGTGACTCTGTCATGTTTATGGCCTACAGTTCTGTTGTCTATGACTGTGGTGGGCATAACTAGTTACAAAACGGACTTTTATTTAAAATAGTTTTGGTGAATCTTCTTTAGATTACACATAAAAAAGAATCACACTTTGTTTGAAAATACCATACTAACGCCCAATACCATGTATGATAATTCAAATAAAAGGGTTTGGCTGATGCTGGGGCCGAACAAGCATTCTGCTGTTGAACTACATCCTCACTGTCCTCAGAGTTTTTTTGAAGGCATTTTGGAATGCTAATCAAATTGCATGCACATGCCAGAAATGCGTGTTTCATACCTCAAATGACATGAGCAGTAGGACCGTGTTTATACCTGCATGTACAGCATGGTCTGTCATGACTGCTAAAAGCTGTTATAAGTCATTCCTGCTTTTAGACACATTTCAATTTCACAGATAAGATGTGAAAAATAGGTATCTCAGACCTGATGAAAGGACATAGTTCATTTAGTTGTCAGCATGAGCACAGCGGAGAGGAAGTGTCCTTGCCATCCTTGTTTTTCAGAGCATGGGGTGACCTCTTTTCTACTGATCCACTTCTGCCCTTTGCCCCAGGGTCTGTTCTCTATCCAGCACCCACTAACCCTTTGAAACAGAGGCCAGATCTCTACTTTGGGGTCCACAGTTCTGCCTCCAATACAGCTGCGCACATTCTGAGCCAACTCTCAAGTGTTTTGTTGTTGTTTTCTGAATGTAGCCCTTGCTGCCCTGGAACTCTTACTCTGCGGACTAGGCTAGCCTTGAAGTCAGAGATCTATCTGCCTGCCTCAGCCTCCCAGCAAATCTCAAGTTCTTTGAGGGGCCTGTGTGGTCCTTGTAGCTTCTGTCTTTCCTCATCTTTTGTAGCCTTCCTTGACTCTTATATCCCGGACACATAGGTGGGTCTCATTATCAGGCCTGTTAAGTGCGTAGTGCCCTCATCCAGAATGCTCCCTTCTCCCAACAGGGATTTGGTCTTTCCTGAAGAGCATTTCTGAGTGGGTCTTTCCTGGGTACCACGTGTCTGCAGTCTCACCGAGTTGTCCAAACCTGTCTGCGTCTTTTCCTTCTCTCCCTGGCTGTCTCTCTCAGGTACACTGTCTCATTGGTTCTTGTCTCCACTATTGGAGGAGCCATCCCGGTGGCAACTTCATGCCCTGTCTGCATGCTTGTCCTGTTTTTCTTTAGGCTTTTCCTTCTCCCTTGTTTATGGGTTTCTTGTGTCTTTCTGTAGGCAAGCAGGGGTTTCGTTTGTATGTGCAGCCTCAGAGCAGCACTCATGCTCAGTACAATTTTGTGGAGTGGATAAGTGAAAAGCACAGTGTAAAAGGCCTTGTACAGGAAGGCTAGACTATAGCCCCACTTAAAAATGCCACTTATTTCCTTACCATTCCATCTCAGACAATTGTGTTAAATCAAGTGATTGTGAATTAGATATTTTAAACACGATTGAGGAATTCACTATTAAATGAATCTTCTTGGGCATTTTTTAATGAAGTAAAAATATAGTGAGTCATCACCCTCTCTTCCACCTGCTTGTGAGTCTAATTTTTCACATTTATTGGCTTATTTAAAGTGATATATCTCTGTTTGTTGCCATTCTCTTTCCCACAGGAGCTCATTACTGTAACTTAGAAAGGATAGGCCAATCTGGGTGAAGGTTTTACTTATAAAAGTTTGACTTCAATTATGTACAAAGTGAAGAATTGATCTGTTAGGAGCTTGATCAGTCAATGGTACACAAGAATTTAGGGGGAAACTGTGGGACCACAGACTTGGGCCTTTTACAAAGATATGCATGATGTGGAGCCTGGAGGTTTCCACTTGATTCAGAGTGCCTCCAGCTGCTGAGAGGGTGGATCCCATGGAGCTTTTCAATTACATAATCAAGTGGGAAGCCTTTGGTTCTGAAGCACAGGGTTCTTTGAGGAGCTGTGCTGATTCCTTAGAGTCTTTACTTTCTTTAGCTCAACCTAGCTTACCCACTCAGGAAGAAGGTTTCTGGTAAGATTTATTAAGAGCCATTTCAGGCTTCAAGCCCATGTGTAATAATTAGGCAGAATTGAGTTTGGAAATCAGCTGAGTTCAGAAAGTAACTTCTCTCCTTTCTCCATTTCATATTAAGAGCTCTTGTAGCTGCTTATTGGTTGGAATATTCCAGGTGATGTGAGGGTTTTTTTCCTCCTCCTTTTCCTTCCCTTCCTGTCCTCTAAGAGAAAGCAAAATGGCTCTGGGTTAAAGTACACCCATGGCTCTAACTTCTCAGAATAACCATATTCAAGAAGGAGCACACAAGAAGAGCATGGTGCCGAGCAAGCAGTCTGCACCAGTAGGACAGTGTCCTGATCTCACCCTTCCTTCCTCTCCTACCCTGGGAAGAAGGCTAAGAGCAAAGGTGGGTGGGGCAGGTGATAGGTACTGTAGGCTGCTGTGTGTGGCTGTGATGCCAAGGCCCAAGAGGATCATTTTATATGTTCACTCTTTGGGTCCATATGAAGCACTTTTTGTCAGAATTATTTGGACCACAAGATCTGTGAAGAATAATTGAGGCCATTGCACAATGTCTACGTGTGAGCTCACTTGCCTGATGTGCACACTGAGGTCTCAAATGAAGTGAGGTAGCATTTTTATGCAGATGGATGCCTTGCACAGTGTCTGCCCCCTCAGTATAGGCTCTTTCCTCTTCTTTTGTTTGGTTCTGCACTGTTGCCCCATGCTGATCTGTTCTTCCTTGTATAAAAACTGATGCACTAATTACAGAGAGTCATCAGCAGGCTAAGTCTGCAGTTGCTTGAAGTTCAGCTTTTAAAGCACAGAGATGTCTTAACACCATATTCTTGTTGCTATAGCTATTTCTGTTCTAGTTTGTCATTGCACAGATACTGCAGATGCTCACACTATGAGCTGTGCCTCTGCAAAACCCTAGCAGCAAAGAGCTGGTGATGCTAGCTGCAGGATGCTCTCTTTGCTGTAGGTGGCAACCTTGTGTGGCTGGCCTGCTAGAAGCAAGAATTCAGAGCAGGTCAAAGGGTGTTTAGAACTCCATCCTCTGGCATGACACAGCTATTGGTGTTTTGAAACAGTAGCCATAATTATATGCAAGAATCCCTTACAAGACTGGGCCCACTGACATTCTGTGGCAAACAGGTGAGAATACATGAGTTTTATAATGTGTGTTAAGCCCTCTTCTTCCCTGAGGATGTTTAATGGTTAGCCGTTTCAGGGAGATTTTCTGTGGTGTGGCTGTGCATAATTGCCCAGGTTCATGTAAGTAACCACCCATCCATGCTCTTGTAGATAACCCTAGTTAAACTCACTGATTCACTAGACTGTGTGTGTGTGTGTGTGTGTGTGTGTGTGTGTGTCCGCGCGCGCGCGCACGCGCGCGCGTGCGCGTGCGTGTGCGCCTGTCCCGTTTGTCCTTGTTGAATAGAATGAACTCATCAGAAGAGTTCACCAACACATCCTGCTGTACAGCCTGGAGCAGATGCCTTCTTAGCACATTTGTAATTGAGGCTTGTTTTCTCTGCTGCTATAACAAACTGCCAAAGGTTCAGTGGCTTAGAGCAGTTTTGTGCTCATGACATCATGCCTCTGGAGGCCCACAGTCTATGGTCTTGCTGTCATCCAACTCTTGGGGAGCAAAGAGCTGCTTCTTCCTTTGTAGTGTGTAGACTGCATACCCTTTGACTTAGGAGCTCCTCCTTCAATGTTGAGAGCCAGCAGTGCGGTGTCCTTCAGTCTGTCCCTGCTTCATCACATCTGCCTTCTGACTCTGATCCGCATGCTTCCTTCTTCAGATGCCATTAGACCCTCTACATAATCCAGGATAGGCTCCAGCATGAGACACTTTGCTTGGCCATAGCTGCAGCCTCCCTTTTTTCTCTCTGTGTACAATAAGGTATATTCAGATATTGGCAACTGTCTGCCTTTGTGGTGGGTATGGGGCACCATTGGCCTGCTAGCCTGTGGTTTTGGCCTCACACCAAGTATGTGGGCCTTGTACCTGCTCCTCTGCACACCATGGTTCTCAAAATCACAGCACCCATTAACTGTACCTGGCAAGAGTAGGTACATGTAGCTGAATCACCAAGGGGCAACCAAATCCGCCCCCCTCTCTCTCTCTGGCATTCTGTTCTTAGGGCAAAGAGGCATGGAGAATATCAGAGTGTCATTGTAGAAAAAGGATAAACACTACTTTTCTGAAAAAATGTATAAAGTAACTTTTTCAAAAAATTGCTAAAAGTTTACTTATGCAAAAATCACCTTTTTCAATAAGACTGAGTAAATAGTCATGAGGCATTTCTACTTTATTCCTGTATATATTTTTGCTAATAACAGTATAGGCGTATGGAAATTCCTTCTGTAAGCACTTCAGTATCCCTTCAAGCCTTAGGTATATGTAAAGTTTGATTTGGCAGTGGTGTTTACTTGACTGACACTGCAAACAAGTTGCCTTGTATCTGAAAGAATTTTCCATTGCTGTGGCTTTGTGTCCAGATGTAGACCAAATGCCAGAATCCAACTGTAGTGGCTTAAGGTTCTTTGGTTATTGCATTATTTTTTATATAAAACTCTTTAAAGTACCTGAGCAGCTGTAACCAGCTCCTAAGAAGCTGATGAAGCAGGTGTTGGGAAATGCAAAGACAACAATTGTCATGGTGACCTTGTATATCCATAAGAGCAGGAGTTGGGGCTCAGAGTCCCCGTCCTCTGTGGATGAACACATGTTTCCATGTTTCAGCATCTCCTTAAATATAACCTCCTGCTACAGCTTGGAGGCAGATGCTCTGCTGTTTCCCCACAAACACCTTGGGTACCCCCTGTCCTTCCACAGCAGGCAGCCCATGGGCAGCAACTCCTTGACCTTTCTATCTCAGCTGGGGCAGGGCAATGGGGTGTCCCAGTCCTTCTTCCTCTGCTTCAGCTCTGTCCCTGTGCCATCAGCATATAGCACGTCAAGCAGTTGTCCTGAACCAGGGCCTGAGCAGGGATGGGCTTGAGCAAGGATCACTGGACTCCATTTCTTCCATTGTCTGGCGTCCCTTGAATTTAGAAAGGATCTGGTTCCCAGGCTGTATCTAGAAGGTCATCTGCTCATAGTCAAAGGATGAACCAGGAGCTCCTAGTAGATGAAGAAACAGAAGAAGTCACCATAGTCAAAGACAAGGAACAGAGTTTACCAGACCTTCCAAAATTCCTCTGTCCTTTCTAGAGGTTCCACAGTTCTATCATCTGGGAGTGACTTGTAGTTGATCTTTGTCTTTGATTATAAGTAAAACTTATGTGGATATGATTGTGTAGTTATGATCACACTTTGATATTGTATTCAGTCTTGGTGGTTGTGAACCCCATAGGTTAGCTGTGGTTAGCTGTCTTAGCAGTTGCATTAAGGTGGTGATCCATGACTTGCTAAACAATGTCCTTAGCTATGGACAGTTTGTTACTTCTTGTTCTCCCTCATTAATTGTTGTAGCCTTTGTGTCCCAGGGCTTTCTTTTACATGCACAACTCTCCTTCATTGGGCCCCATCTCAGGACATTTTCACCACCAGAGCAGTTGCTTTGTTCTGTCCCTGTGCATTAACTACTGGTTTACTCTTTAAATACTTTTACTAGAGATTTGGAAGTATGCAATCTTAACTCTTTCATTTTTAGCACTATGTGTTATGAAAAATGATTAGTAATAAATACCGAGTCTTCTTGGTATCTTACAACTCATAAGGTTGAACAAGTCCTGAACAGATTAAATGACCTATGCTTCATAAAGCTTACTTAACAGTGATTTGTGTGTTAGCTTTTGTACTGCTTTCTATTGGTAGGCTAAGTCTGATTTCATTTTCTCTTGAGGAGGTGGGCATTTCAGCATTCCTTCACAGGTTCAGGAGCTACTAGACCAGAGCTGTTGACAGACCTTTTTGAGGAACAAAAACACACTATGGTTTATTGTGGAGGTTCTTGGGGCTCTACAGAGACAGTGGATATTTCTCTCCCAAAAGCCGTCTCCGTGTCCTCAGTAACCCCCTCCTCACTGTCCATTTTAACTGAACATCATATTCCCACTGGGATCTTCCTGATAAGGCAGCCCAGGGCCACGCCCCTTCCCACCCATCACCTTCACACTCAGCACTGTGTCACTCATGGTTCTTGACCACATCTTATAATTATTAATTTGCATACTTGTATTTAGGTGATGAGCCCCCAAAGGCAGCAGCTCCCTTGTCTTGCTCCCCCTCATCTCCTGTAGTCAGACATGTCACACATAGTGACAGCGTCATGAAGGTTAAAGAGTGACTGAACACAGCTTCTGGCTGCCCAGTGCCCACAGCCTGGGAAGGAGCTTACAGAACAGCAGAGTTGCAGTTGTTAGCAGCTTTGACTATTCAGTAAAGCAAGTCTTCTATTAGACAACCCCAGTGACAGCAAGCAGAGAGTACAAACATCCACTGTCAGGAGGCTGAAAGCCCAGTGAGTGAGACAGATGATAAACATGGTAAAAATCAATAAAGACATGCTGTAGTACAATGGAGATCTTGAACCATCTCAAATACCAAGGGAACTTGGGAATGAAAGTAAAAATCTAAGTATGAAATGATTCAGTTTCTATATACAGCGTTATGGGCTTCCTAGTTCTTAAACTCAATCAGTAAAGCAGGGCGTGCGGACTGCTATTCAATATAGAATGACTATGGAACGACCTAGGAGAAGTGACCCTTGGATGCAGGCTGTAGAGAAGAGAGCCAATGGAATGCCAAGCGCCCCAACAACTGAAGAGCAGGTTCTGGGTGCATTGAGTACAGAGAGCAGAGGGTAGTGTGTGGGTGTAGAGAGATGGAGCCATGTGGTTGAAGGCCCAGGCAGCCATTGCAGCCTTTGAGCCTCTGTTGTAGGTGCAGAGGCCAAGAGCTTGTAGGAGACTGGAGCCAACAGTCTTTTATAAACTCTTTGCTTCCATAACTGCTTGCACTTTATCATAATTCTTACATTTTTGCCTACTGTGTCCTTAGTCTATGTAGACAGCCTTACTTGGAGCTTAAGCTTGGATTGTCTTAGAGAGCGCCAGAGAAATGAATAGCAAGAGGAAAGGATGGTCCCCACCAAAGCATGGTAGCCCCTGTGGAAGAGTCTCTCACTGGTCCCCTACATGTACACCGGCCTCATCTCTCAGGGTCTTGTTTTTAGGTTCTCACTAGTCCTGTGCTTTAGTCATCTCTACAGGAGACAAGAGTCAGAGTCTCATGTTTTCTAATGGAGCCTCTGATTAACAGAGAAGAATGATGCCAGGGCCACACAGGTTGAACTGATCCCTTCTGCCGCCACTTTATTCTGGGGTATCTCTTTCTAATGGACAGCCCTTCTGTGACACAGGCCACATTTATGCATCAGAGCTACTGACTACCGTGGCTGATATCAGTTCTTTCAGCCCTCGTTGCATGAAATGATTCTCTGAGCTTGGAGGTAGAGTGCACCTGCGCCCAAGTCTGGGTTTTCCTGATCTAGTTCATGACGTAGCAAGCTGCTTAGGTCTGTGACTCCTGTTGCTCATCCAGAAACTGATGATACTTCCTGCACCCCTGGTTTGGGTGCCTAGTGGGAAAATACATGCCTACCACTAGGGGTGCTAAAAGATTTAGTAAGTAAAGCTAGAAGGAAAGGTGGACGGTTTTTAAAAATCAGCCTCTTTTGCTTTGTAATTGTTCTTTTCCTTGTGGGTACTGTGTGGTTTGTATTTACATAAAGCTGTGGATGTTCATCTGCCAGAGTGTGAGGTCATTGTAACCCAGGGAAGCACCAGGTCTCTGCACTGGTTACCATCCACCGTCCACTTTCCATGTAATTCACAGGAATCTCTTGGTAGGAATGACCTGAGAAGTCTGAAAATCGCTTCTTTATGACTAAAACAATGCACTCGTTGTTTTAATTAGGCAACAAAAGATCATGTTAAGTCTTCTCTCAGACTCTATTGCCTACCTAGGTTGCCTGGGTGGGGATGGTGTTTTAGAGCCACCCACTTTCTTTGTGTGATGCAGAGACTTGAGTGCTAGGTCATTTCATTTCTTTCTTTGAAAGTTTTTTTTTCTTTTAAAAATAAGGTTTATCTTTTACATTAAAATACAGTTGCATCATTTTTCTCCTTTTTCCTCCCTCCAGCCCTTCCCATGTAGTGCCCCAAACCCAATTCCTCTTGAAATCGTGGCCTCACTTTCTTTGTTTTTACACACACACACACACACAGACACTCACACTCACACACCTAAATAGGTAGACATGACCTGCTCGATTTGATATAATTTCAGGCATGGCCACTTGGTGTTGGATCACTAGTTGGGAGGTCATCCTGGGAGAGGCTAATTCTCCCTCTTTCAGTAGTCATAAGACTGCTTTGTCTGTGGGTGAAGCGCCTTAAGATTTACCTCTTCAATGTCAGCATGTCCTTGTTTAGGCAGCCATATTGTTGAGGTATCATGGGTAAAAGTTGTCTGTCATTTGTAGGAGGCACATTTGCACAGCAATTTTCCTGGCCCTCTGGCGCTTTCAGTCTTTCCAGCCTCTCTCCTTCAATGTTCCCTGGGTCTTAAGTGCAAAGACAATGCTGTAGATATGCCAATTGGGATAATGCTTTCTGTATTTTGTTCTGTTGTAGTCTTCTGTAATGGTCTCTGTTGCAAAGAGAAGCTTCTTTGATGACTAATGAGAGCTATACCCTACTGTGGGTATAATAATAAATATTTAAAATGCAGTTAAGAATTATGCTGGTTTAATAAGGTGATAGTAGTAGCTCTCCTCTGAGACCCATGACCTCATAGTGAGTAGTTAGATCCTCAGTATCAGACATGATTTCCTTATGTTGAATAGGGTCTTAAGTCCAAGTAGAGAGCTGTTTGTTAGCACCAAAATGTGAGTGCCACTCGTGCACCCTGAGCGTTATTCTGCCATGCTGATTGTCCTTGTTGTTCATAGCTTCTTAGGAGTATTAGTTCCTTGGAACTAATCTCTTCGAAATGTGCATATTATGGAAGCCAGTCCTAAGCGTAAAGGCTTTCAAGTCATATACAGTTAGTGTTCTCTAGTTCTTTTGTCTAAAGTGTGTGGTGTTCTCAGCAATAAGGACTTACCTTCAACCTCTGTGTGTTGGTTTGAATGTAAATAAACCCCATTAGGCTCATATATTCAAATAGTTGGACCACAGTTGGTGGAACTGTTTGAGAAAAATTGAGAGGTGTGGCATTCTTGGAGGAGGTGTGCCAGTGAGAGTGGGGTTTGAGGTTTAAAAAGATTCATGCAATTCCTAGTGTTTTCTCTCTGCTTCGTGGTTTGTGGATCAAGATATTAGCTCTCAGCTATTCCTTTACTCCACCATCATGGACTCCTTTGAAACCATAGCCAAAATAAATGTTTTGCATCATGGTGTTTTATCACAGCAATGGAGAAATAACTAAGAAATTCTGGGATATAACCAAGAGCAACAACAAAGCTTAAAATTAAAACAGTATATATAAGTCTATATGTATATGCATACATATACATATATACTGTAAATGAAATTATTACTTAAGCTGACAATGCTTCCCCACCATGGCCATAAACTGTTTAACAAAAGCCCCAATATTTAAAAATCTCCTTTCAAGTTTTTAGTAAGGGCAGTTGAAGAGATCCCCAATGTTTCATTTTTAAGAAAGATTTATTTTACTTTTAGTTTGTGTGTGTGTGCATGTGTGTGCATGTGCGTGTGTGTGTGTGTGTGTGTGTGTGTGTGTGTGTGTGAGAGAGAGAGAGAGAGAGAGAGAGAGAGAGGGAGGGAGGGAGGGAGGTGGGTGCTGAACTCAAAGAACTAGAATTACAGGTGGTTGCGAACCATTTGCCATGTGTGCTAAAACTAAACTCTAGTCCTCTGCAAGAGAGTGTGTACTCTAAACTGCTGAGCTAGCTTCTTGGCCCTTCAAGGCTTCTTGTTAATACTTAATGTTTTACTCTTTGGTCTTGTTTTTTTTTTTTTGATACTGAGAAGAGTTCTGTCCACTTTCCTTCCCCACTATAAAAGTGAAGAAACCAAGCATTTTCTTGGGCTGCTAGAGTCATGCAGATGTTGTCACGTGAGTCCTACATCAGTGGAAAGGTGTGCATGGCTGAGGTTATACTGGTAATATTGGAACAAAAGTTGATAATATTTTTGGGAAAACATGTTAGTGCTGGGTGTGGTAGCACATACCTGTAGATCTGGGAGACAGGTGGATCTCTGTGAGTTCGAGGCCAGCCTGATCTACAAAACGAGTCTAGGATAGCCAAGCCTACATAGAGAAACCCTGTCTTGAAAAAGCCAGCCAAACACACAAACAAAAAAGATAGCATGTTAATTCCTCTTTTAGCTATAACTTACATACTTTACATGTAACAAAATCTCCACAGTTTCAGTTTGAATATTTAGTAAGTTGGGGTGGAGAGATAGCTTAGTACTTGCTGCTTTTCCAAAGCAAGAGTTTGGTTTCCAGCAGCCACATTGGTTGGTTCATGACTGCCTGCAACTCCGACTCCAGCTCCACCTGATTGCCTTCCTTCTTCCATCCATGGGCAACCATTTTTTCCCTAGAATTTGAAGTCCATATATTTAAGATGAGAGGTATAACTCTGGCACTGATATTCTTGAACCGTTTGTTTTTTTGTTAGCTTTGCTGCTCTTATGAAGATTGTTGTGGGTATAAGATGTAAAAACTTTTTTTGTTTCTTGTCCATTTCAACTTAATGAAATGCATGAAATGTGTTCGTGTATGTATGTACCCAGACACTGGGTTGCTGAAGTAAAAAAGACATGGCAATTGATAGCTGCCCAGCTAGCTAGTGAGCAGGTCTTTACAGTGCAAAGAGTGGGAGGCACACTGGTGTGGTTGGAAGGAGGAACAAGGGTTGGCTAGGGGTGGATCCCATTTGGTGAGGATGATAATTAGTCCCCTAGGACATTTGGGGTAGGTTAGTGGCCAGTCCAGTGGATAGTTTGGTAATTTGAATAAGAATATCCCGCATAGGCTCATATATGTTCATGCTTAGTCATCAGCAAGTGGCATTATTTGAAAAGGTTTAGGAGATGCGTCTATATTGGAGGAAGTATGTTAGTGGGGGTGGGCTTTGAGGTATCAAAAGCCCGTGCCAGGCCCAGTGTTGCTGCCTCTTGCTGCTGCCTGTGGATCCAAATGTTGAACTCACAGGCACTTCTCCAGGCACCATCTCTACTTGCATGCCACCTTGTTTTTCACCATGAGGATAGCGGACTGAACCTCTGAAACTGTAAGCAAGCCCCAGTTAAATGCTTTCCTTTATAAGAGTTACCTTGGTTATGGTAAATCCTCACAGCAATAGAACAGTAAGTAAGACAGAAGATGGTACCAGGGAGGGCGTAGTGCTGTGACAGGCCTGACCAGGGCTTGTTGGCAGCATGTGTGTGGACTTTAGGAGCTTGGATTAGGAAAGCATTTAAGTGAAAGCTATAAGTGCAGCTTAATGGACCATACCAAGTAGGGCTATGGAAGATAGTGATGCTGGGAGTGCTGTCGATTATGATGGCTCAAGAGGTTTCAAAGGGGAAGACTATCAGCAGGTGGCTAGGGGCTGTTCTGTGATACTTTGGTGCAGAATGTGGCTGCTTTCTGTCCTTTCCCAAAAAAGTCTGCATGAGGCTAAATTGAAGAGGAGATTTCAAGTCAGCCCAGTATTGACTGTCTTATATAGTTGTTAGTGGCCACTCTTATGCAGATATATAATGAGAAGGAGCAGGCTGAGCAAGGAAAAATACAACATATACAGTTTGGGGAGAAAAGGGACACCAGGAAATGTAATGTTGGTGCCAAGTCCAGAGGTCAAGGAGATACAAAATTTAAAGAAAAACCTGATAGAGAGGGTGGTGACCTCAGGGCAAGAACCTACCTAGATAAGCTTTCCAACATGTAGAAAGGAATTAAAGAAAAGCTTAAGCAGTGAGTGAAGCCATTAAAATCAGAAAGCTGACGAAATGTCTTTGAGTGACAGGGCCAAGTTACAGCCCTACCAAGCAGCAAAACATGGCAGCTTTTGCCATGTGGTTTCATCTTTAAAATCAAGGATACAAGAAAGGGATTGTGGGATTTCCCTCCATCACTAAGGAAAGCTGCTGATGTGTCTTGCCATGTCAGGGGGTGTCCCTGCATGGAAGCCCAGAGAGAGCATTGTGTGAAGCTGTGAAGGTGAAGCCTGGATTATCTTAGAGACCCCAAGATGATGGAGATGTCAGAGTCATGGGACACCTGCCAAAGACAGCTGCTAATAATGGAAGTGGAACCATCCCAAGAGAGAGAAGTGTGTTGCAGTCAGCAACACTGAAAATAGTTGGAGATCTGAAGAGTGTTTAACATCAGACATGGAGATGCAGGATTTGGAGATTGCTCTGCTGGTTTTTCATTCTTGCTTTGATCCACTACTTCCCCACTGTGCTCCTGTTCCTCTCTTTTGGAATGGTAATGTATCCTGTGCCATTATATATTGGAAGTATGTCATCTACGTTTTGATTTTGATTGCACAGGGGATTATAGTTAAGAGATTACATGAGTCTCAGAAGAGACTTTGGACTTTGAAGAGCTCTTGGGATTGTGAGAGACTATGGGGATTTTTGAAGTTGGATTGAATGCAGTTTGCATTATGATTTGGCTACAAGCCTATGGTTACCAAGGAGTGGGATGTGATGATTTGAACAAGCATTCATATATTTGAATGGTCAGTCATCAGGGAATGGCATCATTTGAAGAGGATTAGGAGGTATGGCCTAGTTCGATCATGTCACCAGGGGTGGGCTTTGAGGTTTCAAGCCCAGGCCAGGTCCAGTGTTGCTCTGTTTTCCTGCTGCCTGCGGATCCAGATGCAGAACTCTCAGCTACTTCTCCAGTGCCATACCTGCCTATGTCCCCTTTGCTCCCCACCATGGTGATGACAATGGACTAAACCTCTGAAATTGTAAGCAAGCCCCAGTGTCTCCTCACAGAAATAGAACAGTGACTGCCACAGCGGGTGACTTCTCAAATGTTGGGCCGAGGGAAGACATCTGAGGGGAAGGTGTAGGTTTGGGCAGCAAGTGTGTGCCCAAACTGTAGGGAACAGTCGTGTGCATTGATACTTCCGAATGAGAAGAGTGTGGGCTAGAACACCATGGAGCAAAGGCTAATAGAGAATGGTTGGCGTGCGTACTGTCACCAACGTACTCAGTGGCCAGTGAGGGAGACAAAGCAAGTGGTGGTGATGTAGTGCCAAAGAATAAGGTTTGCACGTCCTACACTGTGAGCCGAGTCTCAGGACGTAGAGTCATCTAGGAACACCAGAGTGACACTTGTCATTGGCTTGACCTAGTGGCTCTCTTGGTAGAAGCAGGTGCTTTACTCAGTGTGCTCTGGCTTCAGGGGTGCAGAGCAGAGGAAGATAGAGAAGGAACTACAGAGAAGTCTTACTTGTCGGGTCTGAAGGAGAAGTGCAGAGCTCCCCGGAGGAACAAAATTTTCTTGGGATCTGTAGTACTGGGGCAGTAGTTGTGTCCTATAGTGCTGGCACCACCAGGACCATTTCCTACCGCAGGAGGTAGGCCATACTTCTGTTTGGTTACGTACTTGTATGATTGCGAATGGAGATTTTGTTTACTCTTATCAGGAGCAGTAAAATGTGTTCCACATAGCCCTTTCTTTGTTCTAACATGTTCACCCATTCACCTGATTGTTGAATATTTATATATTGCTAAGTCATTGATCTTCTCTGAAGTTGTCGCTCTCCCACCAGCATTGGGGCTTTGCCCAGTGATCTTTCTCCATGTAGAACGTCTTTCTGCAGATTCCTCTGGTGCTCAGGATCTCACCTTCATGGAGATGCCCTAGATCCTCAATGTTTCGCTTCCCTCTCCTCTAGACCAGCTCTTGATTTCCAATAGACTGTATACTTCCGGTTCCAGGAGGAAGATGTGGCTGTTTTGTGTTTCTGACCATGCTATGGCCTGTTCTGCGCTCTCTCTGTCTCTGTCTCCCTCTCTCTGTCTGTCTCTGTCTTTGTCTGTCTCTGTCTGTCTGTCTGTCTCTCTGTCTGTCTCTCTCTCTGTCCGTCTGTCTCTCTCTCCTCCCCTCCCTCTGTATGTCTTGAGTGAACACCTCTCTTTTTTCAGTGTCCTCTGTAGGTGATGGTCATTCCTTTCTCTCCCTTTAAGGAGCCTGCTCTATTGTTGCTGCTCACAACCTTCGTAGACAAAGCCGGCTACTCTCTTCTTTCAATGGTGAGCTCATTCCTGCTCCTACTTGCTGGCAACTGATCCTGCTGCCTTATACCTGTGCACTGACTTCTTGATCCCCTCTGGGAATCTGCTCTTTCACCTGGCAAGGGACACCTGAGTGTACATGGCCCCTTTACATGCAGCCGCTAGCAGCCTGGCAATGCTCACCTTGTCCTTCGCTTCATTCCAGGGAAGCAGTTCAAGTGCACGGTGTGTGACTACACAGCAGCCCAGAAGCCGCAGCTGCTGCGGCACATGGAGCAGCATGCCTCCTTCAAGGTAAGGGGCACGGGAGGTGGAAGTGGGAATTCTGGCTGGACACATACCACTGTAGCATTGCCTTTGCTTTCCAGCCCTTCCACTGTTGTGTGTGGAGTTTACTTTGTGCTCCCTCTTCTACTAGTATCCTAGTATTTCTCTGTGTTTTGTAAACAAAGTCAGTAACAGTGCTCAAGAAGATGTAGACAAAAGACAAGGCATGCACTCAAACTGGAAGGAGTTGCAGGGAAAAGTACAGATTTAGGGAGTTGTAGCTGAGCCTTCAGATCTTGGATTACTGCGGATAAATTGCCTGGTACAACAGGTGTGATAAAGCCCACCTGGCAGGCTTTGCTACAGGTGGGAGAGCGCTGTGATATACCCACTGCAGTGCCTAGCCCAGTGCTTCTCAACCTTCCTAATGCTGCAGCCCTTTAATACAGTTCCTCATATTGTGGTTGTGGTGACCTCCCCATCCCCCCGCAAGCCAAAAATTATTTTGTTGCTACTTCATAAGTGTAGTTTTGCTACTATTATGAGTTGTATTGTAACTATCTGATATACAGCCCCTGTGGCACTGTTGTTTCCACACCACCCCTCCAAATGCGTCATGGCCTACAGTTTGAGAACCACTGGCCTAGCATGTGGCAGGACTCAGAGGATGGAGTCCCTCTATGTTTTCCTAATACTTGTAAGCGGTGTTTCTTCAATGTGTGTGGTAGTATCTACTTAGCCAGGCTCTCATCTAATTATGGAGAAGAAAGATGAGCCAGTATATTTTTTCAGTAAAACCTCTGTGTGTCACTTAAGGCAGCTTGACCCTTGGCATTGTGATTTCTGATGGTATGTATGCAGAGATTTGTAATCATTTTGCTCTACAATGTGTTTTGAAAATGTCTGCTGTGAAATTCCATAGAATTATCTAATATGGAGGGGATTTTGGTCACCACACTTAGCTCCCTCACTTACTGAACATCTCAGGTGCTGGCTTTGTGCAATGCGGCACATACCTATCACCTTAGACCTCCCTATGGTACATACTGCTCCCCTTGTTTGTCAGATGCAAAACCTGAGCCTCTGAATTTACCTGATCAGCCCTAGTCTGTTCTGCCACGTACTCTGAATTCAGTTGCTGTTATCATGTTGGCTGACTGCGTCTGCCATTTGTGAGATGAGAAGGCCCTTCCCCTGCAGCAGCTCATCCTGGGCTCAGACCAGCTTGCCAGACTTCTTAGGACTTCTCCTCGTGTAGTTGAAGGACTTAAAGCTCTCTGAGTGTGCGGATGGACACTTGTTAGCATCTAGAAAGCAGAAGAGCCAGACTTAAACTGCGTCCTCCCACTGTTGGTTCTCTTTCTGCTGTCGTGTGTCAGTGATTGGGGGCAGAAGGGAGGGATTGGGAAATCTCTACAACCTTGCAAACTGCTTTCAGGTAGCTGATTGGGGTCCACAGTACATGTGGGTGGCTGAGATGGAGCCAGTATATCACCTGGAACACCACATGACCAAATCATGTCTTCAGTCTTGTGCCTATTTGTGTATAATTAAAATGAAGGGTTCATTTCATATCTCTCAGGATGCAAACGTGTTTCATCAGGAGATGACACTTTAAGACCTAGTGCATTTATCATGCTAAAGAGCAGAGGACCAAAGCAGCCTTGTCTTTGCAGGTGAGAAACTAGGCCCAGTGCCAGCAATTTTTCTGCTGCTTCCTCCTTGGTGAGCTTTGCATTCATCTGGTGGTTTTCACTGGTCGTGAGCAGAACAGATGAAGTGGCCTTCAGTCCTGAACTAAATTCCCAGTTCTAAGATTTTGGACTGTGGTTGAGGAGCATGGGAGATGAATGTGGGAGTCATTCTGTTAAGCATCCACACAGGAGTTAGCACCTATTTCCTCCATCCAGTGCAGGACCTGTTGTTACACTGAACTAGACCCTGAGCCATGACTGGTCTCCCTCAGGCTCCATGGGTTCAGGTTCCTCTTTATCAAGTAGTTCCAGAGCTGAGAATGAAACTCACGCAGATTGAGGAACATCACAGCCAGCCTTGACCTCTCACCCTGTAGCTCAGCTGTGCCCGTTTGTCTGAGTGGGGTTTCTCAGCTAACACAGAGCCGCATGAGACTCTTCCACACTAGCCACTATCATCCAGTCAGCAGCAATTACTCCTCTGTATTCTTCCCTCTCACTCCTGTGTCAATTTCCTCTTGCTAAAATGGATTACTACTAAGTTGTGTTGAAGCAACCTACATATTTAATAGTTCTGTAACTTAGAAATCTCTCACAGACCCACCCCCATCCCCCCAAAGAAATGAGCATGTTGGCAAGGCCAGGCTTCAAGCCTTGTCTTTCCTCGCTCCTGGAATCCCTTGCAGTCCCTGGCTTGTAGCCCCTCCCTCTGTTTCAAGGCCAACAACATAGCATGTCTCCTCCACGTCTTCTGCTCTGACTTAAGATCATTAGATCTTGATGCCTAGCAGAGTCGGTAAGCTCTGGGTTCAGTGTGGAACTCTTAGAACACAAGTAGAAAGTGATTGCAGATGGTTATCTACCTGACATTGGCCTCTGGCCTCCATGTGCCCTCATGCCCACATGCACATGGGAATAGAAGCATGTATAAGCACAACACACACACACACACACACACACACACACACACACACATACACACACACTTGTGTGTCCTGGGGAAGTGGCTCAGGTGGTAGAGTGTTCACCTATCATATACTCTTAATTTACAACAAGTAAATCAGAAATGGTGGCACATGTTTGTAATCCCAACATTCAGGAGTTAGACACAAGAGGATCAGAATTCAAGGTCAACTCTGACTAGATAGCAAGTTCAAGACCAGCTTGGGATGTAGAACACTGTGTCTCAAATAATAAAATATTTAAAGACCCCTGTGACGATACTTATATAACCCAAGTAGAGTCTTTATCCTGTCGCCAGGCCATTAGTAACCTTAGTCTTAATTTCTGTTCTTCAGTTGTTCCTGTGTTTTCTTCAGCTACAGCAGTGAACCCAAGTCTCAGACATGCTAGAAAGCATGCTTACCTCTGAGCCAATCCCCACCTAATTCCTAGTTCCTTTAACAGTCTCTGCATTAGAACATGGGCGTCTAGAGATGGATACCGCTGCCAATCATACTCCCCCACATGATTTCCTTTCACATCTGCGGACCTCGTAGCCAATGCTGCTAAACATTCAGGTTTCTTTTTCACTACTGTTCTGTTTGGGCCGGGATCCTCAGGCAGATACTGCTGAACTTGTGGTGTTGGTTTGCAAAAGGAAAACAATTTACTTTTCCTGAGGTAAATTTAATAATGGATAGTATATAACTTGTGACAGAAAACACTGAAATAAGGCAGATTCCTGGATTGTTTTTTAAAATGGCATATGTTCTGTTTATGTATTTATTTAGTATTCATTAAATAGGATTTGAGAATGCTTGTAAATTGCTTTCTTTATAGAATCTAGATGCTTCTGAAGCTTTTTTTTTTTTTCAAAAAAGATGAGCTTGCAGTCCAACAGTAAATGAGATTTTTTTTTTTTTTTTTTTTTTGATGGAAATCACTGCATCAGCTTTACCACTGATAAAGCTTTGTTGGGAGCGGTGGCATAGCTGAGTGCCTTGGTGGTTTCCTGAAAGTGCTTCACTTCTGAGTCAGAGCTGAAGGTAGGATAGAGGACCCTTTATGCACTTAGAAGCATTGCTGTTCCCTTCAGTATTCCTAGTCATTTTCACACTTCATGAAAATACACCCATAAACTCCTTGTCCCTGCTGCAGAAGTATTGGGTTCCATGCTTTATTTAATCTCGCCCTGCACAGTTGAGTCCCTTGGTTGCTCCCGATTTGAACTATTATAAATATCCGCAGAGTAGACATCTTCATGCAGGAAGCATTTTCATGTCTCCTAAAATCTAATGGGTGATAAAGTTCAGAGCCAAGCTCATCACACCACTGAGAAATCACAGATAGTGGCTGCAATCAAAATGCATTCTCAAGGGCACAGTCTGCCTTGACCTTGTACGGCTTAGGGATTGACATAACGGAGGCAACAGGGAATGAAGAAACAACAGGCACACACAGAGGAAAGCTGGATTATTATGGTGACACACCAGCAGCCCAGGAGCTCAGTGTGCTTATTCTATAACCCTGAATCATGGTGGTGGGTATTCTATATATAGCTGAACTGACCATCGCGGCAGGTTTAGCTAGTCTATGTGAGAAGGTCTCTACAGTGGAACAGGCTCATGCTCTAACTCTCAGGAAGAAGTTACAGTCCGTATTGTCTGTACACACACACTGTCAGCATCCACACACGGACCAGGAAAGGCTTTGCCAATTCACTGAGCCTGACCTCAGCAAGGGTTTGCCATTCCCATGAGCCTGAGAGGCACTGGGGTCCTTGTCATAGCTGTGCTCATGGTGACAATACACCACTTCTTACAGATTCTCTCAGGGCTTCTTCTGCTTCCCACAACAGTCAGTACTGTTGACTTTAGAGGCGTTCTGGAGAGGATAACAGATGCGATGGGCAGCCCCCGAGCAGGAAGGTTTAAACAGTAGCTGGCCACCATGGCTAACTGCCTGCTGCCTGGCTTAAATGCAATCAGGAATAGTTGGATAGTTCCAAGACATTCATGCCACTGTTACACCAGCGAGCATGAGTTTCCAGCCAGGTTGTTATTGTAACTTCAATAGACTATTTCTAAATGAGATCTTGTCTTTTCATCTAAAAAAGATGCTTCTTTTTGATGGTGTCACATCTATCACTACATATCAAGTTTGAGAGTTAAAGATTCTTGATTTCCTTGAGTCCTACATCCTGTGAAGCTGGGTCTAATTACTAGTTCTTAGAATGTACTGTACTGTGCTATACTTTTACCTATCGTGAGAGATGTGGGCATGTGGAGGGTGCTGCTGTTGGAGGTGTGAGAGGAGGAAGAGAGAAATGAGGGGCACAGCAAAGGAGGTGACTAAATAAATATCATAGGGAAGTCAGGTTAGGTATGAACCACAGCCTAATATATAAATGGTTGCTTAAATCTACCATTGTTGCAGAGTTGAGCCTTTTTCCATTCTTCATTGGATTATTCCCTAACTTGATTGATTAGCTCATTCATTCAAGGAAGCTGAGATTTCTCTTAACATACTTTGAGATATCAAAGCCTTAGAGTGGTATTCTGAGGTAGCTTTAAAATTCAAGGAAAACGCTGAGTAGTTAGAATTATTTTCATATTTTTTAAAATTTATCTCTTATTTTTATGAATACTTTTCTCATAGGCAAACATGTAAAAAATTTATCACAAACAAGGGAATAACTTGGATACATGATAGAAATGTTCTACTTCATTGATTAAAAACATCAGCAAAACCATGCTAAGACCATTTTTTTTTACTTATATTAGTAAACATCAGAGTTCAAGTACACACTCCACTAAAGGCCAGGATGGATGAGAGTAAAAATGGTATGTTCCCCCAAGGAGATGAGTGCACCGGAAATTGTTACAACTGCAAGTGTGTGACAGATGATGGAAAATGGTCACTTGTAAGAATTCATCTACTGCATAGATCCTTGCAGATATTTGAAATATAATCATGTAGGGTTATTTATCAGAAATTAGAAATTTATCTGTGTATAGGGTAATGGTTAAATACAAAATCAGCAAAGTACAACAGGATGATTTATAACTTTGAAAGAATCTAAACATTTCTCTCTGCTCATTTCAATAGAAAGGTATTTAATCTGTATAAGAAACTGCAAAAGGGAGATTAAAAACAATAAAACTATTTCTTATGTTTACTTTAAAGGCTCTGTAAAATAGATGCAAAGTAAACAGATACGCCATCTATTGGGGAGGCTAAGAATGTGAACTGAGCACATGGGGACACAGGGTTATAGTGACATGAGTGGTGAGCATGTATGGGTAGGGCACATGTGTGCAGGTTCACATATATGTGAATACAGTGTACCTGTACAGACCAAAACTTGACATTGAGTGTTGGCTTCAAATACTCTCCACCTTATCTATTAAGGCAGGGTCTCTTGCTGAACTCAGACCTTGCTATCTTGCTCTAGGATTCCCTTGCCTCTGCTTCCTCTGCACTTATACTACAGATTGTCAGCCATGCCCGCCTGGCTTTTGCATGGGTACTGAGTATATGAGCTCTGGATCTCACATTTGCCTGCAGAGCTCTTTGACCATGGAGCCATTTCCCCAACCTCTGTTTGATTTTGAGCCGTGTGAATTGAATGGATCACCTCCTTGATATATATAAGTAAAAGCCATAACATTATAAGAAATAGAAAAAAAAAAGGTGTCTTAGAAACTGAAGTCGATGTGGAATATGAGCAGAATATGAACATGTTCCTAGTCTTGGGTACCACCCTACATGGCAATTGAAAACCCAGAGCAATGGGGTATCCTAGAAACTGTAGGACGTAGAACCAGGTAACGGTTGGGTTAGTTCCTTAGCTGTGCCCTTCGTAGGTTGTGCCATTTAACTTCTTTATGTAAATCCTATTACCTGTAAAATGCCGATGTGATATCTGCCCTCTTGTGTTGGAGATAGTAAAGACATCATAATTTTTATGAGCAGTGGGCTTGGTACATGGTACCTGGTGGGTGATCAAAGGATTCTGGCTCCCTCTCCCGTCCCCCATCTCTCTCAAAAAATGATGCCAATTTCCAAAAGAACCAAAGCAAGGGATGTAAACCAGTTTGACCATGCACATATTCTTTTTGTTTAGATTCTATTGTGTTTATAAGGCACTTACTCTAATAGTCTCACAGATATTTGCCTTTTTCTTCGTTTCTAGACACCAACACTCTTTTCTTTGTCTTGTGAATTGTTCTCAGGCAAGAAGATTAGGGCCACTTCACTGGCCCTCCTTGCCAACTATTGGATCTTTGTGGGGCTCCTTTGCTTATTTGAGCCACTGTTTCCCCTCTTTGAAAGCATCTACCAATAATCTAATTATTTCAAAGGCTGCTTTTAGGAGGGCTGCTGTGAAAAAACAGGACAGAATGACTGCATAACTATTAGTTCTGGCCACAGTCATGAGGATGCCTGGGAAGGGAACCAGCATTCTCTCTGCATCAGGGGCACCAGAAGCTTTCCTTACGGCCTGTTGCCACCTTCCATACCCTTTGGCTTCTCTATAGTCAGCACTGCAATCATTATTGGATCTTGAAATGTGTAGAGGGTGAATTTCTAACCCTAGGGTGCTTTCAGTGAGCCTGAGCCAGTCTTTGCCCTTGAGTGAGGTCCTTGCCCACATGGTTCTGATGCAGAAGCTTGCAAGGCTCCAAAACCACACATTATTAACTGAGCCTCATGTTCCGCATTCTTTTATTGTTATCTGATGTCCCTTTCCTACTTTAGGATTTCAGTAGGATAAAACATTATATTAAATATCTTTTTTTTTTATTAATTTATTCTTGTTACATCTCAATGTTTATCCCATCCCTTGTATCCTCCCATTCCTACCCCCCCCCCATTTTCTTAAAATTTACAGTTTTGTTTAGATTTGACAGTTTCTCAGTTTCTTGGTTTTGATGATCTTGGAAGAGAATATTTCCCTATATAGGATTTTTTGACCTTTTAACTATACGTGTGTGTGTGTGTGTGTGTGTGTCTGTGACTGTGTCTGTATGAAGGTGTGTGTCGTGGTGTATGAATGTGTCTGTGTATGTATGTGTGTCTGTCTGTTTTAGTGGTTGCTGTGGATGTTAATTTTTAAACGTGTGGTTTCAAATAATACACTCTTTCATTAACATAATAAAATCCACAAAACATATTTATATTGACAAACATACTTTTATTATCATTTACATTATTTTTACTTAAGTTGTTAACTCTTCACCATGGTGCTGCTTCTGTTTTAAATAATTAAGCAATATTTTAGTGAAATTTCAAACATACATTTGAAAATATTATTCTTAAAATTTTTAAGTTAAAAAATTAATTAAAAAATATATTAGAAGGTGTAAGTGTAAATTTTACCTATCTACTTAACCTACTTTCTTTGCAGGTCTGGGCTTCTATCACATATCCTGTTCTTTCAGCTTAAAGAATTTTCTTGAGCACACAGATGGTGCTCATGTGCTATGCAAAGCTGTGTGCACCTGGCTTGCAGCTGGTTGAGTCCTGGGCTGTGCAGGTGCTGTCTTTCCTAGCTGGGCCATTTGCAGCCATCATCTCCTTAACTACTCATGTGGCTCATTGTTCCCTGTCTTTCTTTTAGGGCAGCAATGCTGGTGTCTTAGAACCCATGATTCAGATGATCTCTCATCCTCATTTCTTCCTGTCGTTTTTCTTTTTTCTCTTTGTGTTTCAGTTATTTTCTTGGCTTCTCCTCATCCTCATTATCTTTTGTCTTTATGTCACATTTGCCATTAGTAAAACTATCAAAGGGTTTTAATATTTAAAATTTTCATTTGGTTCTTTAAGTTGGCTTTATTTTTTTTTTTTTCCTGTTTAGGTTTTGCATCTGTCCCTACAAACTCACTCTTTCTTCCCTGAGCCTTTAACATATTTTCTCATTTTGTTCTGATAACATCAACATATGAAATGTCTATACATCAGTCTCCCCCACTTTGAGCTTGCATTGTCTTGCTTCTCTCTCTACATATGTTAGACTGTTTAATAGAGTTAGGTATTATCCTTGGATACAAAATAGAGTCTTGGATTTCCAAGATGGCGCTGACCATTAAGCCACATACCTGATCTACTCTGAGGAGACCAGAGACATAAGTGGAGCAACAGATTGCTAGACTTTGAGAACTGTAGGTGAGTGGGGCCCCAAAGGCCGCAGACCAAACAGGGGGCCTACCCCCCTGGGTCAAGCAACATCCCAGAGGTGCTAAACGCACTCCCCAAACTCTGAAACGGAATCCACATGCAAACTGCAGCCTGTATATAAAGAACAGACTCCCTGTTTGGGGAGGGGATTTTCCAGAGTCCCCAGCCAGAGGAGTCTCAGTGAAGAGGGTGAATTTGCTCTAGGATTCCTCCTTCCACACCACCCCAAACTGCGGAGGTCACCCGCCTAGCCCGAGTGGAAACACAGGTGACGGGACCCAACAGAGACAGCTAAAGTGGGACTGCAGCTCACTGGCCATCCGGGGCCCAACCTAACACCGATCATAGCGGACTGAGCCTGCAAACAGAGGCAGTGAGAAATCAGCTTGAACTGCTTCCACAGACCTATCGGGAGACGTGGGTCTTGCCTAGAGCGATAGCTGAACATATTAGCCCTGCGGGAAGACTTGGTTCCGCGGGCTTCCGCCAGAGCTCTGCAACCCTGTTGTTCCTACCCAGCCGCAAGGCATTGGCCCTGCGCTCCACGCTCCCCAAATGAGAGAGCCCAGCTTTGGATTCTGGCCCGAGCAAGGCAGGCACTCTCACATTATCGACAGACGAGACGTGGGTGGGTCGTGTTTGCAGTGTCTAATTGCTGACCTAGAGCGTGAGTGGACCATCATAGCCCGGCGGGAAGATCTGGTTCTGCGGGCGACTGCCAGAGCTCTACAAATCTAGTCTATCTAACCACCCAGCCGCAAGGTACTGGTCCTGCGCTCCCTGCTCCCTGAAGGAGAGAGCCCAGCTGGGGATCCTGGCCTGAGCAAGGCAGGCACTCTCACTTTATCGGGAGGCGAAAAGAGGGTCTTGCTTGCAGTGTCTAATTGCTGACCAAGAGCGACCTTGGTCCCTCCAGGCATATAGTTCTGGGAGAGGTTGGGCACCGCTACAGGGTATAGAGACAGAGCTAAAAGACAGCTACACCCCCAGAAGATCTGATCTACCTGGGGTCTTGACTACAAAGCCACAGGAAGGACAGGCAGCTGGGATCAACCAGAACATTTGTGTGCGGACCTTATTCTAGGTCCCAAAACTGCTGATCTGAATTACAGCAGTAAAGTCCAAACAGATATCTACTTTGGCTGGCTCAGCCTGGAGCCCACAGTGCAGAGGAAAATCACCAGGAGTGAAACCGGATCACCTACCTATTCCAAGGAAATACTCCCTGATCCCCACAGGCAAGAGCACCTGACCCATAATCAGTCATCAATTAACTACTCTCAACCAGGGAAGGTCACTACAAAATACCTTCCAACATCAGAGCCATCAAAATGACAAGAGGACAGAGAAAGAACGCTAACAAAAACCAAAACAGTTTGGCATCTCCAGATCCCAACATTCCCCATGAAAACAGCCTGGAGAACCTAACAGCAATGGATAGTCAAGAAAATGACCTCAAGTCCTTAGTAAAGAAGATGATAATGGAAGAAACAAAGAAAATATGTAAACAAATGCAGGAGGAGGCAAACAAGAGGGCTGAAGAGTTAGAAGAGTCATATAAAGAGGCACTTGAAGAATTTCAGAAAAATATAAATAACCAGATGAAGGAAATCTTTAAAACAGTCCAAGACATGAAGATAAAAATGGAAGCTATAATACAGGAACACACAGAAGAAAAACATGATCAAGAGGCATCAGTGAAGAAAGCAAGCATCTCAGAGGTGGCCTTATCTAACAGATTGCAAGAAATGGAAGAACGAATATCGGGACTTGAAGATACAATCGCAGAACTGTAAACAACTATCCAGGGAAATGCTAAATCTGAAAAATTCCTGACACAGAACATTCAAGAAATAAAAGACAACATGAAAAGACGAAACTTGAGAATAATAGGGATAGAGGAAAGACAAGGTAGCCTACTCCACAGCCCAGAACATATCTTTAATCGAATAATGGAAGAAAATTTCCCCAGTTTGAAGAAGGAGATGCATACGAGCATACAAGAGGCCTACAGAACACCAAATAGAATAGACCTGAAAAGAAAATCTTCCCACCACATAATAATAACAACACAAAATATACAGAACAAGGAAAAAATATTAAAAGCGGCAAGAGAAAAAGGCCGAGTAACATATGAAGGCAAACCTATCAGAATTACTCCTGACTTCTCAGCAGAGACCATGAAAGCCAGAAGGGCCTGGACAGAGTTTCTGCAAACCCTAAGAGAACACAGATACCAGGCAAGACTACTATATCCAGCAAAATTATCAATAACCATTGACGGAGAAGACAAGATATTCCATGACAAAAACAAATTCAAACAGTACCTAGCCACAAATCTAGCTTTACAGAAGTTACTAGAAGGAAAACTCCACCCCAACTGGTCAAACTACAACCAAAACTACATAGGAAATAGGTAACTATACAATTGCAAAATCACAACCTCACAAAATCTTGACTGTTAAAAATACCAAAAATGAAGGGACTTACCAATCACTGGTCATTAATATTTCTCAATGTCAATGGTCTCAATTCTCCAATAAAAAGACACAGACTAACGGAGTGGATGCATAAACATGACCCAACATTCTTCTGCATTCAAGAAACACACCTCAACCACATGGACAGACATTGCCTCAGAGTAAAAGGTTGGGGAAAAATATTCCAAGCAAATGGTCACAAGAAACAAGCTGGGGTAGCCATTCTAATGTCGAATAAAATAGACTTTCAACCAAATTTAATCAAAAGAGATGAGGATGGACACTTCGTACTCGTCAAAGGTAGAGTCAACCAAGAAGACATCATGATTTTGAACATATATGCTCCGAATATAAGGGCTCCCACATTTGTAAAAGACCTATTAACAAAGCTTGCCCCACTCATCGATACCCACACATTAATAGTGGGAGATTTCAACACCCCACTTTCACTCAAGGATAGGTCTTTGATTCAAAAACTAAGTCGGGAAATAACCTCATTAACCAATGTCATGAAGCAAATGGATCTAATAGATATCTACAGAACTTTTCACCCAAACGCTAAGGAGTATACCTTTTTCTCAGCACCCCATGGAACGTTCTCTAAAATTGATCACATAGTTGGTCATGAAGCAAACCTCAACAGATACAAGAAGATTGAAATAATACCTTGTATCTTATCAGATCACCATGGTCTAAGGCTGGACTTCAACAGCAACAGAAATAACAAAAAGCATACTAACACGTGGAAACTAAACAACTTTCTACTTAATGACACATGGGTCACGGAAGAAATAAGGGAAGAAATAAAAGACTTCCTGAAATTCAATGAAAATGATGGAACACATACCCAAATTTGTGGGACACATTGAAAGCAGTGCTAAGAGGAAAATTCATAGCACTAAGTGCCTTTATAAAGAAATTGGAAATATCCCACATAAACAATTTAATGACACATCTGGAAACTCTAGAAAAAAAAGAAGCAGAAACACCCAAGAGGAGTAGACGCCTAGAAATAATCAAACTCAGGGCTGAAATCAATAAATTAGAAACAAAGAGAACAATCCAAAGAATCAACAAAACCAAGAGCTGGTTCTTTGAGAAAATTAACAAGATAGACAAACCGCTAGCCAATCTAACTAAAAGACAGAGAAACACTATCCAAATTAACAAAATCAGAAATGAAAAGGGAGACATAACAACAGACCCTGAAGAAATACAAAGAATCGTAAGAACCTACTTTAAAGGCATTTATGCCACAAAATTCGAAAATTTAAGGGAAATGGACAAATTTCTCGATCGATTTCATTTGCCAAAATTGAACCAAGACCAGATAAACAAATTAAACAGCCCTATTTCGCCTATAGAAATAGAAGCAAAGATAGTCTCCCAACGAAAAAAAGCCCAGGGCCAGATGGTTTCAGCGCAGAATTCTACCAGTCCTTCAAAGAGGAGTTAATACCGATACTATTCAAGCTATTCCGAAAGATAGAAATGGACGGAATATTGCCAAATTCCTTCTAATGAGGCCACAGTCACATTGATACCTAAACCTCACAAAGACCCAACAAAAAAAGAGAATTTCAGACCAATTTCTCTTATGAACATTGATGCAAAAATACTCAACAAAATACTCGCAAAGTGAATACAACAGCATATCAAAGACATCATTCACCATGACCAGGTAGGATTCATTCCAGGCATGCAGGGATGGTTTAACATATGGAAATCCATCAATGTAATCCATCATATAAACAAACTGAAAGAGAAAAACCACATGATCACCTCTTTAGATGCAGAAAAAGCATTTGACAAAATCCAACACCCATTTATGTTTAAAGTTCTAGAGAGATCGGGAATACAAGGCACTTATCTAAACATAATAAAGGCTATATACAACAAACCAACAGCCAACATTAAATTAAATGGAGAGATACTCAAGGAAATCCCTCTAAAATCGGGAACCAGACAAGGCTCCCCTCTGTCCCCATATCTCTTCAATATAGTTCTTGAAGTTCTAGCCAGAGCAATAAGACAACAAAAGGAGATCAAGGGGATCCAAATGGGAAAAGAAGAAGTCAAATTATCCCTATTTGCAGATGATATGATAGTGTATATAATGACCTGCAGAATTCCACCAGAGAACTCCTACAGCTTATAAACACCTTCAGCAAATTGGCAGGATACAAAATAAACTCAAGAAAGTCAGTAGCTTTCCTGTATACAAATGACAAACAGGGAGAGTAAGAAATTAGAAAAACTACTCCCTTCACAATAGCCACAAACAATATAAAATATCTAGGAGTAACTCTAACTAAGCAAGTGAAGGACTTATTCGAAAAAAACTTCAAACCTCTGAAGAAAGAGATTGAAGATGACATGAGAAGATGGAGGGATTTACCTTGTTCGTGGATCTGGAGAATCAACATAGTAAAAATGGCCATCTTACCAAAAGCAATTTACAGATTCAACGCAATCCCTATCAAAATACCTACAAAATACTTTGAAGATATTGAAAGATCAATTCTCAAATTAATATGGAGAAATAAAAAACCCAGAATAGCAAAGACAATCCTATACAATAAAAGATCCTCTGGAGGAATCTCCATACCTGATCTCAAGTTGTACTACAGAGCAACAGTAATTAAAACAGCATGGTACTGGCAAGCAATAGGCTGGTGGATCAATGGAATCAAATTGAAAACCCAGAGATGAATCCACACACATTTGCTCACTTGATTTTTGACAAAGAAGCCAAATCTATTCAATGGAAAAAGGATAGCATCTTCAACAAATGGTGCTGGTCTAACTGGATGTCTACATGTAGAAAAATGCAATTAGACCCTTATTTGTCACCATGCACAAAACTCAAGTCCAAGTGGATTAAAGACCTCAACTTAAAACCAGAGACATTAATTCAGATAGAGGAAACAGTGGGGAAGAGCCTGCGACACATAGGCACAGGAAACAACTTCCTGAACAATACACCAACAGCCCAGGCCTTAATGTCAACAATTAATAAATGGGACCTCATGAGGCTGAGAAGCTTCTGTAAGGCAGGAGACACTGTCAGCAGAACAAAGCGACAGCCTACAGAATGGGAAAAGATCTTCACCAACCCTTCATCTGACAAAGGTTTAATATCCAAAATATATAAAGAACTCAAGAAATTAAACCCCACAAAACCAAACAACCCAATTGCGAAATGGGGCTTGGAACTTAACAGAGAATTCTCAACAGAGGAATATCAAATGGCCGAGAAACACTTAAAGAAATGCTCGTCCTCGTTAGTCATCAGAGAAATGCAAATCAAAACGACACTGAGATTCCATCTTAGACCCATCAGAATGGCTAAGATCAAAAACTCAAATGACACCACATGTTGGCGAGGATGTGGAGAGAGAGGAACACTCCTTCATTGCTGGTGGGAATGCAAACTAGTACAGCCACTTTGGAAATCTATCTGGCACTTTCTCAGAAAAATGGGAATAGGGCTTCCTCAAGACCCAGCTATCCCACTCCTTGGAATATACCCAGAAAATACCCTACCACACAACAGGGACATATGCTCAACCATGTTCATAGCTGCTTTATACATAATAGCCAGAACATGGAAACAGCCTAAGTGTCCCTCAGTAGAAGAATGGACTAAGAAACTGTGGTACATTTACACTATGGAATACTACTCAGCTATTAAAAACAAGGAATTCCCGAAATTTGTGGACAAATGGATTGATCTAGAAATTATCATAATGAGTGAGTTCACCCAGAAGCAAAAAGAGACAAACGGTATATACTCACTTATATCAAAACACTAGTTCAAGGGATACGTACCATGAAAAACTTACTTACCAAGAAAGTGGGTCAGAGGAGAGGACATCCTACTGAGACTTTAGGCAAGAGTAGCATGGAAGAAAGGGGAGATAGTAGGACTCACAGGGTCCTACAAGAAGAACTTTATGACAGGCAGATCTGGGTCCTGGGGTCCTCCTCAAACTTAGGCACCATCCAAGGAGAATATAGGCATTAAACTGTTGAGTGGAGAGTGAGATCTGACTCTCACACGTACTCTGGTGCCCCTTTTCTGACCACGTCCCCTGGATGGGGAGACCTGGTGGCACTCAGAGGAAGGATGGCAAGTTACCAAGAAGAGACCCGATATTCTAAGAGCATATATAGGGGGAGGAGGTCTCCATCAATCACAGACATAGGGGAGGGGAGAATGGAAGGAAACAGGGGAAGGGCTAACAACCTAGATGTAATATGAATAAATTAATTAAAAATAGAGTCTTGCGTAAATACTAGTTGGTATCAGAAGAGTAAGTGGTTTCAGTGTGGGGTATTGTGTAGAAGAGACAGTGAGGCAGGCTCAGCAGCTCCTATGAGAAGGCTGGCTTTATTGGTCAGTCCGTGAGAATTTGGACTCATGAGTTCCTGGCACCTTGCCCAGTAAGAACTTGTTCTGCTTTCACTGTGCAAGAGATACGGTTTACACTGCAGACCTGTCTTCTTTCCTAGAGCTCGGGTATGTGTTAGGAAGAAAATGCCCATGTCAATAGTGCCCACCGCAAAATGTGTGGGGACTGGCTCCCGAGGAGCATCTCTGATTGCCTTCATTTCACTTGTTTTGGGGACTATGACTATGCCCCCCATGGAACATTGGAAGAAAACTCTTAGATGTTTGCACCTGGCTTTTCCTAGCCTTTGCCTCATATGTTTCTACCTTGCTCTGTTCTTTTCATCTGTAATCAGTTTTATTATGAGTCCTCTGGGGACTCCCAGTGAGTTTGTAAACCTGCAGTTGGTCTTCGGGCCCTCTGATGCAGAAAGCAGTAATTCTAGTCTGTAGTCCAGCTGGCTCCAGAGTTAGTTCCTTTATCTGCAGATGTTCTGTTAGCACAGTCAGGCCTTTGCTCCCTGAAAAAATAAGCTTCCGAGCACCAATACTGCTTTAAGTATGAGGCTATCAGTTTGACAGGTCTTCCCTGGCGCCTTCATAGAGTGGCAGCTCACTGCAAGTTCCTGTTGGCCCTCTCCTATCCACGCCAGACACACCGGAATTTCACCTTAAAGTCAGGAAAGAGAAGAGGGTTGAGGAAGCAGCCAGCTGCAGACAGAAGTGATAGATTGAAGGTCAAGACAGAATGTCGTGGCAGCGGTTTTTGAAAGTTTTGTCTACACAGAGTTACCCACAGGTAGGGCAGGGAGGACCTTGAGTCATGTCTCCTCACAAGCACTCATGGGAGAAGCTTCAGTGTGCAGTTGGATGAAAGTCCTGTGTCTTATAGCATGGCCTGACCTTAAAGTCCGGCCCGGTCACTGCCTGGCTGATCTTGGGCAAGTCCCGTAACCTTCCCAAACTACCTGTTGCTTAGAAATAGAAGCAGCATATCAGTCTCCTCTGTACACATGCACTAAGAACTAAGTGACAAGGACTTGCCACATGGGTCTCGAATACTCATTTCCATCCTTGCTGTGGCTTCTTCTCATAGCAACTTTTCATTGACTGTGCATACTCATATCCTGTCGTGGTCCCATTACTCAACATTCATGGTATCTGAGGCAGGCTCCCTCTGTTCTTACAGTCAAGTTCCACTGATTTGACAGTTTCCTTAATGGTGTCCTCTAACATATAAAGGTGCCACTTGGCAGAGGGAACCTTTTATCAAGTGTGTTCTTGTGAACATCTAGTCATGCCCTCCTTATCAGGCCCGCCCCTTCCCACGGGACCCACTGTCCTTGCTTTCCAGATCTGCTTCCCAGCAAGGGTCCTGCTCTGCATCTCCCCACCATTGTGTTCCCCTCACAGCCTTTCATCGCACTGAGACATGTCACAAGGGCTCAGTACCCAGCAGACTTTTCACATTAGCTCCATCCTTTATAGAGCTTCAAGAATTTCCTGGCCTCTGGAGAATAAGTTGCTTTTGTTTTTCTTTTTGTTTTTGTTTTTAGTGGTGTGTGGATTGCGAAAGTCTGCAAAGAAAAATTCATTCTGAAATCAGCAGTTTTGAAATATGTACCTTTTAGAAACTGTTCAGGGTAGCTGAATGCTGATCCATCTTTATTTAGCTTCCTCTGTTTCTGACACTGTGTGACTTTCTTGGCCATTGGTCCTTCCCTTTTTGTGGCTAGAAAGCTCTTAGATATAGCTGAGGATAGGAATTGACCCATCACCTTGACAACACACTGCCAAGTTCATATTTGATACGTGCTTAAATGCAGTTGAATCCTTGACAATCAGTGCCATAAAACCCAAGGAATTTATTGCTTTATTGCAGTTGAATGTTTGCATAACTGCAGCGTTGTCACAAAACCGATAAGGGGAAAGGGAGACCTTAATCTCTAATCTCATTGTCTCTGATAAGATTTCCCTAACTATTCCATATGGAGCACATCATAACACAAATCAGCAATCAGAATTTTCAGGGGCAAAGTAAGGGCAACAAAGGATTCAATTTTTATTGGATCTTTGATGCAAAGTACGTGAATTGATCTAGGTACCCGACACTTCTCTGTGAGGCAGTGGAGTGTGTGAGGCGCACAGGATTCTGGCTGAACTCAGGCCCATGTCTGCCAGGCTCATAGGCCTCTGCAGAGCCAAATGTGCATCAAGAATAATAGCCATTGTAGGGAGTATTAGGGAAAAGTTATGTTCCAGGAGCTGTAGGAGCTCAGAAGACCAGCACAGCAGTCATTCCAACTACATTCTTAGAAAGCCTTATTTTAGCTGAGTTAAGGTTGTATTATCATATTGCTCAAACTCATATTTTTAGAAACATGCAGCAAAAAGGTTTTTAATTGATTAATAACCACAAGTCCAAGGGAATTCAAGAAGTACTCAGAAGAGGAATAAATGAAAGGGTTAGTGTCCTCAAGTCCCTCAGTGGGGTTCTGATGTGTATTGTAGGTTTTTATGGGGGAGAACTGAGATGTATGGGATTTGCATACTTAAGCAAACCTGGTTGTGATGTGGTCCCACTGAGCCTTGTCTCTGAGTGCATGTGTTGCACAAGGTGGCCAGAGAAGTCCTTATTGCCTGAGAAGCCAGGGTGCCTCTCAAGAGAAGGTTGCTTGGCTCTGTGCTGTGAGCTCACCCTCATGGACAGTCGCCCTTATCTGGGCAAGGGTCTGTCCTATGAAGTTCTTCTTGCCTAGGAACCTGAGATGACTCAAGGAGAAAGGTTAAGGATCATGACTTCTCTGTCTTCATCCAAGGTGAAGGACACAGATAGGAACAAAGGCAGGAATGTTAGGCTTTCATCTTGCATTGATAAACCTTTGTAGGTCCAAGTTACATAGCCAACTTTTCTTATAAGAGCAGTTTTGAAGCACCTGCTTTATAATCTCTCACAGCATCCTGATACTGAAATAAGTGTCAAAGGCCTTTGTGATGTGAATACAGCAAGCTGCAGTGAGCTACGTACATAGAAGACAAGGAACATCTGAGCGCACAGAACACACACACACACACACACACATGCAACACTGGGCAAAGGCAGTATTTAGGGTGGGCTCAGCCAAGGAGGCTGCTGTTTAAATCATTTCCTCCTGGCTTTCCTTCTCACCCTCGTGTGGAAGGGAGTGGAAGTGAGGAGATACTCTCGAGAGAATAGAGTGGAAGACACTGTAAGCAGCTCCAGGTACTATTCCCCCTGCGTGGGCTCATGGTGACAGTTGAATGGTATTGCTATGGCAAGTGTTTAATGTGCCTAATTTACTTTGCCCTGAAAATACTTTAAGGCAAATACTAGTATCTCCATTTTGTGTATCAGAAGATTAAGGCCCAGAATCAAATGTGGGGTGGGGAATGAACTGAGTATGCTACAGTTTTCAAGAGATGGTTGCTTAGGTTTGGATTGACATTGTTGTGTTTTGGACATAATGACTTCATCCTTTAGTCTCTGCCTTTAAAGCACGGTGACGTTTTACCCCCTGGTCCTTCCCCCTGCCTTGCTGTTAGGCACCCAGAGGTGTATGTTCAGCTATCAGAACTCAAGCACAGCATTGATAGAGAATGCTGACCCAGTGAAGTTAGCAGCTGGAACACTATACCAGGTTAAATGGAAACCACGGAACTCATTGGAAGCAGGTGAAAACTATGTGTGGGGTTTCTGTGGCAGTGTGCCTTGTGCCTGTCTGGTCTGAATTCGAAGGGCAGGAAGGGCTCTGATACTGCATTCATTTCTGTTTCCTCTGATTGTGGAGATGTGTGCGGGCGGAAGAAGGAAGAGGTAGAACCAGGCGCTACCTTGCCCTTCATTAACTGCCTTTCAACTGCGGAGCCTGTGCTAGAGACCTTTGCTGTCATCTTCAGTTCTGTTGTACTAAAGCATCCCTGGGAAAGATGGAAACTGTGCATTTTTATGTTAAATTAAAGTCCTATCCATCTATGAGTATGCAATATATTCTCTGGAAATATTGCATTTTTGATATTACAAGTGATCACAATAATAATATTATTAATAAGAACAATAAAATAAAATCGATAACCAGCTAACGCTAAAGAGTCTTCTAAGCTCCTGCACCAAATGTAATTAGTGTGAAATTGATTTACTGTTACTTACTGTGTTGAGTTAATTGCCTCAAGGTAAGCTGGATTTGAACTTGTGGTGCCCTGCGGCTTTAAAATATTTCTTCTTTTAAATTGTTTAATTTGTCTCTGGCCTTATTTGAAAACTGAGCTGGCTTCATGCCTATTAATTGATGTGAAGATCTGACTCCTGCTCTTCGGATCATTGCCCTGAGGTTTGCTTTGTTCCTGTCACAGTTGACTCTGGGTAGAGCTGAGTCCCAACTTTGGATGCTGGGAATTCTTAAAAGAGACAGGAGCATTAGAAATACTTTCCCTTCTGGCTTGGCAAAATTGTCTTTGAGACTCCCAACTTTCAGAATGCCTAGGACAGAAAATCAAAACAACAACCTGTACTGTGCACAGTCTGCCTGCTCTGTATGGCTGACTGGCATTTTCATTCCTGCCCATGCCCTGTAGGCCTCAGAGCTGCTTAGATATCTTTGATACATAGAGCTTTTGGCAGTCCTCACAGGGAAAGCATGGATCCCACCCATGGCTGCAAACACTACCAGCCACCAGCCCCTCAGCCTCCACTCCTCTAGACAGACTCAGTGCAGTCATATCACCTGACCCCATGCTTATGCTCACCATACAGAGGGTCCTCAGTTTTGCTCTGTTCTACTTCCAGATGGCCACATTGGTCTCAGCTCCTTCAGGTCTCAACCTTCATGCTTTGTTTTTGTAGGTTTAATGGCATCTGGCAAATACTGTACTTCTTTTGATGCTAGGATGCAACTTCTGTGAAGCATTGGGTTTACTGTTTGTTCTACTTGTGACACTTGGGCAGCATTTTCTAAGGTGTGCATGAGTACACAGTCTGCAGCCCTTTTCTTTCTTTCTTTCTTTCTTTCTTTCTTTCTTTCTTTCTTTCTTTCTTTCTTTCTTTCCTTCGTCTTTCCAGCCCTTTTCTATTTTTTTTTTTAAATACAAGTACTCACCTAGCCCTGGCTGGCCTTCAGCTTGTCATGTTCAAGTTCAGATGAGGATGACCGTGAACTCCTACTCCTCCTTCCATCATCTGAATACTGGGATTATAGGTGCTGGGCACCGTGCCCAGTTATTGTGGTGCTAGGTATAGAACCCAGGCTTCTGAGCATGATAGGCAAGCACTCTACCAGATAGGCTACATTCCTAACTGTAGTCTGCAGGTCAATAGGGTGATAGAGTCATCCACTTCTAGGCGGAGTGTCAGATTCTGACCTGCTTCAAGATCTCAGAATCAGAGGGCCAGGATCCCACACACCTTCTATTATGGGGCATTGCTGGTTCATTCTCAGTTCATGTGTAGCCTTGAGCCCTAAGTTCTTCCTTTTCACAGTAATGAGAACTTTGAGATTAAAATGGGCTGAAGCATATGGGAGTGCTAGCTTCAGTGAGGCAGGCCCTGGTTAGTGTCAAAGTTCAGAGAGGGATTGTTTTTCAGCAAAGCAGGAGTTAAATAACTAAGTATATTGTTTTCTTTTGTTGGGCCCTATAAACTGTGTTTCATTACTGTATCATGTTTAGGAATAGCAACAGAGATTCCTATAAAAGGGCATGTGTTTGATCCATTCTGATGTATTCTTTGGATATATAGGGAAATGTGGTTAATATTGATCTTCAATTTTGCAGTGTTAATTCTGTCTGCTCTGTAGTTTCAAGTCAGTGGGAGCCCACTGGTGATTAACAGGCAGTCCAGATGGGGGCTGTAGAGTCAGGTCACCAAAGTGTGGACTAGGGAGGGAAGAGAAAGAAATGGTTGATAGTGCCACCACTATTCTAGGTATTAGGAATACAATTGTTGAAATGACACCACCATGTTGATGCTGTTATTTGAAACACAGAGCCATCTGTAAAATGAAAAATTCGGTGTAGTGGGAAGGTTCCAGAAGCCACCCAGCTGATGCAGCAGCAGGAGACACTGTTGCTGAAGTCACACTTATTTGCAGTGTGGCCTTGACTGGTCTGTACACCAGCTGCTAAGGAGGGCGGTACCTGAGCTTTGGAGTCTGGCCCTAGCTCAAAGCCTGGTTTGATAGTGACTGTCTGGGAACCTTCTGTAGCACCCTCTACTTCCCAGAGTCTCATCTGCAAAATGTGTATATTACTTTTTCACCCTTAATGGCTGGCAGGCAGGCAAGGAGAGACTTAGTGGCCGCTCTAACTGCTCTCTTCTCTGTTACCATCAGCAGATTGGAGACCCCTCATCTCTTCCTCTGTCACTGCAGACATAAACAGGGAGGTCTTCAAGTTTCAAGTGCTGATTTTCAGGTGAAAGGAATGCTTGCTGTGTGTTCCTTTGCGTTAGTTAAGGCCTTTTGCACCCAAGATATCCATCTTAGCCATCAGTGGAGTCTCTGTGTGGCCTTCTTTTTTACATCACCACAACAAAATGAGAAAACTTGCCCAAAATTGCACAGCTGATAAGAGGCAGACGCTGGTTGAGCCCAAGTATCTCTGACACCAGAAACTGCTGACAGTTAGAGATGGTGAAAAATGTCCCAGGTCGCAGACCTCTTCTGGACAAGCTGTTGGGAACACATTCTAGCAGCATCGGTCCTGGACTGTGTTCAAGAAGTGCAATCCAGGTGACACTTCATGAAAAGCCTGTCACCTCACCCCCTCCTTCCTAGGATTGGCTTGGATGGAATACCTCATATGTCTAAGTAGTAACTAAATTAGTTCTGGGGGAGAGATGAGTGCTGGATTCAAAGTTCTCAGGAATGGGGAAGCTGCCTCCTCTATTCCAGCTGCGTTTTCTTGGGCTAACTTGACACAAACTTGTATTTTAGGCAATTGAGGGCTACCTCTGACATTAAAGACAAAAACTCCATCTTCTCCAAGTGCTGGTGTGAATCTTAGAGGTGTCTCATTCCAGCCCAAAGCCCTGGGGAGTGCTTGCATACTCCAGGACTGCCTGGTCATGAGAGCGCTGACTGGGGTGGGCGGTGCATATTTGTTGTTGGCATCCTCTTAGGCCTGTGCTCCTGCTGAAAGCTCCCCTTTGTAACTTCAGGATCTGCTGATGGTAAAGCCTGTGCAACAATATCAAGGCAGTTCTTATGGCACAAGTAAAAGAAAAGACCTAACGATTCCCTTCCATGGCCAGATAGAGGTGGTGTTGTAGTAAGGGAGGTGGCCACTCATGCTCTGTATTCAGAGGGTTTCCTGTAAGTGCCTGTAATCCCCAGCAAACCTCACACAGGGGGCCTGTGTCACACAGTTCCCCATTAGCCGCCTGGTTCTTTTCTGTAGTCTTCCCTTCACTTACTGTGAGATCAAATGTGTACCTAGACTATCAGATAGTATATGAACTATGTAATGAAGATTATCAATGAACAGTCATGTTGGCACTGCCCAGAAAAGGGTCATTTCGTCATCAGACTTCCTCTCTGGGGTGTTCCTGAGCTTATGGCTCCTCTATCCCAAGAGTAATCGCTTGCTTTTTTTTTTTTTTTTTTTTTTTTACATTATTTATAGTTTTACCATCTATGTATGCATGTCTAGAAAAATTGATCTAGTCTTAACATCTTAATTATACAAATATATATGTGTGTATGCACATTAGATATGCCTTATTTTTTTTTGAGATTTCTTTATACAGATATACATTGTACATTGAATTGATTCCCTCCACACCCCCTCCTTTATCTCATCCTCTCCCTCCCATTATTCTCCTCCATTACCCTAGACAGTTTCAGTGCAGCTTTCATGTGGCATGGCGTATATGTCCATGACATTTGGGATGTTTGTTTTGAAGTTTGCTTCTTTACTCAGCCACATGTTGATGAGACAGAACAGAGTTCTTGCTCCTTGTTCGAATCCACTTGTTTCTTTGCATTGTCAAGTCCACTGCCTGCCGAGTCCAGCCCTGGCCACTAGGGAAGCTGAGATGAGTTTGCTCTGATGTGCACTCCATGGAAGAGCTGCAGGCTCCAGGGCCAGGGGGACATGCTGATGGCAGCTGCCCTGCAACTATGCAGGATTAGCAGGGTTAGTTCCAGTTTTCCCAGGTGCAAGTCCCCTTGAGAAGGAGAAGTTGCTCTTTCTAGAAAGTTGGAAAGGTTTTTGAAGCATAGTAAAATATTCCTTGTATGTAATGATACTCCAGTACATGAACCTAGGATGTGTGTGCATATTGTTGGACTTCCAGTAAGGGATCAGCTTCCTCTGTTTGTGGCTGTAATGAGTTTTGCTTCTCTTCCCATGAGCTGTCAACATGTGTTCCGATGGATGCTTAGGTTCTCCAGCTTCTCCGGGTGCACACACACAGGGCATGCTGGCCGTGGGATCTGAAGCCTCGTTAGGTGAGCCCTGGTTGTCTTCCAGAGTGGTTGCAGAAGGTGATAGCATGATAGCGCATGTGTTCACCTGTCAGGCCAGGTCTTGGTGTGAAGAGCCTTTCTCTGCCCTGCTAGGCATGTGGTCTCCGGTACATGTTCACGTCTGTGGTTGTCATGGCCATCACTTTTCTTCCTTCCTTCTTTCCTACTAAATAACTACTCAACTGTTTCATCATTTTTTTTTTTTCTTATTTGTTTCAAAACTGTGTGTCACTTTGTGGTTATATGCTTTAAATTGAGACTCTGATTCTGTGACTTCCATTGTACATTGTCATCACAGGTCTTTAATGACTTATTATTATTATTGTTGTTGTTGTTATTATTATTATTACTTATTCAGATTACATTCTTATTGTTATCCTCTCACTTGTATCGTTCCAGTCCCACCCTCTCTCCCTCTTTTGTCCTATTCCTCTCTCCTAGACTCTGACAGAGGGGACCTCCTTCCCCACCATATGACTACAGCAAACAGGTCTTAGGTTTGAGGTACTGATTTTAGGATGGCTGGCTGGACATCACATGAATCTTTAATAGAGCACTACAGGCAGTTTTCGTTTAAGCAAGCCCAGCCCTGACTGTAAAGCAGCATACGTATTCTAAAGTGGATCTGCTCACAGCACTGGAGGCCCAGGGAGGGGGCATGTGGACGTGTTGATTGCATAGTTTCCCAGAGGGAAGGAATCGGTTCTTCTGAGGAAAGCTGGGGGGTTCTTGATGTGCAAGTGGGTGGGTGTCATATGGTGAGCTACCACACTCGGGGTACTGCACATGTGTGGCAAATGAGTCCATGATCAATTCAAGGCAACATGTACTGATAGTAACCTGTGAATGAAAAGATGTTGGGATTCTCAATTTTGGCTCAAATTTGTGAAGTATGACTCACAGCTAAGTAAAGGCACTCAGATCAGTAGGAATTGCCTTCAGTAGGAATGGGAAATGTCTTCAGAGGTTGTGGTCCTATGAACCATGCTTTGTGGATAAGGTGTGATGCTCTGCCTGGAGTGAGTGGGTCAGCACCAAACTCATTTTGGGCTTCTTTATTCACATGGCTTTGTCTGATTCTCACTGATACAGTGCGGCATTGGCTACTGTGCACTGCCTCATATATGCCTGGCTCTCACACAAGATACACTCATGGGGGCTTTGCACATGCCTTTCTCACTGGGTACAATAACTGTTTTATCACAATCACAGAGAGACTCTGAGGAGGTCCTCTGGGGCTGTGCCTGCCTACCTCTGTATAAGCTTCAGCAGACTTAGGAGAAAGTGAGGAACTTTTAAAGTGAGTGGTGGGTGAGAAACAGTTTGGAGTATGGTCCAGGACATGGTACATGAAGATCAGGACAGTGTACAGTAAGGAAGGATGTGATGTGACTGAATCCAGTGATCGAGCGTGACTGTGGAGAGGCATGCACACAGAGCCTCGGGCAGACATGGAGCAGGCAGGCCTGCCAGGAAGACACAGTTCCCCCACAATGCAGTGGGGAGCCACAGCGTAAACAGAGGCATGCGTCATCTACTTCTGTGTGTGAAGGAGTCTGGGTAATAGGGTGGACGGTGTGGTCTGTCCAGGAGAAGGTCAGACTCAGAAGGACTCTTTCCCAGCCCTTACTGCCTGTCTAAACTCTTCCTCCTTTCTGGATACTCTGCAGCAGAAGTTCGGCTTGGGGCCTGGGGCAGTTTTTGTTTTGATTTGTTTTGTTTTGGTAAGAACATATTTCTTATTACTTAAAAATATATTCAGTTGTAGAAATGATGCAAGCACGAAGAAAATGTAACCCTGGTTGTGTTTGCTTGACCTTTGGGTATAATTATCTTCTATTTTGCTCCTATGCCTACAAGAAACCTGGGTAACTGAGGAACTGTTCCTGTGTCACAGTACGTCAGCACTGTCCCTGCTTTCCTTGGGTGCTGTCCTAGGTGCTGTCACATAAGGACACTGGAAAACAGCCAAAGGACCTCTGCCCCTTAGAGTGCACATTCTCATGGGGAGAGGCAGACAACAGTGAGGTTAGAGGCAAGTTGCATGTAATGGTAGAAGATAGTGACAGCCACAGAGTGGAGACATTTCAGTGAACCAGTCGGAATATAGAAGAGATGATCTCTGGGCTCTTGGAGCAAGACTCTGAAAAAGAAGTGTGTCTACGAGACCTGGGGTCCAGGTAGGACATCAGAGTTTCTGTGATAATCACTTGCTATCATAAATCGGGATGGAAGCTGCTGCTGGTGGTTGTGGCACATGCCTTTAATCCCAGCACTTGGGGAGGCAGAGGCAGGTGGATCTCTGACTTTGAGACCATCTTGTTGTACAAAGCGAGTTCTAAGACAGCCAGAGATATACAGAGAAATTCTGTCTTAAATAACTAAACCAAAACAAAACAAGCACACACACACACACACACACACACACACACACACACACACACACACACACACCCCAAAACAATTCTGGCAGTGGTGGTGGAGAGGTGTACTTGAGCACTTAGCATCACTGTCAGGCAAATGATCTCCCTTGCTCTGTAAAACAACTGTGTTCTCACAGTAATTTTTAACCCCCATATTTCATCAGGTAGAAGAAAAGGCTTAGGGCCTATAGCTTATAGGTGACAGTGGGAACCTTTTACCTGAGCCATTGTGTTAAGAAGGCACGGGGGTGGGGGGAAGACAATATTGTGAGGCCTGTTGCAGTTTGTACTTCTTTAATTACAGTCCTATTCTGTTTTTGTGATCTCTTTGGAACATCGGTAGGTGGGCAGAGATTTATTCTCTGATTTAATAGGGAATTAAAAGTGATGGGGTGAGGAGGGGAAAGGCAGGCAGGATGTACAGGTGTAAATTTATAATCCCAGAACTGGTGAGGTGGTGATGTGTGGATTTCTGGGACTTAATGGCCAGGCAGCCTAGCAAAATGGGTGACCTCCTGATTAATGAGAGACAAGATGGTGGCTCCTGAGAACAGCACCTGAGGCTGACCTCTGACTTCCACCCATGCACCAAGTGTACCCACATACAAATCAATGTGCACACACTGACGAACAGGAACAGGCACAACCCCCACCCACCAACCCCCACCCCCGGAAGCAGTTTGAGTTTTATGGCTAACCAGTGGGTCTGATGTGAGCCCACCTTTCGGCCCCTGGCTCACTTAGGATTTACTTCATCTACCTCCTCTTGCTTCACTGACAGTGATAATGTCACTGGAAAGCCCACTGTAGTATGGAGCTATTTGTGGTCTAACAATGCTGCTTCTAATAACATATCTTGCATCAACTAGCCCACTTGGTACAAGCTACTACAACTACATTGTCTTTTTCACATTTCCCAGGATGCCAATCCTAGAAGGGCTTAATCTGTTTTAATTTATTAGGTCTGTCTCATCCAGGATGTCAAACTTAGACTATACAATTGTGTTCCACATCCTTAGGTTTCACACAGTAGAGTCATCTGATACTGTCATCCTCTGAAGAGAGGGGTCCACCTCAAAGGGGCAGGTTCACATATTTTGGTCTCTGAACCTTTGGGGGACACACCCACAAATGGAATGCAGCACTTGCTTGCACTCATTAGACTTTCCTGATATAAATCCATGAACTTAGAGAGTTGCAGCCTTACAAATTCAATTGCACATTTTTTTTTTCACCCTGCACCATGGGTCATGAATAGATATCTTCTGGGACTTGGCCCATGACGTAGAGCTCACTCCTGCCTCATGTCCCCCAGCAAATGACCCAGAGCTTACTCCTGCCCTATGTCCCACCAGCCACTTGCTGAATTCAGCTTTTACTGTTATCTTGCCAGTGAATCTCCTCAGTGAGTGGGCCTTTCCTTATCTGGCCTTCTAATTGGGCTTCTCAGTATACTCGACTCTACTATTGCTCCCTCCCTGGGGACAGCAGCCTTGGACTCCACAACTCCAGAAACTTCTAGTTCTTCTGCCCTCCTTCCTGTCTGTCATTCTAAGCCACCACTATAATCTACACAGAGCTCCCCATTCTCCTGCCACAGCCACATTTAACCAGAGTGTCTGCCAGATGCCCGTGCTCCAATATATGTCTACACTACAGACTTTTTTGTTTCATATTTATGGCTGTATCTCCTCTCTGGTCCAGGGATCTAGACTTCCTAGTTTTGTCCCTGTAAGACGTCATTCCTTCGCTTCTGTCCTCTGAACTAGTCACATGGATGACCCTTTACCTGAGGCTTTTAGCCTCTTTCTTCCCACAAATCATCTCAATCATTGCGTCCCCTTCTCGCTCTCTCTAACTCGTGGCCTCCTTGCATCCTGTTCATTCCCCTGATTCACTCTAGATTGGCTGGCCGTGTGTCTTGCCTATGCCACCGCAGCAGATGATGACTGGTTCCTGCTTTACTTTGATTCCTTTCAGTCCATCCTTTATTTTGTTTCCAGAGCAACAGTTTGAAATGTGAGCAACATCAACAAATCTACAATTCCAGGAGTATGACAGAGTTATAAGTTACATTGTGTTCTAGTTCTTTCCTCTGAAGTTATGAATTTTGGAATGCTAGCATTTATGCAGACATCAAGAAAAGACACTGAGATTGTTTACTGCCCACATGGGGCTGTCACTTTTCTCTTTGATACATAATGCTGGATCCTAGAGCCTAATGTTCCTGTTTGCAGAGAGAACGTATTAATAGTTGGTATGTGTGCGTGTGTGTGTGTGTGTGTGTGTGTGTGTGTGTGTGTGTGTGTGTGTGTGCGCGCATGCGCGCGTGCATGCGCGTGGTGAATCAACAGTTACCTTAGTCTTTCCAAGTTCACCATGGCTTTTAGTTGATGGTTAATCGGCTGGCTCATATCTGGGATATCTGAGAATGCCAGCCCAACTCCCTCTCAGAAGAGTTGTGAGGAAGACAGATGCCCAAAATTGTGGCCACTGACTAACTCATTTCTGTGTGATTAGCTCTGCTTGGAGTTCCAAACAGTGCAGATGAGGAGACCATTAAGCTTTGCGCAAATTCCTACATCACTCTCTGCCTCAGTTTCCTTAGCAGTGATATGGGAGCAGTGATTGCACCCACATAAAATTGTGACACTTTGAGGCATGTGTCTGTGACAAGCACAGCGACCAAGCAGACAGTAGCCCGGGGAATGTTAGATGAAGCGGCTTCATTACAATGTCAGATCGCAGAAAGCTGGTTGCTAGCTCCACTTCTACAGAACAGAAGCTGTGACTGATGGCTCCCTGTCTTTTTTCTTATTTGCTTTCTTTTGAGCCACAATTAGAACTTTAGGCTTCGTTCTAAGTGAACTATGTGTCTGCCACGAGTTTATGTGTCTCCCTAACTCTTGGCTGGATTCTGGTCTGAAGGCTCAGGATAAATAACTTCCCTTTTGAGGTTAGTGTCATTTGCTGTTTGCGAGTATCTGGCTTAGGAACCAAGTCTTATGATTTACTTTGCCTAGGTACTGTTTAATCTTTGGAAACATATATATTCATGGAACCACAAACTTGCCTCATTCATCCAGGAATCTCCAGGTCAGGGAATAGTGTGTGACTCACTGCAGGAGGTTAGCAAATAGATACCTCTGATATGAAACCCTAAGACCTGAGGTATTCGTGACACAGCCAGACTTCGTGTCTGGCAGGGGCTTAGCAGTGGTTTTGTGTACCTCCTCACCACTACAGCTCTGTAGAATTCCCAGATTGATACTACCGTGGCTTCTCCACCTAGAATGTGATTTGCCGGCAAGGACCAGGTGTGGCTCAGTGAATGTAGTTTAGGACAAAGAACCCCAGCGGAGGATTTCATGGAGTGATGTGGACAGGATTAAGGAGCAGAATTAAACCCAGGGAAGGGAGTTGTTATCTTTCTGGGCCCAGAACTGCTCACCTGGGAGACATCTGCTCAGCCCAGTGCCAAGCTCACTACATTACACCAGCCTGATGGCCTCAGTCTGCATGGGATGGCATGGCCGAAAGTCTTTTCTCAATGTCAAGAATTGAGATTTTGATAAAAATTCGGTAGTTTAGGGATTGCTCTCCCATTTGGCCTAATCTGTAGCCCTCCCCCTGCCCCTCCCCTCCCCCCACGCCCCGGCATAGCTGTTTGCCATTTTTCTTATTAGAAATCCTTCCAAGGAGTCTGGACAGGAACTAAAAACATGAAATTCTCATGGGGCAATTTATCTACTTTGCCACATGAAGGATGGGCTTGACTCCACAGTCTGAATTTGGTTTGTAGGACCATTTCTTACTTCGATTGGCCTCTCTCTTTCTCAGCTGCTGCCCGCTGACTGCCCCATGTGGGCAATATAGCATTCTCAGTTTCTCTTCTTGATGTCTATGTAAATGCTAGCATTCCAAAAATAATAAATTCATAGTGTTTGCTTATTTACAGAGGAAGGCACTAGAACATGGTATGACTTTTAACTTTGCAGTGGTCCTTTATTGGACCTTTTGTTCTCTGTTCAGCAGACAGATGAGAAAGCCCTACAAGTTTTGCCTTTGTTTCAGCTCCCTGTTGTCCAGACCACTAGAGTTCTGCAAAAGACTACTGAATGCAGAAATGTAGCTCTGCATGGAACAGCACTAAGTACCCCGTACGCCAGGATAGTTTTGATGTAGGGTATTCTCTGGGAACTTTTGAAGCTTCTCTTTGTCTTTCTCTTGAGAATGGCCTTCCTGGGGTATGACAGCTTTCTCTTAGGAGGATTTGGGCTAAAGATGTTGTTTAGTGGCACGGTGCTTACCCAACAGTGATTAACACCTTAGGTTGCAGTCTCCAGTGCCTAAACCAATACAGTTGGAGTGGCTGCCTTCTCTCGCCTGCAGTGGCAGGCAAAAACGGGGCAGGGGTAAATACTAGGGGCTAGGGGCCAGGTAACAGAAGCAGTTGAGCAGTAAAAGTGGCTGTGGTAAGCACCAGCTTTTTTGTATCTGAATGATCAGCAGATTATGTAGGAAGATATCAATCTAAAATAGCTTTGAGTTATGCCTGCAACATGTCCCTGTGGGAAAAAGTAAAGGTAGTCAGGTATTCCTGCCTGGGGAAAGAGAGAGGATGGGTCACACTGAACACTCACATCCAGCTGTCAACGGTATAAAAATGATCATGGAAACCCGAGCAGAAAGACAAAACAGGCCTCAAGGCAGTGCCTTAGAGAGTCACCCTGAATATCAGGGCTGAAATGCTGATCTTGTCAATTAATGCAGAGGCCACCAACAGTAGCTGGCAGTATTAATGCTACTGTGTCCTTTTATCCTGGGAGGTAACACCATCTGATGGATATGGATTGTTGGGTCTGACAAAACAGTGTTGGCCAAACCTTTGGGAACTCCTTTCCCAGGAGACTGTAGAGCCCTCTAAGTGGAAGGCATGGACCGAAATTGTTTTGAAGGAGTGGATGATTATGCACAGAGAAAGAAGACGTAGGCAAAGGGCCTCTTTTGTCTTTTCCCAGTCATCCCTTCTTGCTGTGGGAAGGCTTGGGCACATTTGTATACCTGAGAGGAAGAAGCCATTGCTAGACGCTGTGGAAGCTTCAGATCAGGCCAAGATTTCCAGCTGCTGTTGGTGATCTCCATGTTTAGTCATTGCTGTTACTGCTTTAGTGCCTCTGCATAATAACGGCGAAAAGATGGATGACATTGTCAGTCATGGAATCAAGGTGATCTTAATAGACACAGCAATGGGTCAGCTTCTGTGTGTAAGGGAGCCGTTGTAAAATGGTTAATGGCAACCACAGCGAGCATCGTAGCTGCTGGTGTGTGTTCTGCCCTTCCTTCCAGAGCACAGACTAAGCAGGTCTCCTGATGAGGAAATAGCGCAGACATTTTGATCCTTGTCTGAGGTTCTGCAGGTGAGTTCCAGCTGTGACATTAAAAGAGCTTCTGAGCACCACCCTGCACCATCCAGCATACTGAGGCCACTTTGCTGGCCTGTGCGATTCTTCTGTTACTGCTGGGCAGAAAGCTGGTATTGCTAGATGGGCCCAAATGCCAAACAGGGATTCCTGTCACTGTGTCTGAGCTACAAAGAACCTGGTATGTGGCGGTGATCCAGGTACATAGCTATTTCGAGGCTGATGCTTGCATCTTCCTAAGAGAACTTATAGGCACCCCTTCTTTTCCTTTCAATAGGTCCCCAGAAACAGTGTGCAAGAGGCCAAACAAGGCTGTGGCCCCATCTGTGACTTTATTCTGTAAGAGCCTCCAGCCCAGGCCAGCCTGTAAGGCTGCACTATGTGCAGATACTGACAGAAAATCTTACTCGGGAAGCTGTTCAGATGAAGGAAAAGAGTCTGCAGGATGTGATTGTAACAGGAGCTGCTTTTAATGGCACCCACTTGAAACAGTGATTGGTTCTTGTGTTGCTTTGTATTTCTCTTCTTCAGTGTTAGGGGTAGACAAAAAGAGAAATCATTCATTGACAGCAAAATTGTTCAGCTGAGACCCTGGGTCCTACCTTGCCCTGGCCACTTGGTGTTGCACAGAGGCAGGATATGTTGGTTAATTTTTATGCCAGCTTGACACAAGCTAGAGTCATTTGGGAAGAGTGGATCTCAATTGAGAAAAAATCCCCACCACATTGGCCTGTGGGCATGGCTGTCGAACATTTTATTGATTAATGACTGTTACGGGAGAATTCATTCCACAGGAGGCAGTATCACCGCTGGGTCGGTGGTCCTGAATTGTTTAAAAAAACAGGCTGAGCAAGACATAAGTTCTTTTCTCCCGGAGTTGCCTTTGGTCATGAAGTTTCGTCACAGGAATAGAAACTCTTAACTAGGATGAGGCATCCGCAGTGGCAGAGCCTACTGGACCTGGCCATTGAAGGCAGGTCTCCTCTCTGCAGAGGCTCACCTCTCCTTTCCTTGTCCCCCCAGCCTTTCCGCTGTGCTCACTGCCATTACTCATGTAACATCTCTGGGTCTCTGAAACGACACTACAACAGGAAGCACCCCAATGAGGAGTATGCCAACGTGGGCAGCGGGGAGTTCGCGGCTGAAGCCCTCATCCAGCAAGGTAGGTGAGGGGCCCCAGCCCGTGGAGAAGCACTGGTGTCTGCTAGGCTCTAGCATCGCAGTTCTAGCCCGTGGACCTGCCATCAGGTTAGTTCTTCCTCTTTATTGGCCGTGTCATCACCATCCTTGTTATTCACCAGAAAATGTGCCAATATTACAGTGCTTATATAGTGAGGTGAAAGGATGGTGGTTAATGTTACCCAAGTCTCCAATACCTACAACAACATTCATCAATATACTCTTTGTCTGCATATGTTTGCAGAGCATAGAAAATTTAGGGTTCATTTTCTTCACTCAGTGTATTAACATTTTGTTGTCCTTTGGTGCAGTCTTTGTTTTTGTAATTATAACTCCTGAGAGCTTTTGGTAATACAGCATTGCATGCAGGGGCTTAAAAGTTCTGTTGCTGAAAACTGTGGAGTTTCTAAGTCTTTCTTTTTCTTCTCCTTCTCCTTCTCCTCCTCTCCTCCTCCTTCTTCTTCTTCTCCTCCTCCTCCTCCTCTTCCTCCTCCTCCTTCTTCTTCTCATTATTATTATTATTATTATTATTATTATTATTATTATTATTATTATTATTATTATATACACATATATAAGGGTAAGCATAAATACAACCTGCAGAGTCATTCAGTGTTTCTTGCATGTATATGACTCTTCATCCATGGGTTGGGCCCTATGAGATTTTTTTCCCCTTTATCTTGGGCTGTTAGAGTTGTTCAGGTCTTGTGTAGGCAGCCGTGTTGTTGACGTTTCATGGGTATAGCTTCCCTGCCGTAGTCATAGCTAGAAGATATGATCTTACAGAACACTTTATGATCCTTTGGGTCTTATAGTCTTTCTGCCTCTTCTTCCTTGATGTTAAAGAAGAGGACCCCATGAGCTCCACAGAGGGGTCTAGACCAGGGAGGAGGGAGAGAAAATAAGGGGGAAATGATTTAATTATATTGTAATTAAATTTGAAAATAAAACTAATTAAATAATGCTACTATAGATATACTTAATAGTTGAACTTCGTGGGTGGAGTTACAGAAAATATATTTTGAGTACATAGGTGCCTTAGCTATCCTGAAAATCATTTTAAACATTTATTGAGAATTAATAAAAGCCTCTGTTAATATTGAAAATTTTCAGAGGTTTTCTTTATGTGTTTTTTTTTTTAATTTTGTTTTTGTTTTTCTGAGGCTGGGTTTTTCTGTTTTAGCTCTGGCTGTCCTGGAATTCACTCTGTAGATTAAGTTGGCCTCGAACTCACAAAGATCCACCTGCCTCTGCCTCCTGAGTACAATGAATAAAGGTGTGTACCTCCATTGCCTGGCTTCTCTTTGTGGTTTTTATTGAAAATAACCACCTTTTACCACTGACAAGGGTGTAACATACAGGCTTCTGCCATACAGAAAAGTATGGCCTGGTATATGTCTCCAGCCCAGTAATTCAGCTAAGGTTGACTGCAGTGTGTAGCTTTAGTCACTGCTCTTTATTAGCTGGTGACTGTGGACCTAAGGGAGGCTTTAGAAACCTGTCTGGTTACCAGTTGGAGGACTGTGAGCTGTGTTACAGCCAAGGATGATAATTTGTCCCATTCAGCATGAAGCATCACCTACCGAGCAGCCTAGAGATTCAGCTCCATGTAACACAAATGGGTTGTGTGTGTCCGTCAGTGTCCAATGACAGAACAGAGCAGGAATAGATGAGCAGCTAAGATTCTCAGGATCATTTCAGAGCCTTCCATCAGAAGAGATTGGAGTGCAAGGAGAAAATGGGCCTGTCGTTTTCTTCAGCAGAAGTTTATGGAGCTAGGAGCAGGATGGTGCAGCAAAAAGGAAGGATCTGGCCTCAAACCTGTGTCTCTTCTTCTTGAACTATGTTGTCTTAGGCAAGTCATTCAGCCCATCCTTGCTGGGTCCCTTGACTGCAGAGCAGCATCTGCCATTAGGGTGGAGAGGATGCAGTGCAGGGGCATCTGGCACACAAGACCGTTTTATTCATAGATTTACTTTTCTTCTCTGAAAACCTCTAAAACTCCCAGAGCCATTGCTGCGGTCTTCCTCTTATGTTCTGGGCCTTGCACATACCAGGCAAGCATCTTACCACTGAGCTGCACCACTAACTGCCATTTAATTACTTTCTACAACAGTCCTGTCCAGGCATCATGAGGGAGAAGGGATTGACTTAGAGTCCCCGTAAACAGTGAGTGGGAGGCTGGGCTTAGTTTTCATATCCTTCACACTCTTGGATTTGATTGACAGAAAATAGGCGTTCAGTGTGGCTGGTGGGACAGGCCCATAGATCTGATTGATGAAACTATCACTGCTTTTAGACTTGCATCACTGCCTTGCAAAAAATGTGCTGAACTTGAAGTGTTTTATGCCTCAAGTTTTATGTTAACTTTCTAAGGCTCTCTAATCAGTTGGCATTTTTTGCCAGGACCTGGGTTTCATATTTTAGCTTTGAACATCAGTGCTCGATCATTTTCTTTCATGTATCTTCATCTCCCCAACTCCCCTCACCTCTCTGTCCCATTCTAGAGGTTTGTTGAAGAAGCAGATACCTACATGTGTCGTCACTATTGTGGTACCGTTTGGACATTAGACTTCTTCTGAGCCCTACATGAAGCAGTTTATTTTTGGCTTCTAAAATAGGTGTATCTCATATTTTGAAGGCAGAATTCTCTTAGTTCTCATTTGATCATCAATGTGGGTTTGAGAAACATTCTCCTATATAAATGGATGTTTTAGGCTCTTTGAGGATTATGTACTTGGATTGCTTCAGCAGGCCCTCCACTCCTGTCCCTTTACCCATGCCTGATTAAAGTTTGCTGAAGAAAGGGCTGGGTCAGCAACCATAGCCCCTGAGGTGTGTACGATGCTTTGCTGCCAAGCTTCATGAATCAAAGCTCCCTTCTCAGACGTATGTGTTAAGATGAAGATGGGACTTAGCAAAGACCAGTATTCCAGTGCCCCAAAGCGCCTTGATAGATGTCTCTAGATTCTCTGGAATGCATACAGGGTTAGGAGCCACACAGGCCTACACTGGGGTCTCTGCATAGTGTGGGCTTTAGACCAGGTCTTCCTTGAACTAGAACTTGATTCAGAATCATCATAAAGGAGGCCAATACTTGCTTCAACAGCACTTGCAAAAACTAGATCTTATTCTCTATTTCCTGACCGTGGTGTAAATGCTTAATAAATGCCCTAAACTATTCTATCTGTCTACACATTTCTGTATGCACATGTCTCTTGAGCCTCTTTGTTGTACCACTCCAATCCTAGTTACTGAAACTCTATATCAAACTCGGTGACGTTATAGTGGCACTCATTAGTATTACTGCTAGAATTGGAACCTGTTTATCTCTTTTGTTCCGTAGCTCCTTTCATCAGCCCCATGTGCTGGTGGTATGGCCAAAGAACATGTCCCTTCCACCTGAGAACAAGACCCTGGAAGGGCCACCAGCTGCCTCTCACAGTGGCTGAGCCTTCTCTGGAGCCCTAGTTAGAGCGTCACTGAAGTGACAGTAGGTAATCCAGACTAGAGAAGAAATGACAGGAAGGCTTCATTTTCAGCTTCTGATTAAGTCTTTGTTATATTGGACTACTGAATTAAGAGAATGTAAATCTGTATCCACAGGGGCCTTGCTTGCAAATGCATGTCCTATTATTCATGGTAATCTCAGGGAATAGCATAGTAGAAAGTGCTATAACTATTAATTAGCCAAAAAGTCATCGATTTACTTTCTGGACATGTTTAAAATGTCTAAAACCCAGATTAATGAGTAATTGGTAGATGCTTTTAGTGGCATGGTGTTATGCCTTTTGTTGATTATTATTATTGTGTGGATTAACTTTTCCTATGCACCAGATCTGTAAGGTTGGTGTGCTCATTCACCTGTTTTAAAATTAGAAGCCGACAGAGGGCAGTAAGGAAGTGACCAGGCTCATCCAGTCCCCTGATTCAGTGTTTGGTGAAGAGGAAGAGGGATGCGGGCGAGGACAGGACATGGCCTCACACTGGGCTATTGATTAGGTTGTACCTGTAAGGTCTCACATAAGGTGCTCCTTTTTTCCTCTTATCTTTATTCTTTTTTAAAAAACAGACACATTTATCTTTATTCTTAAGGCTAGTTGCTAATTTGGCCCAAGGTTAACTCTGAGATCTATCTATCACTGTTGACCAGTCATTCCTAGTGGTTTCAGGTCCCAGAGAGAAGTGGAATAGGCCTTACATGAGCTCTAATTGCCAGGAACTCCTCATTAGAGTTCAGGTACCAGCTGGGACAATGATAAAATACGCTTGTTTTTCTCTGCTGTAGTTTCCCTATGCTATTTTTCTCAAGGGTCCTATGGGAAGAGAGACTAGAGTTTGACACAGGATTCAGCTACCCTGAGTCCTGTGGCCTGGTGTGACCTAACAACACTTCAAGTCACTAGGGATAACGCTTTGTCATTCCATAGGAAATACGAATAGCTGCAAGATGTCCTAGGTCACATTTCACTTACTCATCTTGTAAATTTAAACTAGTTGGTATCCAGGTTCCTTAATGAAGGGCTTCTGCTCTGGTCCCTGAGTGCCTGTATTAATTTCCCAAAGCAACTATAGCAAATGCCTTAAAACTACACAGATTTGTTCTCTTCTGGATACAAAGGTCAGATCCACGTACTGAGGCTCACCTAGCTAAAACTGAGATGTTAGCAAGTCCACAGATGTTAGGGGGATGTCTGCTTTTTTATCTTGTCCAGCTCCTAGAGGCTACCGCATGCCCTGGCTTATGGGCCGTTCTCCCTCCTTCAAAGCCAAGAATGACCATTAGAGTTTTTCTCATATCACATCATTATGATGACCCTCTCCCCTTTTTTCTTGTAAGGCTCCTTTTGATTATCTTAGACACACCCCTGATCTAGAATGATCTTTGCCACAGAGTCACTTGTGCAAAGTCCCTCTCCCATGCAAGGAAATGTGTTGGCATGTTCTAAGCATTAGTATATCCATCTATCCTCTATTCTGCCTAATGTTCTGTAGCTTCTGTGAGGATATGAGAATTGGTATCTTCACCTTAGTTGAGGAGAAAACTCAGTGTAAAGAAGTCTGCCAGGCTCACACAAGTATGATCTCATGCTCAAGCCTGCCTGCCTCATGTTCAATGGACTGATATTATTGAACATGAAATGGAATCCTCCATTACACTAGGCACCACAAAGAAGGGCAAATACTATAATACCTGAAAATCCTCTAGATTTCTAATAGATTGGACTCTGTAAAGAGCAAGGATGCCATGGAGAGCTTTGAAAGCTGCTCCTGGATGTCCTACCTTTCTCTTGGTTAATCAGCCCAGATGAGGACATTGTGGTTTTGCCATTTACAACTTTACTGAGCACATAATGCCGGGGTTGTAAGTAGCTCACCAAATCTTCTGTTGACCTTTACTGTGCATGCTAAGAAATTAATTAATTGAAGTAGAAATCATTTCTCTCTGCCTTGATGTCAATTAACTTGCATAGTTACACATTCAGGTGAGATTGCAAATTTCTGTTTGTTGTTCTTTAATTAAAGTTGCTATGGCAAAGGTGGAAGTTTTAATTAATATTGGGCATTATCATATTAAGCTCAATTTAAACATAATAGGAATTTTTTTCTCCCTGAATTAAGTTTCCCTAAAACAGTATTCTGGTTTCATTGTGAAGCCTCCATTTGACCTCAGGAAGTTTGTTGTAGGTTGTTGCTGTGTTTAACTTTTTCAAGGAAAAGCAGGATTGGTCTAGCAAATGTTGGCGGCCTCACTTGGGGAAGCTGTACAAGGACGGTCATGGGGAAAGACAGCAGGATAGGTGGCCAGTACATGATGACAGGGGATGTTTATTAGCTACCTTCTTGTTGCTGTGACAAAACGCCACAACCAAGAACAACTTATAGAAGAAAGAGTTTATTTTGGCTTACGGTCTTAGATGGGAGTCCATAGTGGTGGGAAAGGCATAGCTGCAGGTGGCTGGAGCAGGATGCTGAGAAATCATATCTTCAACTACAGGCAGGAAGCATAACAGTGGAAGTGAAATGAAGCCTTACCTTTGCAAAGTCCACTCCCAGTGATTTTCTTCCACCATCAAGAATTCACATCCTAAAAGTTGTGTAGTCTCCCAAACAGCACCACCACCTGGGGACAACATATTCAAATACCCAAGCCTATGGGGGCATTTCTCAAACCACCATGGAAAGTTAAAAGGAAGTTTGCTTATGCTATATTCCTATATGTAATTAAGAGATTCTGAAAATAAGCATTCATTTAAGAAGTTGCCTTTTCTGTAGAATTTTTTGTAACTTGAGAATTTGATGCCCATTTCCAGACTTTCTGAAGATGACTAGTGTCACCTGGCTTTGTCTCTCCTCCATTTTGTTCTGCTGTATGCTCTTAAACATACCCAGGATGAGAGGGCTGAGAGCAGTGAGCTGGAGGTGGAAGGGAAGTGCTGTTAGCTTCCAGTTCTGCTATAGACAAGAGCTCCAGTTGTAGACATTGCTCTCTGCAGATTCCACTGATATGCAGTCGGTTCAGGAGAGGGTGTGCACTGTAGCTGCATGTGAAAGAGGATGAAACTGAATGAAACATGCCCCTAAGATTACCTGGCTCATCATAAATCTACCCAGGCTACCTCAATATCAGGACAGAATTCCTCAGAATGAGCAATAAATAAATGAATATGACAGCCTGAGACATGGTCATCTGTTCAGCTTGTGGCGGCCTAATAAAGGCATCTCTGTGATTCATTTGGCTCACAGAGGCATTGGAGAAGTGGATCACTTTGGGCATCACTTGATGTCCAAGACAGGGATGTGGGAGGACTGCTTGTGAGGCTGCATGAATGAGAATAAAGGTAAGAAGCTGGTGCAGGTATTTGAGTGAGAACAATCTTGAGAGGAGAGTGAGGTGTTCTGCTACCTGGGAAGAACTTGGTGGAAACTGTGGCCCCCATTGCTGTTTACTGCACAGAACTCAAGCTGTTTACAGCCTTGGCTTGAGGCAAATACTACTTCAGAGTCCCAAGCCTTTTGTTTAAAATGAAGTGATCATGCCCACATTGTTGGGAAGTGAGCTTATGCTTGAGGTGTTTGACACACATGCTCAGTGAGTAGCTATGTATGGCTGTTACTGCTCCTGCTACTATTATAAAAGTAAAACAAACAGTGCTCATTGGCTTAACAACTGATCTGAGCATGGGCTGTGGCAGCCATGGGACTAGGTCGGGGAGTAGCTTGCCATGGCAGGAGGCAAGATTACAAGAGCAAGCAAGATAGTATTGCATTAACTCTGAATTTCCAAGGCAAGCAGACCACAGAGAGAACTAGGTAAAGAGGAGGGGAGGATCAAGCTCTCCTGATAAGTTAATGTTGCTCTCAGGATACTGTAGCAGGATGGGTTTGGAGAGGAAAGGAAACCCATAGAGAACACGTGGGTCAGGAGAGGGGGAGTCCCACCAGCCCACCCTTGGAACTTCATAGTCAGCAGGCTGCACAAACGCAAGCAGGAGAACTTTGGTGAGGGCATCCACTGCAGTGGGCCCAGCCCAATGTGGAATCCCAGCTCTAGCCTGTAGAGCTGGTCACCTAACACCAGTCCTACAGTTGGCCCCCTCTAGCTAGAGCTTCTATCTCCTGCTTAGATACTGGAGTCCACATTCCAATTTAGCGCTGCTTCTGCTATAATGTTAGAAAGACAGTCTATTCTGTGACTTTAGGATTTTTTCTGTTTTACATTCTACCAATTAAAGCATCTAAACATTTCCTGGAACATGTGCAAAATTTAATTGGTTCAATAAACAGTGACACTTCAGGATGTGACCAGCTTTTCAATTTATTCTTTCTTGGGAAACTCACATGAGAATTAATACTCATGATTTAGCTTCTCTTGGAAGGGGTTTAAGAATTGAGCATCTGATTTTAAGCATTTGGGGGCAAAGGAGATTGACAAATCAGCCATTGCTCTTTAGTGACTTTAAAAAGTGTTATTTACTGATAACAACATGAAAGATTGATTTTTAGCCACAGTCCAGTTGGTCAAGGGGATTATGTTGCTCATTTCTCCCTGGCATTTAAAATATCAAGCAGGTATTAGGCTCTCTGCAAGGACCTCTTCAGTAAGTAAGAAAAGTGTATTAAGTTCCAAAATCTCTACCATAAAAGCTGATGTACTCTTGCTGTTGTATTCTAATACTAAGGTAAGCTTGAGTGACAATAGGTACTGGAGAAAAAATAATGTACTTTGTAGATCCTACACATTTGGCCAGGAGGCTCAGCAGCATGCTTATTTGCTATAAACACATTTTGCCTGTCTGTGCTTGCAGGTGGTCTGAAATGTCCTGTTTGCAGCTTTGTATATGGCACCAAATGGGAGTTCAACAGGCACTTGAAGAACAAACACGGCTTGAAGGTAGTGGAGATTGATGGAGACCCCAAATGGGAGGTAACACTTTCAGTGTGGTATGATCTCGACATGTTGAAACAGAGGTGACAAGTCAGGTGAGCCCAGGTGCTGGGTGCAGTCAGCCCTCGAGAGCCCTGGATATATTCCTTGGAAATCTTCTGCAGCCATTTCAGATCCTGGCGCCAGGTCCCTCTGAGTGAGGTCTGGGCCACCTATGTGAATCTTATTCTGGGTTGAATTTGGGCTTTTCTGAGAGTGTCATCCTGGCTTCTCCAGCTCACAAGCCCTGTTTTATTTAGATGTTGCACCCAGCAGGGTGCACATGGTCTGTTGCTGGCCTCACTGAGACGATTAGACAGGGCTCCAGTTCCTGACTCCAAGTCCTTCTTTTCCTCTACCAAAGGTTCCTGGCCTTGCCCACTGCCTATTTCCCTCAGGAATTTGAATCTGTCACTGTTAGGAGCACCAGCAGCCACCCGTCTTTTCAAATACCAGATGCCACTACTGTTGACAGGGTGCAGTCATTCCAGGCAGGGCTTCTCAGGTGCAGCACTACTGATGTTTGATCTGCATAATTCTTTGTTGTGGAGGACTAGTCTGGACTGTACAGGAAGCTTAGCTACATTTCTGGCCTTTTCTACCCAGTGCCAGTAGCATCACCCTGCCCCTTTGGACCTCACTGAAACAATCACAGTTGTTTCTAGACACTGGCAAGGCTCATTCCTCTCTGGCAACCACAGTCACCTCCAGGTGATACGTGGATTTACAGGGTACATGGTTATAAAGTCTTTGAAACAGTTTATAGCACAGAAAAATAACAAGATACCAGGGCTGTGTGATGATTACGTTGGAGCATAAGGATAAGCATGGCTCCTTAGAAGAACAAATGTTAATATAGCTCACTATGAACTAGGAGAATGGGATAATCATCTTTATAGATGCCAAAAAGCTTTTGACAGGAAGCATTGCTCACCTATTATACACATTCAGTAGAACTTAGCGGGTGTTCCTTAAGATGACAAAAAAGTATGTGTTTTGGCCATAAGCCAGTGTCTTGTTCCATTTGGACGCACTAGAGGGTTTTCACTAAAGTCAGAAACAAGTAACTATGGAAACAGTGTGTTGCCGGATACTCTAGGTCTAAAGACAAAGAGCTGATGAGTGCTGCAGTCTGGCCAGAGTGCTTGTCACAGCTCTGTGCTTAACCTTTGAAACTATTTCTTATGTATATTATAATTGAGCAAGTGTGAGAATGTTCAGTATATAAATGCAACTGTGTTTTCACTGTTAGATCTTACAACAAGCAGAGGCCAAAGCTAGATGGAGCCCTTAGTGGCAACTTGGAGTCAAAGAGTTACTAGGAACTCATGTGGTTTATTGTTGTTATTTTTTATCATATCATATCATATCATGTCATATCATATCATGTCTATCATGTCATATCATATCATGTCTATCATATCATGTCATATCATGTCATGTCATGTCATATCATGTCATATCATATCATGTCTATCATATCATGTCATATCATGTCATGTCATATCATGTCATGTCATATCATGTCATGTCATATCATATCATGTCTATCATATCATGTCATATCATGTCATGTCATATCATGTCATGTCATATCATGTCTATCATGTCATATCATATCATGTCATGTCATATCATGTCATCATCATCATCATGTTGAAAATCCACAGTTAAAGCAAAAATTTCGAATCCACAATGCAGTAAACTCCAAAAGCTTTTGCATATTAGTGTGGCCCTGCAAGTGAAAACATTCTATATCTGACTTCATTTTAAACACTTGTGGAGGAAACGATGGTTCTGATTTGTTTGGAAGCTATCATGGGTGGAGCCCCAGTAAACCTGTATAAGCCTGATGGCCTGAGCTTGATCCCTGGAACCCATGTGAAGGGGAACAAGAGAACCAACTCTACAAAGTTGTTCTCTGACCTCGAAAGTGCACAGTGGCACGCACACACAGACACACACAGACACACAGACACACACACACACACACACACACACACACACACACACACACACACACAAATCCAAGAGCATGGCCATAGGATGTGGGTCCATAGGTGAAACAACTGATCATGAGTTCATAATTGTTTAAACCAGGTGACTGAGTGATAGGTATGAAGAACTTTATCATACCTCTCTCCTTACTTCTATATTTATTTGAAATATTTTACAAATTAAGACTAGCAAAGAGTGAGGTTTGGACTGACAGGCTTTGCATCTGTCTCTGTTATCTATAATAAGGTGCTTGACCTTGAGCTGTTGTTGCCTCATTGCACCCTTCATGTTCTCAGCCATGCAGTGGGCTGGTAAATTGGAAAGCTGAAAGGAGAATGCTGTGTAAAGTGCTGGAGTTTGTGTGTGGCAGACAAGCCCTGTGTGCTGTTGGTGCTGATGGCAGCCTTAGTGTCACACCACCACAATGGTGCTGTGATTATTTTCCTGAACTCTCAAGTTCATGCTGCAGAATATGTTGTTTGATAAAGAAACAGACATTGGAATAACAATTCATGGTGGAAAACCATCCTGTCTCAGTCAGTTACCTCCAGCAGATTCTAGAACTATTAGCAGGACTATGACCCTCACAAAGTAGTACACATTAAAACACGCATTGCCTCTCTATGTGAGTCAATTAAGCAGTGAGGAAACTGAGCAGTTGTCACTTACCTCTTAAGAGTGCCTTACAAAGAGCACCAGCCTTACTTCATGTCATCATTACCTGGGTTCTCCAGGAGAGCAGCTCTTTCACAAGCTAAGGTGCTTGGGTCCACAGTTGGCTAGTATACTCCTTCTCTTAGGGTTTCTATTGTGGCAACAAAACACCATGACCAAAAGGCAAGTTGGGGAGGAAAGGGTTTATTCAGCTTACATTTCCACATTGTTGTTCATCACCAAAGGAAGTCAGGACGGGAACTCAAGCAGGGCACGATGCCAGAGAAGGAGCTGATGCCAAAGCCATGTAGAGGTGCTACCTACTGCCTTGCTTCACAGGGCTTGTTCAGCCTGCTTTCTTATAGAACCCAGGACCACCAGCCCAGAGATAGCACCAAGATCTCACATTAAAAACACAAATAACAAAAAGTCCCAGTCTTTACAAATTCAAACACATTAAATTTTCAGTTCCATTAAAATAGCCAGTCTCTTTTAAAATCCAAAGACTTAAAATTTAAAGACTATCAACTGTAGGCTCCAGTAAAATACTTTATTACTTCAAGAGGGAAAAATGAGGACCCAATCACAAGCAAAGCAAAGCAAAACCAGCTCCTAACCATTCAATGTCTAGGATCTGCTCACAATCTTCTGGACTCCTCCACAGGACTTGGGTCCCTTCTCTGTCTCTGCCCTCCTCAGCACACACAGCTTGTTCCACTCCACTGCTGCTGCTGTTCTTGGTGGTCATCCTATGGTACCGCCATCTCCAAACTGCTGGAGTCCTCGGCTGCAACTGGGCTGCACTTTTACCAAGAGCCTCACATAGGCTCTCTTCATGGTGCCAAACCCCAACTTCTTTGCAGGATCCCTTCATTCCTGGACCTTTGGCCTCTCACAATGCCACGCCTCAGCTGCTCTCCATGATCTCTTTTGCCTTCAAAACTAATACCACCTGCTGGGTGACTCTTACACAACCAAGCTTGGCTGACAGCTTCAGGTACAGCCTTGGCCGCCTCTGGAACACAGCTTCTGTGGTCTCAGGGGTGACTGAGAGCAGAGACTCAGACACCCCCATCAAATCATCTCTGATCTCAGAAGATACACTTGTCAGGGTATCTTCAGTTTCACTGTCCCAGTGGCCAACACCTGACCTGTCCCCCTCACCCTCAAGGAAATAGTTCCCAGAAGGTTCCACCTCGATGATGCTGGTCTCCTCTTAATCACCACTGATTTCTTAGCTCCAGCTGACCAGCATCAAGTGTCCCACCAAGCAAAGTTTTGATTTAGGAGTTCTGGTCTCTTGTTAATCACAGCTGATTGTTCACTCCCAGATAACCAGAATGACAAACTTGAATCAGAATAGCGAATGGCCTGACAGAGCCATTAGACTTCTGTCTGAAACCTCCCAAGCCAGGCCTCCATCCTCTGCACAGCTCTCAACAGTCTTATCTTTCAAGATCCTACAGAACATCCTACTGACCTCTTAACATTCAGTGGCTCCTCTAGCCCAAAGTCCCAAAGTCCTTCCACAGTCCTCCCCAAAATACGGTCAGGTCTGTCACAGCACTACTCACTCTTGGCCCTTGTCTTAGTTAGGGTTTCTGATGCTGCAATGAAACACTATCACCAAAACACAAGTTGGGGAGGAAAGGGTTTATTCAGCTTACACTTCAATATTGCCGTTCCTCACCAAAGTCAGGATAGAAACTCAACACAAGGGCAGGAGCCTGGAGGCAGAGCTGATGCACAGGCTGTGGAGGGGTGCTGCTTACTTACTGTCTTGCTCAGCCTGCTCTCTTTTAGAACCTAGGACTGCCAGGGATGGCACCACCCACACTGCCCTGGGCCCTGCTCCGTTGACCACTAATTGAGAAGATGCCTCACAGCTGGATCTCATGGGAGCATTTCCTTACCTGAGGCTCGTTCCTCTCTGATGACTCTAGTTTGTGTCAGGTTGACACACAAAAACAGCCAGTACACTGCTTCATGCTACTCTAAAGGAGAATTGTTCTTTTTTATTAACTTTTGCACTCGTTGGATATTTCCTGGGTGTTTTTATAATTTCAGGCAGGCCTAATCTCACTTAATTCGGCCAGTTTACTGTCAATGGATAGTTGCATAGTCTCTGAAACTGCCAGTTGCTAATGGATATTGATAGATCATAGTGTTGGTTCCTGTGAACTTTGGGTAAAGCCTGCCTTTTGTTCTTTATTGGTGAGGTTCATGGCCTCCACCTTACAGGTTTGGTTTTGTTCTTCTCAGAAAGAGATCTTTGTTAATATTAACCCTGTGTCTACTTTCTCTGCTTCTCACTGAGGTATGAGAGGCTTTTGAATGTGACTTCAGCCCCTCCTACCCTCTGAATCCAGACATTGGAGAATATGTCCTTCCACATCCTTTGTGTAATAACTTGATGGGGGTCAATAGCTATGGGTCAGGGGGCTCTTACTATATGGTAGGCCCTGTGCTCTACATGCTAAGTAGCAATGCATTCTTCCTTCTCCACTTTCTCCTACGGCTGTTCATTTGCCTCCTGTCCAGAGGCCTCAGTGTAAGGGGCAGATTAAAGACAGTGTTGGAAGCAGTGGGAAGAGACAGAAATTGTAGAAATACATACTCTAATGTGTTCCTTATGATCAGTGTGCTTCACTTTGTACCAGGAACATGGGAGCAACAAGCTTCCATTCAAAGTGGCTTTATAAGGTCTTGACGCACAAGAGAAAACCATTCTCTTTGGGAACTGCATTTGTTGGAGCCGATGACTTTTCAGGAGCGCTATGCCAGTGACGTCTGAAGTGCTATTCTCCTGAGAGTGTTTCTCTCATCCTGGAAGTTCGGGTTGCTCTTCATCTTTTGGGAGGAAGCTGATCATGATGTTTCTATTTAGCCAGCAGCAGAGACTCCTGAGGAGCCCTCCACCCAGTATCTCTACATCACCGAAGCTGAAGATGTTCAGGGGACACAAGCAGCAGTGGCTGCACTTCAGGACCTGAGATATACCTCCGAGAGCGGTGAGGACATAGCTGGCTTCCTTTCTCACTTCCGTGTTTCACTTTACATAATGAATAAACCAGGATGTCTTTGTAAGTGCTTCAGAATGAACCCAGCCAGGGCGGGACCTATGTGGATCACACTTATTTCTAGAGCAGCCTTGGTGGGGGCCGTTCTTCCTTAATTGGTGTGCAGGTGGCTGTCCACTGAACGGACTTGGGAAGAGATCCCTCCTAACAGGTAGCAGAAGTCTGATTCTTCTTTCCTCAAGGCGGTCCCTAGCACCACCTCATGCTTCCTGATGGCCACCTAGCCCATGGGGCTCATCCCAGGGTCCAGAATTTCCAGGCAGGTGATAATGGTGGGTGGCATAGGATGTGATGTCTGGTGGGTCACCCCAGGAGTACCAATGTACACCTGCGTCTCAGGGTCACTTATCTGTTGCCGTTCTTCCCAAAAAGCCAGATCATTTTATTTTTAATCAAATGTGATGCTTTTGAATTTTTTTGATCAGTTTACAAACTGGATACTACTTGGAAGCAGTTGTCCCAAAGCTCAAGGAGTGCCAGAGCACACACATGTTGGCGGCTGAGCCAGGCAAGCAGGGTTAATGGGAAAGGCAAGAACAAATGGTACTGGGAAATAGGAAGAACCTGCTCTGCTCCTGAGTTGAAATCCTAAATCCTTGGTCCTAAAAAAGCCCCCTCCAAACTCCTGTGGGCATCCCTTTTGAGCAATTAACTGCTGCTGCCTGCCAGGCTAAAGAGGAGCTGAGGCCACAGCACCTCTGTTTCTACCGAGTCAAGGCCAAGCTGTTAGGCCAGACTCCCAGCAGTGAGTCCTTGTTTGAATTTGGGTTTCTTTCTCAGTGGTTAGTGCTGTCTTCATCTCCCATGAGCACATATCCGTCTGCCCACCAATGTCTTCCCATGGAGCATCCATGAGTGTCTACTTGCCCAATAGTGTCCTTCTTTAGAGCCTCTATGTACACATGCCCACTTGCTCACATACGTCTTTCCCTAGAGAGTCCATGAGTGCATGCCCACTTCCCCATTAGTGTCTCCTTGAGGAGTGTTCATAAGGACGTGCCTGCTTCCCACCAGTGTGCTACCTTGGAGAGTCAATGAGCATATGCCCACTACCCAGTAGTGTCTTTCCTTAGAGAGTTTAAGAGCATGTGCCCACATGCCCACCAGTGTTTTCCATGTAGCTTCAGATGCTGTTTCACCATGGTAGCTCCCCAGACCAGACCTTTACTTCACCTCTTAGCTGCCTACTTGTCTTGCTTTTTACCTCTAGGCCGTCTTGTCCAGACCAGATTCTGCAGTTTTCAGCATAGGCTGCATTTCTCATCTGTATATGCCCTGGGATATTCTGTGGCCCCCATTATCAGCACTTAGGTTGCATGCCATGGGATCCCACCAGATTTTTCTATTCTCTCTTCTAACTGCCCTCTACTACCATGTGTCATGGTGATTTGCTTACACATGGGTCTAAGTAGCCTGTCAGCCCAGGAAAGATGCAGGGAAGGGGATATTCTTTATTTGTATTCCCAGTGGGGACTGCAGCTCCTTGCTGACTAATGATTGGGCTGGATAATGATCAGTGAGGAGGGGAGTAGAGGAGGAATTAAAATCTAACCTCAGTGACTCACGAAAATAACCATTTTCATGTTTAGAATTTAGAGTTTAGCTGCATGGCGCATCTGAATCACCCCCCAAGTATAGGTAGGTGTGCGGTGGGATGGGGGATGCCATGTGGTGTAATGCGAACATATATAGGTTACCCCCTCCCCCCAATCTTAGGCCTCTTCTACCTACTATACTGATTATGTCAAATTCTCTTTCTCCAGTTTCTTACTGTTTCTCATGTTGGCTCAAGGCCTATAGAAAGCTACCCACGAGGGTGTAAACACTGGCAAAGACTTCATAGCATTATGAAGCACAGAGACCAAGCAGTAATTTCCATTTTAGTAAATTAATGATCTGGGTGAGAGTGTGCTCAGGAGGATTACAGATGGACAGCAGATGGTGAGAGAGAGCAGGAAGGGTGTGCCAAGTTGCTGCCCTGATGATGTGGGCCCCTCTCTTTTGACACGATTAAAACAAAAGCAAGCTAAAATTGGTTTGTAGTTCAGAAGCCCACTGGCTGGATAAGGAAGACATTCTTGGGTGTTCTGCCCGTCACTTGGCATGCTCAGGGCCCGTCTGTAGTGCCTCAGGAGAAACCAGCTCTGCACTTCAACATGTCAGCTAGTAATCCTCAATCATGACACTGAAGGGCAGTTTGTACAACCACATCTGGGCTTTTGTTCCATGTGTGTGATGCTTTCACCCCAGTGGCCTGAGGAGTATCTCTGCTTTTTGTGCCCAAGTGATCATATCATCATGCCATCCCCTTACTGTTCCAGTCAGGCCTTGAGAAGTTCTTGTAGGAAATGTTCAGTGAGCTATAAAGTACTGAACAAGTTATTTCTCTTATCTGAATAAGTGATTTCTGAGAACCATGCCCCATAGTCTTCATATCTGGGAGCCAGCTTGGCATTGAATGCCATTCAGTGCAGAGAGCTTAATGGTTTCCTGTTGCTTCTTTCCCATAGGTGAGCGACTCGACCCCACAGCTGTGAACATCCTGCAGCAGATCATTGAGCTGGGTTCTGAGACCCACGATGCCACTGCTGTGGCCTCAGTGGTTGCCATGGCACCTGGGACAGTAACTGTCGTGAAACAGGTGAGGTCCCTCTGCTCAGAAGTATTTGCCCCCTCCAGCCACCACTCATCTTTCTCCTTTTACAACTTAAGCTTGCCTAGGGTAGAATTTGAAACAAAATTGGTCTAGTCTCCTTGGATTATTATAGGATTGTGTCTTCAGTGACTGTGTGTGTGCAGAAGTGTTGGAAAAAGGTTAGTATCTTTTAGAAGCACCCAGGAGACTCTTCATTTCCTTTCAGAGAATCAGAAAATGTAAATAGCATAATGAGAACTGCTCCCCCATGAAGGAGAAGTAACTAGTAGAAAGTGTGCAGCTAGCCCGAGATGCGCAGGAGCATTCTGCCGTGAACTGTTCTTTGAAATGCGAAACGCCATCACTTTATATCCATATAGGAGGAGAAGAAACTGATGAGTTTGGAAGGAAAGGTCTTTCTATCAAGTTGTCACATGCTCAACTCATGTCCTCCTCTGTCCGCTGTTGAGACTTCACCAGGCTGTTAGAACACAATGCACACAATAATCAGTTTCCTCTCTGTTTACTCATGCCTATTTCAGTTCTTAAGAGATTTAAACTCATTTACACAGGTACGTTAAAGGCGGAAAACAAAACCAGTAAGCACTTCAGAACCAGGAAATTATACTTAAAGTTCATATAAAAAAGTTTAAATATAGATTAGAGAATTTTGCATGGCAATGTGTTCTTGTATGACTCACTGGGTATTTATTGAGTACTTGCTGCTATCAGTCAGTACTATGGTTCTGGAGTTCCAGGAAGGAACTGATACCTGCCATCGAGGTGGCTGCTCTCTGTGGAAACGGATTAGCAGGAATAAAATAGTAGCCATGAAGACTGTAAAATGGTAAACAAATGCAGAGCCAATGTGTACAGCATGGCCAGAGCGTCTGGGCTAAAGGCCGGTTGTTGGGGAAGATATCACTGAGATTTGAGAAGTTGGAAGAGGTGTGCCTTACTTGTGATATCCAAACTTCAATGTAAAATTAGTGCAGACTTTTCTGACTGGAAATAAGAAAAAAACATGAACTATGAAACAGATAACTTAAAGTGTGTGGGGGTGGGTGGGCGAGTTGTCTTTGCACTAACAAAGACACTTCTCAGAATGCCTCTGATATATGTTCTCCTGAGTCATGTGCCCTGGCTAACTGCCTTTAGAGTTAAGAGTGGTGAGCCCACTGTTGTCTCCGTGACTACTCAGGGGGTCTCAGTGCCTGGTGCAACACATGAAGGTCATGCCACGCACTTCTCTGGGGCAGTGGGAACCTCGCATTTAACACTGGATTTCTTGATCCATAGGCAAGAAGCCATAGAGGGGTGTTAGAATTGGGCATCCTGAAACTCTTACTCTATAGTGAAGTTTCTCTCCGGGTCTTGGACAGAAGCTAGACACCAGAAAGCTGGATGCTTAAGTTTGCAGTGTTCGGATTGAAAGTGCACATCCTAGGTTTTCAGTTTTTCTTTGCATTTGCTAGGTTGCAATCTTCTGATTGTCTTATGCATATCTTCCGGAACTCCTCACTTGAATCCTGATAGGTGGAGTCTTAGAGTAGATCTGGTGCTAACTGGTTCAGGGTCTAATTAGGAAGCACTGGGTTACTTTGTTTGATTTGTACATGTGAATGTTGAGAAGTCATGAGGTGCAGCTTATTGTCATCTGTATCTTCTTTTCATGAAGAGTATTGATTGGCTGCTACTCAGGGAAGTGATTTATTATTGAGTGTCATAGTCAGTGCTGCCGTACATGAGGTTGCAAAGTTAGAGTCCTTTTAAATATACTTCTATCCATTAAACTGACAGCCCAACAGAGGATAAGGCAGATAAGCATCAATACAACCAGTGTAAACAAGTAAAATGTTCACAGGTAGAGGAAACAGTGGTACCTCTGGAAGAATCTTCTTTCTTACTACAGCCCAGAGCTACTAGTGGAACTGTGGACTTAGTCATGAGGGGCTACATTTGGAAATGTTCCCAGGAATGTGTGTGGCATTGTCATCATCTCATGCACCCGGCTTGGGCCTCCCTTTCCATAGCAGTGGCACATAATGGATAGAAGAATAGGGGGTAGGTGAGTGGATGGATGGATGGATGGATGGATGGATGGATGGATGGGCAGATGAACATTTAACCTGCCACACCTGTAGCAGAGGGACTGAAACATCTCAAGCTTTTGCAGGTGAAGGGCTGTCTATCCTCTGATTAAATTATCCTGTCATTTACATTTAATTGGCTGTTTTTATTGGGTGGATCGATTCTTCTTCTTTTAATTAAGCACTGGTGTAAGAATTTTTCAGTCAGGAAATTACATGTACTAATGAGACTGCTAAACCACTGATGGGGTCCTATAATGCCTGTTGGGAAGCCTAGTGCTGCCTCCTCACAAGAGGAGCACAGGGTCTCAGTATTGAAGACTTCCTCTTGTTCCAACCCAAGCCACGACAGAAAAAAATTGCCCAACAAATACTGACTAGTTTTGCTTGGACTGTTGTTTTCATGTTTTAAAATTCTTCAGTCACCTCCTATTAATCAATATTGGAGAGAAAAACAGGAATGTCATAAAAGCACATGAGGAAATCTGAGAACAAATGTTTTAAATTACTGTTGCCATAATGTTATACCTTTTAAAGCAGTATTATCTGCTTTATATACTTACTTTACAGGCCTCAAGTAGATTATAGGTTTTATATGGATTAAATTTTCATATGTGTATATGGAATTGGATGTGTATTTGTATGGTGCGTGCCCATGCATGTACATGTGGAGACCAGAGGTTAATACTGAATGTCCTCCTCCATCTCTCTCCATGTCTTTTGAGACTGGATCTCTCACTGAATCTGGAACTCTATTTGGTCTTACTGGTTGACAAGCAAGCCCCTGGGATAATCTTATATTATTCCCAGCGCTGGGATTACAAGCATGCGTTACATGTCCTGCTTCTTACCTTCCTATGTGGTGATATTTTAAGGTGATATTTACTGTGGCTCCTGGATTCAGAGGTTTCACCCTGTCCTGTGTTAGCCACATCACCTGGGCCAAACGTACATGGCGAAGCAAAGCTGCTCACCAGGCACATGAGCCACAACATGAGAGAGGGAGGGGCTGGCCATCCAAATATTCCATTCAGGAACTGCCTCCATGATTTTACTTTCTTCTGCAAGAGCCTACTTCTGAAAAGTTGTACCTTCTCCCTCCAGTACCACCCTGCAGACCATGTCTTCAAGGCACAAGTCTTTGGAGACATCCCAAAGTAAAGCAATAATTAAAAAGTGATGAACTTCCAACTTTCAAGCTTGCCAAGCACACTGCCATCATTCATCTGGACTGTGTGCTGAGAGTAGCTGCTCTGCAGAGGGACTTCCAGGTGCCAGCCTTGGCCTGAGAAAGCTGGGTGCCCTGCAAGGGGAGCCTAGCCTGGCCTCCTCCCCTATCTCATGAAGCTGAGCATGACTGAGACTGTAGCAAGGCTGAGGCACGTGGGAAAGGGATTAGATGAAGCTTCAACATTTATTTGCATGACCATTTTAAAGAAACCATTGTCTTCTATTTCATTGTAATTATATGCCAAGCAGGCTGGCCCACGTGGTATAGTGCAGTGCCTTAAGATGGCTCAAGGAGAGGCTTCTCCTCTTTCCTTGGCCTTAGGAAGGCAGGCTTTCTCTTTCTTTGTTGTCCGTTAAGTTCAAATAACATGAAATAATGGAATTTGACAGTTCTGTTTACTGGAAATAGTTGCCCTGTTTCCCTGAGGTTCAAGACAGCCATGGGCTAGAGATGAAAGATAAGGCCCCAGCAGGCCTGATCCCTACTCTGTTTTCCCTTTCCCTTTCCTAGGCTGGTTTGACTTCGTGATGGGCTAGCATGTGCACCACAGCTAACAGCTGCTCAGTACTCGTACACCATTGACAAAACCCAGGCATCTCGGTTGGTGTCTCAGTCTCGCTATGGCTCTGTCATTGTGGGTTGCTAAGAGAGTCTTCATAGAAAACTAAGGAAAGAGGCATGTGTGTATTTGTATGCGCATGCACGCGTGTGTGTATGTGTGTGTGTATTTGTGGATAGTCAGATCAGTGCATGTCACAGAGACAGAGAATAAACATGTGCTGGGTCCAGGGATCTAATGCTTCAGGATTCCAGCAGATGCCTCCAAGCCAAGTCTTACTGCTATGCGTGACTAATTCCCAATTCCTCTGTTTGCGTGTTTGGTTTAGTTTGGTTTGTTCTTTGAGTCAGCATCTCACTTTCTATTCCTGACTGGCTAGGAACTTGTTCTGATCTTCTTGGTTCCCTCTCTTTTGAGAGCTTGCGTTTCCAACCCTTTTGGTCCTTTGTGAAAAGCAAAGTTACCTTATGTTTTAGTTTTGACTGGCCAATCAGCTTTGGCTCCTGCTTCGGGAACATTGCCATAAAATTGACTTGACCACAAGTCTCTGCCAACTTGAATTCTATCAGGTTCCTACTATTCGTGTAGGAGGTCTCCTAGGGCATGCTCATGCTGCGGCTTCTCTACAGAGCATTTGCTCTGCTGTTGGTGGGCTGTGGCCTTCAGTGTGGAGAACACTCTGCATCTTAGCATCTGACCCTCCCTTGTCACCTAGTGCCACCTTTGTCCTCTGTCGGCCCTGCTTATATCTCCTCCAGCCTTTCAGATATTTTATTTTTCTTCTTCCTAAATGAAATTTCTTTCAAAGAGTTCTGCCCATGGCATAATGTCTGATTCAAAGGACTTCCTCTCAAAGCTCTTTTATTAGTTGCTGCTCTCTCTCTCTCTCTCTCTCTCTCTCTCTCTCTCTCTCTCTCTCTCTCTCTCTCTCTCTGTCTCTCTGTCTCTGTCTCTCTCTGCCTCTCTCTCTCTCTCTGTCTCTCTGTCTCTGTCTCTCTCTGCCTCTCTCTCTCTCTCTCTCTCTCTCTCTCTCTCTCTCTCTCTCTCTCTCTTATGGATGCACACATGCTTGTGCCTTGGTAATTGCTAAAAAGTCCATTTCATTGTGAAATCTGAGAAGTAAAACTAGGCCCCAGGCCCCGTGCTGTTTCATTATGGTTTCTCTGTATCTCCCTCCTTTAGAGCCGAGGATGTCAGTCTACTGAGCATTGATTCTCTCTTCCTTTTTCTAAGCCCTAATTTTTCTACTCTGGGCTCCTACAAGCTGCAGAATCCTACCTGAGTTTTGAAACAGTCATTTATTACAGTTTTCATGGTACCTATTTCTTCCTCCTCCTTCTCACCCCTGCTGATAAATTCTCTTTGGTTCCAGCCCTCCCTCCTCTCTGCAGTTTGACTCTGGGAAACTACGTGGAGAGTTGAAGTCACTTTCGTCTATTTCAGGTGTAGGGATAAAGCCTGGGATTTCTACCCTGAGAGGAGGAAATAAAAGCTATGATATGACGTGGCCTTTCTTGGATTTGTCCCTATTCAGGATAACTCAGGGGGTAGTCTTGCTCTGTTTTGGCTTTTTGTTTTTGTTTCTTGTTTTTTTTTGTTGTTGTAGTTGTTGTTGCTGCTGTTGTTGTTTGTTTTGTTTTGTTTTTGGTTTTGTGTTGGGTTTGGGTTTTGTAGACCAGACTGGCCTCGAACTCACAGCAATCTGCCTGCCTCTGCCTCCTGAGTGCTGGGATTAAAGGCATGAGCCATCATACCTAGCTCTAGCCCTTGCTCTGACTTCACACTGAGTCAGTGGCCTCCACCCTGGCCATAGGAAGTCCCCTCAATGCAAACTATCCACTTCTTACCCCTTCTTCCTCATGTCTGTTTCCCTAACCAATGCAAGCATGCAGGTGTTTATTGTGGAGCCTGGGAGTCGATCACCTTACTTCTCTTTCCCTCTGTATGTCACCTGCCTACCAGCCTGTTCTTCAGGGCACATAAACAACATGCATTACTAACTCCCTTGCTCTCTGGCTGCTACTCTTATCTAGGTCTTCCCTCTTTAAAATGTGCTCTCCATGGCAGTGCTGTTGGCTTTGGAAGGTTTATTAGATATGCAATCACTGGTCTTGCCACAGACCTCCACAGTTAGACTCTGCACCTCTCTTTAACTCTTCTGATAACCTAGGAGGTGCCCAGAATCTCAGACTAGAGCCTCACTGTGGTCCCACTAACCCCAGAGCCACCTGCCCTCCTGCCCCAACCCCCATTCCCTGCTGAGCATGCACCAGCCTACTGGGTACCTTTTCTCCCTTCTCTGTAAAACAGACTCCCACCTTAGTGCCTGTTCATCAGATGTAGGCATGGCCCCGGATGAGTTTTGCCTAATTATTTCCTGGCCTCTTCTTGGCTGTGAGCTTTCAGTAATCCTTTAGTAGACCTCTTAATCCATAGACTGCTGTCCTCTAGAGCCTGGGAATGTGAGTGACCCTGCTTCTTTATGGTTAGGAGACATTGTAGACTCTAAAGAAGGAGGCTTGTTGAGTAAGAGGCCTAACCAGATCTATGAGTCATAAAGCAGAGGACATCTTCACTTAGTGAAAGCCACCTGTAAAATTTGGATCGGGGAACTAGGGTTGTTTTAAGCTACTACCATTTTGTTAATTTCTTAGGCAGTATAGATGATGGATGTAGTCACTGAATAGTCAAGTGAGAACCACATACCCTACGTTAATATCAGACCTGTATGCAGTACCCTGCTATTATAGGGCCCTGGCCAGAGGACAGCATGCAGGCATTCATGGACTTCTCTAGGGAGGGCTTCAGCCTGGAAGGGCCCTCGGTTTGCAACCTGTCCCTGTGCCCTGGCTCTAACTAGAGAAGGGGAGTGGCAGTGACTCCTCCCTGCAAGAAGCTCTCTTCCCCACTGCGCAATAGTGAAGTTTGGGAAGGCAGCAGGGCGCTTCTCCTCATCCAGTTCTTAGAGACTTTGTTCAAGCCGTAACCTAGGATGGCTGAATGTGTGCTCAGTTCTTACCACACTGAAGATCTATAAGGGTATGTGGAGATTTGGTCTCCCAAGTGTCCCTGGACCCACATACAACCGACTCAGGGCCTGGCTCACTTCACAGGCATCATGAGTATTTGTAATAATGAATGTGAGCTCAGGCCCAAGGATGCTAACTGTACTTGGAGTGCCTCATCTGCCTTCCCTGAGCAGTCTTATCATCTCCAGGCAGGCTGTGGGTGCCTTGCTCTGTAGAAAGTATAAAGCCTATGGCATGTGTGTCAACCTAGAGTCTGTCACAGTGGCTGGGTCTCCCTTGGCATAGCCATTGGTGTAGCACATGCCTAGATGGGAGGTATAGACTGTCTGGTTTAAACTGCAGATCTGTTGCTTCATAGCTCATGACCTTGGGCAAAGTATTTCTTATTGAACTTCAGTTTCCTTTTCTGTAATATTTTAAAATAATAGAATCTGCCCAGTGGGGCCATTGAATAGATTATGTAAATGAAGCAGTTGGCCCTATGCTTGGTGTATGTTAAGACTGCAGTATCTTAGCTCTTGGCACTACAGACACCGCATAATTCCTTAACTCCTTAGTACACATGTAGAATTCAACTGTGAATGTTTTTCTTACGATGATTGTACTTGGCAGGCATCAGGCGTTATCTAGGCTCCGTACTGGGAGTCTCAGAAAGATAAAATGACACTTAGTCCTTTTTATTTTTTGTGCTGCATAGTATTGAGCCTAGAACCTTGCCCACACTAGGCAAGTAGGCTACACAGAGCTTTGTCTCTAATCCCACCTCTTTCTTAGGAGGCCTTGGTGTGTGGCTCATCCTGAAAGAGAAACAACTATATTACCTAAATTAATAGGGCCTGGGGGCCCCTATACAACCTCATGCTGAGTCAATTTGAATTGTTTCCACAGAGGCAGTCCTCCCTGGGAGAGGCCATTAAGGAACAAATGTCTGTAATTCTCAGAATCTATGTGTTACAGTTTAACCCCAAAGATGATGGTGGTATTAGGAAGTGCAGCTTTGGGAAGAAACTAGGTCATAGAGATGAAACCCTCATGGATGGGACTAATGTCAGTAATGAGGCCTCGAAACTAGTTCACATTCCTTCAACTATAAGATTATATGAAGTCAGTACAAGTTTGTTGTGAATACGGTCCTCTCTAGACCCCAGCCATGTTGGAACTGTGATGTCAGCCTTCCACTGTCTGTTCTCTCTGAAGTAAGAAAAATACACCCCCCTGTTCATAAGCCACTTGATATATGGTGCTCTTTTATAGCAGCCCAAGCTAAGACAGAGGCTGAATGATGTGACTGATGCTGAGGGATATGGACCAAAGTAAAAAGCAGTTGGTAGGGAAATATGGGCAAGAAGGAGGGCACACCAATCTGAGAGATAGAGTAATCTTCTCTAAGGGAAATAGCCAAGCAGGGTGGGCCTGTGCATCTTGTAAACAGGAGCCAAAAAATAAACTCGTTTTTCATTTTCTTTTTGTTTTGTTGTTGCTGTTTGTTTGTTTGTTCTAATTTCTCTTGGTCATGGTATTCTATCACAACAACAGAAAAGTAACTAACACAGCTGCTGACAGAGCAGCATCCTCAGGATGTCAAACAAAAGACAAGGATAGTCCTGCCCAAGGTGTTGCTCCAACTTCTACCCACCAGGTTGAAAAAATGGTGGGCAATGAGAAAGGGCAGAGTTGGGAGGACAGCTCTCTGGAGTGACTAGGCAGGTAGGGTGGAGATCTTTTCTCTTGAAGAATGTGCAGAGCTGTATAAAATGATCCCCTGACCTTAAGGGTCGCTGTTGGAGGCAGGGATTTCCTGGGTTGTATGTGAGAAATCTTTAATCTAGAGAAGCCCTTTGGGAGGAACCTGGTAGTGATGTGAACTTGCATGTACTGAGCATGAAGGACAGCAAGAAGACGTGTTTGGGAACGTTGCCCACATATGGAAAGTTGCTCATATAGCAAAATACCACAAGGCTCCCCACCCCTACGCTGCAGCTATAACCACTCTACCATCTGTTTCAGTGAGCCTTCAAGCTAACCTTTCTGGTACACATTCTACTAGCACAGTTAAGCATTTATTGAGCACCCACTGTAAAGCAGGTACCATGTTTGCAGGGTTGGCTCATGTGTTAGACACCCATCTTTTGGGGATGGGACCTGGTGTGTGCTCTTTCTCCCACAGGAATAGCACTTCACAGTGAGTCCTATTCTTCACTTACTCTCTGAGACACCGTGTTGCTCACCCCATTGCTTATAGTTTACAAGGCAGGGCAGACCAAATGGGATGTAGACTCCTGAGGCATACAGAAAGGTGAGATGTCCAGTTATGGAGACTTCTGTTTGCTGTGCAGTAAGTTGATCTGTCCAATATGGAAACCTTTTGTCCTTATCCTGTGACACAGAGGCCAGGACGGTGCCTGCTTACCACTTTTATCTTCCTTTTAAGCCAACTCTTCTCAAAGACAGTTGGTCCTTTACATTCACAGTGGGTCAGGGAGCCTAGTAGACAAGCTCGTGTAAGTGCATGACATTTTCTGCATCAGCGCCGCCTGCCCTGTGCTTCACAGACAGGATACAGTGTGACTCTATGCTCCATGAAGCCCCATGTGTCTCAGACCCCAAAGATTGCTGTAGGGACAAGAACAGAGATTAGCAAGCAGCTGTGACAGCTTGACTTTGGACTGTGTCTGAGCTGTGCATTCCCAGAAAAGAAAAGTATCAGTTGTCTGCGTACAACCAAGAGAAAAAATGGCAAGCAGAGGAGGTGACATGCCATCTCCTCTGTGAATGATGGTTGCCTAAACAGTGTTCAATCTTCATTGGTGCCTGGAATGGCTTCTTCCTGCCTCTGAATAATATTTTTGGTATTTCTACAAGTTTCTTGCAGATACCATCACCCCATATTGGTCTTATATATAAATTTATATTTCTAGAGTTATAAATTTATGATGTTTTCCCACAAAGCACATTCATTTAGCCTTTCTCATTCCCCAGTAAATTTGGGATAGCATTTACAGTTTCTGTTTCCAATGCATGGTACTCTACTCCTAAGACAGGTTGTGACAGGGGATGTGCCTGCTCTGACTCCCATGAAACAGATCTGTCTCTCTTGAGAGTGGGGGAAGCAGTGGCATGGTGATAACATGAGCAGTGGAGAAACTGTAGCTGCTGGAAAGGTGGGCTTCCCTCCAGAGCCAAAACATGCACAGGATATGGCACACAACTGCAGGCTTCTTTCTCATTTGGTTATGTTAGGTTCGATCTGGAAAATAGCTCTGGCAGTTCCAGGAGTCATGGTGCTTTGGATGAAATCATTCATTGCATCTTTTCCTTCTATCCTGAAGAGTAGTATGTGTGAACAGCTGAACACCAGGACACAAAACGGGCAGCAATGAGGTGACGATAAGTAGTGGCGCTGAGGACATCAGCCCCAGGCCGTTTGTTCTTCTAGGGATAAGCAGAGTGAGCTGGTAAGTAGCAGGGCTGGCTGCTAGGAAGGTGGATGATTGACAGCCCAGAGTCACCAACCCATGGCCCAGAACTCTCACTGAATGGTAGATAGTTGTACACACTTATTTTACTACCGCAGGTACCCATACATACATGACCAAAAAGAACCCAAAAAGCCTAGTGTTCTAACTATATCAAGGCAAAGCAAATAGACCCCTTTATCATAAACCAGTAATGAATACTTAATCACAAGAACACAAAGGATTGTAAGGACTGTGGGGGACATTGGCAGAAGGAAATGAGGAGGAGAGCTAAGTAGAAGGCCCAGGGAAGAAAGAAGTCAGAGAGAAGAGACCAGGGAGACCTGGTTCTACCAGCATCTGGGCAGATGCAGACTGAGGGAAACAAATCGGGTAGAGGTCCAGTGCAGGCCATGAAATCCAGAGTGGAGTGGGTGGGGAGGAAATGGAGTTTGACAATGGAGAAGCATCCTACTGTGGCCCCTCCCTTCTATACCATTTGTGTATTATGGCCCTATTTGCCTTTCATGAATTCTAGCTTGTCCCTGACCTCTGGTCTTTTCCTGTCTCCTCCTCTTTATCACACTCTGAACATAATACAAGTAGATCTAATCTGATCAGGTGTCTCCTGTCTGTTGGAGAGAAGCATCATTAATTTTAGTTCCATTAAGATCCCTTAAGAGTCTTACAGATGGTTTCCTGGTGTGCTATCTGGTCAGTTCCTCTGTTCTCCATCTCTTTACCTGGCACTCTGTGCTCCAGATGCGGTAATATTTATGAGGTTGGCCCGGCAGACCTGCCAGTGTGCTCTGTTCTCCTGCCTGCTTATTCTCCCACCTCTCTGTGCTTCTTATCATTCTCCAGACTCCTGCCTTTCTAGTGTTTAAGACCAGGGTCATCATTTTCAGGATCTCTGACAATCAACTGATTCCCTTCTATTCCACTCCACCCTGGATGCTCAAAATCATACCATACCATGTCCTCCTGTAAAGCAAGTCTGGTACAGCATTGGCCAGTCCAAATTCATGGCTCTGCCAGCAAAATATCTGGCATGTACTGGTTCTCCAACAGAAAAAGACCTATAAGCCATCTGAGGCAAATATGGGAATTCCACCTATGAGACATGTGAAGAATGGGTGGCTTGTCCTCAACAGTACATTCATTCTCTGCCCCATTGTTTACAGGTGTGTCAGCACAAAGGCCCTTCCCTATTTGTCTTACAAACAAGTGTTAATATGTCATAGGCCAGGTTAAGAATGACACCCTCCAGCAGCCCTTGCTAGCCTGTCCCTCTAGGCCTATTCTCAGCCTTCCTAATGATGCAACCCTTTAATACAGTTCCTCATGTTGTGGTGACCCCGAGCCTTAAAATTATCTTAATTGCTACTTCATAAGTGTAATTTTGCTACTGTTATTAATCATAATGTTATGAGTCATAATCTGGTGGTCTTAGGTGACCCCATAGGAATCATGGCCTACAGGCTGAGAACTGCTACTCTGGACACATCTCTGACTTTGAAGTTTTCTTGCCCTCCTGTTCCTTGATCATTTCAGGCCTCAACCAACTTGCTCATCTGTTGACATTGCTAGGATAGTAGCCAAGAAAATGTGTAACCATGTGAGGATTCTATTAACAGCATTCTGTGCTGTGGCAGCCTTGGAAATGGGAGCCATAATCCTCTATAGACATTCCATCTCACACTAAGGAGCTTGGTACTTGGACTGTCTAAAATATTATTCTTTGACTCCTCTGAGGTTTCAGTGTAGAAGTGCTATCTGCTCTCTTGGTCGAGGCCTTTTCTCTTTTCTCTGACATTAGCTGGGCCTTACTTGCTGGTCTTTGGAGAAGCTGAGAAGTATCTCTGTGTTCTTTACTCTGTGACTCATTCAAGAAACGGAGGCACTGTTCGCTGTTTGCTAGGTATCCCTGGGCTCTGACAGACAGGGGTAGCAACATGTGCTGTGCTTCTCAGAGGTAGCTCAATCAATGCCGTGACCTCATTGGGTGAAGATCTGGTCAGTATTAATAGAAAGTTATGTGGAAGCCTAAGTTCAGGGAGCCTGTGAGACTACGTAGAAAAGAGAACAAAAGTTGGTGCTCTCAAGATTGAGATAGGATCTTTTAGAAAAGGGTGAGACAGGAAGTACAGTACAGGTGGAAGTTCAGAGACAAGAGTGAAGAGTGTGTGCATGTTCAGGGACCAGAGTTGAGTGTGGAGGATGGGAGTGTCAGGGGGCCAGGACGGAAAGGTCCTTGCCAGTTGTAGAGGGGACCTAGGCTCCATGATGTGGTTGCAGGAAGCCATGACTAATAAAGAGGTTCACTAGAACATGGCACAGGAGGCGCAGTGCTCTGCTGTAAATAATGGATTGCCTGTGACTAGCCAAGCACCTCATTAGCTCTGGTGAGCCACCACTGTCCACAGGGTGTGAGGGGAACCACTGAAGGAAGTCAGGACAGAACTCAAGCCAGGCAGGAATCTAAAGGCAGGAGCTGATGCAGAGAGTCATAGAAGAGATCTGCTTAGTGACTTGTTCCTCAATGCTTGCTCAGCTTGCTTTCTTATAGAACCTAGGACCACCAGCCCACAGGTGGCCCCATCTGCAATGGGCTGGGCCCTTTGCTATAAATCATTAATAAAGAAATATTGCCCTAGGGTGTCTGCTCACAGCCTAATCTTTTGGGCACATTTTCTTAATTGAAGTTTCCTCCTCTTAGATGACTATAGTCTATATTAAGTTGATATGAAACTAACTAGCACAGGCACACATATACACACTTTCATACACATATACACTTATGTATGTGTATGCAAACCTATCTTCCTTCCCATATTTTCTCACAGTTTCCATGTTATTGCACACAGAGTCTCTGACTCTGCCTCTCTCTCCCTCCCTCCTTCCATTCCTTCCCTCCCCCTCTCTCTCATACACACACACACACACACACACACACACACACACACACACACACACACACGTTTGTTTCTTGGATTCTTTATGCCTCTCATGCCCGGTCTCATTAACAACTCAGCCTGTGATGAGCATTCACTGTGTTCTGTGGATGGTCTTGAGCATCGTTAGCCCTCCTGCTGTCATTCTGAGTCCGGTGACCTTCTCCCTAATACAGAGTTCTCAGTGGGTCTTAAGAACCAGTTCTGAGCAACATGAGTACCACAGCAAAGAGAGCAAGAAGTAGCTTTGTTCATCTGCTGGGCTGCAGCCCTATGTGCCTTCCTTACCATGGACATTAAAGGCATCTAGAGAGGCTGTTCTCCAAGGCATGGCTTAATAAAAAAGGACCCTGACTCAGGGTATTTTAAATGAATTTGAAATGTGAAGGATTCCTGAAGTTGTGTGATCTCCTTGCATGGCTGCAGCAGTGGCAGAGATGATGGTGGACTTGACTTTCTGTCTCTTGAAAGGCATAAATGAGGGTCCCTATTGTGACAAGATGCTCCAATTAGGATCCGTGAAAGAAGCCATTTGTCTACTTGCAGGCCTGCAAGGGCCTTCTGACTAGGGCACATGGGCAGCAGGTACTGGGGGGTTGCATTCATTCAGAGATGTAAACTAAGTACACTAAAATGTAAACTCTGTCTACTCTGTCCTGGTGTCTTTTCATTGTGGGCCAGCTGACGTAGTTTTTATCTTCCCTTAACCTTCATGTATTTGCTGGGTCCAACTTTCCTGTATGAAGCCTGTCAGTTCCAATGTCGCATTGGGACCAAGCTCAAATTTGTTTTAATAAATGGTGCTGATGAGTGTGTGGCCAAGAGCCCCATCACTGGTGTTAGGGAGCTGGTGCCAGGAGTTCTTTGCACACTGAGGGCTCTAGGTGAAGGTGTTTTGCACATGTGTCCCACTTATTGTGGTCCTCAGTGGCTTCAAGGAGTGTTTCTTTCAATGCCAGTGAGTAAGGACATTTTCTCCTTTTCTCATCACTGCCTCTGTGGGATCCAGCCAGGAGCTGTGGCTTTTTCTTCCCTTAATTATCTTTGTTTGCCATATTTCTGTGTCCCTGGCTGTGTTGCTGGGCTGTTTTGATGTTCCACAAGGCAGTGGTTGGCTCAGTCTCAAACAGAAGGGCATGTGCTCAGGTTGAGACTCAGAAGGTGTGGACGGCTGCAAGCTGAAGGTCAAGAGCCACAAGGAAGAAGCACTCTCTGCAGGCTTCCTGTGGACATCTCTTTTCTGTGGTCTTTCTGTCAGACAAGGCCCCTCCTCACATTTTTCTCCTAGCCAGTGTTGTGTGCTGAGAATTGTGACGAGCATGCCCAGTCCAGGGGACCTTGCTGTTGGAAGATGGTTTTCCTCCCTGATCTTGAGGTGTGATTGTGGGCATCTTTTTCTGAGACATGAAACACTTTGGCAAAAGAGCCCCTCAGTGTCTTCTCAATAAAGAGACTGTAAAAGGAGGTCCAGTTCACGAAAGTGATGAGAGACTCTGGACAAGGCTATGTGGTGGTCCCAACGCCCTGCTGCCTACTTGGCTCAGTCCAGTGTTAGAGTAAGTACCTGAAGCTCATGTCCACCAGAAGCACAGAGAAGCCTTATCCTATACTGGATTGTCCATGGCTGTGGTAGGGCCTCTCAGGCAGCTTCTCCTCTTCCCTGAGCCCTGCACTGTCTGAGGCTTCAGGCAGGAGTGACTGCCGAGTCAGCACTGATGCATAAGCTGGCATCTGCACAGCAAGTACTGCACCTCTTACCAGATGCTACAGGTCTACAAGGAAACCCATCCAGGGCCATCTAGGCCTGAGGGGATGATGCAAGGCTGCACCTTCCTTGAGTGCCTGAGAGCAAGAGGGATATCTGGGACTTCCTTGAAAGTTAGAAAGGAGAGCATTTAAACTTGTGGGAATGGATTCCCTATAGAAGGTGGAGCTGAAGTAAGGCGAGATGGAAGGACAGGTGAGGCATATGCAAGGAGACAGTGAGGTGATTGGAAGCCCCTGGATGGCATAGCATCCTGCAACATCTCCATCCATGCTCCAGTGGGGACCTGAAGGTGAAGTGACGGGCACCCTACAGAAAGCTGCTCTCTAGCATCAATAGATTTGCCAAGTGTGGGTCACTAACAGGGTTCAATCCTGATTCTAGAACACTTGATTTGTGCAGTCCCATGGGTTAAGGTTTTCTATTAAGCTATCTATGCTGCTGATAATTTAGCTGAATGGCATGTTAGGGGGAAATGGAGTATCAGTCTCAGGGGGTAATGACACTGTGAAAGCCATATTATTTCTGCTGTGAAGAACAATTTTAAGCCTGTGCTAATAGATTAAGCTGCTAGAGTGATGATTTTGAACAAAGAGAATGGCTAGAGCTGAACAACCAACCTTTGTCTGCCTCGGGTGGCTAAAGAGCAGTAATTCTACCCTATCAATCTGTGCCACATGATACTGTTAGTCACTGCCACACTCTCCAGCCGAGGAAGAGCTCTAGATTTGTTCGTGCATACCAGACTCAGCTTTTGCTGCTTTTGAGATGCTTGATCTTAGGTGAGGCTTCATGACACCACTTGTGAAGAAGGAACAAATATTATGTATGCAGGTGAGAGTTGGAGGAGTATTCAGTGAACTACAGACAGCTGTTAACTTCTGTGGGAGCAGGGCAGGAAGTCCATGCTCACAGAAATGGCAGAAGCACAGATAGATCAGGTGACATGTGGAACGCTTGAGGAGTACACATTTCAAAAGGCTCATGAGCCCCTTCTGCAAAGCCCCTGGCCCCTTACTCACCCTCACTGTGGAGCTCCTAAGTATGTGGAGCAGGCACATCAGTTGCAGCAAGTGAACTCGGGAGCCCCAAGTTAGCTTGTCCTGTGTTAACTGAACACATGCTTTCTAGGACTCCAGTGAAATGTAGTTACCATTAGGCATCACGTTTTCTGGTGACTTAGTTGGACCAATTGTCGAACCAATTGTGATGTCCCATGTGTAAAAATCAGTGGATGAATGTAATACAGATGTTGTTGGACAAGACCAACCTGGGGCTAGAAATTGAAGAAAAGAAACAAATGGAGAAAGAGTTCTCCTAAGTGGACTTCAGCACTTAGAAAAGTTAGCCTGCGGCCATAAAGTGGGGGAGGAGATCCCCCTTGGACATGGACCTAAGGGAGGGTAATAGGGTGGGGGTAGGAGGATAGGAGGAACGGAAGGATACGAGTGATGGGAGAACAATTTAGTTGTAATATGAATAAATTAATAAAAAAAAAAAAAGAAAAGAGAACAGGCAAGATAGACATAAATGCTCAGCAGGGTGGTAAGAGGGTGAGTGTAGATGCACCAAGGACTGGTCTTCTCAGAAACCTCTGCCTCGCTTTGTGAAATAAAGGCTCAGCCTGTGTGTGAATGGCCAAGACTCTTAGATCTTTTTTTATTAATTAAACATTTTTATTTCTTACATATGCATTTATATTATTACACCTTTAAACAGTAAACTACCTATAGCAAGAAGAACCATAATATAATCAGGAATTATATAAATGTTACATTCTTAGTGCTTTGGCTCTTTCTATTTCACAGCCTTGAAGAAAACATCTTTCCTATCTTGGTGTGTCTAAAATTCTGAATGTAAATCAGTCTCCATCACATCTTGTCATTATCAACTTAAAACATTTATCTAGACCTAAAAACATCTTAACCCCTAAACAACTAAGCTTCATTGTAAAACTAAGCTACCTTGTCTTCAACCCCATCAGAGACGTGAGAAGGAATAAACTTGATTACCTAAGTATGCCAGGAGTGCAGGTTAGTAGCTTTCCAAATGAGAAGATGACAGAGACAGTTTACTACCTGATGGTCACCCCAAACTCTCTATGACGTTGGAGCATCTTCTCCAGCCTTCTGGCCCAATATATCTGGCAGGCATATTTGTGAGGCAGGAACTTTTGAAGACTTGCATACCGTCTCTTGGCAGAGTTTGGTCATCAACTCTGCCTGCATCTAAGCTTGCCCTTTTTAAAGCAGAATTCTGTCTGTAGAAGAAACGAGGACATTTTGCCCAGTGGCTTGCTTACCACAATTGAAGCCATCTCCATAAAGAGGTGCTTTGATGCTCATCATCCTCTTTGAGGTAGGCTGGGTGTTGCCGGGAGTTAGCCTGTCTCATTTTCAGTGAATATTTAAAATAATAACATTTTTAAATGCCATATTCTGCATGTGTCTGAGGTTTTTGAAGACCTTATCTAACTATCTTACCTAATCTTTCTACAGAATCATATCTATCTATTGCAGCTAAGATGTATATTCTTGTGAGAAAAGTAGACTAGCAATTGACATGACCATCTTCTTAAGAGCTCATTGCAAACAGTGGCTTGGGCCTCATCGGCCCCTCTCTGCAGCCTTCACTCTGTCCTACTATGTGCAACTCTGTGTGTCATGTGAGCTTGTAGTGTCTCTCCCTTACTGCTCACCACAGGGTACTGCCTCCCTGCTTATCGTCCATCCCTCTTCCTTCCTCTGTGTACTTTAGCAACAGATGAGGGAGGGGGTCTGTGGCACCCCAGGCTCCTGTCAGGCACTGGGAAATGAAAGAATGAATGAAATCAAGATGAAAGAAATCAGCATTTACCTTCACAGTCTTGGATCCTGGTACATGTTGTCAGATAAATGAAATATAAATAAATAATAAAAGAAGGGATAAATGTTTTGGCATATAAATGAAGAAATGGCTAGATAAGTTAGCATGCTGTGTTTCTCCCCCCCCCCCCTCAGAAAAGCTTTGCAGCTTCAGAATTCTCTCAGTCTCAGCCCTCTTTCAGTATCTGCCCAGACTTCACCCACAGCTGTATTTTCCCCAGAGTCTATGAGCTGAACCTTCCCTGAGTGTTCCTCCTCAGGCATCTTCAGTAGTACTGGGGCTGAGCTGAGGCCCTCCAAGCTAGAGAGCCATGAATATGCAGGGCAGGGAGCAGGAAACTGCTAACATGCTGCTAGTCGCTGGCCAGGAGAAGAGTCTGAAGTGTCATATGTGGAGGCTCATGTGGTGGCCTTGGCAACTCCTCTCAAACCTGGGCATCCTTTTCCCTTCCATCGCTTGCCTAGAATCCACCCCACACCTGCATTGGGCCCTGAAGCCATCTGGAGTGTGGCCATGCTTTTTTTTTGTGCCACCCCATCAGCTCTCATCTCCTTGTCTTGCTGTCTTGGCACCTAGGACCTGGTAGAGCATCATCTAACAACATTAGACACTTACTAAGTGCCATTCATTGACCTTGGGTCTTGGGAAATAGCTGTGACAAGACAGATGCTGTCCCTGCACTCCTGTCATTATGGTCTAGTGGTAACTACAAAAGTAACACGTTTTATCAAATGACAGGCAATCAGTACCTTTTACTCAGAAGGTATTTAAGAAAATGTTGTTTGAGTGAATGGATGGATGGTGGATAAATGCATAAATGAATTAGTTACATGACAGTGGTGCTACGTAGTGCCTGTTTGCAAATAGTTACCCGTGATTCCCTCATGCTCTTCTAAGGTGGCCATGCTCATCCCTCTTTCACAGGGGGTTAGGCCAAGGGTTGTAGAGCATCTTGCCGAGGCTTTCTGGAAGTGCTGGAGCTGACACTCACATCTGCTCAGTGCATCCCTGAGCTTGTCCCTCTTACCACTCAGGCCCCAGAAAGGGTAGCTACTGAAGCATCCCTATGGGCCAGTAGGCCTGTAGGCCTGTCCACCAGCCTCTTGCCTGTTTTTCAGCCATTCCCTTAGCTTTTCAATCTAGACTCTCAGCTCTTCCTAAATTTGCCTGCTATTCCTCTTCTCTGGTGAAAGGTGGTATTTATTACAAATTACAAACAGCCCAGAGCCGATAGTCAGGAACATGACACCTTAGTATCAGTAAGAGTTTCGCCTCTGAAATCTTAGAGCTACCAAGAAAGCCCTGGCTGTTGAGATCAGTTGGTTCTCTCCACTGTCAGTGCTCCTTGACCTCTCCTGCCCAGCACTGTGGCAGTATAGATCTATTGGCAGACCTCCAAAGCATGGCCAGGCATCTGCATTGATGGACAGCCCCTGGGGACTGTCAATTTGAAATGGCATCTCAGAGTGGTGAAAACAAAGAAACCAGGAAGAGCCTAGCCACTTTATCAAATGCGCCAGCTATGTGTTTATAGGAGCCTCCTCCTCTGTACTGTATGCTGGTGCATTTAATACCCCCTGGTGCCTTCTAACCCCCAGGCTTTATGGCTCCACACCTGTACAAGGCAGATGGGCAGCTTGGCTTCAGGATGGGAGTTTGGATTGGGGGTGTGGACTCTTCCATTTGCAGCAGGAAAAGAGCTCTCTATGTCATGGAGTCTCGTTCTCCTCTTCATGAAAAGGGCAGGAGGCAACGCAGCATTGATGAGAGGATTGCATGCAGCTCCCAGTGCCATATTTGTGGTTTTGACATTATTGCTGAACCTATGTCACTTTCTCTTTCTTTCCCAGGTCACTGATGAGGAGCCTAGTTCCAACCACACAGTCATGATCCAGGAGACGCTACAGCAGGCCTCTGTGGAGCTGGCAGAGCAGCACCATCTGGTGGTCTCCTCAGATGACGTGGAGGGCATTGAGACAGTGACTGTGTACACTCAGGGTGGGGAGGCCTCAGAGTTCATAGTGTATGTACAAGAGGCTGTGCAGCCCGTGGAGGAGCAGGTTGGGGAGCAACCAGCCCCAGAACTCTAGAGAACCCTAGTCTCATGCAGCAGCCAGCTTCTGTGGGCCCTGGGACCACCCAACCCACCAGGCCCATCTTACTCTTCTTGCCTCCTGGCCCAGATAGTGTTCTCTGTCCTGTTCTTTGTGTGGTCAAGACCAGCACATCACCAGCAATACAGAACCCCAGTCCTCAACACAAATCCCACCCTGACCCAGCATCCTCTGTTTCCAGAAGACCTCTGCATCAGCTCTCCTGCCCTGCCCCTTCTCTGCTTCAAGACCCAGAGACTCCCCTCAGTATCTTCTATGATAACAGCCCCAGTCCTCTGCACCCCACCACCACCCCAGGTGCTCACCCTCGTCTGGGCCCACTGTGCTGTCTGTGGAAAGGAGACAGACATCACACAGCAAGTGGCCTTATGTCTTTTGAGTTAACCACTGCGTGGGCTGGGCAGGGCCATCCAAGCATTCTCCACTGAACCCCACCCTCCTCAGTGCAGGAACACTGAGAACAAATGAGTGACCCACACTCCTATCACAGGGGCCCAGCTTGGAATTATTTTTGCTTTAAAATAAATGCATTTTGTCTCTTCACCACTCATTCAGGGAGGTGGATGAAATAAAAGCATTTTGTGCTTGTACATCATCCTTCTTAGGGGCTGCTTTGCACTTTCCCCACTGAAGTCCCCTTTTCCCACCAGAACTGTGTGCAAAGTTGTGGAGACAGACTTACAGACAATGGTATTTCTTGTTAGCATCCCAGTCACCCCTCACCTTACTCTGTAGGACCCTCAAGCACTGTGGAAGAATGCTTCAACAGGACTGGCAATGTCTTGGCACAGACAAGATGGGAGAGTACACTGGCCTCGGAGGAACAGAGGGCTCTCTGCTTGCATGAGGCCGTGGGCTTTGCTATGGGGGTTATGTCCAGTGTATGCTGAACAGTGGATAAAGAAAAGTTCCACTTCACCCCAGAGTGGGGATGGCTGCGAACAGAAAGGGTTATCCATGACTCAGCTCCGTAAAGGATGGGTTGTGAAGACCTGGGGTTGTGTTTATTCCAGAATCCTTGATTGGTGGTGGGCTGAGGTAACAGGGTCAGCCAGTGTTCCAGGGAGACCTCTGTCCAAACAAATATCTGTAGATATGGCCAGTGTCCCCAGGCAGGCTCTGTCACCCTCATCCAAGTGTCCTCAGCAAGTTTGTTTGCCTCTGAACAAGGATAACTGCCAAGCTCTCTGATTATGGACAAACTCAACAGGCTGAACCTTGAGAGGCTTTCAGCAAGGCAGTCCTTGACCCACATGGGAGGCATCCATTGCTGTTTGTATGTGTAGGGATGGAAGAAAACTCAGCCTACAGCTCTTCCCTGGAAAGGGTTTGATGAGAGGGGGGAGGTAGAGTGAATGTAACAGGAGGCTCTGGGGCATTCCGTGCTATACGAGGTACCCCCTACTCCAGGCAGACTGTCTTCACAGCACTGGCCAAGAAGAACCACTTAGGGCTTGGTGTTCCTGGCTGTCCATATCCTTGCAGACATCCAGAATAGGGCAGAAAGGTTGGTGACTCACTGCTTCCTTCCTAGACTACTTTTCTAAGATGGGTGGAACATTCCAGCGGCAATAAAATGTGGCTTATTTCTGCTTCTCCCTTGGGACCTCCTCACCACCAGGGATGTGTTGAATAGTTTTTAGCCCAACTAGTATTTTATGTCAGATAAATAACTGAAACGCTGCCTGGGCCCTGCCTTCAGGCTTTCTTTTCTGTTGAATGTTTGACCAGATCTTGATGTGTTATAGCATTGGGTCTGTGTCCCTGTAAGGTCAGACCCCAGGTGCTCCCATGGCACTCACCAATGGCAGTGGCACAACTGCGTCTTCTCATAGCAGCTGCCCAGTGAATTGGGGCCAACAGTAGAATTTTAGTAACGGGAAATGCTAACACCAAGAAATTAACTTTAACTCAGAGTCCGGATCTGCTACATGGAGCTAAACATGAGTGTGAATGAGAGCCAGTAGAAGAAGAGAGGCCCAAGGCCAGTCTGAGACCAGACACAGACAAAGCATCTGAGAGTGTCTGTGGTACCTGGGGACGGGCTGCAGGCACAGTGTGGTATTGGGCAGGCCTGGAATCCCCTAGTTCTCTGGCTTCATCTGCACTGCCTGTCCCTCTGCAGCCAAGACTTGCTGTCTGTGCTCACCGAAGCAGGTGCTCAGGACAGACAGGAATGGCCTAGTTCCCCTTTACAGCAAGCAGGCTTGTGAGCTTGATTGGGCAAGCCCTTTCACTCCCTCATTGGTGCCTGCGGGACATGAATTAGTAAGTGGCATGAGGCGTACACAGCTTCTGTTGCATACCAGCCTACAAGATGCTCACTATCTGCAGATCAGTCCTCACAGTGGCAGTGCCTGTGCTTACATCGTGTGGAGACCAAGGTCCATAAATGGATGAGAGCATGAGAAATAGTCTTCTCCAGGGAAGAGCTCCCAAATTGGTTACCCAATAACAAATGGTCAGCCCTCAAGTCATATACATATAAGCAGCATTGTTTGCATGGAGCAGGTTACATTTACATATTTTGGAACACACACATCACATGCACATGCATGCTGCCACCATCACCACCAACACCACCACCAACCAACAAGAAGAAACAGGGACCATGAATTTGAAAGAAAGCAAGCTGGGTATCCCTGGGAGATGTTGGAGAGAGGAAAGGAAAGGGGGAAATTATATAGTTATATTTGGATTTCAAAAAACATTTTTAAAAAGAGCTGGGGAAGCCCAGTGAGTGATGCTTGGTGCACTCAGCAGGTCCTGAGCAGAAGGCAACTCTGACCCCTCGGGTTCACGCTTAGCTACACAGTCCTCTACCTGGCTGGTGACTCTGAGCTGCTGTGTTGATCTGTGTTCCATGCTTTTGAGGTGACAGCGACTCATTTTTTAACCTGTATCTACAAGACTAATTTAACAAATTAATTTTTCTTGTACTAGCTATTTAAAATTCATTAGCTTTTGTCACTGATGACTTTCTCCTTGCTCTTTGGATCTGTCTTTCAAGGCTGGAGCAAAAAGACCATGTGGTGCTAAGCCCTTTTCCTGCTGTGTCCCTTTGAAAGTTTCCCAGTGAATTGTCCATACTGTTTCTAGAAGCACCCCAGGGCTACATCAGCCTCTTAATTTTAGGTCCTAGAGGGATGTCTTCCAGAATCAATTCAGTAGACTAATATTTTGCTGGAGAAGAAACAAGCAAGCAAACAAACAACAAAAAAGCAGGGGTTGCTGAGGGGCTTAACTTGCCATGTACCACAAATGAAGTCAACCCAGCCCCTTTCTTAGCTGTAGCAGGGGCATGTTTGTGTTTGATTTAAAAAAATTCTAATCTATCACTGTTGCCATTCCTGCCATAATTTAAAGCTTCTGTGGCGTGTGGTAGATAAGAGTTGTTCCACTTCCTGCAGAAGGCAGTGACGGCTTGGTATATTAACTACCACAAAGCAGACAAAAGGGAAAATCAAGGTCTATAGGGACAGAGGAGGCTGTGTCAGGCCGAAGTCCCCTGGGGGAAGCAGGTTGAGGACAATAGTGCCTGCCACTCAGATGTTGATCTTGATTCTTGCATCCACACCTCCCTCCTAGGGGCCAGGTAAGGGGTGGACCACTTGGCAAGGGGCCCCTGGTGGTAAAACTAAACAACCCACTTTTTGCTTTTTGTTTTTCTCCCCACCTTACATGTTTTCCTCTGCTCTGTGATCTTGCCATAGCCGCCTTAGCATAGGCACAAAACCATGGGCCAACTGCTCAGGTGTTGGAACCCCAAAGCAGGGAGCCAAATAAGCCTTCTAAGTTCTTATCTCACATACTGTATTACAGTGACAGAAAGCTAACACATTCAATGAGTGTAAGGTCCTACTTTCATAAGTAGTGCCTTCAACTTGTGTCCTTGCTATAAGGATGAATAGGCTCCTTTCATATACATGCATACATACGTGTGTGTGTGTGTGTGTGTGTGTGTGTGTGTGTGTGTGTGTGTGTGTGTGCGCGCGCGCACGCGCAGGGGGTCTAGCTTCTCCACTTGCAATGTCCTTGTTTGGTGCATCAGTTTGTGCAGGCCCCTTGAGTCAAAAGGTATGTCCCATGAAAGTCTTCACTTACCAGGAAATTGAGATAGATGTGAGGACATCCTATTGGGACTCTAGGTAAAAGAAATATAGGAGAATGGGGGAAATAGAAGGATCCAGAGTATAGTAGAACCCTACAAGAAGAACATCATGACAGGTGGATCTGGGCCCAGGGGGGGGGGTCTGCTCAAACTATTCAACTAACCAAGGACAATACAAGTAGTAAACATTGAATCCTTACTCTGATCTACCCAATGGACAGGACATTCTCCACAGTTGTGTGGAGAGTGAGGACTGACTCTGACATGAACTCTAGTGCCCCGTGTTTGACCACTTCCCCTTGGTGGGGAGGCCTGGTGGCACTCAGAGGAAGAATAAGCAGGCTACCAAGATGAGACTTGATAGCCTCTGACCATATAGTAGGGGAGGAGGTCCCCCTCAGTCATAGAGCTAGGGGAGGGGAATAGGGTGAAAGTGGGAGGGAGGGAGGAATGGAAGGATACAAATGATGGGATAACAATTGAGATGTAATCTGAATAAATGAAAGAAAGAAAGAAAGAAAGAAAGAAAGAAAGAAAGAAAGAAAGAAAGAAAGAAAGAAAGAAAAAGGTGCAATGCCCTCAGCAATGAACCACCAGCAGAGGGAGCTAGGATTCCCTTGGTTGGTCCAAGCTGAATGACCCCAGGCTGGTGTCTGCAGAGACCTCTCTAGTGTACAGGAGATTGAGGGGAGGTGGGGCCTTTCTCTGCCTCTCTGGTGCAGAAGAAAGCCACTTGGGATCAGGGAGACCCTACACTCCTGCTTCAGCTTTCCCGGCAGTGTGCCTAGGGACATGTACCTTTGGCTGGCTGGGTTTCAGTGTCTTCCTATGGAAAATGGAGGTGGTCAGGCATTTGTGGCCATCATATAGATGGAGATAAGATCTCAGCTCTTTCTATGGCCTCATGTGACATAGAGTACGTGCTTAATGAATCCCACTGGAGGACTGAAGGTCATTCCAGTGGGATGGACTAAGAATTCAAGACAGAAGTCTTGAATCTTTCCCCCAACTAAGCCATGGGCTCTGAGTGACCCTGAAAAGTCTCATTTCATCAGACCTCAGTTTGCCTGACACAGTAAGACGTTGGTACCACAGAGTCTCTGCACTCAGCTCTCAACATTCTGGCATGGTATTGTCTTTGGTTGTGTCTAGAGAAGAGCAACAGTTTGGGGTTAAAAAGCATGGCTGGTATGGTGGCTGAGGCAGAGTGAGGATGCTCTTCCCAGGTCACAGCTTTGTAGCCTGAGGCATATTCCTTTACCTTACAGACCTTCAGTTAGCTTGCTCATAAATGAGTGTGTTCTTACTCTGTAGGGCCAAGGCAATAATTAAGTATACTAATATTATAAAACTTGTCAGCAAGTAAACAGGATATATATATATCTTGCTATTTTACATGTTTCTACTTGGCCTGGTATAAAATAGCCTTGGAGGGGGTCTTCTAGACCTGGGAGGATTCCTGATGGACCCATGGGCTACTACAGTCCTAGAGAGGTCAAGAAATACTTCTCTGTAAAGAGCCAGGCAGATGTTAAATTCTGCAAGCAATGCCATCTCTGCTGCAACACACTGCTGTTCTAACATTCTGACATGAAAGCAACCACATAAATGAATAAGTTCAATTGCATTCCAATACAACTTTATTTATTCCAGTAGGAGATGGCCCAGCTTTGGCCCACAGGCAATTGTTTACTGACCCTGTCCTAGAGACTTGGTTCTACAAGGCCAGAGTGATAAGAACTGCAGATACATTTATCTTTTACTTTTACTTCCAACAGCCAAGCACTTTCACTGTCAAAATCTAAACCAGTTTTCACACACACACACACACACACACACACACACACACACACACACACACACACACACACAGCATTTTCAAGAGGAACTCACTGATGCCATTGTTTGGAGATGGGAGCTCTCCCTGGTTGGGAGAGAAGAGCTGTAATCTGGAACTTCCCTAAGCCCCCAAGGGTGCCTCTTACATCTATCTGGGCCTCCATTTCCTCCTTGAGGGAAGGAAGCAGGGTATACATCCATCCTGATGACTCCTCCTTTGTTCTGAATGAGTTAGCCATATCTGCTTTAGTGGCTTCTAATTCCTTTAATGGCGCTCTGAGGAAAATAAAACAGAGCTGGAAGGAAGACTGTGCTTTAATTAAAGCATTGGGGCATTAGAAGGATGGAGTGATTGAATAAGGTGAGGTGGAGGCACCATCTGTGGAATAAGCAATCCTGATGCATGTCCTTTGTGACCACAGATAGGGGACCCATGCCCCTCCTGGACCCCCCTTCCATGGAGGATTCATCCCCCATACAACAGCTTCTCCCTGCTGTCTTCTTCCTCTCTCCCTGCTAAGCTTCCTTCCCTCCCTGTTGTGCCAGCCACTGATGGATGTTCCCTTGATGGGCCAATCTTAATTAAGTTGGATGATCTTCCTTGAGCTTGCAAAATGCAATTAATTCTTTCAGCCCCAGCCAGGGATGGGGGCTGTATTTGTTTCAGCTGTTCCTCCTGGAGAGACTGGAGAAATAAACCAAATTCCAGGCCCTGTGTTGCTGCCCTGAGCCCAGTTAGTCTATCCACTCAACCTCAGGGTCCCACTGGAGGGGAGTATGACTCATGACCTGGGCTGAAGTGTCAACTCAAACCCAAGGTGTGTCCCCACAGTCAGGTGTCCTGCAGCACTCCAAAGCCCTTGTCTTGGAAACCTTTTCTGACTCTGCTCTCCTGGGAGTAGCTCTTTCCTGTCTCTGGCACCATAAACAAGCTCAGCACAAAGGACTCTGACCTTGTCCTCTCCTAGCTGTGCAGTAGTTGTTTTCTACAGGTAAGACACTGCCTGCTCCCCAAGTGTGTCGGTGACATATCCTCCTATCCAGACAAGCACACAGTCAGGATTTATCAAGAATTCCCTCTGTCCTGAATCTTCAGCATGCATAGGAGATAAGCCTCCATCTAAGTTGTATCCAGTCTCCCAGATTCTTCACGAAGTGGAGTGTTGGGAAATGACAAAACCAAGTGCTACATACAAGATATCAAGAGCAATGGTGGTGCTAGTGAGAAGTGTGACTTGTCCTACAGAGTGAGGTGACACATTCTCACTCCAAAGACATCCCTTGAGTGGTAGTCCAGGATTGACCCAGAAGGACATGTATGGTATGCACAGAGACCTGAGGCTGGTAAGAGTGCAACTCATGAGAACCATAGGAGAAGAACCACCCCATGCCCAAAGGGAAAAGAGAACTCAACAGGAGCTGGGAGATGGGAGAAAAGAGAGGAGAGAGTGGGAGAATGCCTATGAAAATCTAGGCAACATGGGACTCGGTGTCTCCCCACATGTCAAGAAGTATCAGACTGGCTCTGCAGGTAGAAATTCCCAGTCTGTCCCTTCTGTCTTTGCTTCCAACCCCATCCCCACTGCCTCCTCTTCACCCTTACTCAGGAAGGAAGTTGGAGTTGCAGTGTTACTCAGCCTAAAGAAGAAAACAGTCTCCTTAGTGAGAGGAAGAACTTGTTCTATCTAGGCTAGGATGGGAACACTGCCTTCCTCTCTCGGCACAGTGCGGTTTGTTTCATGTTCTGACTTGACTGGTGAAGGAAACAGGGAAGTAGTGTACAGATTTGTGAGCTTGCCTTTTGTCACCTGCTCCTTGTGTCTTCATAGAATGATGGCTTGGGTATGATTGCTATGGAGCATGTGGAAGGGGTCCACCCAGCCTTCTAGTTTCGTGGTGCCTGGGTCCCCTTGTGAGGCCTCCAGCAGGTTAACATCAACCTGGCATTTACTTGCATTCTTCCCTCTGCTAAAAACAATCTTACTCTTCTCCCTCGTCTCATGTTCTCCATCATGCCAGCTAGACTCCCATGAGTCCTACAGCATAACCACTTGGAATCTATCCCAATGAATTATGGTCGTTTCTTGCCAAACGATTGCTGATGTATAACTTTTCAATCAGATCATAAAGACCTCACACGGTTAGCAACAAAGACCACATAGATAAAGCTATGGATTCCCTAGACCACCTTCCAGGACAGTCCGTGCCTGTTCCAAAGAGCCATCTACTGGGTATAGGCTGGTGTCCATCATTCATCCACTGAGTTCATACATAGCTCTGGAAGGCTCACTGGTAAAAAATACTCTCATTGCACAAGCCTCAGAGAGCTTGTAGCTTGTAGCTACAAGCAAGCAAGCAATGAAAAAGAAAGTGCTGGATGATAAGTGCTCTGGACCAGAAAAGTGGAGAGAAAGCAACTGGAAAGAAGTGCTCTCTCAGAGCTGTCAGGATCCCTCTTGGCCAGGAGGCATCTCAGCAAGGCTTGTGTGGAGCATGGGCATGGGCTGAACCTGGACCAGTGAGTTAGGGGTGCGAGGGCAGTGCTTCATCAGACCTGTTCTTGGGATGTTAGAGACTCTGGTGAAGAGCTGCTGAGAGGATCAGAGAACCTCATAGGTCCAGAAGACTGTGCTTAGTTTTCTGAGGCGGGGGTAGGGGGCTGAGAGAAGGTTGGACAAGAGGAGTTCCAGAAAGAGTATATGTTCTAAAAAAAACCCACAAGTTCACTGATTAATATAACACACATTTATCATTTAAAATTTTTTATTATTATGATTTATTCACATTACATCCTGATTGTAATCCCCCCCCCCCCCGCTCTTATCTTCCTGTTCCCACCTTCCCTCCCTTTTCTATTCTATTCCCCTACCCATGACCTCTGACCAGTGTGGGTCCTCCTCCTCCACCATCTGACCACAGCCTATCAGGTCTCATCTGGATAGTCTGCATCCCCTTCCTCTGTGTCACACATTTATCTTGAGGAACTAGAAGTCTGGTTTCTGGGCTTCTCAGCAAGGAGTCACATGCTGTGTGGCTTTGTGGGGGTGGAGTCCTGGGGAGATGTCTGCCCTCTGTTGCTTTCTTGGTTATTGTGGGTCTCCATGGCCCGAATGGCTATGAAAGCAAACTGTCCCAGTTCCCTTTTTATGATGTGTCTAAACCCCATGAGACTGTCTCTCAAAGAAACTGAGGGGTGGAGAGGTTGCACAGCATGCCCATGTCATACAGCTATGCTGACCCACTATGGAGTGTCTGGGACCAGACCTCATGTTCTTTCCTACTGTTTTCTCTGTGCCAGGCACTGGGAACCAGACCAAACACCATGTGCTTCTATCCATGTGGGGATGAAGGGAGGAAGCCAGTCTCCACCAACCAATTACAGACCACAGATGAGCAAAGGAGTAGGAAGTACCCAAGGGATGGTGATGGTTTGGAGTCTCAGATGTCACTGATGAAGAGCCTTCCTGGGCAGCTCAGTTCAGGCCAACCCCTCAAACAGTCAGTGAAAGCCACTCAGTCTCTACACCTCTCCACAGCATGCCGGTAGAAGCTGGGCAATCACTGTAACCATGTTTGATTCACACAGGACACAGGATGTTGATCTGACCTCTCTACCATCTGCCCATCTGGGTCCCCAGCATGTCCTCCCACAAATGTAGCTAAGCACACAGCTTAGTGACACAGACACACACAGAGAATGAGGCATCCCCCACCACTGCTTGTGGAAACACAGATCTGTGACTTTCCCACATACACATTGTCTGCACAGCAATACATACCCCACAAAGCATAGTAGATACATATCATGCACATCTACCATATATGCATGTCATACACCCACAAAATTGAGTTTGTATCATGGGCACTCAAAATATTTACAACCCACAACACTTGACACGCTGTGTACATGTATCATATACACATACCACATATCCCACAAAACACCAGAGACATGTATCAGTGAACACCCACCATACGCACATACATGTGTTACACACACATTTCATGTAGCATAAACACTGTGCACACACCATATATCTACAATGTGCACATACCACATACATATAGCCAATAAAACCACGCACAGTTCATACACTACATGTTGCACAAAATATAGTGCATATATACCACATACCAGCACATGCGTGTACCACCACACCCTGTATACCCCCTACAAAACCACGTGTATATAACTCACTCAGACAATCCCACAAAACTAATTTCACCCCTACACCTCACACTGTACTTCATATCACCCCATGGCCACACAGTTGCACACCCTAACTACACAGAAACTGCACATACACACTCCACGCTACATATATCACAGCACACATGCACTGAACACGCATACCATAAACCACAGTGCATATAGCTCACATTCACCCTTAACCCCGTATCACAAATATAAGCACTATGCATGCACGTCACATATAATGTCCCCACCCCCTGCCGTACGCCCATCCACATCCCCTGTGCACACCACCTAGAAAACATATACCACACCACACACATCAAAATAACAAAACCTTAAAATCTAGTTACACACATTCATGTCATAGACCCCACAGGTCTCCCATACTACACAACCATACATAACATCGTGATGTGTGGCTTTTCCTGGGGAGACATAAATGTCTACTCATCTCTAATAGGGCAATTAGGATAGAACAAATAAACAGTTCCAGACAAATCTAACATGGTGAACCAGTGTTTTTATTGGGGTTACAGAAGCAATAGTGAGCGAGGAGTGTGGGGAGCTATACCACTCAGCTCCATTGACTGTTAATTGTCTATATCCTTGGGAGGGGTCACGTGTGCCTCCTGTCCAGCCCAGTGCACCCGTGACAGTTTCCCTGCCCGTCCAGAGACGATCTTTATGAGCACAATCTTGTTAGAATCTCATGTGAGCAAACATAATTGCTCTGATTTTAAGAGGCTGGTTTCCATATCATTCCTGAATACCATAGTTAAACACATGCCATATACACAAAGCCCATGCACTCCTCTAATGGAACATACACCACACCATGCACATAGACCACATGGCACACAAAATGCATAAACATATCACATCATATACCAAACACATGCCACACACCCACATACTCCAGACGGTATGCCACATGCACAGGAGTGAGGGAGAAGCCGCCTGTTTTTCTACAACCCCTGGCTTGTTAATTGGATGTCTTGCTGCAGGCCTGTTTATCATCTTTCTCCAGAGCTTGGGCACCAAATGAAGATAGATTCCAGGATGCTTTGAAACGTTCCAAACGCAGAAGCCTGAGATCTGCGCACTTTGAAGATTGGAACACATTTTAATTCTCCTCGAAACGCTGGATTATGTTTTAATTATCCATCATGAACGCTCCGTTCCCTGTGACTTCTGGGAGCAGTACAGCTAGGTGGCAGAGCCATTGTTCACTCTGCTCACTGTCCTGGCATGTGACCTGTGGTCCACTTGAACTCAGTACCTCAGGAGCCAGGTCCTTCTCCTGAAAGTTGTAGACAATTTAGAAAATAACTGAAACATATGAAGAAGGACACACAAGGTTCTCGAGAATTCTATCTTTGTATGTTGGGTGGGTTTAATCTTCCATGTGTTAAGCATAAAGAGTTTATAAGTGGCTTTACTTATCCATATGGCTTTTCATTGAGTCAGTCCTGCTCAAGACTCAAACCTGGGAGGGAGAGAGGCTGGACTGTTTTTTCCCCTGTGAAAGCCGAGGCTGCAGGCTGGTGGTGGACTGGCTCTTGTATACAAGGCCAAGAAAAGGGAAAGTAGAAGCGTCTCAATGGGGAAGGAAGTGGGTAAGAGTCCCACAGCTCTGTTATGGGTGTGCCATTACTGTTGCCAAGGCTATGCACCTCCCCGTTGAAGATGTTTGGCATGTCCGTGTGCCCTATCTGTGAAATGAGGCCGGCAGATCTGCTCACAGAATCCAAGTGAGGCCTCCTGGATGGCCATGCTTCAGGTCTGGCTGAGTGCTGCTCAAACAAGCTCAGAACAGGCAAGTTTAGTATCCCTGTCTTCTTCACATACTCCTTCAGGAAGAAGTAAATAGCATTTCACCCATGCTCCCTTACTTCCTCAGTGGAAACGAGCTGCCCATGGTAAGCTGAGGGGTCCTATTCTTCCATAATATAGGTGGAGAATGGGGCTCTGTCCAGAGGCACAGTCTGTGGTCTCCAGCCCTCAGCCCACCTCAAACCCTGCAGTACATCATCAGAGCTGCCAGCCAGGCCCATGGTCAACATCACCTGGCTATTCCCTTAGCTGGCAGGCTTCCCTGAGTTTGCCTTGTCCTTTGCCAGTCATCCCAATGCAGCAGACAAAGGGGCCTGTGAAAGCCCAACCAGATCAGATGGCTTCTCTGTCCAACACTGTCCTGTCACTTCCCTCTTCCTAAGGAGCACAGAATCCTGAGGTTGTCTTGTTCCCAGGGATGCTCATTGGCACAGGCTATCCCTGATCACTCTGTAACACACCAGCAATCCTGCTTACCTTCAGCTGTCTCCATCACCAGAAACCTTTACCTCTATCCTACCCTTACTTTCCCACCTGTCTCTTAATAGCACAACTGTCCTCTGACTAAAATATATGGACTGCAAAGGCCGTTTTTCCTCACTGCTCAGCAGCATAGCTAGCACTGCACCTAGCCTATTGTCTCATAGATAGCTGTTGGATAAGGAAAAAAAAAACAGGTAGGTAGATGGAGAAAAGATGAAGGAACTAAAGTAATTTATGACACATGGTCTGATAAGTGATGTCCACTGTATTCCCTGAATTCTCATGACATCTTCAGGAGTGCACCTTTCTCACCACCTCGTGGTCTGAGCTTGATAGGTTGTATGCTGCCCTGAGTTTTTAAGTCCTGCAGTGCAGTGAATGTGGAAAGTGGAGGCTGTTATTTGGCTGATCCACCTTGCCCACTAGACAGTGGGGCCTGAGACCAAGTCTCTGCACTCTGCTCATGGGGATCACATGGCCACCATTGTGCTCGAGAGCCAGTTGCAATTTGAAAAGAATGCAACAGAGGCAGGATATATGTCCTGGGCCTCTTTTTAGGCAAAAGATGGGAAGTCTGCCCAGAGTTTACTGGGACAAACTGTCCTAAGAAAGGAGATTGGAGGAAAGGAATAACATCCATCCGTTGTCCTCACTGTACCCTGCACTCCGCGGCACCTGGGCTTCACTGAAAGCTAGCTTGGTGAGGTGACATGGCTGCTGTAGGCAGTGCAGAAGCCAATCTCTCTGTATCCCAGGAGATGATTGCAGCTGTCCTTCCTCCCCCTGGGGTGGAGCCAGCCTCAGGAGGACAATGGGAGGGAGGATAAATGACCACATTGTAGCTCGTTTGATTTTGGATGGCTGGAAGGAAAGGCTTACTGTAGGATGTCCGTATCTGTCATGAGCATGTCAGGCGCTGCATGATGAGGTAGGCAGGCGCTTTTGGTTCCAGGCAGAGAGACGGACAGGCAGGCAGCCCTCCCAGGGTTCACAGTAGGGACCAGGTGCTACAAGCAGGGAGTGTGGGAGGATGCTGAACCCTGGTCATTTAGTCACAGCATGAATATTAATGGATGGCTATGAAGCACACATGGAGCCCAGCCATGGAGCTCAGCACCATTCAGCTCCTGACTCTTCTTTGCACTGTGCTAATAAAAGCTCCATTTGGCAGAGGATGGGACTAGCACCAAGATGACTTGCATTTCCCCTTAATCATCTCCAGCGATCAGACAGGCACTGTCTGTTGGGTCGTTAGCAGCCAGAGGCACTCATCTGGGATAGGATGGCTGGGTTTCCCAGCTCTGCATCCTTTCTGTACCACATCTCTGTGTCCAGTCATTCTCGACGCCTGAAGGATGAGCTTTGCCCCTGTGCCCTGGTGTGCCTGCCTCTTGCTGCTTGGCATTCAAGTTTTCCAAAGCTTGGTATGTAGCCTTTACTCTCACTCTTTCTGTGCCAAGAGTTACATTCACAACTCTGATCTCTTGATCGGATTGTGATGTTGGTAAAAACAGAAGTGGGAGAGAGAACAGGTTGGCTTCTGTTTTGACTTTCAGACAGCCTCTTCCTTCTCCAAATCAACAAAAAATAGAAGGAACTGTCTGTTATGTAGATGAACTTTATAGAACACAGAGATTTCCCTGTTGGCGGAAAATCAGAAATTGAAACTTCTCCGTTTGAGGTTAGGTCCCACGCATACCTGCCCTCCTTTTTTCTCCAGTGTGCCGATACCTTCCCAAGAGATGGACATTCCAGTTTCCAGGGCTGATCAACTTTTCTGGCCTCCAAGTTCTCTCTACTTACTCTGTTTTCTTTACCTCTTCTTTTCAAAACCTCACCTTATTCATTAAATTTGGTGGATCATATCCGCTCCTCCCTTCTAACAGGGATGTTCCTTTCTCAGCCACAGAGATTCTGCACTTGGAGAGGACCAAGTCTTAGACCCTGCTGGAGCTTAGCACTAGTTTCTACTGTGTGGCTTCTTTAGTAGAATCCTGGATGCAACTTAGCTACTGAGATACCATCACAGGCAGACAAAGTAGACTCAAATTAGATATATAAGGGGATGTGCCCACTGTGACTTCTAAGCTGTCTAGCCCACACCCTACTGAGTGCAGGACATTGGAGTTCTGAGGTCGTCAGCTAACAGAGCAGCCTGTTTTGTGTGGTTTAAATGAATCTTTGGACTATTTATTCTGCCCCTCCAGTGGAACCTGTGTGACATTCAGACTTCTCCCTTTCCATATGCCTTGTACAGGCCAGCCTTCAGTGTGTAGTCACTTTATGACAAGATAGGTGGGGATCTGTGTAGAGTTCTGGTGGCAGATCTCTGTCCTATTTTGATGAGGTTTGTCACAAGGTTCATGGCACTTGGCTTCTCTTGGAGAGGTGACCACTCCAAGAGCATTTCCCAGACCTTTAAGAAGTCACAGTTCCCCTTCATAAGCCATGGTATTCATGGGGATGAGAAAGAAGACTGTTCTCTAGCTTCTGCCTAGCTCTACTTACTTTGTGACATTTGCAGCTTCCCTTTGCCTCTTCCTCTGTGGTATGAATGTTTTTTGTTTAAAAGTGTTCAGGGAGAGCAAGTGCATTTTCTAGGATCCGAGAACACAGGTGTGAGCCCTGGGCACTACAGCATAGAGAAGGCATGAGTACTATATCTGGCGACCCTGAGCTCAAGTAGTAACCCTCCACTTATCCATCCATTGGAGGTCTCTGAAATATCCCTCCTTCCAGGGTCATGGTCCTAACCATTGTGTACTGATTAGCTAGTCTACTGCTCATGCTCTCTCACCTGTGAGCATTCAGGAAGTTTCAAGGCAGTTGTGCACATAAAGTGCAGTGCACATGACAAGGGCCAGGCACAAAATGAAAGCTTCAAGTTACCATTGTTAGTTTGAGACCATATTTCTTTATCTGAAGCTGGACAAAGTGATATGTCATTATAGGTGACTGTGACATGTAATTGGGATGATGGGATTGACTGAAGGTATATGAAATGTTAGACAACATAGTCCTGATTGGTTCTAGCCCACAAGACTCCTGATAAGTGACCCTGGAGGCTTGGCTTCTCCAGACCAAATACAAACTTGAGCTGAACTCAGGCATCTACATTCCCCAGTGTTTCCTGCAGGGTATCGCAACACCATGAGCTCATGGTGCCACATGGCAGCTCATAGCATGTGGTGGCATATAATGCATCTGTCCAAGGGAACCCTTGAGATATAGCTGCCTTTGAATAACTCATGATACCACAGGGGATCCTCCTCAGACTCACTGGTTCACTAGGCTGGACTTGCTGTGTCCCCTCCCATCTGGTAGGAATTGATACTTCTTTATGTCTTCCCAGACTAGAAGGCCCTCAAGGCCATGAATCAAGTCTCTCCTGTACTTTGTTGGGCTTTAGAATAGTAATTGTATACCCTGTTGCCAGTCTCCATCTACCACACTTTCTTGGGGTTTCTCCATGCCCCACATGGAGGAGAAATGTTAACAATCCCCTTTATATTCTCTGGCTATCCTGAGGCTGTTGGTGAAGCCTTCTCCACCAGCATAGCTGTTTATGTACTTCTTACTCTCTTATCTTTACATGCATCCTGAAGGCCCTAAACCCAGCACAACCCCTTTCTTTTCCTGGTCCTATCTACCGTGCTCATCCAGCACCATCATATCCCGTCTTCCCCAAGGCTTGTCAAATTGTTTCCTTTGAACAGGAGAAGTCTTGATTCATCATTCCTTGTCCTACGCAGTGGAAGCAGAGCCTGACGTGATAGTGACTGCTTGGGTTAGGAAATAAGCTGCCTGTTGTTGGGAACAGCTCTGAACAGGATCTGTCCGGAGGTCTATGGGTGCAAAAGACAGAGTTCAAAATCTATTCTAGAAAATAGAACGCTCTTTTCTCACATAAGGAGAGAAGCCTGGACCTAGAGTAGCCCAGTGTCAGTTAACTTGTTTCCTTTATTTTGCCCTTTGCTCTTTTTATCAGTGAGCTAGCTAGGCATGTCCTCGACAGGACACCCTGCCCAGATATCCATCATGTCTCATAGAGAGAAAAGGGAGTGCCTCCTAGCTGACATCTCTTTTTATCAGTGAAGAAAATCTTTCTGTAAGACCCTTAACTGGCTTCTTCTCCTGTTTCTTTAGCTCTGCTCAACCAGTCAATGTGAAGGTGATGTGTGGCCATCCAGGCTTAAGCCCATCATCCCAAACAACCTCCTCCAATGACCAAACTAGTCAGGTTCCACGGAGGTAAACAACTGAGTTTGCTACATGGTTGTCTTAGATGTTCTGTGGTAGAGACAATCAGAACAGATGTGATGAAGGATTGAGGGTGGAAGCCTAATGTCTGTGATGCTCTATGCTGAATCTATGTCAGTTACTTAACTCATCGCTGTGTCAAAATGCCTGGTAAAAAGAAGCTTGAGGGAGGAAGTAGTTTTTGGTTCATGATTTCAAAGGTGGAAGGCATTGCAGCTGTACTGGCTGGGCCTTCAGCTATGGGAGTATCAGATGGCTTGCTCAAATCCGGGGGGATTAAGAAGCAGAGAGAGAAACTGGGCTGGGTAGGGATTTATCTGTAACACTTAATGTCTGTGCCTTGGCACCCATCTTATATCTATGTACCTCCTAAAGGTTCCACAAGATCTAAAAATGGGACTGCCATCTGGGGACCAACTTGTTCAAATACATGAGCCTGTGGGGAGTATTTGATATCCAAAGCACAATCCAGCCCAACTCAGACAGTCCTTTGGGATTTTGAGCCAATCAATTCAGTTGGAACCAATCAGTCTAAAATCTAAAATCATTTTGCCAAATAATGAAAGTAATAACAAGCCTACATGGATTCAAAAATATGTTAGCTTTTAAATAAGGATGTAGCATGGAACACAAAGTGAAGCTCCTTTTCAAAATTATGAATGGAGATAGAATAAGATACCCAAACAAAAGGACAAAGACCCCAAGGGGATGAATTTCAAGCAAGGAGCTCACTAGACACATGATTCCATGACTAGTTCTTTCCTCAGAAGCATTCTGGATTCCGTGTGAACGCAAATCCAGTGCACTAAGCCTAAGTGTCCCAGCACTGCAGCCCAGGTTCCAGAAAACTCCACCCAGAAGTGGCAGGAAGCCCAGAATCTTAGGAAGATGCCTCTATGTGGTGGAGTGGCCTGCTGGTTTCCTTATAAGTGGCTGGCAATGACCTGAGAAGCTATAGCCTGCGTATAGTGGCTGCCTGCATATCTCAGCATTTAGGATTGACAGTTGTTCAGACTGAAGCTCAAATTATTTCTACTCACTGCCACCTCCACTGCCTTCCAGCATGCTACCCTTACTTCTTCCCAGATGATTACAGAGCTCTTAGATGCTCTCTCTTCTACCGTGGACCCGTCCAACCCAATCTGATTTCTAGCAGCACCAGAACTATCTTTTTTAAAAAAGGAAAAAGCTTCTCTGCTTAAAACAATTTGTCCGCTTCCCATGAAGCTTATAACTAAATCTAAATTTCCCCACTGACTTGGGGGGGGGGTCCAACCCCACTCTTTTCTTCTATCTGACAAACCTTCAGCCACTTTATCCATATGTTTCTGCAATGCTCCAACTCCTTCCCTGCATTCTTAGAATGCATTCTTCCCACTTCCTTGCAACCGTGTCTCACTGTCATCTTCAGGTACACGCTACTGATATGTCACTGTCTATGACATCTTCCCTTGATTACCTTGAGCCTGACAGTAGTTTTCATATCAATCAGTTTACTTTCTTCATGGCATGGATTATCTCTGATACCATTAATTTGGACCATGTCCCCTGGTATTGTCTGAGCTCTGTGAATTCACCTCTGGGTCTGCCTACAGTCCCTTGTTCCTGAGGTCAGCACCCTAGACTGTCAGCCAAGATTTGATAAGTTAATGAGTGACTCCTTTAAATCAAAGAAACAAGCATAGGACTGACATGCCATACCTTAGATTGTGCTAGGCAAGGGATGGAGAGCAGAGGACAATTCCAAGTTCTGGAGACCCCAGGGCATCCCTGGCTGTCCCCCTATGCTGCTCAGAGTAGACCAGAGGAGTTTCCTAAATTTTTTTCCTGTGGAACAATCTTTGCACATTAGTACTCTCTGTTTAGAAAAAGAAAAGGGAAAAGAAAGGTATTTATGCACAAAGCCGGTTATCTCTGCAGCTCCTGCAGATAAATCTTCTAATTCACAGTGAGCCGACACCCTCTAAGAGCCAAAATCAATGTGTGGCACTGTAAATCCAAGCTGGGCCTTAGCATTGACTCACACCAACCAGATGATGGTTTTGTTGTTTCACTGAGTCTGATTGGTGAACAGATGGTACAGATCTTGATGGTAGGGTTATTGGAAGCCCCCTTCTCGGCCCAGACCTACCTTCTCACATTGGTACTTTTCTCCTCTATGATACCATGTCACTCTGGGTGCCAAGAGCAAGGCCTGTCCTGTGATTCTGTGAGTATTGAATTTATCATTAAAGTCAGCTGGGATGTGCTTTGCCCTCAACAGGTTCTTGACGTCATCTGCTCAGATTAACTCCTTTATGTTGCTTGAGAAATGTTATTATGACAATGATCCCCAAATGGAGTGAGATGCTCCTGTCTTCTCCTAAATGCAGCAGTGCTATGAGCAGGATGCTGCAACACACCAGCGTGGAATCCTGTGTTGTAGCATTTGTTCAGCATGCCCTATGTGCCTGGCATCCTCTGAGCCCCAGGGTTGGGACAACTCAGGGTCTAGGCAGGAAGATTAAGACATTAAATAGAACAAGTTCTCCTGGTTTCTGGGGTATAGAGGACAAAAATATTGCACATGAATGATGCTAAGAAGTTGAATGAACTTACCCCAGGGCTCAGTGATGGTGTTGCAATTTAGAGGTGACAGGGAGTTGGTCAAGTGAATGAGTGGGAGAAAAAGGAAATCTAAGGCTATGCATGTTGTATCTTTGCTTGGACAGTGTAGCATCTTTCTTGTCCGTCTAAAGAAGGTGCATGTGTCTCTGATGGCATGGTATTTCTCTTCAGTGTAAGAGAGCTCTGACCTAATGGATAGATTAATACTGGTGGGCTCAGAACATAGAAACAGCCTAAGTGTCCCTCAGTAGAAGAGTGGATAAAGAAACTGTGGTACATATACACTATGGAATACTACTCAGCTATTAAAAACAAGGAATTCCTGAAATTTGTGGATAAATGGATTGAGCTAGAAATGATCATAATGAGTGAGTTAACCCAGAAGCAGAAAGAATCAAATGGTATATACTCACTTATATCTGCATACTAGCCCAAGGGACATGTCCCACGAAAGCCTTCACTTACCAGGAAACTGGGACAGAGGGAGGGCATCCTATTGGGACTCTAAATGAGAGACGCATGGGAGAATAGCAAAATAAAAGGATACAGAGGGTCCTAGAAATCTACAAGTAGAACAATATGATAGGCAGATTTGGGCCCAGGGGTCCCACTCAAACTAAGGCACCAGCCAAGGACAATACAGGAGGTAAAGAGAGCTTCTACTCAGAGCTTCTCATCAGAATCCAAGGCTCTGTATGCAGAGGTCACCCTAGTCTTTCCATTTAAGAGCATGAATGCACTTGAACACACAAAACACACACACACACACACACACACACACACACACACACACACACACACACCCAAACCAAAGTCAGACAAAACTGGTTTTCTCTCTCTGAGCAGCCATTGACTACCTGTTGTTCTTCACGTAGGCTTAAGGACTTGTTCAATTTTCTTCCGCACATGTTGGCATGTCAACTAGTGTGATTTTGGCAGGTCTTGTGGAAAACAACCACATTGCAGAGAATTCATGGAGCAACTTCTCTGTCTAGTGTAGACGCTAACACATGGCTGTGTCCTCAGGTTCGTACAATCCTTCTGCCATTTCACAAATGTGAAATCAGAGCCCTAGGCAAATATTAGGGATGCTCAGAATTAATGAGGTTTGGCCATCAAGGGGAAAAATGAGATAGCAAAGAAAGTGGGGGTGTCTTCGGCAGGCTCTGGTACTCATTTAATTGAACCACTAATCTAGGAATTGCTGTGAAGATACTTTACAGGTAATTAACACTGGCAGTCAGTGGGCTTTTCGGATTATTATCAGTGATATGGATGGGGTATCATCGATCAGTGAGAGGTCTTAAGAACAAAGCTGAGGTTTCTGGAGGTGTAAGAACTATCACTCCTCCATGACAGTATCCTCTCCTTCTGAAAGTGCTGTGTCCCCTGGTGACTTGTCTCTGTGGAAAACAGTGAGCAGCCAGGTCAGCTGGGAGTCTAGCTGGATCCTGGTCCCTAACAGGCCTTTGAAGCTGAAGCCGCCCCATATCATTCTCTCCTGAGGTGTCAGCTGGACTTTCACATACCCATTTCAGTCATTGACCACCGAGGGGTTGCTGTGGATTCTTTCAAGTCATTTTGGGACATAAAACTTGTGGGCTGGAGTCTTCCACACCCCTCTTAGCAGCCGAGAGTCCATGTTTGTGTTAGTGACTTGTCTTATGGCTGAGACAAAATCCTAGATAACAGTGATTTACTGAGGGAAGGGTTTATTTGGGTTTCCAGTTCCAGAAGATACACGGTCCATTATGGTAGGGGAGGTGGGCTAGAAGGAGCAGGAGCTGGCCAATCTCATGTAACCCCAATTAGGGAGTAGAAAGGGGTGAATGCTGGAATTCAGCTTGCTTTCACTTTTTTACTCATTCTGGGAGCGCAGAGCATGAAAAAGTCCTGCTGACATTTTGGGTGGGTCTTCCTCCCCATTTCAATTATCCTAGTCTAAATCTAATCCCCCACAGATGGACTCATAGACTTGGTTCTGTAGCAAATTTAAATACCATCCTATTGACTGTCAAGATTTACCACCATGGTGCTGTTGTGGTCAGGGCATTGTCTGGGCAAAGCAGTCTCTCATCCTTGCCACAGCTGAAAGACCCAGAAAGGTGGAAACAAGAAGTCTTCTTACACCACAGCAAAGGAGCCTGAATGGCAGGGCCCGAAGATCCGAAGTCCTGATCCAGTTGCTGCTTTCCTGTTCCTTCCTGTCCAGCAGCTCAAGTGAGAAAAGACCCTGCCACCCACCTGTGGCCTGTGCCTTCCTGCTCAGTGCTGAAGGTCAGCGATGGTTGTTTATTCTTATAGGCTTAAGAAGAACAATTCTCTGCCCACACAGATTGTCACTGATGTTGAAAATCTGTGTGGCTGTAACATGACTCTGCTTCACACTGCCAGGTCTCAATGACTAGGCCTGCACTTAATACACTGTCTTTCCTGGGCTCTGGTGTCATCAATGTGGGCCCAGACACAGCCTAGTTCCTGACATGGTGGTTTTACTCATATCATGCATCCACCCAGAAGAAGCCAGTGGTCCATGCTCCTGCATCGGCCTCTGTATTGCAGTTGCTCTCGTTTTTCTTACCTTAGGAAATTAGCAATTTCTCTCTTTATTGTTAGTTCTATTTCTTCTCCATTATCATGAAGGGGGGAGATCAGCAGGAAGGCACCATACAAATGACATGCTGATTCTGATTCTGGCATCTTCAACCCTAACCTTGAGCCTTAGTTCGTTCTCTCTCTCTCTCTCTCTCTCTCTCTCTCTCTCTCTCTCTCTCTCTCTCTCTCTCTCTCTCTTTCTCTCTCTCTCTCTCTCTGACTTGGACAGTGTTGTATATCTTACACAGTTTTGGGAGCATTGGAAAACATCCTATGTAATATAGCAATCCAGGTATTAGTCCCAGTTCTTCATTCTTGTCCAACCAATCCAGGGCTGCTAACATCAAGTTTATAAGTCCTCCTGCAGGGCATCAGAGCATCTCGCCTAACATTTGACCATGAGTTTCGATACATGTCCTACTTAAGCTAAGTGGAATATTAGTGACACAAGCTTCCTGCACAGTAGGGTTTGACATATACCTCAAGAAGTGAGAGATACACAGAGAGTTTGACTTAGAACACCTCAAACTTCCAACTTAAGGAATAGCCTCTGGAGTAACCTTGACAACTCACCCAGCCCCAATAAATTCCAAAGGTGTGTGAGAGGTCAGTATTATTATGTGTCCTAGAAATGTCTGTGTTTGTTACACAGCAACACCTGTCGATGCATATCATAAGGCATCTTCTTCTGAATCAGAGCTGGCACTCAACAAATATTGACTAATGTATTATGGTGCAAAGTATTGTTACCACAAATTAAGCACAAAAGAATTGCTGGTAATGATCCAAAGGAGTTTGAAAATGGTTCACCATAGAGGATGCTCTTTTCCAAAGTAGTATGCGTCTTCTTTGTTTAAAAAGAAAGTACAAGAAGTGATGTTGGACTCTTTGCTTTCAGATTATCTCATGTGCCCTCTGCCAAGCCCTTACTGATTGAGCTGCAACAAGCTATCCCTTCCACCAGCCTGTGAGCTCTTGAGTGCGAAGATTGCCCCTGTACATTATTGGATTACCCACAGGCAGGAATGGAGAGCACCAGAGACCTGGCTCTTTGTGGGATTGTAAAATGGCTCAGAATTTCAGAGGCATCATTAGCTATCTAGATGAAAGCATTTTGTTTTAAAACCTTCCTCAGTGCTTCAGGGAAGTCATTTACCAATCCCCTAAGCCTGGAGAAGAACTGCTAATGCCAATGTTTGTGAGGATTATCAGTATCAGCTTGTTCCAGGAATAAGTACATCTGTCATATTTGGGGCTGGATGGAAGGAAGATGGAGGGAAGGAGTGACTAGCTTTTGGTGATGTTGTCATCTTGTGCTATTGTTTTTTTCTTCTTTAAAAAAATTATTCTTCTTTCCTACAATACGTTCTGATTGCAGCTTCCTCTCCCTTCTCTCCTTTCATCCCCTCCCCCAGCTCTTCTTTCCCCCAGGTCTACTGCTCTTCCATTTCCTTTAAGAAAAGAGTAGGCTTATCAGGGATATCATCTGAACGTGACATAAGAAGATTCAATAAGACTAGGCACAAACCCTCATATCAAAGTTGGATGAGGCAACCAAGTAGGAGGAAAAGGGACCCAAGAGCAGGAAAGAGTCAGAAATCCCCACCCCCACTGTTAAAAGTCTCACAAACACCCCAAGCTGAATAACCACAGCATATATGCAGAGGAACTAGTGCAGACTCATGCAGGCTCAATGATAGTCACTTCAGTCCCTTTGAGCCTGCTTAGTTGATTCTGGGCTATGTTTTCCTGGCTCCTACAAGCTTCCTCTCCTTCTTCCACAGGATCCCCTAAGCTCTGCCTAATCTTTAGCTGTGGGTTTCTACAAGTGTTCCTATGAGCTGTTAGAGAAAGCCTCTCTGATGATGAATGGGCTAGGCACCAATCTATGAGTATAGCAGAATATCATTCAGAATCATCTCATTGACTTTTTTTTTCAGTCATGTTTGGTTCTATCCTAGGTCTCTTGACCAACCAGCTTTTGATTCTTGGCCTTCCAGGCAGTGTCAGGTATGGGCTCTCTCTTGTGGCTTGGGTTACTCCCACAAGCTCTGAGTCACTATTGCCCCCGCACACCTTTCAGGCAAGAGAGGTTGTGGAACAAAGGTTTTGTGGCTGGATTGTTGTCCGAGTCCCACCACCGAAAGCCTTGCTTTGTTACAGAAGATGGATGGTTCAGGCTCCATATCCTCCACTACACTAGGTTTCCACATCACCCCCCAAATGCCCCCTATTCCAGTTGTCTTTTCCTGTAGTCTCTTTCTTTGTCCTTCACTCCCCAACCCCAAGCTCTCCTGTTCCCAGCCCCACTTGCCCCCAGTCCACTTACAACATCTTTTCTAGTTTCCCTTCCCAGGAAGATGCATGTGTTTCATCTAGATCCCTTCTTCTTACTTAGCCTCTCTGGGTCTGTGGATTATCCTTGTAGCATGATTATCCTTTACTTAAGAGCCAGTATCCACTTATAAGTGAATACATACCATGTTCATCTTTCTGGGTCAGGGTTACCTCCCTCAAGATGATCTTCTTCTAGTTCCACCCATTTGTCTGCAAATTTCAAGATGTCGTTTTTTCTAACAGCTGAGTAATATTCTATTGTGTACATCTTCTTTATCCATTCTTTGCTTGAAGTACATTTAGGTTGTTTCCAGTTTCTTGCTATTATGAATGAAGCCACTATGAACATAGCTGTTTTCTGTTGCAACCATGCATATTTTCTGTTATGACCATGCATGCATTTTTTGTGACTGTGCATGCTTTTGGTTATGACCCTGTGTGCTCTATATTATGACGACATGTCATGCTTTCTATTGGAACTCTGCTTGCTCTCTGTTGTGGCCATGCATGCTTTCTATTGTAACCATGCATGCTTTCTATTGTGACCCTGCAAGCTATCTATTGTGACACTGCATGCTTTCTGTTGTGACTGTTTGTGCTGTCTATCGTGACCATGCATTCTTTCTATTGCAACTGTACTTGCTTTCTATTGTGACCCTGTATGCTTTTATTATAACCCACGTTTTGTCCCAGTTCCTATTTACTTGTCAGTTTTCTGCTGAATGGGCATCCCAGAGCTGAGCTTTAGCAGTTGCTGTTGAGCTCTGACTCCTGACTGGTTCATCATGTCCCTGTCCCTTAGATGAGGGCCTGATCCCTAAAAACTGGTGTGCCTTCAAACTGCCACTGTATGCACCCCCCAACAGAGTGCCTTTGCTTAATACATGTTTGTTGAATGAATGCATTACACTAATTAGATACCACAGTTTCTAGGATTGCCATTGTACAGTGTGAGTCTTGTTCCACACAACACTCCTAGAACATTAGCTCCTAGCTGACTCAAGGCCACATTTCCCCAGATTCGTTGGCACTAACATTTGCCCATATGGCTGTCTGTACCAGACAGCTTTAAACTGGAATCATTGTGTTCATTTCTGCCTCTTACTTCCCCCACTGCTGTGTGTGGGCACCTTTCCAGGCTGCCTGACCCTTTGAATAAAACGTTCTTACTTGTACACAAGAGAGCTAGGAGGCTGCTGTGTCATGCATGACTTTATTACTTACAGAGCACAAAGAACAGATTACCAATTACATGAGTGTAGTAGGTGAACAGGCATGCTGAATGCCGCTCAATATCTAAAACATGCCAGGTTTCCTGGGACAATAGCGCTTCTCTACTGTGTTTCCCTAGGATGACTATTACTGGGATCTTCTTCATTCTCAGAAGTGCCCTGTTTCAGGTAATAAACTGTCTAGTCATCTATTTCTAACCAAATATGCTAGGATGGTTTCCTTATAGGAACTTATCTCCTAACACCCAGAGGCTTCATGAAACAATATTCCTTAAAGTCCTTCTTAGACCTGCTGCAAGCTCTGTGAAACTTCCTTGAAATTCGAATTGTGACAACTGCCTGTGGGTAGGGAAATTCTTTGCCAACCTGATTCTGAGCATATGTCTAATCCTGGCAGATCACTGGCCTTTGGCTGTTCAGCCAGTGCCCATAGACGTTTCCTATGCACAGCAGTCAATAAGTTGTCAATGAGAGCGATGTTACAATTGTACCAATTGGTTGCTGAGATCCTAACATTTGGGTCACTCAGCACAAGTCATTGACTCAGTCACTCAATTAAGCAATCAATCAGACAGGTCTCTAGACATCCTCCCCTAATGCTTGGAGGGGCTGGTTATTCTAATGGAAGCTACCATGAAAGAAAGGGCCAAGGTTCTGCTAAGAGATCACAGCTACCTGTGGCTGAAAGTTTGCCTCTACTAGCCATGGAGTCATTTAACCTGAGCCACTCTTGGGATAAAAGAAAAGATTATAAACTTGGGACAAAATATTAAAGCAAAGTAAAATAAAAAGAAGCTTACATAGGCATAAAAACAGGTAGAGATGAGAGTCCAGAAACATGGAAGAAAAAAACAACCCTGGGCATCTGTCCTTCCTACAGCTCTGCCCTTAAGGTCGGGGTCCAATCTTGAGTCTTAGGTTGGTAAATATTGAAAGAGCTACTCCAAGTATCTCTTACTGGTTAAGGGATCAAGGTGCCTGAGTTGGAACAATTATCATGTCTCTAAGGGGTTGGAAAAAAAATCTTACAAATGAGCAACATAAAAGGAGTCAGCTCAAGGTCTGTGCATAAATTCTTTCGAAATCTCTGACACAAGTTATGTAAGCTTAAAGCAAACAACAAATTGTTCATGACAAGAAGAGTGTAGAAATTTTAGTAGTGGCTATTGTAGAGAAGACAGGACTTGAAGTTTGTGTTCATCTAATCAACTGCGGCTAAAATGAAATCTGTAAATTTGAGGGGGAACTTGGATAGTATAGAATCTACAATGTGCCAGGTCTAATTTAAATTTCTAAGCATACAAAAAAAAAGAGCAGAATTATGTGACCCACAGTCATATTGTCTTTTACTCAAATATCATGAGCACTAAAAAATCATGAATTAGTCTTGATAGCCTACAACAACAGATGGTTGTGTTTTTATATCATACAGGTCAGCTGACTGGCTTATTCATAGGTATGAGAGGAGTTGAAATTTGTCTAGGTGGCTTTTCTACTGTTGGCTGGGCTTGTCTGGGCCTCTAACTGGGGCCACGGTGTTGATTTTGCTTTGTTCAAAGTGTCACATCCTCTCTCATGTCCACTATGATTGATAAGGATGAAAAAAGAGTGGGTGGTATGAAGCCTCTTAAAGTCCATGTTCAGAATCGACACGTGACCTTCCACTATATTCTATTGAGTGATGGAAGCCACAGAATGAAATGATAGAACCTGCAGTGTCACATGGTTGAAGATGGGGATACAGAAAAAAAAAAAAGAAGAATTTGAAGGCTTATTTCTATTTGGCTCTATAGAAAAGAAAATGATGGCTGATATATGTATACAAAGTGAGATTATTTAAATTTTAATTATGGAAAGAATGTGTGGGACATAATTTATAGATGATAACAGAACATACAATATTTACTATTATCCAAGACATATAGTCAATGGAATCTTGCAGATGGTTCAATTGATGTTTTCTGGCTGTATCAATTTTATCTATAAGAAATCGTACCTTCACTATGGATATGGATTAGTGATTCTCATTAAAGAGCAAGATGAACACAAAACAAATAAAGCTGTGTGTCTGAACTTTGCTTATTTTAAAGACTGGAAGTGAGTATCATCTTTGCTGGGTCAGTAAATTTTGAATAGCAAATGATTTACCTAGCTTTATTGCCACTTTCAACATTGGGGGACAAGACACTTCTACATTTATTCTGTATCTTTGACATTTTCTCCATCAATTTCTTAAATCTAAGCAGTCAGTAAAATCATAATCCCAGTACTGGCTTGTAGGGCTGGCCGATTCCTGGGGTGAAACTATCCCCTCAGTGTTGGCAGGTTGAGATATTCCAGATGTAGCACTGGGTAGAAATACAGCTGTGCCCACTGTACTCCCATCCCACATATACAAGCACAGAGCCAATTGTCTCGGGAGCATAGACATTGTAGACCAAGCAGGGTGTGGTGAGCTTTCACTATTTTGTATTTCATATTTTGTTTTTCATATCATTTGTCATAGCTTTGTGTAATTTAATTTCAGTAATGAGCGACTTTAACAGCCAGCATGCGTCATTGGCTTTGGAAGCTTGTGGGAGCTGGCTGCACTGCAGCATCAGGACATCTTCCCTTTTCTTTCCTGGTTAGGAATTCCTAAAGATAACAACGTGGCAAAAAGGTGTGTTTGTTTTCTTCTCTGGTCCCTGGCCCAGTGCCTGGCATAGAGAATATCCTAATAAAGGCGCAATGAATAAACACAATCTTAGGCTTTCTGTTTTTTTCTCCTTAAAAGGTCAGACTTCTAACTTGTAATTCTTTTTTCCACTACCACTCGTCCTGTGTGAGCAGCATGGTGCAAAGTTTACAGAGGTCTGAACTCAGCTCTTGGCTGTGTCACTGACTACAGACTGTTGAGTTGCTAGTACTCAAGTGATTAGCAATATGGCATTGCTTTCTTTTTTGGGGTGTCACCATGACACATGCATTACTAGTGGGTGTATCTTAGGTGCCTGTTGGCTCAGTGCTAACATTTGCTGTTATTATTACTAAAAATTAGCTGTATCATTTCCTGGACACCTGTGGCATGTCAGACATGCTACAAGAAACTTTCTATCAAGTATATATAATATTTTAAGGGGTGTCTTAAAGATGAAATCACTGAAGGGCCGTGTGGTGTGGCTAGTAGGGTACAGAACTGAAGGTAGGGCTCAAGCCAAGGAATTCCAAACTCAGACACCCACACAGAGGCTGGGAGTGCATGAACTACAATATTTTGTCTTCCCTGTGCCCCATTTAGAGATTAACTCCTGCAGCTTTGAACTTGCCCCATGTGGTGGTTTGGATAGGTGCAGCCCCCATAGACTCATGTGCTTGAATGCTAGGCCCATAGGGAGTGGCACTATTAGGAGGCGTGGCCTCGTTGGAGTGGGTGTGGTCTTGTTGGAGAAAGTTTGTCACTGCGGGGGCAGGCTTTGAGGTCTCCTATGCTCAAGCTCCAACCAGTGTGACACAGTCTCATCCTGCCTGCCTTCAATCAAGATGTAGAACTTTAGGCTCCCCCAGCACCATGTCTGCCTGCAGGCTGCCATGCTTCTGCCATGACGATAGTGGACTAAGCCTCTGAAACTGTAAGCCAGCCCCAATTAAATGTTGTCCTTTATAAGGGTTAAGGGTTGCCTTGGCTGTGGTGCCTTGTCACAGCAATGGAAACCCTAAGACATCCCACGCTGCCCGTATTAATGGCTTTTCTCACTGATGTGACAACATCCTGACAAAAGCAACATATATGGAAAGTAGTGCTTATTTTGGGTCACAATGTGAGATTACTGTTCATTGTCACAGTGAAGGAGGCACGGTGGTAGGAGCAGGAAGCAGGTGGTCACATTGTGTTTATGTCAAGTAAAGAGAGATGTATGCTGGTACTCGGCTAACCTTTTCCTTTTTATTGGGTCTAAGACCTCAGGCTACTGCTTAGTGTCACCCACATTCCAAGTGGGTCTTCTGAGATGAACTCTTTGGAAAATGCTCTCTGTCTCTGTCTCTGTCTCTGTCTCTGTCTCTGTCTTTGTCTCTGTCTGTCTGTCTCTCTCTCTCTCTCTTACACACACACACACACACACACACACACACACACACACACACACACACACGTACTTGTTTATCTCTGTGATTTTCAAAACTGTCCAGGTCACATTGAAGGTTAACAAACATATGCCCCTTTGGCTCTTAGCTTTTGAATCCCTCTTGTAAGAACTCATTCACTCATAAAACACAGCAAACTTCAAGGGTGTCACCATCTCTCTTGCACTAAATCTCAGACAGGTGTCACTATTTCCAAAACACTATCACTCTTTGTCAGAACAAGGCCAAAGAATGGCCCATGGTGAATAATGCCTGGAGAGCTGGGAGAGAAGCCCCAGGGGAGAAAGGCAGAGCGCCATTTACCCCAAGTGCATTTTGTTCCCTGGATTTTGTGCCTCCTGTGACAAACATTTATAAGACATGTTTATTCTTGTTGGATGTCAGAACACAGCTGTCGTGTTTCACCAGCCTGGTGAAAGGATATGCTGCTGAGGGTTGTGCTCGGTGTGCCCTGAATTGGATATGGACTTCTGCCTTGCTTTTGTGCTTTCTCACATGTAATCTATAGCACATGTCAAGCAACCAGCATTTCAATTGCTCTGTCCTAAGGAAGTTCTGGGAGAGAGCAGCTCTGATTATACTTAGTATGTGCTTACTAATGTTTATTATCCATTTTTCTGAATTTAAACAACATTCCTTGGATCATTGCTTTCTTTGTTACATTAGTGGGTAAACGTACACTGAAACAGAAGGAAGGTAGACTATAGTCTACTCCATTCTCACATACAGAGCTACATATGTCTACATTGACCCTCCTTGAAGCTCCCACTGGCACAAAGCTACCTTCTGTGTTAAGCACCTCCTGCCCCCAAGCTCTCTGGACTGAACATTTTCTTTTTAAATGTAACCACACTTTTGAATTAGCTGATATTTCACCCAGGAGAAGTATACAATTAAATAGGTTTAACTCAAAATTTCGAAAAGTTCCATCCATCCCATTGGCTATGAATCCCCTATGTCCCCAAACACCCCCATAGCCCTAGACATATATGGATCTGCTTTCTGTGCCCCTAGATCTACATAGACTTCCTGTTGGGGGCTTGGGTCTAGTCAGTGTTGTCAAGCATCCCAGCAACTGGATTGTTGTGCCTCCCTTCTTTCAGGGCCAGCATAACCTAGAGTTCCAGAAGCCAACACAGCAGGCTAACTTCCTCCCTGTAATACAGAAATGCTGGAGCCATGCAGAGGCGGGGAATGCAATTTAATATCTTCCCATTTCATACTCATCCATGTAAACAACTCACTCCATCAGGGCATAAATTGAATTACTGCTTTAATAGAGGCATAATCAGCAGGATTTGAAAAACAGATTGCTTCCTCCTAGGAGGGTAGGGCAGGGCTCCAGAGAGCAGTGGGATTGAAGCTGAAATGTGAAAGATAAACAAGGAGACCATAGGATCAAAAGTGGGGGAGGAGCCTTGGAATGTGGGCAGCAGGGACAAGGTCTGCAGGGGTCTTTGTGCTGTGTGGGAGATGATGCTGCCATGCAGAACTGAGGTATATGGCAGGTGGGTGCTAAGGACAGAAGGCAAAGGGTTAAGAGGTAAAGCTTATTGTAGAGTTTTTCAGCCTTCATTTTGTTAGTGTTTCTTTAAGGGGAATTTTTAATTTAGATTTTATTTCTTCCTAATAAAAGACATTAAATAGCAAGAAATTCTGTTGGTTGAACAGGATTTAGCTTTGGTGCATCACAGACTAGTATAACTGTCATATTTTTTACTTCTCAGGAGTCGGTTTTCTTTATCACTTTGGAGGTACTAGGTCCCATCAAGAAAACATGGCTGAATGGTTACTAAGTGATTTCAGTCCTTGTAAAAGTCTTGTGTTATTCCTATGAGATGAGCACCCGTATTGATTTTTCACACACAGATGTGGAAACAGTGGTAGAAATCAAACCATTGGACCAGTATGCCTGATTTGGTGAGGGGCAGAGCCAGGCTTTGGTCCAAGTGGTAGTTCAGGATTTGAGACAGTGGCAGCCTTTCTGTGGCCTGAGCTGATGCAGGAAGCCCAGACCTCTGCCCTCTGACCCAGATGTACATTGCCTTGGTCATGTACATATCTAGGATTCCAGTCACAGATGCTTGAATCTGGTCACACCACAATGTTGAAGGTCCCTGGAAAATTCTCATAGGGAAAGCTTCAGGTGGTGGAACATTCTGGAAAGAGCCTGGGATTTGAAGTCTGGCTGGCATGACTTCAGTTATGGCTCTGCCACTTCCTCAATAGCTGTGTGGTTTTGGAACATTTGAATTTCCTGAGCCTTTCTTTTCTTACTCTAAGAGATGGGTTTTGTTTTCATTTTATTGTTATTAATTATTCAAAATAATGGATTTCATTATGAAATTTCATAGACATATTATAGTATACTTTGGACATCAGTCTTCTATTATCATGTCTAGCTCCCCTCCCACTGTACCCTTTCCTCTATCTTTAAACCCTTCTACTTTCATGTAGTATTTCTATTGTTTTCTTTCTTTTGTGTATGTTTTTTCTTTTTCTTTTATTATTATTATTGTTACATGAACACACACACACACACACACACACACACACACACACACACACACACACACACAAAACCAGGCTGTCCACTTGGTATAACCAGTTTGGGGTTTATCCCTAAGGGATGACTAATTGTCCCCCTCTCATCAGTTGTTAGCTGACTGTAGATCTTCATTTAATGCTGGGGCCTTGTGACATGTCCTCTATTAATGTCATCATATCGACTTGTGTCCTCATTATTCAGGTCTTGTTGAGATTTGATTCATGCTGCTTCCCCATCTATAGAAGACACAGCCTCATTGTAGACACCTTGGTCCTATGGTTCTTACACTCTTTCCACCCTGATGTTCCCTGAGTCTTAGGTGTAGAGTGTTTTGTAGATGTACAGTCAGTTGTTCTCTGCATTTTGACCAGTTGTGGCTCTCTGTGGTAGTCTCTGTCTGCTGTAAAGTTATTTAATGAGAGACAGGGGCTACTAGTGATCTGTGGGTATGAGGGTAAGTATTTAGAATGTAATTAGGAATTGCGCTGCTTTAGGGAAATAGCCGCACTAGGTTCTTCCCTAGGTACCATGGGTAGATAGTTAAGATCACATTACCAAGCATGGCCCCATGTCCAATTAGACAATTGTTGGTTACCCCGAGTTATAAGTGCCATTATTGCACCCTTTACGACACTGATCATTGTTGTTCTTATGCATTGTAGCTGGTTAGAACTATAGACCACATTTTTCTCCTGGCAGCTTTCATTGTACCTTCTGAAACAATGAGAGTTAGGCTACAGGAACGAGGGTTCCACGTCACTTCCAGCTTGGTTCCTACAAGTATTGAATCCAAAGTATGTGGCATCTTCAAACCTCTTGTTGGGACCTATCAAATTCTAAGAAGCAACCAAAGGCAACATCTGTAACGTATATTGTTTCTTGGACTCCTCTAACCAAAAACTAGAAAAGAGTTTCTCAGGCCTGATACTTTTACTTGTTTGATAATCTATGGCTTTTGGAAGGAAGCTTACCACCCAAGTGGCATAACTTCATAATATATAATTTCATTTAGTATATATGCACACACACACATATATATTATATATAATTTTGAATAAATATGAAATAGCATGATTCCTTATGGCTTTTATGAAATATTCGCTGACTTTCTCTCTGTACTCTGAGCTCTGAAAAGTCTTAAAGTGGTGCAGTTTCCTGGTTTTCTCTTTCCCTCCTGCTGACTGCAGAAACTGAGAACCCAAGTGGATTGGTGATGGGTGTGAGGGCACAGGTGATTGCCTGTTCATGATGGAGGGTAGAGGGACAGAAGAACGTGCTTCCTGCAGGGCCTGCTGATAGTGTAGAGGTCTCAGCTAACACAGCAGCTGCTGAGGCGAAGCAGTGGGTGGCCTGGACATCCTGGAGTCTGGGGAACCAGAGTAGCCTGCCCTCCCTCTTCTTGTCCTCAGGCAGTTCTAGTTTCCTTGGAAGCCTGTTTTTTTTTTTTTTTTTTTGCCTCACTCAGACCTGATATGCTACCCCATGGCAGGTAGCAAGCCAGGCGGGAGTCCATAGGCAGGCAGAAGCCTGTGACCTCCTTTTGGGCATGTTTTATGTGGTGATTTTCCCCTACCAGGCTCACTTCAAAGTAAAAGCATCAAAAACAAATAAAAAGGAGGCAATAGATCTGTGTCCCAGCCAACCAGAAAGGAGCAGGTGCTCCCAAGAAGAACTAGGGTCACAGCTTCTGAGAACTCTGCATGTTGCCTTTGAGCTATCTTCCTCCCGCTGGTGTGGTAACTTTGGGAAATCTTCTCTGGCCCCATCAGGATGCAGAAATCATGCCCATTGCAGTGCCATAGTAGCAGTTTCCAAACGGAAATAACTTTTCTCTATTAGTGGAGAGATGGGGTATGGGAGGTGGCCACTGAGCTGGTAGCTGTTTCTGTAAGGTAGTCTGTGGGAAGACTTCCTCTACCCATTTGGTCAGAATGCTCAGGGAGTTTATATACCTCTCAATGCCCAGCCTTGTTTCTGAAAGGAGAGGATAGACAAGCAATATACTGCTGTGTGTTTATGAGAATACCCACTCCATGTCTCTAAATTGGCAGAAGTGGGGAACATGTGCCTGCACAGGTTACAGAGGAGCCAAGAGTAAGGAGAAACAGTGTCAGCATGGGTGTGTGGCATTTCTACCTCAGTGGGACCTTCAGCAGAGAGGAGAGATAGCTGAGGTGGACATGAAGGTCAAGACAGATGGAATAAGGCAGTTCTCCAATGTCCCCATGCCAGAACAGAGTTTGAGGATAGCGTAGGCTCACTCCTAGAATACATACCAAGAAAGGATGAGGGTAAGATGAATTGACTTTTATAGGTCCAGGCATTTGGGGATAACTCCTAGGGAAATAGAAAACCTGGATTAGCTGGGTAGAGTGGCACAGGCCTATAATCTCAGGTTCAGGAGGCAGAGGCAGATGGATCTCTGTGAGTTTGAGGCCAGCCTGGTCTACAAAGCAAGTCTAGGACAGCAAAGTCTACACCGAAGAAACCCTGTCTTAAAAAAAAAATAGAAAAGAAAAAAGAAAGAAGAAAAAGAAAAAAGAAAGAAAAGAAAAGAAAGAAAGAAAACCTAGATTAAATTTCTGTCATCCAGAAAAATGGAGCCTCAAACAGGAAGTCAGACTGTTTGTGGGAAGATAACAGCAAACTCAGGTGACCAAGTGTGATGATTTGCATGATCCCATCCAAAGACTATGTTACAGCCTCTCTTGGCTTTTTGAGACAGGGTTTCTTTGTGTAGCCTTGGGTGTCCTGGACTTGCTTTGTAAACCACGCTGGCCTCAATCTCACAGCGTTCCACATGCCTCTGCCTCCCCGAGTGCAGGGATTACTGTGTCCCACTACAGCATCTCTTCTTGATGGTACCCAACTCACTACACCTAACCTGACCAACAAAGGGTGGATTTCTCCAGACTTTCAAGGAACTTGCTCTCCTCCTCCTGGACCTTTCTGACCAATGGCTGCATTTTATTGGCAGATAAAGTTTGTCCATCCTTGGATTTCCTGTACTGTGCCATTTTCTTTCTCACCTGTATTAATACGCACCGTGCAGTGCTCTACATCATGGTAGCAATCAGTGGGAGAGCAGAGGCTTGGGCTTTAATATTTTTCCCTTGACTAGTTATTCACAAGGCACACAGGGGGAGGATCAGAACTGAACTCCAGGCTGTGCTGAGGATTTTCTCCAGACAGTGGGCTCTGTGTGTGGTGTGTGCATGGTGCAGTGTGCTTTTGGCACTGAGGAAGAGAGGCAGTACGCCTCTATTCAGCGGTCCTATCACATGGCAGAGCCTCTTCACTGGGAACTGCTGTGCAGGCAGAGTGCTTCCGCCAAGTACATTTGTGTGCTTCTTGGTGAAGTCTCTGCTTTGATTTTTTTTTAAGGTAATCTCACTGCATTTTAGACAAAAAAGCTGGGCACTACACCAAATGGCTGTCGGCCCCAGAAAGTCTGTTTTTAGAGGCTTGTTTTGAAGATCTAAAGCTGTGATATCTTTTTTGTCTTCCCCTTGCATGTCTGCTTATCTCCATAGCTCTTCTACCCATTCTGGAACCTGGAGTTTTAACTGAATTATACTTTTAGGATTAACACACACACACACACACACACACACACACACACACACACACACACGTAAGGCACCCTGCTGTATTTGCCCTCTACCTGTGCCATGTACCATTCTCCTGTGCACATCTGAATGTCAGGCACACTGGCCTTTTTTATTTCTCTGAAATGTCAAGGAAGCACCATGCTCCCTCCTGATGCAAGGCTTCTGCCTGAGCTGTTACCTCTGCCTGCACTGATCTCTCTTATGTTCATGCTTAGGTTAACTGCTGTTGTTTCCTGAGTCTCAGCGTACAGTAACCTTCCATTACGCTAGTTCCTGGACCAGCCACTTCACTGATACTCCTTACTGAGATGTAATGTTGCATTTGCGGCTATTGTTGTTTCAGAGGTTTGCCTATCGATTTTGGCATGGACTATTGCTCAGCAATTTATTCCAGCTTTTGCAAGTAGGTAGCACATGGTAAGGGATCATGGTAAGTAAATATTTGTTGAATTAAACATTTATAAAGAAAAGAAAGAGAAGAAGGAAGTAAAGCCAAACAAATGGCTTGCTGACATCTCAGTAGTGTATGGTTCAAGACTTTGTCTATCTCGATAACAGAACTGTAGAACTCTTATTCTTTTCTTCCAAACAAAGCTTTTTCCCAAATTCCATTCTTTGACCATTTGTCCCAGACCCTGGCTTTTTTTTTTTTTTTTGGCCTTCTGACTATACTGTGATGCTCTCACAATATAACAACACTGCTCATCTTATTTTTACTGTGCATTTTCCATTCTTCCATCTTTTTTTTTTTACTATACATGGCACTTGATTTAATAATTTTAATCAATAAATTAATTGCATTTATCCACGCTGGCAATTTTTAGGGGAAGGGTACAATTTTCTGAACATCAAATGAAGGAAGAAAGGAGTAAATTAAATTTTGTTCTGGGGAGCTGACCTACCGACTGACTCAGTGTTCGTGCTGGAGGCCATGAGTTCTCCATTCACTTTTAACTCCTTTAGCCTCTGGGAGCTCAGGTTCCCTAGTCTCTTGCATTAAGATCACACACGGGGACAGTGGGATGATGGCCCCATTCTTTTCCAAGGCCCATCAAGTGTTCACTTTGTAGTCCATTCAGGTGTGCACACTGTGTATAAGGTGATCCAGATTGAGCTTTGCCTCTCTTTCAGTGTTGGAGAGCAGAGGTCGTCTCGGAAGACTGTTTTATCACTCAAACTGCCATCTGCCACCTGCCCTGTGTGTTACCTTTGCAAATTGAATTAATTCATGGAACCCCAGTTTTCACCTTTGAGAAGTGGGGTCCATTCTACCTGCCTTCAAATAGCTGCGATGGATAACTCACGTGCACAGCAAGAATGAAGTGCCCTGAGTAAGGTGTCCATCTCTTTTCAGGTGTCATAATCAAATGAGATGATGTGCCGCTGATTTTTCCACACCATCTAGTGTCATCTATTAGAGATTTATCTTGTATGTGTTTTAGTGTCCTCACATGCAGAAACTGCTTAATGGTTCCTCTTTCTTCTAATTCAATGACTGAATGAATAGTCAAATTAGGTTGTGAAATTTTTCTGTAATGGTCGTTCAAGAAACGACTTCCTACTTTCCGTAGAACTATGAATTTGATTCTGTAGACATCTACCCATTTTTGCTAGGCATGTGAAAGTATTTTTAAAGTCCTTTTCAAAGATACCCCTGGTGTAGTAAAATGGTACATTCTCTTTTAAGTCAACTGGAATATCCCTTATGGACTGCCTTGCATGTTTCAATCACATATGTTTATCTCATATTCCTTATTACAGACACCAATAAATGGTTCGTTGAGCATTTAGTAGAGGCTCAACATGAAGGCATCACACTTCTGTTCTGTGTGGTACTTCTGTGGTCTCATCACCTTCTAATAATTTGCAGATGACATCACCATCTGTCACATGTGATCTCTAGAAGTGTTTGGGGGATGTTCTGCCTCAGTATAACCATTTGTCTGTGGAACATGAACTTCCACAACTTGCTCTTGTAAAGAAAGGCCCATCAGTGTCAGTGGGTGAGGTACTCCCTCACAAAACATAAAGAAACATTTTAGTTTCTTCTGAGAACCCCATTGCTTCTCATGGGGTCTCAAAGACAATTCCTGCACATTGCTCTGCCCTGGTCATGGCTGGTATCATCACATGACATGCACACCTCATGGATGGGATGTCCTGGAGCCTTCCTGCCACCACAGCGATACTGCCCCTCTCCCAGAACCATGTTGTGCCTGGCTGAAGTTTACATCTTTGTTTCCCTGGTGGGATGGTGGCTGATGTGCTTTGCATATGTTACCCTACTTAATTCTTACATGTCACAGCAACCAAAAACATTGGGTTTTTAATTTTTTACTTTGCAACTGAGGAAATTGAGGCTCCGAGTGGTTCAGATACCAGCCAAGACTTTCCAATTAGCTGTTAGCTCTGCTGGGATTCCATGTTAGATCTCCCTACTTCCTGGGCTTCTGGGTTTGACCTGTGTCCAGCCTACTGGTTTAGTCTCAGAAGTTCAGTGTCTCCCAATGTCGCCATAGTGTTCTCAGTGCCAACTACTGATACTCTTATGGAGCATTCTAGACCAGCTGCCTGTCTCCAGGTGTGGGCTTCTCACAGCAGTTTTGGGAATCAGGGTGACATTATCACCCCATTTCTTCATGCAGGCAGTCTACAGAGGAACAACTGGGCCTGTTAGTTTCTCCCTGTGGAAGGTAATGAGGTGGTTTTATGAATGGAGGACATGACCTATTTGATGCCACTTCATTAGAATGCTCACCCCAGGACCTATGGGGCAGGTAGTGAAAGCCTCAGCTGGCTCTGAGTGTACAGTGAATGTGTCTGTAAACAATGACTTTTGGCCTCTTCCATTTCTACCACTCTGGGGAAAGATGAAATTGGTACAGCCTCTGAGCTTGGTAGCATTTGTCTTTCTCCATTGGACCAAGGGAATATTTAAGTCTGGTTTTGAGAATTTTCCCTCCAGGCATGGGAGAATTTATTTTGCTTTTTGCTTATTCACTGAGTTATTAATTCTTTCAACAAACAGATACTAGGCACCAGTACCTGCTGTGATAAGGGATGCAAAGTTGAATTAATTATTAATGCTGTCCTTTCCTGGTTATACTTCAGAATCATTTTTAAAAGTGTGTATGATATGCCCCAGAGAGAAGACAGCTACCCAACATGTTTATAATGTAGATCTTTTCTCTTTTAATACTATGATTTCTTTGCTTCATACCATATATCTATACCATACCCCTAGACCCCTTTTCATTTTTTATATATGGGGTGTGTGGCACTTCAGTTTGACAAAAGGCAACACACTATCAGTAATTTGTACCACTGTCTACATCCATTAAGGATTACTGGTAATGGCCAGAGAAAAGTCAGTGCTAGATAGAGAGGATGGATGCGGAGGACAGGGCTTGTGTTCTCGAAGAGCTCACTCCATATTGAGGATGGAGAGCATCATTAGAGGAGCTGAGCAGGAGGCCCACAATGCTTTGTGGGAACACAATAGTGGTACCTGACCTAGCCAGCTGGATCACAAAGGGCAAATATTAGCTGAGCTTTGAAAAGACAGACGCTGGGTCATGCAAACTTTCCAAGGATGTGGATATTCGTGAGGACGTCATAAGTTCAGGGTGTGCATGACAATGAGCTCTATGTGACTCAAGCAAAGAGCCCTTCCTGGGGTCTCCGGAGGCTAGAGTTTGGAAGTGCCTTATATGGCACGGCAGAGAGTCAGAGGATGAAGAAATACTGTGTGTATTTAATTGTGATGTGACATGTCTTACAACAATCCCTCTGGGTACTGGTAAGGATAATGAATTAGTGAATATGGGATGGAACAAGAGAGAGGTTATGGTGAGTTCCAGTAAATATATGGTGACTCTGCTAGGACTCTTTATAGCCTTTCATGTGGCCAAGATGATCTTATATCTAGTTGTATGTGACAGAGTCACCTTAAGAAGGATTGTAGTCATTGTTTCCAGGTTCCCAACCAAAAAGACAGGCTCACTATTTCTACACCCAGGCACAGGTCTACCTGCATGTTTTCTCATAATGGACTTGAGAGTAGGAGACAAAGTATCTAACTACTTGAAGGTTTAGGCTCTTGTAGAAATCTCCAGTATGCATCAAAGAACAGATAGGTTTGGGAATGATGGATTGGTGGGAAGTGGCTTTGGGGAAAATCTGAAGACAACATCACCACGTGCACAGTATAAGTGTATTAAATTAGTTGCAAAGCTCACGTAGAAGTTACATTTTCCTTCCTAGTGGCTCCTCATCAATTAATCCATGCTTGATTAATTGAAGTCATTAGTGATCAATACAAGTTCATGCTTATTAAGTGCTCAATTGTTAAAAATGCCGCAAAGCCATGATTCTTCACATATTTTCTTGGAGCATTCATTTTTGAGGATGTTAATCAATCTTTATCAGATATTAAAGGGCTCCTGGTCAAATATACTTGGAGATACAGGGGTATCCCAGCAGAATGATCTGGAAGAACAACCAATCTCTCAGTCAGCAGACAACTACGTTTTTGCAGGCAAGATGTCAGATGGAAGTGAGACCCTGCTCCCAGTACCAGGCTCCTTCCCTCTACCCTCTGCAGAGGTGGCTGCTTCCTGTTTTACATTCTTGCATTAAGCCCCAGGAAACTGACATCTTGGTAGCAGAACCACTGCATGCAGAAACATGGTTTTGCTTCCCTCTAGATATTCAGTGACTTGTGGCCAGGGACAGGCCCATATTCATCTTGGATTAATTTTCTGGTGCTGCCATTGCTGCTTCTTCTAGGGTCTCATGTCTATGCCTATAACATGGGTCTTGCATCATGCCAGTTTCTCATCATTGGAGACCCATTGTACACTCTGTTCTTAGTGAACATTCAATTCTTGTCCAACTCTTCAAGGGCACAATGCACCTTGGTCTGTTCTTACTAAGTCTTTCCTATGTCTCTAGAGCTTAGTGCCAGGAGCCCATCTCTCTTCAGGATCCAGCCCACTGGGGTTATGGAGCCTAGGCTAGAAGTTATGGGATAGAAAAGAAAGAAAGAGCCAGTCCTTTGACTGCTGGGCAGTTCTTTTGTGGAGCACAAAAGAAACGGCCTATGAACAAGTCTCTGAGTTGAATCTTGCATTCTCAAAATAGCTGCTATAATAGCATTGTGCTGTGATTATTGAAAGCTTGAGTTGGCAATTGATTTTCAGCCTGAGGGATCAATGTGAAAAGAGGTTGCAATGTAGGATTATGAAGAAGCCATCTGTGACCTCTGCACTCATGAAGCAACCACATCTACCCTGGCCATAGACATTGCCACCTCATTGTAATTATAGGTCTGTGGTGTGTTTGTGACATTGTGAACACCTTAGGGGGGGGGTCACAACTGATGTTTGTCAAGTTCCAACTGGCTAATGGCTGGAGTTGGGTCAGTGGTGCTTCCAGCAGGCACTAAGCTGGAGTGAAGAAACAGAGCAGTTATATTAGCTGTCTACCTTATTAACAGCATGGCAAGCAGGGCTTTTAGCTTATGCCAGTGTCAATGAAAAATCTAAGTCTTGCAGTGTCAATAAAGGCCTCTTGGAACTCTAGATGTATCAATGCTCTATTAATTAGCTCTGTGCAGCAATGTTCCCTGGTGACCAGGCAGATTGGTGACCTTGGTCTTGGGAGAATTTTCTGTTTTTAAATCTTCAGATACCTTTACTCTGTTTCCATTTAAGGTAACCAAGAATGCCATGACAGCCCATCAGTCAAAATAAATGTTTAGTGGTCATGTGACCAATTCACAGTAGGGCTCCCTGTTCCAATGGCCCACCCTATGGTGTTTTTCTGTTTTGTTTGTTTGTTTGTTTGTTTGTTTTTTAGTGTACCTGGAATAGATACACTCAACAACTTTATGAATAGTTATATTGATCTTGGACCCAAAGTATGAGGCTCTTTCTGGTGGGGACGGCTAAGTAGAGATCCTGGGACTTTTACCTCATTCTAACAAGATTGTAACCAGAGTTTATTACCAGAGGAAATTTCAGAGTCCTGTGTTACCATTAAATCCTTTTGTGAAAGCCACAGAGATGGTGATTTTTATCACTGCCCCCCTTAATTCACCAGTTTGGTCTTTTCAAGAGTCAGATGGATGGTGGAGAATGTCCATGGGCTAATCAGATTGGGCTTTGGCTGTCATTGCTGTCCCAGATACCAATTTACAGGAGGAGTTAACATGGCACCTTATCATATAGTATGTAACCACTGACATGACCTTTTAAAAAATCCATATCAATTTTCAAGACTATTAGCAGGAGCTTGCACGTCCAGCATGGACCTAGCCCAAGTGTGCTATGAGTCAACATCAATTCTCCTGATCCTGGTAATTATGCCACTCACAGGGCTCTTGATAATCTTAACGTCTCATAAATTAAAACACTGGTTTAGTATGTTGTTGACATCATGCCGTCCACATCTGGTGAGACAGGAATAAGCATTTTGATGACTTAAAAAGATACAAGTCCTACCAATACTGAGGTCTTTCTTCTTCAGTGAAGTCTTTGGGTGCTCAGTGGTCTTGTGAATGTTGAGTTGCCACCCTGAGTTGAAAGAACTTCTTATTACACATACTTTGAAAAATGAAAGGAAAAACACATGGCATATTAATATTGGATACATCCATAGATTAGCGTAGCTCTCAGATTTCTCATTAAAGGAGTTTCTTTGGGCAGTGGACAGAACTTAATGCAGAAACTCAAAACTTGTCAAAGAGCAGAGAATAATGTGGCATCCACATCCCACCCCTGTCTTACAGAGCTCAGGAAGTATAATGGAAGATAGGTCAGAAAGTTTGCGAGAGTCTGAGCTTGGAGAGGACTGGAATGAAAACAGCATCTTTTGGGTGTGACAGGACTACTCACGAACAAGTCACAGCAGCTGTGGTTGCCAGATAAGACCTGAAGTAGAGAAAGATAGTCTGTCTTCCATTATGGAGGGGGAAGGGCTTATGATCCTCCACTCTAGCAGAGGAGAAATTGACAGGTTAGAACTGTTAGCAGAGGGAGAGTTGGGTTTTCTTTAAAGACATGCTCCCTGGTAGATGGCCCCACAACCATGAGTATGTGGGTAGCACACGGAAGAGTATGAAAACAGAGGAGATGAGGTTAAGAAAGGTAGGATATGGGACTGGGCGAAGTGGTAGGAGAACTAAATGTGACAAAATGTACTGAATGCATGGGTGGAATTCTCAAATTTGAATTCCTAAATGTTGAAATACTAAACTTGGAAGCAACATATAAAACAGTATGTATGCCATTTGAGAAATCTGTGGTCATCTGAAAGCTGTTGTTTTTACCTTAAAATTAAATCAAGTTCCTGTCACAGTGCACACTTCTCTATCTCTGGGGTCTCCTAATATGTCCGATGCATCACACTTGTGGTGTCCATGGAAATAAGGAGATTATATGATTCCCCTAGATAACAATGATAGATGAATCCATCTTCTTTAAGTAACTATTCTCCTGAGAGATGAACACTGCCTTGCTGCTGGCCCTTTATAGAAAATGGAGGCCTTCCTTTATGGCCTTCCCTTTTTGACATGTACTGAGTATTTAATGCTACTTTAATACCAACTCTGGTTGCTTTGCTTCTTTCTCCTCAACCTACAGGCTTAGCATCTGACCTGTTACTATTAAGAATGCCTAGGCTTACCCTGCTGGTAGGCTGCCAACTTCGCCCGGGGAAACAGAGAAGTAGGCTTCTGATATTGTACCACTCCCTGAGGTATCAGTCAGCCACTAGGTGGTATGTTGCTTATATTGGACTTTGTCCATCATCAAAGTCTATTGCTGCCTGAATAGACAGACTATCATTCTAAGTTTAGGTGGTCTTTCTATTCTGCCTGCTAGTGCGTGCGTCACCATCCTTCCACTTATACTTGACCTTACTTGCAGTCATGCTATTACACACATCATTGCTTCTGACCAAGATACACTTTTCACATCATATGATGTGCAACCGTGGACCCATGTCCATGGAATGACCAACTATTACCAGAGCTCTCATCAGCCCAGAAACCTCAGGTTAATTAAGTGTGAAATGGCTTACTGAAGATGTATATATAGATAAGAGACAAACCCTTGCGATTTGGGCACCTATATTAAAAAATAAAAATATAACTTTAATGTATGTTTTGTATCAGAAACAATTATATGTCCCTATCTTTCCATGCCCAACATATATGAATTCAGAAATGACATATGTGTCACTTGCAGAGATTTTATTTGCATCTCAACAACTTAAACCTGTAGTAATTTGGAACTGTAGTCTCTTTGAAGAGAGATGATGCCAGTAGGAGACACAATGACTGACATAAAAATAATAGTGATATTTGCAATTCTGTACTGAAAAATATACTGCTGTGTGTTTACCCATTTCAGTAATTCTGTAGTGCCAAATAATAATGCTACCAGAAAAACAAACTACATATCTGAGGGGCATAGTCACTATAAAAGAAAGACAAGAATCTGAGATTCAGTTTTCATATAAAAATAAAAATTAATGGCACAGACAGGTCATAAATTCAAAATAAGCATGATAAATTTTCCTTCAGAGATAAGAGGGGATATTGGTGATGGGAAGCAGCAGCAAGAAGTTAATAAAACAGAATCAAATTGAAGTGCATGTTGGGAAAATGGGGTGTTAAAATAAACAATAGATGGATGACATAGCAGAATATATACAGTCTAAAGACAAATTAGCTGGAGGATGAGCTAGAGGAACTCTTCCAGAAGGCATTAGAATATTAGAATGGAATATAGGGTTGACAAAATGTTTGTAATGTTTTATGCATTTTTAAAAGAAAATGCAAAAAAAAAATTAGAAAGACAAATGATGAGGCAATAATGGCTTGAAATTTTCTGTGCTTAAACAATGATTTAAAAAATCTTGGTTGAATGACTTCATTAAATATAAGGCAGTATGGATAAAGAAAAATACTTTTTACATATGGAAGCAAAATTTTAAGTCTACCAGAGAGAGAGAGAGAGAGAGAGAGAGAGAGAGAGAGAGAGAGAGAGAGAGAGACAGACAGACAGACAGACAGACAGACAGACAGACAGAAATACAAAGATGGTCACAGACAACAGCTCTGGTATCTGGCGGGCATCATCTGAAGTGCTTCATAGGCTAAGAATATTAGCTCTTACAACAACCTAATGACCAGACTTCTTACTATCACCCTTTACACATGAGGATGCTGAATTACAGGGAACTCAAGCAACTGATGAGATGGCAAGAGAATGGAGAAGGAGGACGTAGAATCCTTCAGTGTCTTTTTCTGGAGTCTTAAGCTCTGGGATCTCATGCTCCTTACAAGCTTCCAAGTGAAGAGAGTACAGCACCCATCAGTGAATGCAAGTTACCTTGGCTTAGACATCCCCACGGTAACATGGAGGCAAGAAAGTAGTGAAAAAATATTTTCAAACTGTTACGAGAAAAGTACTTTCTAATGTTGAAATAGACAACTGTTGTTTCAAGAGAATTAGCAGATTGAATGAGAAAACATACAGGAAAGGTCAGGGGAATCTTTGTAGTGTCCATTAATCTTTAATACTGCCTCAGCTAAATGTTGGGGAGGACTGAGATGTTGATGGCTATTTTCTTTGGAAGTTCCACTGACTGCCTGGAAAGGAGAGTAGAGGATAAATTGTGCCCCTATGAGGACATTTTAATCCTCTTTCCCCCGGAGAGCTGCTGAGCCATGGCACCAAGAGCTGAGGCCATCAGACTGTCGTTAATTTCCTATAAACTCAGAAGCCTTCTCTCCACATAACTGGCAGCAGAGATAATTGAAAAGAAGATCATACAGTTATGTGAATTTTATGATGGAATTTAGGTTGTAAAGTAGACAGGATATACGTTCTAGAAAACATATGAATTGGTTAGGCAGTAAATGAAAGTCATGTCTGCCCAGACTAACCACTCAGCTGGGCTCATGCTGATGAACCTTGAGCTTAGATTTTGGGACTTTAGTGGTTGCATGAAGGATTGTCATTTCAAATGTGATTTCAGGGTAAGTTCTCTTTATTATAGTATCCACCAAAAGATGGATATATGGAAACGTGCTATTTTGAAGCTTGATAAGTTTGTTTGCTAGAGCCCTTTATATTTATGGATAAAGAAACTAAAGCACAGAACATGAATGGTTTCCCCCCCAAGGCCCTTCTAATAATAAGGGACAGCCAGCCCGCAAACATCCATTTCCCTCAGGGTTTACATAGGAATGCTCTAGGTCATGGGGAATAACACTGACAAAATGCTTCTGCCTCTGTTTAATTTTAAAAAGAGAGAACACATAGGTGCGAACCCACAGTGGCTCCATTAATAAAATGATGATAGGTGCGAATGCCATAGAAAAAATGAGATTATTTTTTTGTTTTGTTTTTTCAAGACAGGGTTTCTCTGCATAGCCTTGACTGTCCTGGACTCACTTTGTAAACCAGGCTGGTCTCAAACTCACAGAGATCCACCTGCTTCTGTCTCCCCAAGAGCTGAGATTACAGGTGTACATTACCACAACCAGGTGAAAAGTGAGATTGTTAAAGCCAATACTATGGATGCAGCTAAGCTCGTTTATAATATGAGGACAGGGCTGTATAGCAGGTGCTATTTGAAACAAGATTCAGCCACCTGGAAATGTGCAAGATGACTGTTCCAACTGGGAGCAAAACTAACAAATGTCTGTGAGCAGAAAAACTCTTGGCAATCTGGAATGAGAGCAAAGTGGATGTTTCTGAAACAGACCAAAGGAGAGGTCATGGCTACAGAGGAAGTGAAGCTCTCGTGGGCAGATTTTAGATGGCCTGTGGGTTATGAGAAGATGCTTGGGTCTCATTCCGGAGATAGTGGACAGTTAGTTGCTTAAAGATTTTAAACTAACATCATGACATAGACAGTCCCCTAATCAGAACAAGTATTTGCAGAACTGAAATAAAAACATGTTTTGTTCCCTTACCTTCTATGTTTCTCTCCACATGTGCGTTGAATATTCTTACTGATGGCAGATGCAGCTGCTTGTGGATCTTGATGGCTACAGTCACAACCCTCCCAATAGCATCTCTCTCCAAGAGGTAAGGTAATGTGGGGATATAGACTCACGCCAAAATTCAAAGGAAAAGCATTATCAGAGCAATTTGAGTAAAATGCTCACTGCAATAATCTGTTGTTAAGAGGGCTGTAAAGCAAGTTATAAGAATTAAGCTTGTGCTCAAGTGGCTCATGAAGCAATTCGTGGAAAATTATCAACAATATTCCTGGCAGGTGCTGTTTGTTCCATAGGACTTTACCTAAAAAGTTAGAGATGCAGACACGTAGCCCGCATGTTTGTTGTCATAGGTACACTATGGGTAATAGTATCAAACAATACCTAACACAATGGATATCACAGAACAGAGGACTAACTAACTACATCCCCAGTATTGTTATTGCGTCGCAACATACTGTTTATTTTTTTGTCTTTCTCTTCTTTAGTTTTGGGGTACTGAGTTAGTTTTCTTCATTGATATTTCAGTACCTTGGACAGCAATACTCACGAGGCCTTCTCAGGGCACAGGAATTATCCATTACCTTCCATTTCCTTGCCTCAACCTTAGACTTTGTGTATGTGCACACACGTGTGTGTGTGTGTGTGTGTGTGTGTGTGTGTGTGTGTGTGTGTGTGTGTGTTAATTTGGGTTGTATTTTTATGTTGGGTCATATGTTTGTGCATGTGGAGGCTGGAAGACAACCTTGAGTATTGTTTCCTTTTTAAATAAAACTTTTTAAAATTTTTATTTAATGACAAGGTCTCACATTGGCCCAGCACTTGAAGATAGGAAGGCTGCCTTGCCAGCAGTCTTCAGAAATCTGTCTGTCTCTATATCCCCAGAACTGGGGTTAAAAGCACATGCCAATATAGCTTTTTTTTTTTCTTCTCTTAAATTTGTTTGCTTTTCAATGGTCTCTGGGGATCAAATTTAGGTCCTCATGATTAGTGGAGAAGTTATATCCTCATGTTTTTTTAACCAACTGAGGTATATCACAGAACTAATCTTAAACTTGATTAGTTATTATAGCCAGGTCCAGCTAAGATATATACCACGAGTCCTTTAAATGGTTTACTCATCTCTCATTTCTTTTCTGTTTTTCATCTTTTATTTCAAAGTGTCAGGTTTATTCTCCTTTTTACCCCACTCCATGATCCCAGCATGCCTTGCAGCGAACAGTTCCTGAATTATCTCACTTAGAAACACATTAGCTCTTTAGCACGTTCACTGCTCTAATTAGACTAGTTTTGACAAGCTCCAAAACTTTGTTTTTGATTTTTATCTTTAGAATGATTTAAAGCTCCATAAAACTGTGTAATTGCTGTGGGCAGGTCACATATCCACCAACATCCATCTGCTTCCTCAGAAAACTGATTCTCCCAAACTTAGGGCAGAGGATGTAAAGCACACACTAAAAAGCTATTGCCAATAGGTTAATGTGCTCTCTCATGGTGAACATCTCCTCTGTCTCTCATATTATTGACAGTATGTGGATGATACTGTTTGGACTTTCCTTTTATTTTCAACCAATAAAAATAATTAATAATAATTAGCATCCTAGTATATGGGGGAGGTAGGATTAATTTAGAAACCTATTTTCATGGTACCTAGGAATTTAAAAAAAACCACATTGCCTCTAAACCAAAAGGTCTCATGTGAATTTTATTATTTAATGTAACCCTATGAAGCAAAGCATGGTGTACAGTTTCAGCAGTGTTTTGAAGATAGGAAATCTGGAGCCTCATAAGAGCTCATGACTAGAGAAGGATGAAGCTTCATATTGAAGTGTCTATTCAACATTTTCGTTACTGCAGCAGACAATAGCCAGGTAACAAGTACAATAAAGATGCCTTGAGATTTCTCTACTCCATGCCATTTAAAATTTTTTTATTTAAATAATTTATTCAGATTACATCTCAATTGTTGTCCCCCTCACTTTTATGTTCCCATTCCCCCTCCTTCTCTATTTTACCCTATTCCCCTCCCCTAGCTCCTCTGCTCTCCTCTGCCACCATATGACCACAGCCTTTCAGGTCTCATCCTGGTAGCCTGCTTACTCTTCCTCTGAGTGCCACCATGCCTCCCCACCAAAGGGAATTGGTCAAATAGGGGACACCACAGTTCATGTCAGAGTCAGTTCTGGCTCTCCACACAACTGTGGAGAATGTACTGTCCATTGGCTTGATCTGAATAGGGTTGTAGGTTTACTGCATGCATTCTCCTTGGTTGGTACAGTACTTTGAGCAGACACCCCCTGGGTCCAGATCTGCCAGTCTTGATAGTCTTCTTGTAGGGTTCCAGGACCCTCTGGGTCCTTCCATTTCCACATTCTCCCATATATCTCTCACCTGCAGTCCCAATAGCAAGTCCCACATCTATCTCAATCCCCTTCTAAATAAAGGGGACTCTCAGAGGACATCCCTGTTGGGCTAGTGTCCAATTATAAGTGAATATATACCATGTGTATCTTTCTGGGTCTGAGTTAACTCACTCAGTATGATAATTTCTAGTTCCATCCATTTGCCCACAAATTTCAAGATTTCCTTGTTTTGTTTTGTTTTTTAACTAGCTGAGTAGTATTCCATAGTGTAAATGTACCAATTTCCTTATCCATTCTTTGACTGAGGGACATCTAGGTTGTTTCCAGATTCTGGTTATTATGAATAAGGCTGCTATGAATATAGTTGGGCAAATGTCCTTGTTGTGTGGTGCAACATCTTCTGGGTATGTTCCAAGGAGTGGAATAGCTGGGTCTTGAGGAAGCCTTATTGCCAGTTTTCTGAGAAAGTGCAAGATTGATTTTCAAAGTACTTGTACAAGTTTGCACTACCACCAACAATGAAGAAGTGTTCTCCTTTCTCCACATCCTCACCAGCATGTGCTATCACTTGAGGTTTTGATCTTATCCTTTCTGATGGGTGTAAGATGGAATCTCAGAGTTGTTTTGATTTGCATTTCTCTGATGACTAAGGATATTGAAATTTTCCTTAAGTGTTTCTCAGTCATTCGATATTCCTCTGTTGATGATTTTTTTGTTTAGTTCTGAGCCCCATTTCTTAACTGTGTTATTTAGTTTGGTGATGTGTAATTTCTTGAGCTTTTTAAATATTTTGGATAGTAGACCTTTGTCAGATGTAGGGTTGGTGACGATCTTTTCCCAGTCTGTAGGCTATCACTTTGTTCTGTTGACAGTGTCTTCTGCCTTACAGAAGCTTCTCAGTTTCATGAGGTCCCATTTATTATTTGTTGACCTTGGAGCCTGGGCTGTTGGTGTTCTGTTCAGGAAGTTGCCTCCTGTGCCAATGAGTTCCAGGCTTGTCCCTGCTTTTCTTCTAATCAATTTAGTGTCTCTGGTTTTGTGTTGAGGTCTTTAATCCACTTGGACCTGAGTTTTGTATATGGTGATAAATGTGGATCTACTTGCATTTTTCTACATGTAGACATCCAGTGAGACCAGAACTGTTTGTTGAAGATGCTATCCTTTTTCCACTGAATAGATTTGGCTTCTTTGCCAAAAATGAAGTGTCCATAGGTGGGTGGATTTATTTCTGGGTCTTCAATTCAATTCCATTGATCAACCAGCCTATTGCTATGCCAGTGCCACATTGTTTTAATTACTGTTGCTGTATGGTACAGCTTGAGATCAGGGATGGAGATCCCTCCAGAGGATCTTTTATTGTACAGGATTGTTTTAGCTATTCTGGGATTTTTGTTTTTCTATATGAAGTTGAGAATTGATCTTTCAATGTCTTCAAAAGTTGTGTAGGTATTTTGATAGGGATTGCATTGAATGTGTAAATTGCTTTTGGTAAAATGGTCATTTTTACTATCTGAATTCTCTTGATCTATGAGTATTGGAGATATTTCCATCTTCTGATGTCATCTTCAATTTCTGTCTTAAGAGATTTGAAGTTTTATTTTCATAGAAGTCTTTCATTTGTTTAGCTAGAGTTCCACCTAGATACTTTATATTACTTGTGGCTATTGTGAAGGGTGTAGCTTCCCTAATTTCTTTCCCAGCATGATTGTCATTTGTGTACAGGAGGGCTATGGACTTTTTTGATTTAATTTTGTATCCCTGACACTTTGCTGAAGGTGTTTACTAGCTGTGGGAGTTCTCTGGTGGATAAGGGGGTCACTTATGTACACTATCATATCATCTATGAATAGGGGTAATTTGACTTGCTCATTTCCTATTTGGATCCTATTTGGATCCCCATGATGTCCTTTTTTTTCTTATTGCTCTAGCTAGAACTTCAAGAACTCTATTGAAGAGATATGGAGAGAGTGGGCAGCCTTGTCTAGTCCCTGATTTTAAAGGAATTTCCTTGAGTATCTCTTCATTTAATTTGATGTTGGCTATTGGCTTGCTGTACATAGCCTTTAATATGTTTAAGTATGTGCCTGGTATCCCTGATCTCTCCAAAATTTTAAATATGAGTGGATGTTGGATTTTGTCAAATGCATTTTCGGCTTCTATGGAGATGATCCTGTGGCCTTTTTCTTTCAGTTTGTTTATATGATGCAATACATTGATGGGTTTCTATATATTGAATCATCCCTGCATGCCTGTAATGAAGCCTACATGGTCATGGTGAATAATATATTTGATGTGCTCTTGGACATGGTTTGCAAGTATTTTATTGAGTATTTTTGCATCAATGTTTATAAGAGAAATTGGCCTGAAGTTCTCTTTCTTTGTTGGGTTTTTGTGAGGTTTGGGTAGCAAAGTGACTGTGGCCTCATAGAATGAGTTTGGTAATGTTCCACCCATTTCTATTTCATGGAGAAGTTTGAAGAGTGTTGGTGTTAGCTCTTCTTTGAATGTCTGGTAGAATTATTTTCTCTAACCATCTGTCCCTGTGCTTTTTTTGTTGTTGTTGGGAGACTTTTAATGACTGCTTCTATTTATGTAGGAGAAATAGAACTATTTAACTTGTTTCTCTGATCGTGATTCAAATTTGGCAAGTGAAATTGATCAAGAAAATTGTCCATTTCCTTCAGATTTTCAAATTTTGTAGTGTATAAGCCTTTGAAGCAGTACCTAGTGATTCTTGGTATTTCCTCAGTGTCTGTTGTTATGTTTCCCTTTTCATTTCTGATTTTGTTGATTTGGATAGTGTCTCTCTGCCTTTTAGTTAGTTTGGCTAACGATTTGTCTATCTTGTTGATTTTCTTGAAGAACCAGCTCTTGGTTTTGTTGATTCTTTGAATTTTTCTCTTTGTTTCTAATTTATTGATTTAAGCCCCAAGTTTGATTATTTCCAGCCATCTACTCCTCTTGGGTGTTTCTGCTTCTTTTTTCCCTAGGGCTTCTAGCTGTGTTGTTAAGTTGCCTGTATGACATGTTTCCAATTTCTTTATGAAAGCACTGCTTTCAAAGTGTCCCACAAATTTGGGTATGTTGTTCCTTCATTTTCATTGAATTTCAGGAAGTCCTTGATTTCTTTCTTTATTTATACTCTGACCTAGTTGTCACTAAGTAGAGAGTTGTTTAGTTTCCATGTGTGTAGGCTTTTTAATTATTTCTGTTGTTGCTAAGTCCAGCTTTAGTCCATGATGATCTGATAGGATATAAGGTATTACTTTATTCTTCTTGTATCTGTTGAGGCTTCCTTTGTGACTTACTATATAATCAATTTGGAGAAGGTTCCATCAACTGCTGAGAAGAAGGTATAATCTTTTGTGTTTGGGTGAAAAGTTCTGTAAATATCTATTAGATCCATTTGATTCATGATGTCAGTTAGTGTCATTAACTCTCTATTTAATTTCTGTTTCATTGTCATATCCTTTGGTGAAAGTAGGTTGTTGATGTCTCCCACTATTAATATTTGGGGGTCGATGTGTGGTTTAAGGTTTGTTAATATATTTTTTTTTTTTACAAATGTGGTTGCCCTTGTATTGGGGCATTAATGTTCAGAATTGTGATGCCATCTTCTTTGGATTTTACTTTGATGAGTATAAAGTGTCCTTCCTCATCATTTTTGATTAATTTTGGTTGAAAATCTATTTTATTAGATATTAAAATGCCTACCCCAGCTTGTTTCTTGTGTCTGTTTGCTTGGAATACCTTTTTCTAGCCTTTTACTCTCATGTAATGTCTAGCATTGTGGCTGAGATGTGTTTCCTGAATGCAGAAGGTTAGGTCTTGTTTATGTATCCATTCAGTTAGTCTGTGTCTTTTTATTGGAGAATTGAGACCATTGATGTTGAGAAATATTAATGACCAGTCACTGTTTAGTCCATTGATTTTGATGTTGGTTGTAGTAGAGTGTTTGTGTGGTTATGTTTTGCAACAGTGAAGTTATCTATTTCCTGTGTTATCCTGGTTGTAGTTTGTCAATTTGGGTTGGAGTTTTCCTTCTAGTAATTTCTGTAGGGCCAGTTTGTGGATAAGTACTGTTTGAATTTGTTTTAGTTATGGAATATCTTGTTTTCTCCATAAATGATTATTGATAGTTTCACTGAGTATGGTAAACTGGACAGGCATCTGTGGTCTCTTAGAGTTTGCAGGACCTCTGTCCAGGCCCTTCTGGCTTTTATGGTCTCTGCTGAGAAATTGGGTGTAATTCTGATAGGTTTGCCATAATATCTTACTTGAGCTTTTTCCCTTGTTGCTTTTAATATTTTTCTTTGTTCTGTACATTTTATGTTTTGACTATTATGTGGCAGTAGGATTTTCTTTCTGGTCTATTCTTTTTGGTGTTCTGTAGGCCTCTTGAATGTTTATATGCATCTCTTTCTCTAAATTGGGGAAATTTTTTTCGTATGAGTTTGTTGAAAATATTTTCTGGGTCTTTGAGCCAGGTGTCTTTTCTTTCCTCAATTTTTATTACCCTTAGCTTTCATCTTTTCATGGTGTCTTTGATTTCTTGGATGTTTTGCATCAGGAAATTTTCATATTTAACATTTTTTTGATGGTTGCATCAAGTTTTACAATTTTATCTTCTACACTTGAGATTCTTTTCTCCATCTCTTGAATTCTGTTAGCAAAGCTTATCTCTGCATTTCCTATTCTCTTTTCTAAGTTCTCTTGTTTCAGGGTTTCTTCTGTCTGTGTTTTTGTCATTATTTCTATTTTTGTCTTCAGATTTTGAACTTTTAAAAAATTTTTTTCTTCGTCTGATTGTTTGTATTTTACTGAATTTCTTCCAGTCACTTCTTCATTTCCTCTCTATAAGTTTCTGTCACGGCCTCTCTAATGTCCTCAATCAATCTATTTGGCTGCATGTTCCTGTATTTATTTATGGATCTTATTCATTTCCTCCATTATTATCTTAATTACTAAGGATTTGAAGTCACTTTCTTGTGCTTTATTTGTGTTTGAGTTCCAAGAGGTGAATTCTTTGTGATAACTGGTTTCTGGGGATGCCATATTGTTTTGGTTTTTGTTGTTTGTGTTTTTATACTGGCCTTTAGTCATCTTGCTGTCTTTAATGTTGGGAGATAGTTTCTGGTGTCCTTCACGGGTCATTGAGAGAAGTTCATTGACGAATGTCTGTAGGTTGAGAACTTTCACCTATTGCAATCAGGGAACCTTTCCCTGGATCAGGCAGGTGAACTGGTTTCCATTCCAGGGTTCTTTGCTCTACACTCTGGGCACCCACTGGCCTGTCAGAGGCTGATACTGGTGCTCTGCAGCCCAAGGATCAGTTCAAGGTAGTGCAGGTACAGCCAGTTATCCAGCCTTTGCCTGGGCTTTGGAAAGCACTGTGGCTTGGGGCCTAGGTTCAGTCTTCCTGATAGTGCAGGAACCCCGCTGGCTTGTGGCAGTTGGCTAAGTTTCTGCCTGGTCCATCCAGGCCATAGGGCCTAGGTTTATTCCTGCCCAAGAGAGCAGATACCACCCTCCTGCTTTGTGGTGATTGGTCAGGCTTCTGCTTGATTCGCTTAGGCTGGTTTAATCCCACCCAAGAGAGTGTGGGAACAGCCGCTGGGTTGGGTCATCTAGCTAGGTGTTTGCCTGATCCATTCAGCCTGTGCTGCCTTAGATCACTCAGCTCGTGGGTGCGGCTATTGAGCTGTAGCTAGAGAATGTGTCTACAGCCTCCTATGGCCCCATGTGGGCCCTGGGTCCCTCCATTGACTAGCGGGATGATCTGAAGTCAGATCTATCCCAAATCCACACTGTAGGCTCCCCCCTGGGCCAGCAGACACTGACACTTTCTCTGTAGCCCACAGTTCAGTAAGAGAGGGAGAGAGAAAGAGTGTAGGTATACCATGATAGGTTGCGGCATGATAGGCTGTGGTGGGCCTGTAGGGTTGCTGGCCGCTGGGGATTTCTGTGGGCTGGCAGGGAAATCTGAAGTCAGATCTACCCATTTTCCTGGGTTCTCCCTAGGCCAGCAGATCCAGACTCTGGTGCTTCACCACCCACAGTTCAGTTCCAGATACCGAGCCCGTGGTATCGAGTACTGCTTCAGCTCGCAGGCTGGTATGGATCCAGACTCTGGGGACTGGGCACCCATATTCCCTGGGTCAGTTGGATGGCCTGAGGCCAGACCCACCTGTCCTCTGCGCTGTGTGGAGCCCTCTCACCTAGGGCTCTCCAGCTCTTGCAGTCCATAGCTCCTAGCTGTGTCTGTAGTGTCTGTCCAGCAGATTAGATACCATGTGTGTTTGGTGCCACCATCTTGGATCCTCTCTACTGTATACTATTTTTTAAAGCCACATGTTCCTCTCTTGTTTACTAAGTTTATATCCATGGTGTTTGGTACTTGATAATTTGGTGTTTGGCTACAACAAAGACTCTCATCACAGAAATTAAGGACATAGGGAGGATTCAGCTCCCAGAAGTGTGGAGTCATTATAAAAAATTCTCCTCTGAAATAAGCAGCTACTTTATGACCATTTATACTTTAGGTATACAAAAGATAGCCCTTCTTCTGGGCTATTCCTCAGACAGCCCACTTTGATACATCTATTGTTTCCTCTCCTCAACCTTGGTAATACTATAGATGTGAATGTCTACAGTTCTCCTGGTGAAAGCATGTGATACTGGTGTTCTTTGCTCTGTGTGAGGGCAGTGGTAACAAGTATAGTTTGGTCTGTGTCCTAGAATAAATCTACGAAGTCAATATGAACTGACTTTTGAAAGATTTCCCAAAAGAGAGGCCCATTAGAATGAGAAATAGGAAAGATCAAGGTAAAAAGATTTATTTTAATAAACGCACACTTTGGGGCAAGCCTGATCACAGCCTGGTTTTGCCACAAACTTCCTGGTGTGAGTTGCAAGAATTGCCTTGTCTGCTGCCATCAGTCTTTGTCTCTGAGATGCATACTGATACAAGACAATTGTGGGCTCTAGAGGTCTGAGGAGGAACATGTTCACATAGTCACCAGATTCCAATCTTTTAGAAAAGGTCAGCTGCAGCCAGTGCTCACAGATGGGGAAGATTGTACCAGATGGGTCTTTGCTCTGGACAGGACACTGGGAGCTCTACAAATAATTAGGTAGAGGTTACACTGGATGTACATTCACTGGGCCTCTTTTTGGGTAAAAACCCAGGCACGTTAGAATCATAGATGGCTGGCTTGATTCTTGAAGGCAACCATTTAAGCACCAGAGCTTGAGGCAATATTGCAGCCCACACAACAAGAGGCCCTGTATGTACAAGATCAAAGCAAAACATATGTATTGAAACAGAGGTAGAGAGTGGGGCCAGCAATGTATAGCATGAGGTAATCAGGGTTTGAACTATTGCTGTCTAACTTCTGCTAGTCTAAAAAAGAACAAACGTGTTCAAGGCCAGGTTGAAGACCTGGGTGAATCCAATCAAAGGGTAGATGTGATGTTTAGGCAACTGAATGACAATGGCAGCACCCAGGATCCAATGAGATTGACAACAACAACAACAACAACAACAACAACAACACTACTTTATTATCTTGTGCCAAATAACCTGTTAGGGCAGAATCAGAGAGCCATGGAGCTGTCCCAGTACCTCTTGTTCCTTCTCTCAGTCTCCATATTATCTTTGTCCACAGGCAGTATCTTCTTCCTGCTGGCCCAACAAACTCCAAGTTGCAGCAATTCCAGAGATAAGACAGACCCTCTTTCTCATGGTTCCAGCAAGAAGTCCTAATATTGAATTCACCAGAAAAACTTTTCATAAGGACAAACCCAGCAAATGCACCTGCTCTAGGGATTTATGGCACTCATGGACTGGTTGGACTGGACGGTCAGCACTGGGAGAAAGATGCAGCTGAGAAGGGCAGAGGGAATGGAAGCCTCCTTTCACTTGAGCTCTCTAAAGTGGGTTCCTCACATTTCTACCCTGTAGCCTCGCTGGACAGATGGCAGGCTTCAGTGAATTCATTGACACTGACAAGCTGGAGACATACATGATTTGACGAATCATATTGATATCAGGCTTGTAAAAAAAGTTTCTCATTTTCATCTGACAGTTTATATGATGGAAGTCAAGCTCACTAGCTTATAATTGACAGGATTTTTATGCATTTTGGAGAAGTTACAGCATTCAGTGGTCTGCCATGCACAATCTTTACGGACATTTCTGTTAACCCTGCAGAGCTTGAGAGCTTAGCTTCCACATTTTGTCACTGCTCTTGTCAATGTCTAGACTGGTGACTTCATCTCTATTTATCTAGGCGGTTTCCCTCTTTACATTCAAGAGTTACTTCCCTGGACAAGGCCAGTGCCAAAGGCTTTGAGTATTTCTGTTTGCTGACTTGTGTAACTTCTTGGAAAATGACTTTCTTGCTGTGATATGAAATTGACTTTTCATCTTCACTGATGCCAGTGCATTTTACATTTCCAGTGTTTGGAGGCACAAGATTCTATTAAGAGGATCTGTGTGAGCTTTGAGCACTAGGCTGCTTGCTTGCAGGGAGTTAGAGAATAATGACTTGCCTCTGAGATCACTCTGAAAAATTCATTCTAAAGCTCATTCTTAAGACACTGTAATAAAAATGAATTACAATTTAAATTGGAATTTCAATCCACAGTTGTGATGCAAATATTTGTGTTCCCAAGTATGCCTTTATGTTTGTTATAATGCTCAACACAACACCTGTCATAGTTTCAGTTGTCAACTTGATACACCTAGGAAGAAGGAGCAATTAAGAAATTGGCTCTATTGAACTGGCCTGTGAGCATGTCTGTGGGGGGAATTATCTTAGGTTGATAATTGATGTAGAAGTGCCAAGTCCACTGTGGGTAATGCCATCCCTAGACAGGTAGGACTGGGCTATTTGATACAGATAGGCTAACAAGCCAGGGGAAGCAAACTGTGTCTGTTTCAGTTCCTGCCTTAGCTTCCTCTGATGATGGACTATGATTTAGTAAGCCAAATAAACACTTTTCTTCCCCAAGTTCTTTAGATCAGTGATGTGTTGCACCAACACATAAGCAAACTAGAGCAGAATACTGAGAACTTTTACATGGTATTATTTAACATTTGTGGATCATGCACCATACATTTATTGAGAGGAAAAAATTACTGAACATGTTTTGTTAGAACTTGTGTAAAGCCACAGGAGTGATAGAGGATTATAAGCAATCCTTTGGTATGGAAATAGAGGGATGGATTCGTTACTTTTTCATTGCTGCAACAACAAAACACCTGACAAAAGTAGTTTAAGGAAGGAAAGTTAATTTGGCTTACAGTCCCAGGGTGCAGTCCATCATGGTGAGAAAGCCATGGCAACAGCAACTGGAGGCAGCTAGTCACATCACATCTGCAGTCAGGATGCAGGCGGTGATGAATGCTGCTGTTTAGTTTCTGTCCCCTTTTTATTCTTTCTACCACTTCGGCCCAAGACATGGTGTTGCCTTCATTTGATGTAGTCTTCTCACCTCAATTAATGAAATCTAGAAGCACCTTAGCAGCCACACCTAGAGTTTTTGTCTCCTAGGTGATTCTAAAGCCAGTTAAATCAGCAATCAATATTTTTGGAATACATAAATAATGATGTCCTATTCTTCCATGTAGAAGAATGAAATCATTTAATCTGCAGGAAGATGGGAATTCCTGGGGATAATTATAGTAAGTGAAATAAGCCATATTAAGAAAGATAAATATTACATGTCTTTTATCATAGGTAAAATCTAGATTTTAATTTACATAAATGTACATAGGACTTTAAAGTTGAAAGGGAACTATGACAGAAGACTGGGATGGGGAATGAGATACATGGGGCTTGAAAGTGGAAGAGAAAATTAACTAAGAAAGGAAGGGACCAATAAGAGAGGGGGATTGGAGAGAGTAGTGGGGATGGGCAATAAGAGCAAATGATAATGATATGTACACATAAAAATGCCATAATGAAATCCATTATTGTGTATGCTAATAAAAATATTAATAAAAGATGTGCAAACCTTCCATCCTGAAAAACATAAAACACAAAATATTGTTGACAAAAATTAATGTTTCAACACCAGCAGCACATGATGGGGGCTAGTCTCTGGCAGTAGTCCTGTTCGTGTTTGATTTTATTTCCTTCCTTTTACATTTGTTCACACTTTTCTAAGTACCTGGGACTTCTGTTTTCCTCCCCTGAAAGCACAGTCTACCTCTTCTAGCATTCATTTCCATTTCTTCTCTGAAGCATCTGTTCCTTTCATTTTTAATAATTTCTCTTCTATGTTATAGTTTGGAAATATAAATGTATAATTTAATTCAAGAATGTAAAACACTCCTACTCCTATGTGAGGCACTTAGAATAAGTAAATTCATACAGATAGAAAGTGGAATAGAGATTTGCGTGGATGAGAGAGACTGAAGCCTCCAAAGAGCTCTAGAGACTGTAGTACATTGTGGACATATTTAATGTAACCAAGATATCCATTCAAATAGGGTTAAATGATAGATGTTTCTGTGTTGTATACTATGCCACAGTTTTTTCCTTTTATTAAAAATACTTTCTTTTCTCACGTAATATATGCTGATTATAGTTTTCTCTCCCTCAACTGCTTGCATCTGGACCCACCTCATTTCTGTTTTTCTCTGTTAGAAAATAATAGGCTTTTCTGGGATAATAATAAGCTATGATAAGATAAACAAAAACTAACACATTGAAATTGTACAGAACAAACAGAAAGAAAAGAGTTCAAGAAAAGGGACAAAAAAAAAAATAGACATAGACTCAGACACCCTCTCTTTCATACACTCAGAATTCCCTTAAAACACTGGAAACCATAAAATACCTAAAGGACCCATGCCCCATGCCAGCCCTGTGCATGCTTCCTCAGTGTCTGTGAGTTCATATATGTGTCAGCCCTGTTGATCTGAGAGCCTGGATTTCTTCTCCATCTCCTCTGGCTCGTACTCTTTCTGCTTCTTCTTCCACAGTTTTCCCTAAGCACCAAGGAAAAGGATTTAATGGAGACATCCTATTTAGGGCTGGTTTTTCTAAGGTCTCTCATTCTCTACATAATGTCTGGGTTTGAGTCTCTATATTTGCTTTCATCTGTTACAGGAGGAAGCTTCTCTGATGATGGCTGAGCAAGTCACTGATCTATGAATATCGCAAAATATCATTAGGAATACTTTTATTGCTATGTTCTTTTAGCAGAACAGTATAATTTGGTTTTATCTTAGGTCCCTGGGCTATCTAGTCTCAGGTTCTTGGCCACCCAAGCAGTGTTGTTATGTGTTCTATCTCACAGAGTGAGCCTTAAGTCAAATTAGATATTAGTTGCTTACTCCCACAAACTTTATGCCACTGTTGCACTAAGATATCTTGCAGACAGAATACTATTGTATATCAAGGGTTTGTGACTGGTTGCTGTTTGCATATCTCTTTTGGTAGCATGCAGAGTACCATCCTGTACTGAAGATGCTGGCCATAGGTCTGAAGGTTCTATATAGGGATCAGTTCAACTTCTCCATGTCCAGTGAGTTGTGTAGGTGTTGTCTTCAGCAATAGGGCCTGTTGTTAGTTTGTGGAGAACAACCTATAGTCTTGTCAACAGCTTGTGTTGTTTGGGGATTCCCATGGGACTTCTTTGGACAACGACTAAATGAGCTGTAGCCCATTCCTGGCATTGGAAGCTTCTTTTGGTGGCAAGAAATGTCCAGTCGGTGTCTGTCTTCTCTATTATTTGGTGATTTCCTTTAGAGAGCCTTAATATATGTATATATTTTAGGAACCTTCTATCTATTATATTAGGTTGTTTCTGTATTACCCGTGAAGTGGCTCTTAATTTTAGTTTTCTCTCCTCGTACTTCCTCCCTTGCTTCCTTCTTCTCTTCCTCCTTCCCACTTGATTTTCCCATTCCAAGCCATCCCTTATAGAGCTCATGGGCAGGTATGAGTGGACCATGGCCAAAACTCTCTCACATGTACTGGAGGATTTGGGCTTGAGCTGAGTTAACTTGCTCCATGGTTCCACAGTTAGATGGTTTGGAAAGTTGGGACAAGGGACATGGTTAGGCTTTTAATGATAAAAAATGTTATATATTCTATAATGCACAAGAAATATCCTCAAAATGATAAGCAGCCCCACCCACAGTAGTAGTAGTCCTATTGGCTGAAGAACATTTTTTAAACACAATGAAATATTATTCAGCCATAGTTAAAAGCAAAAGTTTTCAGAAAAAAGAGATGGATTTAAGTGACAATGTTAAGCCAAACAAGCTCAACACAGAACCACAACTGCCACGTCTTTTTTCTCATGGTGGAAACTTTTTTTTTTTTTATATTAATTTATTCTTGTTACATCTCAATGTTTATCCCATCCCTTGTATCCTCCCATTCCTCCCCCCTTCCATTTTCCCATTATTCCCCTCCCCTATGACTGTTCTTGAGGGGGATTACGTCCCCCTATATATTCTCATAGGGTATCAAGTCTCTTCTTGGCTACTTGCTGTCCTTCCTCTGAGTGCCACCAGGTCTCCCCCTCCAGGGGACATGGTCAAGTGTGAGGCACCAGAGTACGTGAGAAAGTCGTATCACACTCTCCACTCAACTGTGGAGAATATTCTGACCATTGGCTAGATCTGGGAAGGGGTTTAAAGTTTACCTCCTGTATTGTCCTTGGCTGGTGCCTTAGTTTGAGCGGGACCCCTGGGCCCAAATCTGCCTATCATATTGTTCTACTTGTACATTTCTAGGACCCTCTGGATCCTTTTATTTTGCTGTTCTCCCATGCGTCTCTCATTTAGAGTCCCAATAGGATGCCTTCCCCTCTGTCCCAGTTTCCTGGTAAGTGAAGGCTTTCGTGGGACATGCCCCTTGGGCAGAGGAGTATCAATTGGCTGAGAAACACTTAAAGAAATGCTCAACCTCCTTAGTCATCAGGGAAATGCAAATCAAAACAACTCTGAGATTCCATCTTACACCCATCAGAATGGCTAAGATCAAAAATTCAAGCGACACCACATGCTGGCGAGGATGTGGGGAGAGAGGAACACTCCTTCATTGCTGGTGGGAATGCAAACTAGTACAGCCACTTTGGAAATCTATCTGGTGCTATCTCAGAAAAATGGGAATAGGGCTTCCTCAAGACCCAGCTATTCCACTCCTTGGAATATACCCAGAAGATGCTCCAGCACACAACAAGAAAATTTGCTCAACCATGTTCATAGCAGCCTTATTCATAATAGCCAGAACATGGAAACAGCCTAAGTGTCCCTCAGTAGAAGAGTGGATAAAGAAACTGTGGTACATATACACTATGGAATACTACTCAGCTATTAAAAACAAGGAATTCCAGAAATTTGTGGATAAATGGATTGAGCTAGAAATGATCATAATGAGTGAGTTAACCCAGAAGCAGAAAGAATCAAATGGTATATACTTATATCTGCATACTAGCCCAAGGTGGAAACTTTTTTAAAAAGTCAGTCTGTAGGTATAATAATGATCATCAGAGATGGGGAAAGGTGTCGGGTAGGGAAAAATAACAGTCACCACAAGAATGGGAAGACTACACTGTAACTTATAAATGTATACAATTGAAGAGTGTTAATAAAAATTTGAATATTTAAAAGGCAGAAAACAGTCAAACTCTGAGCATGGCTAGACTCTCCAACAGAGTGTGTGGGAAAGAATAGACAAAAAGCAAAGGACTGAGATAATGTGATCCAGCACTCATGGATGGAGGAGATGAGGAGAAGCTGGTCAGGAGGCTGAGTGGAACCAGCAATGACTAGGAGAGAGGTGAAAACTGTGAAAGACCATTGAAGAAAGACTTTTAAAAACAAGAGTCTACTGCAGTTATAAAAAATACTAATTAAATCAAATGGGCCTGGGTTACGTCACTTAGGATGATCTTTCTAGTTCCATCCATTTGCCTGAAAATTTAAAGATTTCTTTGTTTTCAATAGCTGAGTAGTATTCCATTGTTTAAATGTACATTTTCTTCATCCATTCTTTGGTTGAGGGACATGTACTTTGTTTCCTTGTTTCCAATTTCTGGCTATTACAAATAAAGCTCCTATGAACATAGTTGAGCAAGTGTCCTTGTGGTATGGTGGAGCACCTGTTGGCAAAGACATACATGGTATGTACTCACTTAAAAGTGGATATTAACCATAAAATGCAGGATAACCATGCTACAATCCATAGACCCAAAGAAGCCAAGGAAAGCCCAATGGAGGTTGATTAAATCTCACTCAGAAGAGGAAATAAAATAGATATCTGAAGCAGATAGAGGGAATAAACTGGGTGGGAAAGGGTGATGGAAATGAGGATCAGATGTGGGGAGACCTATGGGGGAGGATAGAGAGATAGGTAGATAAATAGATAGATAGATAGATAGATAGATAGATAGATAGACAGACAGACAGACAGACAGAGAACAGGAGTTGGTGTGAGGGCATCTCTGAGACAGGGAAGGATCTTGGGAGGCTAGGGAGATGACCTTAACTGAGACTCCTAGCTGCTGGGGTTAAGAAGCTTGAACTCCCCATCTCCTATAGCCAGGTCAGACTTCCAGTAGAGGGAGGGGGACACCAACCCACCCATAAAGCCTGGGACCCAAAATTTGTCTTGCCTACAAGAAGTGTAGGGATAAAGATGGAACAGAGATTGAGGGAATGGCAAATCAATGACTGGCCCAAGTTGAGACCCACCCCATGAGAGAGAGAGAGCCAACCCCTGTCAATTATTAGTGATACTCTGCTATGCTTGCAGACAGAAGCCTAGCAAAACTGTCTTCTGAGGGGCTTCATCCAGCAGCTGATAGAAACAGATAGAGAACCCACACACAAACAATAGGCCGAGCTCAGGGAGTTTTGTGGAAGAGTGGGATGAAAGATATAGAGGGATCCTGGGGGTGGTTAAGGAAACCACAAGAAGACCTACAGCATAAACTAACCTGGGCCTATGGGGTATCACAGAGTGAATCATGGGCTGGACCAGATCTCCTACACATATGTAGCAGAAGGTCAACTTGGTGAACATATGGATCCCTTAACAATGGGAGAAGAGGTTGTCTCTGACTCTGTTGTCTGCTTCTAGACCCCTTTCATTTAGCTGAGCTGCCTTGTCAGGCCTCAGTGGGAGAGGGTGTGCTTAGTCTTATTGGATTTGATGTGCCAGGATGGATTGGTACCCCCTTGGGGACCTCTGAGAAGGAGAGGGGGTAGTTGCAGGAAGGGGTGCATGAAAGTGGGAGGGGAGGAGAAGAGGGAAGTGCTGGGATCAGGCTGTAAGCTGATTAAGTAAAAAATGGTTTTTCAAAAAACAAATTTACTGAGCCATTTCAGAACACAAGCCTAAGCCATGTGCACATCCTTGGTCACTTGCAAGTGGCAGATTTGCCTGAGTAAAACTGGAGACAGACTGAGGCTGGTTCTGCAGAGAACAGGTAGAGAGACCCTTAAGTCTACCATTTCTAAATGCCTGCACTTGGACTTTGTAGCTAACTGTTAGAGAGATTTCTCAGGATGCTCAAAGTCCTGGGTTCAAACACTGGGCAGGTACATCAGCTTTTTTTTTTTTTTTTTAACTTGGGGACTATTGGTGGGAGGTGTAACTAATCCATGGGTCTATGCAATAAACAAGTGAGATGGTCTGTTTAAAATAACTCACCTACTTATCATTCAATGTGGTTTGCTGTTGGGCTACAGTTAAGTGCTAAGCAGAAGTAATTTAAATGGCAAGCCATTGCTTACAGGAATAATCTAAGGAAGAAAAATAAACATCTATTCCACCTGATGAACTTGCTAATGGCCATAGTCAATGACAAGAGATCTAGTGCCTATCTGCTTGGTGGTCTGGGCCTCTGAGATGTGGTACTAGGATCTTGATCCTTGCTTCATTGGTACTCTGAAAGTGCAGGTTCTGCCAGCTTTAAAGTGAGCACATCACAGTACACATCTGTGTGAAACCAGGACTCATTAAGTGTCCTTAATGGGATGGTGACAGTATTATCAATGATAATGATGGCACAGAGGATGCTGGTAGCACTTGGACATCTTTCCTCTCTATCCATATATTTGGGGAGAAAGACACTGCTGGTTTATGTTCTTCTGTGTCACTGAAGTGCCTGGTACCTTTACCATATGCAAGACTACTTGTTGACCTTATTCTCAAGGTAGCTGTGAAGATGATAGGCACATCCCTCCTTGGCCTCTAATTGAAGTGTTGAAGCTTCAAAAAGTAAGCTTATATCATTGGGCCCTGCACAACTTTTATGCTTGTGGGTCATTCTTTAGGGATGACACTGAAGGGAGCAGATGGCTCCCTGATTTGCTCTCCTCTTAGGTAAGTTTACTTTTTTGTGCCAATAGTAATATTCAATTTTTATGCTTTAAAGCCTAACAGTAGTAAATTCAGCTTCAAGATGTTTATGTGCAAGAATGCTTGTGGCTTGCTGCCTTTGCAGACTGGCAAGAAACAGGCTATTATCATTCTATTTTCTATTTGTTACTTAAAAAAAATAAAAAAAAAATGTGAATAGAGGCACCACTTGTTTTTCACCATTTATCCCTCCATCCTTGCATATTTTTTGCTCCTCTATGCCCCAGCACAGAGATTTAACAGGGCTTCTTAGCCACATATAATATGTGTTTGCATGCTCTGTTAAGGCATTTTCTGTATTTATTTCGCAACAGATTCCAATTGTAAATTGGTTGTAGAGACGTCACTGGCTTCCTGCCTGTGACATTTCTGATGGATGGCCCCTATTTATACAGAACAGCATGGCATGTGCAAAGCTACAAGGCTCCATGCCATGCTTAATGGATCAGAAGGAGAGAGCTGGCAGTCCTACTGTGAAGAGAACCATCCGTTTCCTTTCAGTAAGCAGTCAGAGAGGCTTGCAGAGAGGGACCAAGTCTTGGCTCTTCTACAAAACATTCCTGGGTTCCTGAAGACTCAATCTTGCAGCTAACACACAGACATCCTGTGGTTAAGGGCATGGCCATGAGGGCAGAACAACAGGTGTGAACCTCTCCTGGGACCATTTGGTGGTATATGTTTCTATGTCTAGGCTGGTTTGTTTACAGTAAGAGATGGAGATGAGCTGTCTTGTGGGGGTGTCATTCCCCAGTTGGAAAGCTATAAAAATATGCCATAGAGAAGAATGCACACACACACACACACACACACACACACACACACACACACACACACACACACACACCATGTTTTCCCTCACAGTTCTGGAGGTGGAAAGTCCATTAAGTAGGTACTAACAGGTTTTGTGTCTGCTGAGGTTTCTCTTCCTGACAGATAGATGACTTTCTCATGCCTTCACATACTGGAGAGGTGCTGGGGAGGCAGCTCTCTTTTATAAAGGCACTAGTGTAATTTAAGAGGTTATTATTTCTTTTTTTTTTTTTTTTTTGAGGTGATTAGTTCTTATCACCTCTTAGTATCTCTACCAGGCAGGACCATCCCTCTGGTGATTAGTTTCAATAATGGTGGCCTTGGGTTCAGAGGTTAAGAGCACTGGTTAGTCTTCCCTAGGACTAGAATTTGATTTTCAGCATAAACATTGAAGCTCAGAACTGTCTGTAATTCCAGTCCCAGAGAATATGACACTATTTCCTGGCTTCTGAGGGCAACAGGGACACATGTGATACACATGCACACAGGTAGATAGAACACTCATACACAATTATAAGTCAATACATAAATAAATTAAAGATACAGGCTATCTCAGGGAGATTTGTGAGTTTTGTAGGACTGTTTGCTTCTTTATAAATTCAGTAGGTCCAGGCCATGTCACCTGCTTTTCCACCTTCTGACCTTCTTGCCTTGACAGAGGCTATGTATATGCAACCATTGAATATTTTGGTAAACTGATTTCAAGACAGAGGGATGGAGGTGAAGAATGGGAAAGCACTCAGTATCTCACCATTAGGGGTAGTTGGGTAGGTGAGTGGATAGATGCTCTCTTTGTTTTTGTCTTGTTAGAGTCAAAAGCCCAAGAGACCTAAAGAATATGGCATTTAAAAATATTTTTATTATTCTAAAGATTCTTTGACAACAAGACAGGTCAACTCCTAGCAACATCCAGACTGCCTCAACGAAGATGATGAGCATCAAAGAACCTCCTTATGGAGTTGGCTTCAAATGTGGCAAACCAGCCACTGGGAAAAATGTCTTCATTTCTGCCACAGACAGAATTCTGCCTAAAAAAAGGCAAGCTTAGATGCAGGCAAAGTCAATGGTGAAACTCTGGCAAGACAGGGTAAGCAAGTCCTCAATAGTTCCTGCCTGGCAAATATGTCTGTCAGATATATTGAGACAGAAGGCCAAAGATGATGCTCCAATGTTATAGAGAGTGTTGGGTTACTGTTCAGGCAGTAAACTGTCTCAGTCATTTTTTTCTTCATTTTGGAAGCTGCTAACCTAGACGTCCAGTTCACTCAGGTATTTAAGTTTTATTCCTTCTCAAATCTCTGATGGGGTTGAAGACTAGATAGTTTAGTCTTACAATTAAGCATAGTTGGTTAGCGGTTAAGATGTTTTTAGATCAAGATAGATGTTTTAAGTTAATATGGATGAGATATAATAAATATTGATCTTCATTCAGAAATTTAGATCCAACAAGATAGGAAAAATGTTTACTTCAAGTTTGTCAAATACAAATAGCTAAATCATTATGAAGGTAACATTTATATAATTCCTGATTGTCTCATGGTTCTTCCTGTTGTATGTAGTTTATCTTATTCATGTATAATAATATAAGTGTATACATTAAAAAAGAATAACAATGCAATATGTTTAGCATATAATGTATATTGTATAAAACCAATAAAACAAACAAAAAAGAAAAAAAGCCAAAGACAGTACTGATGACCAACTGATTTTTATGAAACACTGCTGGGTAGGAAGGGAAGTTCTTCAGTATGTACCAAAAAGACAAAATCAAAACAGATTAAAACCCCAAAAAATAAAAACAAAAACCTCAAACAAACAAAAAACCTACTACCACCAACCAAAACCTAAAAACATATTTAAGTATATATACTTTTTAATTCTAAAAATTTAAGTTATGTTACTACATGTTTATAAAGAAATGTTTACAAATATATGACTTACATGGTTTTCTGCAACATTTTGAAAGAACAAAATGTCCACTATCAATGGGTCAATTGAAATAAAAATGGCATGGCCAGTCAGTTGATGATTCCTTGTGACTTAGTAAAAATGTCAAAGACAAAATAACATGGACTATATGCAAGATGTTCTTCAGAAACAGAAAGGAAAAAAAATCTATAGGCCACAACATGAATGACACACTGTGCTAAGTACATAAAGCTAGTTGAAACAGAATACATATTGTAAGATTCCATTTATACTATTTGAGCAAAATGGGCAAATCCACTGATGGTGTCTCATTGAAACACGAGTGTACCATGTGTCTTGTTTTCCTTCAGCTGTGATAATAAAACACTATGTCCAAAAGCAACATAGAGAAGAAGGGTTTATTTTATCTTGTGCTTCCAAACCACCACTGAGGGAAGTCAGGGCAGGAACTCAAGGCAGGAATCTAGAGTAGAAACTAAGGAGGAACTAGGACATCAAGTGGTTTGTTCTCATTGCCTGACTGGATTTGGAATTATCAGGAGACACACCTCTGAGCAGGTCTCAATGTTTTTGGGGGCGGGGACTGAAGAGGGAAGACTCACCATAAGTATGGGGAGCACTATGCTGTGCCTTGAGGGTCCCAGACTGAACAAAAAGGGAACATTTCTCTCTGCTTCCTGACTGAATACACAATATGACCACCCACCCAGTACTTCTGTTGCCATTCCTTCCTCTCAACTGCATGCCCAGCAAATCCTTTCTCCCCTCATGTCATCTATCTGGTCATGATAATAAATGCTAATATACACAGTCACATATCTTGAAATGGCACGTGAATGATGCTAGTGTTTTAGGTTAAAGGAAAATATCTTTGAGAGGAGTCTTTAAAATGAAGTGCTTCTGCACAAGTTGGGACTGGCCCCCTCTAACAGCATTTCATTCTCTTTCTGAAACTGGACAGTGTTGTAGACATTGGCCATTCTTCATTTGCTTCCATGACGCATGGTGTACACAGATTTTCACAAGCCCTTTCTATTTTGGTGATGGCTATCTAGAGCTAAAGAGACTTGGAGCCTTGAGTGAAGGGAGATTTCATGCTATGCCTAGAAAAACCTGGCAACTATGTTGGGAGACGTGCCAGCCCTCAAGATGTTTGGAAGCACAAATAAAGTCACCTATAGTTTTATGGACCAGATTGTTCTGTATTAGGTTACAACTCAAAGACCACTGTGCCTGAAAGCTAAGTCTTTGGTATAAGCCATGCATATGTACATATGTTTATAAAATTGGTATTTACTTCTTTATAATTTCCAATATTGTAGAAATCATTTGTAACTGGTTTCTTCTATAATTTCAAAATTTTTGTTAATTTGCTTTTGGGATCAAACTAGCTTTCCACAGCACTAATATTTTTGATAGGATGGAACAGGGAAATGATAAGTTTAGACAATGTTTTAGGCAGCCTTCTATGCTTGCATTCTACTTTAAGTGCTTTGGGGCATTTAGGACTTGGGTCTGTTTTTAATCCTCTATATGAGTGGTTCTCAACCTGTGAGTTGTGACTCCTTTAGGGGTGAAGTGACCCTTTCACAGGGGATGCATATCAGATTTCCTATATATCAGATATTCATAATACAATTTGTAATAGTATCAACACTACAGTTATGAAGTAGCAACAAAAATAATTTTATGGGTGGGAAGTCACCATAACATGAGGAAGTGCGTTAAAGGGTTGCAGCATTAGGAAGGTTGATAGCTTCTAAGGCATAACAGTTTGTGAATAAAAAAATCCAGAGAAGTCATTAGTCACCATACGCAGTGAGCCGCGGAACTTGGAACTTGATTAAGGGCAGTTGTGGGAAGAGTTTGGTAGAGGCAGTACAGAGAGAACAGGAATGGAAGAAGCAGGAAGTGGCACCCTCTTTGCAGTTTTGTTATGGATTAGTTGTTAGTCTGTTTTCTCTCCTGTTGGCTGGGGTACTTTAGAGAAAAGAGCCACATCAGTTTCAGTCCTGTCACAGACTAATCATGTCCCTCTGGGAATTCGCAAAACTTCAATGAGTCTTCTTATGTAAAAAGGAAAAGAGACTGCATCCCTTGTGGGCTGTCACAAAGATCAGATGTAACAGTGAATTCCACGTGCACTGCAGTTGAAAGGTTGTGTATTAGTGGGATTTTAGTATGCAGGTGTTCCTGCACAGAAAACAGTCCCCTGATGTGTGATGCTGGAGGAATAGCTTCAGAACTGTTTTCTCTGACCTACCCTGCCCATCTCTGGGTCAGCTTTGATCTTCCTTCTCCTTGGGAGTATAGCATTCCTTGAGGGTCTGTGTCCATGTAGAGACTGGTCTGTAAAACATGCTCATCTGCCTTCATGCCTGCCTGCTGGATACCATTAGCAAGGGAGATTAAGCTTATTGCATGGAGGAAGACACTGGACTTCAAACAGAACACCTAGAGTCCAGCGACATTACCCTCTGGCTTATCTGTTTCTCTGAAAATCAGTTACTGATTCTCTACAAATTTCCATAGCTCCCCAATACCCTAGTCTCCTGTGAGACAGGCATTTAAGCTTCAACCATGGTGTGCATTCTGATGCCGTGAATTTTGTTTTTTGATGGCTCGCAGGCATAGTTGCATATTTGTAACTTTGTATGGCCTTTCTTCTGTCAGCCTGTCTATTGGCAGTTTGTTTTAGCAGGCTCAATTAGTAAGCCCTCAGAGGGAAACTCTGATGTTCCTTTGCAGGCAATCTCATGACACTGTCTTAGTGGTCCCTGGGGTTCTGATTGTGTGTTTTGTGGCACATGTTGGTTCCTGTCTTCTGAATTCATGTGTTTATCACATGAGAAGTGTGGCTTGAACTCAGCTGCAGTCCAGAGACCTGTGATTTGTGGTTTCCAGTTATTTCTCCTCACCTGCGTGGCCTTCAGTGCAATTTGGTTGCTTTCATGAAATGAAAGCTCTTGGCACTTCTCCAAGGCTCCTGTCCTCTTCAGTGAAAATCAGTTTCTGAATCCTTTCCCAGCTCCCCCTAGACCTCCTGTGCCTTCTCACACTACACAGTACATGGAGGTGCAGCTTGTGTGCAGACCGGCTCAGGGTCAAACACCTACCTCTGGAGGACATCTGTCTATAGACACTTTCACATTTCTTTCTAGATACAATCCCTGTCCTAGGGTATGCTTGTCCTTGTAATTCCCTAATGTACTTTATCAAGTTTATCACCTGAAGTCCAGCATCACATATGTCCCTAAGAAGTGCCCGAGTTGCATTTCAATTAGTAGGCTGGTATTTTTTGAAAGAGAATTCCTCCTCCTCCTCCTCCTCCTCCTCCTCCTCCTCCTCCTTCTTGACAATCTCATAGATGTGTGCAGTGTATTATCGTTATGTTCACATAACTCTTATCCATTCCTACTCATGATCCCCTTCTTTTTCTCACCTAGGCTTCTCCTATTATATACCCCTATACCCCCTCAGTGTGTGTGTGTGTGTGTGTGTGTGTGTGTGTGTGTGTGTGTGTCTCACTAAGCCTAATTATAATTTCTTGAAAGGGCCTATTTACTGGAACATGGACAACTTGCCAGTAGTTATGTGACTGAAGAAAAAGGACCCTCATCTCAATAACCATTAACTGCCAAAACCTCCTCCGTCTTGTGTGGCAGCCTCACGAGCCCCTCCTCCACTCGTGATGGAATGTTGACCAGGATAATCTCATTAAGGCCTTGTTGTTGCAGCCATAGCTGGTATGTTTTTGAAATTGCCATGGCCATGCCCTGTTCATCCTCAAAAGAGCATCTCACAGTGTCCCTGACCACCATCTCTGTAATTGTTTCCTGGTTATCTTTTTTTTTCTTTTTATTAATTTATTCTTGTTACATCTCAACGGTTATCCCATCCCTTGTATCCTCCCATTCTTCCCTCCCTCCCATTTTCCCCTTACTCCTCTCCCCTATGACTGTGTATAAGAGGGACCTCCTCCCCCTGTATATGTTCATAGGGTATCAAGTCTCTTCCTGCTATCCTTCCTCTGAGTGCCACCAGGTCTCCCCCTCCAGGGGACATGGTCAAATATGAGGCACCAGAGTACGTGTGAAAGTCATACTCCACTCTCCACTCAACTGTGGAGAATGTCCTGTCCATTGGCTAGATCTGGGTAGGGGTTTAAAGTTTATGGCCTGTATTATCCTTGGCTGGTGCCATAGTTTGAGTGGGACCCCTGGGACCAAATCTGCCTATCATAATGTAATGTTCCTCTAAGCTCTGGGGAGCTGGGATCTAGGAAACAATTTTGTGATGTGCTCCATGATGCAGAGGTTCTGGGGTGAAATGCATTTGTTTTCACCCCCAACTCATGCTAGTCTTGAATATTTTGTAGATTCTTCATACAGAGCTAATTAGAAGCGTTCCAAGCTCTGCCTTTTATCTGTTGCCCACTGTGTGATCTTTCTCTTGCCTTGCTCTCATTTTCTTGTGAAAATCTTATTATCTATATGACAAATGCATTATCCCATGTGATCCAGAGACATTAAGGAGGCCCTGAAATTGTCCTACACACTTCTCCTCGCCTTATAATTCTTTTATTCTCACTCTTAAGATTGGAGAACTTATGCTGCTCTGTTTTCAAATTCACCAATAATTTTGTCATTTGGGGATGCAGAATTCAGACAGGCTCTTATATAGCCCAGCTGGCCTAAAGTTTACTGGGAGTAGTTGAGGATGACCCTGAACTTGTAATCCTCCTGTCTCTACCACCTACATTTTTGCTGTGCCATCATGTGCTTTTAATTGTAGAGTTGCCTTCAGGTTTCCTATATGTATAGTTTGCATTTCTTTTTGGAAATTCCCCATCTTTTCACTCATTTAGATTACATTTTCTTTTACTTCAACAGACATATTTTTAATAGTTTCTTTAAGACTTTAGTCCACTAAATTTGTATTAGTTTAGGTTTGTTTTTCAAACTGAACTTGCATGTAGCTTTGTTCTTGAGCAATGCGACGGTGGTCCTCTTTCCTAATTCTTTGATTGTCAAAAACTTTAGAATTGGAGGATGGGGGAGGGAGTGTGAGGGAGGACTGGGAGGAGAGAAGAGAGTGGGGCTGTGATAGGGATGTAGAGTGGATAAATAAATAAGTTAATGAAGAAAATGACGAATTGGGTTGAGGGTTTGTTTTGCCCCATTTGAAGTGGTACCTTGAGCTTTTTGGGGGGTTTTACTCTTTAAACATCGATCTGTGAAAAACTTACTGTATTATTTCAGCTCTATTATTTTGAGAGACTCATTTGCTAAATTATCTCTGTTTTAGATTTTCAGGCTTCAGTTTCAGGGTCTGCAATGGAGCGCAGGTGTTACTTCCTGGTTTCAAAGCCCAACCAGGGCTTTTCTCTTGTTTCAGCTGACAGAAAGCTGCGCGTCACTCTAGGCCCCATCTTATTGGGTCAGAATTTTAGCTCATTGGGCCCTGCTGTATCTCTGGTATCTTCCTTCCACTCTGCGGATTAATAAGCCTGCCAGACTTTTGCACGAGAAGCCCAGATACCAGCCAGAGACTGGAAAGTCACTTTCCCATCTTACATCACTCATCATTTTTACATCCAAAACCCTCCTCCAAAAGCCCAGCCATATTACTTTCTCTCTAGTACAGCCCCTAAGTCAGGCTTGGAGTATAGTCTAGTCAAGGAGGTTGCTCCCTCTCAAGGATCCAGGAGAAATATGAGACTCATCTGGGAATTTTCCTCACTCAGAAGTTTCAGCCCTGTGGTGCCTATTCCCTCAATGTAGAGACTGGGGGACCATTTATGGCTGCAAGGCAAATCTGATGTCAATTGTACTCTCCTAGCAGAGGCTTAAAACTGATCATTTGGTAATGGCCTTGCTCTTGTGTGCCCTGTGGCTCTTTCTAGTGGAATGGTGTGGTTTCTGCCTTCAACCCAGCTAAGCTCAGGGGACGAATGTCAAGTTTCTATCTTTAAGAATTTTGGGGGGCTCAAATTCAATTCCAGTAAAAGTTGAGTGCAGGAAATAGAAATCAATTCAAGTATTTTAAGCAGAAAGGAATTCAGTGCTCACAAAATCACCATGTTGACTCACTCCCAAATCATGATAAAATTGATTCTCAGGAAAGCTTCTATTTTTGAGGCTGCCAGGGGAGCTATTCTGGATTCAAGGGCTTTTTGCTTCCAGTTCAAATGCCTACTAGATAATGAGAAACTGGAAAACAAAGCCTAAGATGTATGGCAAAACATCTTATCCTAAAATCTTCCTTAGCAGCTCAATACTGTGTCTCCACATTTCATATCTCACTGGGATTCATGTAATGAGTGCAATCTAATTTACGTTCAGACCTTAGCTGCAAGGGAGCCAGTATAGTTTTCTAGACTCCTATGGAAAGGGTTATAAGATAGAGTTTGAATGGCTGATCTATGGTTTCAAATAAACATTCTCTGCCTAGAATTCCTTCTTCATCCTTCTAGACCCATCTTCAATGTCACTTTCTCCTCTAGATTCACTTGGTAATTTGATGTCATAGGTTTCATATACACACATTAAAATGTGTTTTTTTTACAAATGGTTTTATAATTGTTTGTGTTTTCTGTTTCCTCTCATGGAGTGGGGATGTCCTTGGGGCTGGCAATACTGATGTAGGTGTCCCCTTTTCGCCCACAATCTTCTAGCTGAGCAGCTGACATATATTACTAATGCATAGATGACATATATGCATATAGTGACATATATCACTTAATACATGTTTATTGAATGAATGAATAACTGAATGAATGAATGAATGAATGGTGTCAATGATATACTTTCAAATCCTATAACATGAAAGGATGCCCCAAAGGTAGACTGACTTTCAACTGAGGCCGACTTTGCCTCACCCCACTTTCTGATTCTTCTTATGTGAAAAAAAACCAGTAAAGATTGAAAACTTTTCACTCGAGTAGTTATCTGGAGCTAGGAGGAGGAGATAAATGACACAGTGGATGGATTCCAAAGGAACTTCTAAGACAGTCAGTCACAGTGGCTGTGTGTAATTGCAGTCTCAGGCCCTGGGGGCCCCTTCATAGGCCTGGATCTAGGCATTCAGAAGGTATGTAATAAGTCAGTCAGCACCTGACGATTTTTTATCTGTGAGCTGGGAGAGGAAATACTCTCCTGGGAGGAATCCATGAATGTGCCAAGCAAATGGCTTTGCTTGCAGTGGCTGAGATAGATGGTCTGCCTCACCTAGGCAAACACCTCTCTCCCCACCACAGCCCTTCTCACTCCCTGGCTCATCGTTAGATCCAGTCCATTAACTGCCTCCTAGAACTCTGGAATTGTGCTTGGGCAGGTTTCAAGTCCCAGGCAGCTCATTGGAATGAAGGCCTGTCCCTGTGTGCCATGGGAACCTTGTCTGACTGTGCATACTGCTGGGTGCCTTTTCTCTATTCTACCAATGACTTACACAGCATCCTAATGTGGAGAGGTACCTGGGGGACCTGGGACTCTTGCCTGCCCTCCCATAGATGGTGTCCAATGGTAAAGCACGTAGATACTTTTTGCCAGGATGACACATTCACCTAACCTACTTACAGTGCAGATAACCTGAAAAGTGAGAGCAACAGATACCGGGAGTTTGTCACTGTGGCTTTTTGTTTTGTAGCCCTGGCTTTTGGGTCTCCTGAAGTGGGACAGTTAATTGAAAATGATGACACCTATGTGTCTATGAGAAAGCCAGGACTTTCCAGTGTCCACAGTAGTTTTGGGTCATTTACACTTCTGTCACTTGGCTCCATTCGGTGATACTGGTGTTGGGAGAGAGGCTTCTCAGGGTGAAAAAAAAAAAAGTATTCTTTGGTCCTGATTTAGCTTTAAGTCTAAGAGCAGAGGTAGCTGGCTATGATATTTGTTTTCAACACTTTGTTCTCAACGAATCTTGGATACCATCTTTAAGCTGCCGTAGCTGTGTTACACAAATGACAGGAGGAATAGGCTGATGTGCTGGGGCTCAACTTTTCATAGGGCTCAACTGGACCGTTCAGCAGGTGAAGGGCATTTCCAGGCTCATTTGCCCTGGGCTCATACAGCTGGTTGCTGTGGTCATCCTTTTCTCTCCAGTGAAACCAGCACCTTTGACATCTTTATTGCCTCCTTCCTGAGACATAAACTCAGAGAGGCACCTCAGCAGGCAGCACCATCAAACTGGAGGTCTTAGGCTCCCTGATCAACAACAGACACAAAGAAGGTGGGTTGTTTCTCAGAGGACATTTTTTTTTTAAAGTGAATGAAATATGAGGGTTCCTCTCTTGTCTAAATAGATGTTCAAATGGATTTTCAAAGTTACCTCAGCCCAACATCCATACAGTGGTTACACTTTTCAATTATCTTATTTCCCATTTATTTTTTTCAGTGTGTGTGTGTGTGTGTGTGTGTGTGTGTGTGTGTGTGTGTGCACATGCGCATGTGATAAACAGAGGAAAATAGATGATTGTGGGGGGCATACATAAATGGTTCAAGGGCTGCAGGATCAACAAAACAGGTGCATTTCAATTTGTATGTAGTCACTATAGTGGGAAGCACCTGAACAGCCAGGGAGCACCTTAGGTAGGTCTTCAAAGTGGGATGCAAAAGGGTAATGGGACAGGAGAAGCAGGATGGGGAGGGGTTTGTGGGAGTAGCAGAGAACTCTGACAAGGATCCAGCAAGTAGCAACATCATGAATGGAGAGGTATAATGTGTTCATGTTAGCGTGTGTTGCTGTTATGTATTGAGAAGAGCTGAGGTGAGCAGACAGGCAGCACATGACTCAGGACCTACAGCACCACGTTTGGGGACCAAGTTCATGAAGAGAAGAAACACAACTCTCAGGCTGGTATTTATGCAAAAGGAAAGGGTCTCAATGATGCTCACAGAGAGGTCCAAGGTCAGTGGTTGATGCTCAGCTTTGGAACTAGAAAGCTTGCCTCAAAGGTGACACTAGCTATCTCCTACTGACCATGAGCTCTGAGCAAGTTATGTCTTCTGGTCTCTGATTTCATCTTTTCTGTCTATGTGGAGGGTGACTGATGATCATTTGGGGAAGGGAAGAAGCCATGCCTCCTGGTGAGGAAGTCTGGCGGGGGGGATGAGAAGGTAAGGAAATAGCATTAGAAAGTTGAACCATTGTTCCAATAGTTCAGTGGAGGTCATGGTCACGCTGCAGGCAAGAGGCAATCATGGCGGTGGCTAGAATGATGGAAACTGGGCATCAGTCTGCAGGAAGGTCAGAGTGACAGAGCTGGAGGCTGTACTTTGGGGAGGATGGCTGGAGCCCACAGGCCACGAACTCTCTGGGTTTTCTCTGTCTCCATGCTACAGTGACTGATTCCTGCTTTGTTTCTCCCTGGGCATAGAAAAAGCATTCCTTTTGCCTGCCAAGGGTTGGTTAATGAAAACTAGCGTAAGGGCTCACTCTCTTAATTAAACACAGAAACCTCTCATCATGGGATGCTGCCGTTCCTGCAGCTGCTCTCCCTAAGTTCAGGGGCTCTTTCTGTAATGGTAGACACTCAATAAAGCCACACCATGTGGATTTCCTGCCCTCAGGCTTAACCTGGCTCTGGCTACTGTGGTGCGATGCTGACAACAGCTCAACTTTCACACTGACCTGCTTCATTTCAGGCCAAACATCACTGTGCAGCCTCCAAAGAACCGTGCCCACTTCCCTGCGGTGCTGCTGAGACCCGGAGCACTAGAGCAGACCCTCGTACCTAAAGGTATTGCTACCAGCCTCTGTCTTCCAGCTGAGGTTCTCTCGTATGAGGTGACACAGCACAGCTGTGAACAGGGCTGATCCTGAGCTCACTGCCTGGCTTTGAGGACTGGGTATCTCCTCCTTCTTGCAGTCTAGCCTCAGGGAAGCTATCCAGAATCTTCATGCCTCAGTTCTTTTCATTAGATTTTCTCATTAATATGCTGTGAAAGAAAGGAAGGAAGGGAGGAAGGAGGGCAGCAAGGAAGGGAGGGAGGGAGGGAAGGAGGGAGGAAGGAAGGAAGGAAGAAAGAAAGAAAGAAAGAAAGAAAGAAAGAAAGAAAGAAAGATTTAGCTCATGAAAACTCTTTGGGACAGAAGGTGGCACACAGTAGGCACTTTATACTCTGCAGCATCCAGGAAGTACTTTCTGTCAGGCTCATTAAAATGGCTCATTAAAATGATATTTATTAATTGATTGAGCAAAGTTACTTACCTTCTTGGTTAGTGCATCAAATTAAAAAAAAAAAAAGTCTCCCTCTGCAGAATCCTACTCGATTTAGTATTTGACAACTCAGCAATAGTAAAAACAGCAAGGAGAAAAACCTTCTTTCAGCTGAGCAAGGTCCTTGAAGGGCAGCACAGCACTCCCTCCCCCAAGGCCTGGTAGCTGTCATAGTTCTCAGGGCATCAGCAAAGTTCTGCTTCCCTCCAAGCCCCTGGTCAGTCTTTAATCTCCACGCCCTCTCCCATTGGGCAGGAACATGTATGGCTAGGAGAAATCTTTGAGAAGCAAATAAGGTCTCAAGAAGAACACTAGGAGGACAAACAGATGAAGAACCGTGGCTGCTTCTGCAGGAGAAGTTCATTTCGAAGTTTCTGTCTTGGGATAAATCCCCGCCCCCTGTGCCCCACCTCTAGAAGCTCTCATGACATCTGAATCCCCAGCCACCATCCAGGGCATCTGGATGTAGTTTTGTCTGACTACGTGAAGGCTGAGAAACCTTAAATATGGACTAGTTCAAATAATAAAATAGAACAATTGTATCAATATATATTAATATATGTATATATATTATATACATAAGAAGCTCATGTATACATAGGTGTGTGTTTATTTCTCTCTTTTGAATTATTAAAACAAATGTTTCTAGTTTGGGATTTTGATTGGCTGAGGCTATAGGAAGTGAGGCTGAGGACAAGAGCATCCTACTGTATATCCATGTGGACATACCCACTTCTGCAAGTTTTCTTCTATCACCCCCTGGACATCCTGCCATGCCTCTGCTGTTTGGTATGGACCATCCTTTCTTTTCATGATTCCAGGAGCTGCCTTATTGGGATCTTCAGCATTTTCTAGGTCTTGCTTGGAGTGACTCCAGCACCCCATAAGAGCTGTTCATGATCCTCACAATTGGATCTCTCCAGGCTTGTGCACTGTGTGCACTCTGTGGTGGGGTATCACCTGTAGTCTATTTCAGAGCACGTTCACCAGAACTTTTACCTCTCTTACAGAACTGGCAGCTCTCAGACAGGTTGCATTGTATTTGAGCGTGGGCCATCGGGGGAGATGGGGTCACACCCAGAAGGGCGTGCTTGTGCTGTATGAAGAGGACGCTGCATTGTCTAAGTCTGAGGTTAGTGCTAGCTCTGCACAGAGAGGGCCTGGCCATTTCATAAGGCCAAGAGTGTCTCTCCTTTATGTAGCTGTCAACCATTTCATGCACCAGAGGCCACTTAGTTTGGACTTTGGATTAGGTTGGAACTTAGCTACTCTGAAATGCCTACCTTGAGCCTGGTCCTCAATTCCCTCTGTCCTTTCACTAAAGGGCTCTTCCTGTGCCTCTGAGGAAGCTCTCTAGTTCTCACACTCACCTCTGAACTGTTGTTTGGTTACCCTCAGGTGCTGTTTACCTTTTCCAGTGCATCCATCACATCTTACGTAGGCATTCAACTCCAATGTCTTTCCAGCAACTATTTTGCTGTCAGTGACTATTCTCAAAGATGGACGTGGCCCATAAGCCGATGTGTGTTTTTCTCTACATCCTATCCCAGTCTGTAGTCAATGGTAGCTTTAGCACTCATGATGCTAGTTTGCAGGGGTTATGTGTCAGTCCTGCCAGTATTGGGATGTTGTACCAGCTTGATAGACTTAGCCTCATGTTGCCTTTTAATTTACACTCCTGCACTACTCAATCATCCAGTACCACAGGCAGGGCTTCCGGGGACACACAGCCCAGTAGAGATAATTACTCAGGGTTCCTTAAGAAATGATAGGGCTGTCAATGTCTAGGAAGGAATGGAGAAAAGGTCACAGATGGAAACCTCAGGCTGTGAGGCAGCCTTATTCCCTGGTGCCCCCCACGCTGAACTGGCTTAGTTCACGTGGTACTGAACTGGGGAAATGGGTTGAGCTTTCATACACCAGTGCCAGCCATTCTCTGACGAGCATCTCTCTGGGAGATAAGCCAGATCATGAATGAAGTCACTCTTGTCATCCAAAAAAAATCTCACGCAGCTATTCAATATTGAGTTTAACATAATCAAAATTAAATAAATGAGATGCTGAGTTTTCAGGTGGCACTGGCCACATTTCAAGTGCTTTGTGGCCTCCTAGCTCATGTTAAATGGCACTCACGTGGGCTCGCCTATTACCGCAGGAAGTTTGATTAAATAGACGCAACTTACCACATGTAGGATTTAGACTTTGTAAGAGATGATCTGTTTGAGGTGTTCCCCAGTCATAGGGCTTTGTCTTTCAGGGTTGTGAAAACCTGAAGTGTGTGACTGAACAAACTCTTGAGCGAACTCCATTTTCGTTCCTCATGAACCTCCCGAACTTCTGAGAAGAACCTCAGATCCTCTGTGCCTATGCTCCTATCAGCCAGTGCAATGAGGTGAGAAGTGACAGAATACATGTCCCTCTCCTTAAGATCTTGTTCCCTAGCCTCTCAATGGCCAATTTCCCAATGATTTTAGTTTGTTTTTCTCTAAGTGATCCACGCTTTCCCAATTTTGCCTTGATTTGCTTCTTGGTAGGTGCATACATTTGCAATGGATTGGCTTGGCACTGCATGGATTTGCTATATGGTGTTGCCTACGTAAGAACAAAAATGCAGCTCAATTTGTCTACAATGCTATTAGGGTATTTGGCCTGCACTAACAAAATATCATAGACAGGGTAGCGTAAGAACAACAAAAATTTAATTCTCATAACTCTGGGGACAAGAAGTCTAAGATAGAGTCAGGTCTGGTGTCTGGGGAGAGCCTGTTAGCATAGATGGTACATTCTTCCTGTGCCTAACAGGGTGTAAACAGCAATGGGGGGGGTCATTCTCTGGAATCTCTTCAATAAGGTCTGCCTGCATGACTTATTTGCCTCCCTGAGGCTCTGTTTCCTAGACATGACCTTGAGAATTAAGGCTTCAACATATGGACTTTGGGGACACACATTCAGACTAAAGTATATGTGGCATTTGTCATGGTTTTCTTTCTTGCTCCGTCATGCTGCTTTGTTTTCCCACTGTTTGAAGCTCTGCATTTGTCCTTATTTTTTTATCCTTCAAATCTCCTCTGGTTAAAATGACTTATAGCTTTATTGTCTATCTGCTAAAAATACCCAGAGTGCATACTTAAAAAATAGCAGAGGAGATGGAGAGAGGGCTCAATGGTATGAAGCCTCTCTTTACAAGCAGAGGGACATGGATATGAATCCTAGAGCTGATGTAAACCTTTGGCATGGCCACATACCCCTGAACCACACTGCTATAGCGATGCAGACAGGGGGATCACTGGGGCTTGCTAGATTCCAGCCTGTCTCTGGGTCAAGTGAAGAACATTGTCTCAAGAAGAAGGCCTCCAAGAGTGATGGGGTAGAGTATCTCACATTCTCCTTTGGTCTACACACACACACACACACACACACACACACACACACACACACACACTTGCATTCACATGTGTGCACACACAGCATTACATACCTGCTCATATGTATGCACACATCCACCATGCACATATGTATATACAAAATAAAATAGCAAGTGTGGCCCATGTTCTGTGTTACCATAGCATCACACAATTCTTCAGTCACAACACGTTGGTTGGTTGTGGTAATATCTGAGCAGTATGTGACTTCCTTGAGTAGGCCATGAGGTAATAGTGCACTCTCAGTTGTGATTGTTGCTCTAGAGGTCAAAGATACTCTTGATAGGAGGGCGGAAGCCAGGTTCAGCTGAATCCCAAGTACCAAAGTATTCATAAAACACAGTGGAAAAATAACTGAAATGATTCTGCAATGCAGCAGCGATGGAAAGTTCTTACCCATAATCCCATGTGTGCAGCTGGGAAAGGTTATTTGTGCCTTTGATTCTTGACTGTATTCACACTGACTGTGGTCTGGTTGCCTTGCTGAACCCCTGGGGAGATCAAGAGGCCAAGTCTAAAATATTGCTTTAGAAAACATGGCTTAAGGGCATTATGTATGCTCCGGGTTTTAGGTGGGGTAATAACTGCTAGAAAGGCGCTGCAGTATTCTACACAGGGAAGTAAAGAGGCCCTTATTTAAATTTGGGATCTGCTGCTGCAGGGCTGAGCAAGCTTCCTCTTAGATGTCCATGGGTTTGTTTTTATCATCAATCTATTGCTCGGTTCATCCCCTGCAGAACCAAAGCGGAGCCCTTGCAAAGCAGCTCCTTCTTGGTTCAGCTTTCAGCAGGAGGAAGTGCAGGGCAGGGATTGGAGCCTGCTTTTCAACAACTGAAGACAGAAGATGTGTGGCCAGGTGAGGCCTTGATGGAAAGGTCATAGTTAAGAGTGTGAAGGTAGAGGTGGGAGGACCTTCCCTGCAAGCCTGGGGAGGTGAGGCAGCACATTGGGGTGTGTTTGATAAGAAAAGGTCTAGGGGAGGGGTAGAGGGAAGACAGAAGAGAAGTGGATAGGAAGCTTCCAGAGGCGGGGCTTCCTACTACAGCTCTTAGAGGTTGCAGTGAATGTGGAGGTTTGATTAACTAGTGACGGAGTTGCTGTCAGGTTTTAGGCAGACATGGGGTATGTTAGAAGATCCATTGTGAAGACTTGGGGCCATAGCTATTGGAAGTGGAGGTGTCTATTGGGATGTGGTGGACTTTTCTGGACAGTTTTAAAGGCTAGGTATGTTGATTTTAGTGGAAGGAAGGGAAAACAAGAAGCCCCAGGGAGGACTGAAACTCTTTATCTTGAATGGCTGGAGGGACAGTTACCATTTACAGAAACAATGGAAACCGTAGAGAAGCCAGGCCTGGTTGTGAAGATCTGGGATGTAGTTCTGAATACGCTGTGTTTGCACTGTCTGTACAGGTCTGGTGACAAGGTGAATAATACTCTGGTCTACACAGTCTTCTGTAGCCTGAACTTAACACACAACAGAGTGGAGTTTTCTTTCTGGTTCTACAACATGCACACTGAGAATACTGATGAGCCTTAGCTCAGCTTGTATCCTGTACCTATATTTCTTCATCAGAAAAATTGCAATAACATGATAATCACATTTTCTGCTCTCTCATTACACTTTTAGAGAATCAATGCGTGTAAAAGGGCATTATTACTAATTCATGAAAATGTTGGATTTGGCCCAAGGTTCATAGAGAAAATTACTTGTACCTATGGGGGTAAGCTTTGGATACCAGGAGCTGAGAGGGGGTTGGCGGAGAAGAGAAACACTGAGCAAATGAGTCCGCTTTTCTCCTTGTTTCTCCACCTTCATCTCAAACCACTGTATCTACTCATCGTGATAGCAATATTTTCTAATTAGACAATTCTGAAGTCTCAGAAAGCAACCCGTGAGTGGCTAAGAGACCTGTGGAAACTCTCATTGGGTCTGGGAGGATAGAAGATACCGCCTTTAGCTGACGATGACCTCCTCTGAGCCCAGTTCTAAGCCGAGTGTTGCTGACGATGAGAAAGAAACACTAGGCAATTACCAAGCATAGATTTTCAATAACTCATAAAACAACAATAACAATGATATAGGTACCTCAGAAATACCTTCCAGTCCTGGCTAGATGCATCCCGACAGACAATGCTGTGTCTCAGATGGTACACATCTTCATGGATGTATTGTTAAAATTGAAAAATATGAGATATCTCAAATTTAGAGAAAGTAAAGGTTTGTGTGTTACCAACCTTGTTTGTTCTATGTTTTTTTTAAAAATATATGCTCATGTTTGCTACATTTTATATTCTAAACATTTACATTTTGTTTGTGTGAGCTATGTGTGATATATACCCATGTGTGTGTATACACTATGCACACATGGAGGCCAGCAGAGAGTGTCGAGTATCCTGCTCCATCATGCCCACTTTTTCAAGGTAGGGTCTCTCTATGATCCTGGAGCTAGGCTGGTGGCCAGCAAGCTGAGCAATCCTCCTGTCTTCGTTCCCCACACCCCTCAGGGCTGGGGATGCAGGTGTAGTTACATTGGCCTGTTATGTAGGTGCTGGGGATTTGAACTCAGGTTCTTATGCTTACTCAGCAAGCACTCTTACCCAGTGAGCCATCTCCCCACCATCCACATTTTGTATTTTATTCAGCTTAGTTGCTTTAACAAATGGCCATAGGATGATTGGCTCAGACTTAACTTTCCACAGTTCTAGAGACTAGAAGTCGTTGGGCAGAGGTTTGACATGGCAAGGTGCTGATAGGGTGGGGTGAGGGTCACTTCTACATGACAGACTTCTATCCTTAAATGGAAGAAGGTATGGGGGACAGGGCAGTCTCCTACCAGAGCCCAAATACTGTTGTAGCCATGTTGGGGTATGTGAACATTCAGTCTCTAACTCTGCTGATTTGGCCTATTGTTCCTTAATAGCCTTAACGGATTTTATTTATATGACATTAAATTCATCCATTTTGAGGATACAATTCAATTACATTTAGTAACTTTGCCAAGTGTTGCAGCCATTACCATAAATCAATTTCAAAACATTTTTTATCCACACAACAAGATCACGTGTGTCTATATTAATCCCTGTTTCCACCCGCAGCTCCAAGCAACCAGTAACTTACTTTCTGATTCTGTATATTTTCTCACTCTTGCATTTATGTATGGAATGACATAATATGTGCCTTTTAAAAAATCTGGCTTATTTCACTTAGTGTCATGAAATGTGCCAAATATGATGCTGTGGCATGCATCATTACTTAGTTTTAAAGTTTAAAAAAATTAATTTATTTCTTATGTGTGTATAGTCATGCATGGCAAGATGATATGGGGAGTCTGGAGGACCAGCTGTGGGAAAGAGTCAGCTTTTTTTCAAATTTTATTTTTATTTTTATTTTTCACAGATTTTACCTTCTGTCAGTTAGCCATCCAAATGTGACGTTGAAAACAGTATCAATCACCCTAAGTATGGACATTAGGAAAGCAGGTTGATGGTGGCTCACTTCAACACTCTAAGCATAAGGCACCAAGATACACAAAGAGACGGCTGCAGCTGAAAGCCATGAACAGAACAGAGATGGCCAACACAATGAAGTCGGACATCAGTACTCCTGCTGCAAAGAGCAGCAAAGACGGGTCTCTGTCCATCCTTTGGTCAATAGTGAATAGGGAGATGCCTGCTTACAGTCTTCTCTTGGAGTTCCATGGTCATGATTCTCCTCTGTACGTGAATGGTCCTCTTTAAGAGTAATTGGATGCATCAAAGCACCACAAACATTGAGATTCAGAATGAACGCTCTAAGAGTGAGCAGTGCTTCTTGCCAGGAAAACTGTTCAACGAGGAGCTGAATGACAGGAGCCAGGATGAAGGTGCCACTGCCACTGCCCGACAGGGCAATCCCGTAAGCGAGGGCTTTCCACCTGCTGAAATACTTGTTGACCATAGCAATTGCCGGAGAGTAACAAAAGTGCAAATCCAAGACCTGTAAGAACTCCCAGAGTGAAGTAGAGTTGTTTCAGGCTGGTGGCAAATGAGCCCAGGATGAAACCAGTAGATGCCAGCAATCCTCCCAGCATGATCCCTACTTGACAGGATAATTGGTTACTGACAACCATCCCAAGTAGAGCACAGAGCCTTGTCATACAGTCTGTGACGGAATGGATCCATGCTGTTTGTGAATAATCCTGAACAAAGTACCTCTGAAACTCACCCCCCCCCCCAATGGAGGTACATCAAAGTCAGAATCGCTGCCTCTGCAGTCCTTGAGGGTTTGGTAGGATTCGTTAACAAAAATGTAGAAACAAAACACTACTAGTATCATCACTTTCAATCAAAACTGCTTTCTTAAGGATAATCTGACTCAACATATCAACAAGCTTGCTGTCTTGATCTCACCAATGCTCTACCACTGCCCTAGCTATGCTAAGACAGCTTAAGAACTGACTCACAGACTGGATAGCTCACTAGTTAAAATCACTGTCATATACCTGGACTAATCCTGTAATGTGGTAGAAATGACCTCATGAAAATGATTTGAAAGCATGACAACAAGCACAAGGTAAGTGCTCAGTAAAGGTAGCAGTCATTAAAACAAAACAAAACAAAACAAACAAACAAACAAAAAAACCAACTGTTCCTAAAAGAATTTGAAAAAGCTACAGAACTCCAATGAACTCCAGACATTTATTTCAACTAAGTTGATTTGGAAATCTAGGCAAAAAACTAAATCTTAGACCTGTGATATTGTTTAGTATGAATATTTAAGTCAAAATTTTGTTCCTTTTTTCTTCTTATTATTTTATATTTTACATATGCATTTATATTATCACACATATATACAATAGATCAACTATAGCAAGAAGAATTATGACACAATCAGGAATTATATAAATGTTACATTCTTAGTGTTTTGGCTATTTGTATTTGACATCCTTGAAGAAGACAAGGAAAGAATGAGATTTATTCTTTCCATCATGTGGGTTCTAGGGATTTGTCAAGTTTGGTGACAAGTGCCTTTATTCAATGAGCCATCTCATGGGTCCCCACTTTATCACTCCTTATGGCTAAGTATTGTTCAGTTTGGTAGACATGTTACACTTTGGTGATTTGCTCTGCAGTTAATGGACAGTTAGCTTACTTGTAAATTAAAAAAATTTTTTTTATTAATTTATTCTTGTTACATCTCAATGGTTATACCATCCCTTGTATCCTCCCATTCTTCCTCCCCCCCATTTTCCCATTATTCCCCTCCCCTATGACTGTTCCTGAGGGGGATTACCTCCCCCATATATGCTCATAGGGTATCAAGTCTCTTCTTGGTAACCTGCTGTCCTTCCTCTGAGTGCCACCAGGTCTCCCCCTCCAGGGGACATGGTCAAATGTGAGGCACCAGAATACGTGAGAAAGTCCTATCCCACTCTCCACTCAATTGTGGAGAATGTTCTGACCATTGGCTAGATCTGGGTAGGGGTTTAAAATTTACCGCCTGTATTGTCCTTGGCTGATGCCTTAGTTTGAGTGGGACCCCTGGGCCCAAATCTACCTATCATAATGTTCTACTTGTAGGTTTCTAGGACCCTCTGTATCCTTCTACTTTGCTATTCTCCCATGCTTCTCTCATTTAGAGTCCTAATAGGATGTCCTCCCCTCTGTCCCAGTTTCCTGGTATTACTTGTAATTTTTTTTGTTTGAACAATATTGCAGTGAATTTTCATATCCCTTTCAACATTTTCCTTGTTCTTAAGTAGATAACTAAGAGTGAATCTGTGACTCCTCTAAGATTTCTGTATAACTTTCAAGAAACTGCTGCAATGTCTTTCAAAGTATCTGCACAATGTCCTTATTACTGGTGATGTGTCATTACCCATTTTCCTACATCTTCAGGGTTTATTTTTATCCTTTTCACTTATGCTTATTCTCTGTGTGACTTATTTTTACTGTGGTTTCATTTATATATCCCTATGTTGGCACCTGCAATGTATAAATTAGCCATTTTATAACTGATGACGTTTCTATGCATAATTTTCCCATTCTTTGGAATGTTTTGTGTTATTGGATATCTGTGCTGTTTGTAAATTATGGATATGAATTGTTTTTTGGGTATGAATTATGCAAATATCTTCTACCCATCTATTGTTTCATATACTTATTTTCTTATTGCAGTCATTAAAAAGTAAAATATTTGCCATTTGCATTGGCATACCCCTTTACTCCCAGCACTTGGGAGATAGAGGTAGGCAGATATCTATGAGTTCTAGACCAGCCTTGTCTACATAGTGGGTTTCAGGACAGTGAAGGCTACATAGTGAGAACTTGTCTCGTGTGTTATTTATTATTCTTATTCTTATTAATTATTTCCTTCCATTGGAAAGCTTTCAAATTAGAAGTAAATTTTAGCATTTTTCAACTAAAATGACATGCTATATATGTGTGTAATATCTATGTAATATATAGTATGCACATGATATATATGTATATAATATATAATATTATATGAAACATATTACATTTTTATGACATCTGCTATGGTTACTGTTAATTGTCAGTTTGCCAGAATCTGGAATCTCCTTGGAGACTGGCACACCTGTGAGGGGTTTTCTTGATTGTGTTAATTGAGGTAGGAAGACCTGCCCACTGTGGGTGGCACTATTCCTTTGATGGTGTCCTGCACTATGTAAGTGAAAACAGAGAGCTGAGCAGTGGCATGTATTCATCACTTTCTGCCTCCTGACTGCGGATGTGATGGTAGCAGAGGCTCGAAGCTCTTGCTGCCTTGACTTTCCTTTCATCAAAGACTGTCCTCCCGAACTGTGAGCTAGAATTAGTTTCTCTCTTAGGATGCTTTTCTCAGAATATTTATGGCACCAGAAAATGAAAACAGAGCATTTTGTAATATTTTTCTTCATGCCATATGCGTTCAATTTAACTAAGCAATGTTAATTTTTGTAGGCAAAGTCTTAAAACCACTTTCCTATGTGAGCGTGTATGTATGTGCCTGTATGTGTGATATATATGTATTACATATGTATGCATATGTGGAAGTCAATGTTTGTGTCTCCTATGTTGCTCTCTATCTTATTTTTTGAGGCAGTGCCTGTCACTGAAGCTTCTGGAATTTCTGTCTCTCCCCTCCCTGGTCAGGGATTACAGGCATGCACTGCCACACCTGGGTTTTTACCTGGGTGCTGGGGATCCAAACTCAGGGTCATATGCTTATGTAACAAGCACTTTACCAACGGAGCTATCTCCCCAGAACTATCCTCTATTGCCTTTAGATGTTGACTATATTTGAGTCTCTGAATCATTTTGAGTTCATATTTATTTACGAGTGTGAAATGAAGGTCTAAGCTCATTTTTATCCACTAGATATCTAATTATCCTGGCGTCATTTGTTGAACAGTGACTGTCATTGGTACCTTTTTTTTCAAAACCAGTTGACTATAAATATGAATATTTATTTCCAGACTTGTCCATCTCTCCCACCCACCCATCCTTATTCCCATCTCATACTATTGGCATAGCTAGATTTACAGTAAGTTTTCATGGGGATGAGAGTTGTCCAACTTTGTTCTCTTTCAAAATGACGTTGGTGATTCTGGGTGCTGTGTGAATGAGCTGATGTTCTTTTTCTGTTTTCAAGAGTCTTTGTCTCTTGTCATCTTTGTTGTGACGTTTCTAGATGTGATCTCTTTGACCTTACCTTGTTTGGAATTAGTCGAGCTTCTTGGAAGCTCTGATAAATGTTTTTTTTTTTTCATCAGATTTGGGGCATATTTGGTCATTGCTTCAAGGGTTCTTGTGCTCCTTTCTTTGGCCTCTCTTTCTGGGCTATCAATTATGCTTCTGTCAGTGTGATCATGGGATCCCTAGACTTTTCTACATTCTCTTTTCTTTCTCTTGTTCAGACTGCGTAGTCTCAGGGGACCTACTTGTGGCCTCCTCTGATGATTCTCAACAATCTCACTGAGATGAAGGTCTGTTCAAACTGAATGGACTTGAGTTAGTTCAAGTAAAGACAGATCATGTGAGTCAGGATTTCCAGGGAGCTGCTAAGCGAGACAAATAACAAGGAACGTCTGAGAACGGTGTCTTCAGGAAGGGTAGAGCTATTCCCTCACATATTCGAGACTCTGTACCTTTGCCATGAGTGTATGTTGATGGCTTAAACATGACTGCAGAGCTGTAGGCTATGGGGGCGTGCACTCCGCTGTGGTACAAAGCTCTTGTTCTGAGGTACAGTCACTGTTCTTGAAAGAGTGCTACCAAGCCTCTCGTCTCTCTTTTGTCAAGACTTTAGTTTGAAGAGTCTTTAAATATTTAAGGGAATTTTCTTTTTGTGGGGGGTGGGCATGATGTTTTAGTTGCTTGCTAGTGGAATTGCTTTTAGAAAGACCTTATTAGTCTATGTCCACCGATGACTATTAATGAACTTCTGGGTAATATTTCAGCAAATCAAAAGATGAAATTGAGAATAATTTCCATCTTAACAATGGAAACTCTCCTAATTTATAAATATGCTTTGTTTTGCTCTTTATTTAAATTTAGGCATCCTTGGCCATAATTTGTAAAAACTCTATGGGGGTTTTACATATAAAAATGCATTTCTTGGAGAAGGGGAGAGGAGAGCAGAGGACTGCCTTGGACATGAACTCAGATGCCTGCAATTAGATCACTGCCCCTTGGTGGGGAAGTCCTGTGGGAACACAGAGGAAGGGGATGCAGGCTACCTAGCTGAGACCTGATTGGCTGTGGTCAGAGGGTGGAGAAGGAGGACCCTACCAGTCAGAGGTCTAAGGGAAGGGAATAGGGCAGAAGAAGGAGGGAGGATGGGAACAGGAAGACAAGAGGGAGGCAACTACAAATGAGATGTAATATAAATAAAGTATAATTTAAAAAACAAAATAAATGTAAAGAATGCATTTCTAAATATTTGGTGTTTTAATGCCTTTGGAAAGAGTATTTCATTTTTATTGTAACATAGAACATGTAGAAATGCGTGGATAAATGTATCGAGTCTGTGTGTCCATTACCTTCTGCAGATCTGTAGCTTCTATTAGTTTCTTACTATGTGTTTTAGACTTTCTGAATATTCAACAATGTAATAAAGGAATATCCATACTTCCATCTTTCATATTTATTGCTTTAATTCTTTAAAAATTTTTTTTACTATCTTAGATGGGCTTAGAGCTTGACAGTGTTGAATGGAAGTAAATAAAATGGGATTCCTTGGGGGCTGGAGAGATGGATCAGCAACTAAGAACACCTCTCTGCTCTTCTAGAAGTCCTGAGTTCAATTCCCAATAACCACAAGGTGGGTCACAAAGATTTATATTGGGATCTAATGCTCTCTTCTGACCTGCAGGTATACATGCAGATAGAGCACTTATATACATTAAATAAATAAATATCTTTTTTTTAAAACATGGGATTCCTTGCCACATTGTCAGTTTAAGAGAAATCACTTTCAATATTTTCCTTGAGTATTTCTGGAATTTAAAACACAAAACTAGTAAGATTAAGGAAGTTTATTTCCACCCAAGTCATATTTTCACTCAATAATGAATTGATATGAAAGGTTATGAATGTTTTTTTCTATATATACTAGCATGCCAGTAATTCATTTTATCTTTTTTATTATTGTGGGGAATTATGTTAATTGGTTTTCAAAAGCTGAATTCCTGGAACACATCTACCTTGTTTTTGATTTCTGGGACATTCATATAGTAGTGATTTGTTTGCTTAGGTTTTGTATAGTATTTTTGTGGATTTTGATATGCATTCTGATTGAAAATTCCATGAATGCTTCCTACTTCTGGAAACAATTCTTTCTTTGTTTTTTTTTTAAACATAATATTTCTCTTTGTAGCCAAGGTGGCTTCAAACTCAGATCTGCTTGTCTTTGCCTTAAAGGTATGCATCACCCTGTCCTCCATGGAAATTCTTAATCCATATATATATATATTTTTTATTAATTTATTCTTGTTACATCTCAATGTTTATCCCATCCCTTGTATCCTCCCATTCCTCCCCCCCCCCATTTTCCCATTATTCCCCTCCCCTATGGCTGTTCCTGAGGGGGATTACCTCCCCCTATATATTCTCATAGGGTATCAAGTCTCTTCTTGGCTACTTGCTGTCCTTCCTCTGAGTGCCACCAGGTCTCCCCCTCCAGGGGACATGGTCAAATGTGAGGCACCAGAGTACGTGAGAAAGTCGTATCACACTCTCCACTCAACTGTGGAGAATATTCTGACCATTGGCTAGATCTGGGAAGGGGTTTAAAGTTTACCTCCTGTATTGTCCTTGGCTGGTGCCTTAGTTTGAGCGGGACCCCTGGGCCCAAATCTGCCTATCATATTGTTCTACGTGTAGATTTCTAGGACCCTCTGGATCCTTTTATTGTGCTGTTCTCCCATGCGTCTCTCATTTAGAGTCCCAATAGGATGCCTTCCCCTCTGTCCCAGTTTCCTGGTAAGTGAAGGCTTTCGTGGGACATGCCCCTTGGGCTAGTATGCAGATATAAGTGAGTATATACCATTTGATTCTTTCTGCTTCTGGGTTAACTCACTCATTATGATCATTTCTAGCTCAATCCATTTATCCACAAATTTCGGGAATTCCTTGTTTTTAATAGCTGAGTAGTATTCCATAGTGTATATGTACCACAGTTTCTTTATCCACTCTTCTACTGAGGGACACTTAGGCTGTTTCCATGTTCTGGCTATTATGAATAAGGCTGCTATGAACATGGTTGAGCAAAGTTTCTTGTTGTGTGCTGGAGCATCTTCTGGGTATATTCCAAGGAGTGGAATAGCTGGGTCTTGAGGAAGCCCTGTTCCCATTTTTCTGAGATAGCACCAGATAGATTTCCAAAGTGGCTGTACTAGTTTGCATTCCCACCAGCAATGAAGGAGTGTTCCTCTCTCCCCACATCCTCGCCAGCATGTGGTGTTGCTTGAATTTTTGATCTTAGCCATTCTGATGGGTGTAAGATGGAATCTCAGAGTTGTTTTGATTTGCATTTCCCTGATGACTAAGGAAAATCTTCAGCAACCCTACATCTGACAAAGGTCTAATATCCAAAATATATAAAGAACTCAAGAAATTAAACACCACCAAACCGAATAACCCAATTGAGAAATGGGGCTTGGAACTAAACAGAGAATTCTCAACAGAGGAGTATCAAATGGCTGAGAAACACTTAAAGAAATGCTCCATATATATTTGTACCCAAAAGCCTATAAGAATTTTCTCTGCTTTGCTTTTCTGTCTGGTGCTGTTCTGGTCAGCTTTGGGCTTTATGGAAAATCTTGAGCGTTTTCTCTATTTTCATTCTGTAGACCACTTCATGCAGGCTTGCTACAATGTTGATAATTCTAAGCTATTATCAACCAACTTCAATCCACTTGAAATCTGCCATACTTAGTGACAGGTTCCTCCCAGCCTCATGGTCCTAGAAGTCTCTCAGTAACAGCTGCTACATGATGACTGGGAATTTGACAGCAGCCATCTAGGCACACTTCTACTTCCGATAGTTCTCCAATCCTGAGTGTCCATTCCCCCCCCCCCCCGCCCCCAAACACACGATCTGTTCTTTAGGAAGCAAAGCTCTCCTGGGCAGCAGGAAGCAGTTCTGCACCCTGGTTCACAGATAGATGTTAGACAGAGGCATACTAATATTGGCTGGAAGACCCCACTTAGTGGCATCCTGAGTCTCTCCCTCCTGTTATCTGGCAAGCTCACCTTTGTTGAGGATATCCTTTTCTATCTTCCCTTTACTTTGACCTTGGTTCTGATTGGATTTATAGGCTTCTCCCTGGATTTGCATCATTAACTTGTTTATTCTTCCAGTATTATTTATATCCACTTTTTATTTTTTGTTCACATATTGTTTTATCTTTGGCATCTTACATTATTCTGGAGTGTCATATATACCTTGAATATTGAAGGCAGTGTTCCATAAGTTACAGCTGATTCATAAGCTCACTAATGCTATGGGGCATTTCTCATCTTTTCTTTTTAAAGTTTATTATAATTTATTCACATTACATCCTGATTGTTATCCCCTCACTCTTATCTTCCCTTTCCCACCCTCTTTCCCTCTTCTGACCCTAGCTTATCAGCCATCAGAATAGCCTGCATCCCCTTCCCCTGTGTGCTCTCAAGGCTGCCCAACCAAGAGGAAGTGATCAAATCACAGGCACCCAAGTTCATGTCAGAGGCAGTCCCTGCTCCCTCCCCTACTCCTGACTTGGAGAATGAGCTGTCCATCAATTACATCTGAACAGGGATTCTAGGTTCTTTGAATGCATTGTGTTTGGTTGGTGCATCAGTTTGTGCAGGCCCCCTGGATCCAGATCCACCAGCCTTGATGGTCTCCCTATGGGGCTCCTGACCTCTCAGGGTTCTTCCGTCCTCTGAATCCTCCATATAACTCTCAGGGCTCCTCCCAGAGTCCAGCTGGGAGTCCCAGCATCTGCCCCTATCCCCCATTGGGTGAAGTCTCTCAGAGGACATCATGTTGGGCTAATATCCACTTATAAGTGAATATATACCATACGTGTCTTTCTGTGTCTGGGCTACCACACTCAGGATGATCTTTTCTAGTTCCAACCCTTTGCCTGCAAATTTTAAGATTTCCTGATAAATGTAAGATGGAATCTCAGAGTTGTTTTGATTTGCATTTCCGCATTAGGGGCATTTTCATGCCCCATGCACTTGACAAATATTTGCCTTGAGTCTCCTACCAGAGCCTTCATATAGATGCTTCTTGTGTGGCCAGATTGTGATATAAAATTAATATGGTTCTTTCTTAGTTTTCCTAAGGTGCCATGCTCCATTATAGAAACAAGCCTTTGATGAATCTTTATCAAAATCTCTCTCTAAAATTCTAATTCTTTTTAAAAATAGATTTGTTTTCATTTTTTCTTTTGTTTTGTTTCAGGGTTTTATTTTTCTTGAGACAGGGTTTCCCTGTGTAATATCCGAGGTTGTCCTGGAATCTGCCCTGTAGACCAGGCTAGCCTCAAACTCACAGAGATCCACCTGTCTCTGTCTCCTGAGTGCTAGTATTAAAGGTGTGCACCAGCCACTACCACCCAGTGATATTTTTATACTTAAGAAAAAAATTTCCTTTTATTCATATGAAGTTGAGAATTGTTGTTTCAAGGTCTGTAAAGAATTGTGTTGGCATTTTGTCGAGAATTGCATTGACTCTATAGATTGCTTTTGGAAAGATGTCCATTTTTCCCAAGTTAATCCTACTGAACCATGAGCATGGGAGATCTTTCTATCTTCTGACATCTTCTTCAATTTCTTTCTTCCGAAATTTTAAGTTGTTTTCATACAAGTCTTCCACTTTCTTGGTTAGAGTTACCCCAAGATACTTTATGACTTTTGTGGTTATTGTGAAGGGTCTTGTTTTCCTAATTTCTTTTTCAGCCAGTTTGTCTTTTCATATGGAAAAAAAAAAACCCACCTTGAATAGCTAAAACAGTCCTAAATATAAAAGATCTCCTGGAGATTTCTCCATACCTGATTTCAAGCTGTACTATAGAGCAACAGTAAAAAAGATTGCATATTCCTGACATAGAAATAGACAAGTGGATTAATGGAATAAAATTTGAAGACCCAGAAATAAACCCACACACCTATGGACACTTGATTTTTGACAAAGAAGCCAAAACCATACAATGAAAAAAAGATATCATCTTCAACAAATAGTGCTGGTCTAACTGGATGTCTGAGAGTACAATAATGCAAATAGACCCATAACTGTCACCTTGCAGAAAACTCAAGTTCAAGTGGATTAAAGACCTCAACATAAAACCAGAGACCACTAAATCTGTTAGAAGAAAAAGTGGAGAAGAGCCTTGAACTCATTGGCACAGAAGACAACTTCCTGAACAGAATGCCAATAACTCAGGCTCTAAGATCAACAATAAATGGGATCTCATGAAACTGAAAAGCTTCTGTAAGGCAAAGGACACTGTTAATAGAATAAAATGATAACCTACAGACTGGGAAAAGGTCTTCTCCAACCTACATTTTTGCAGAAAATGGGAAATAGTGCTACCTCAATACCCAGATATACCACTCCTGGGCATATATCCAAAAGATGCTTTAGCATACATAAGGACAGTTGTTTAACTATATTCATAGCAGCTCTATTTGTAATAGGATGAATCTGGAAACAACTTGTATGTCCCTCAATCTGAAAAATGGGTTAAGAAACTATGGTACATTTACACAATAGGGTATTACCCCTCAGCTATTAAAAACAAGGTAACCTTGAAATTTGCAGGTAGATACATGGAACTAGAAATGATCATCCTGAATGAGGTAACCCAGACCCAGAAAGACACGCATAGTATATACTCACTTACAAGTGGATGTTAGCTACATAATACAGGAGAATCACACTACATCACACAGACTTAAAGAAGCTAAATAGAAGGAAGGCCCTAGGCAGAATGCTTAATTTTCATTCAGAAGGGCAAATAGAATAGACACCCGGAAAAAGTTGAAAAGAAGGAACAGGATAGGAGCTTTCCATAGAGGTCCTCTGAAAGATTCCACCCAGCAGGGGATCCAAGCAGATGCTGAGACTCACAGCCAAGCTTCGGGCTGGAGAGCATGGAGTCTTATGGAAGAGTTAGGACATAAAGGGACCTGGAGGGGACAGGAGCTCCACAAGGAGACCAATGGAGTCAACAAATCTGGGCTGAGTGCTGCAGAGACTGATGTACCAACCAAGGACCATGCATAGTGAGGACCTAGGCTATCTGCTTAGATCTAATTGATAGACAACACAGTCTCCTTGTGGGTCCCATAATATGGGGAGTAGGGACTACCTTGGACATGGACTCTGAAGCCTATTTGTTGATCATTTTCCCCTGATGGGACAGCATTGCCAGGCCACAGAGGAAGAGGATACAGGCGGTCCAGATGAAACTTGATAGGCTGGGGTCAGATGATAGGGGAGGAGGGCTCTCCTTTCTCAGGACTAGGGGATGGGGGAAGGAGGAGATGAGGGAGGGGGCTACAATCAGGATGTAAAGCAAACAAATTAAAAATTAAAAAGGGTATCTAGTTCTTTGAGAATTTTGTGTAACATAGTTTGATCATATTTTTACTTCCTCCACATGCACTCTCTTTTCTACCCTCTAAACTTTGTGTCTACCTTGTGTCTATACTCCCCAAGTTCAGTTTCTGCTGCTCATATATACTCATGGGCATGTGGCCACTCACAGGACTGTAGTCAACCCACGAGCAGCCATACCCTTAAAGAAAACTGACTCTCCCTTCTTGAGCAGGTATCAACTGTCTGTGCCTCCTCAGATAGAAGTAGGAGCCTGTGAATCTCTTCCCACACCATGCTAGAATGTCTTGAACTTGTGTGGGCAGCACAACTACTGTGAGTTCATTAGTGCATCAGTCCTATTATGTCCTGAAGACACTATTTTGTTTCCAATCCTAACTCTTATTCTGTCTTACTAAAAGGCAACATGTCCCTAGGGTGACATAGACTTTTAACATTTTCAACAATAACACAACTGAGAACTCTGAAGAGTGAAAGAGTTGCATTCATTCTGTGGCTAAATTTTCTTAAAAATTCGTTGTGTCTCTGAAACTGTATGTATATATATATGTCATAGAACTCAAAACATCTTGCTTTAGATTCTCAAGTGCTAGAATTATAAGTATATCCCATTGGATAGCTTTGATTAATGCCTCAAAATGAAATACTGACTCTGAAATAATCTCTCCTAAGGACTTTGTAGCAGAGGCCAGTAACTTAAGTTCAGAACCTTCTGTCTCTGACCTCCTCCTTTCTCCCACCAGATTTACTTAATTAGTTTGCTTTTGTAATTTTAAAATTTAATGTATTTTTGCACTTATTTGCATTTGTGCCCCTGCTTGTTTGTATGGGCTCCATGTGCTTGTAGTTCCTGTAAAGGCCAGAAGAGAGCATCAGATCACTGGAGTTTGTGAAAGGCCAGGTTGATGTTGGCATTGAACTCAAGAGGTTCCTCTGGAAGAGCTGAAAGTATTATTAACTATGGAGACATATCCCAGCCCTCTGTCATTCTAAGGCAGGGTCTCATGCAGCTTAGGCCCGCCTCAGATTACTTTGTCCTTGAGGTTGGTCATAAGTCTTGATCCTCTTGCCTCTATCTCCTAAGCACATGAAATTATAGGAATGTCTGGATTCTCAACAGTTTACTTGTCAGTACCCACTCATATTCCTTTTCTTTCTTCTGTTATTTCATCCAACTTCATTAACAAACTTTCTTCTGTTCACTGTAGGAAAAAGAAAAGCTTTCTGTGTAGTACATCCCTAAATTTCCTTTGCAAGAAGCCTACAGATGAGCTAGGAACTACATTTGGGGCTTTTCCTAAATCTCAAATACCCTTGTTTCAGACTTCAAGATCTGTTTCAACTATTTCCAGTTCTAATTAGACTCTTGTACGTGAAAACGCTTCAAAATACAAGATGGTGAAGACCAGGACAGGATTAAAATGGCCTTAGATGCATTATTATGAAGGTAACAAAAACAAAACACACCTTAGAAGGCATAAACGTGCCATATAGGAAATGGCTGTTATTTCACCCTAGAAACCATCTGGGTAAAAAATTCAAAACTGTAAGAAAATAAATACAAAGCAGAAGAAACTTTAAAAATAGGCTCCGTGACATTTCCAAATCGTATCCTATGTTGACTGAACAACTTTAGGTAAAGGACGTCTTGTCTTTTCTTGTTGTATAATTTCATGTCTGGCTTCAGCCAAAAATATGAACTTTGGGCTAAAGACTTGGGTGTAGATTCCAGAATGGAAACGGATCCCTGCTCTTGGTAGTTTTTGTCCTGGGACAGACATAAGAGAGATCAATATCTTAGGAAGAGGCTGGGGATGTGTCAAGACCTGTAAGAAAGTGTGTGTGCCAGGTGTCCCGAGGGTAACCACTGAAGACACTGGGGTTTGAGAGAGGGAATTGTGTGCTTGGTTGGACTGTGTCTCTGGGTTTATGTATGCAGAGCCAAGAAATGAAAAGATATTCTTTCAGATTTAGCTGTTTGTACATATATGAAGAGATAAGAGAATGGGATGAGGGAGAAGGATAGGGAGAGGGTGAAGGGGGGAGAAAGGAGGAGGAGAGAGGAAAGAAGAGAGAAAGGAGAGAGAGAGGACAGAGGAGGGGGAGGGAGAGAGAGAATGATACAGGAAGAGAAAGCAGAAGGGGAGAGAAAATATGGAGGGCAGGAAAAGCAAGAGAGGAGGGGGAAGAAGGAGAAAAGGAAGGATGGAAGAAAGAGTAAAAAAAGAAGAAGGACTGAGGGAGAGAGGAACATCCCAAAATTAATCTGAACCCTAACAGAAAAGTGAAACGTACAGTTAGAAGGTGCATAGGATGGACTCTGGCACGGGGCATCACTCCTGCAGTTTCAACACCCAGAGGCTGCGTGTCTGAAGGATTGCTGTAATTTTGAGGCCAGCCTGGGTTATGCAGTGAGTTTCAGTGTAGCATGGGCTACAGTTTAAAAGCCTGTCAGAGGAACAGAAATGATACGGATGTCACTTAGGAGCCAGGTGATCCAGAATAAGACAGATGAAAGGGAAGGTGAGGCATGCTTTGCTTCCTCTCTCCTGACTGATTTCTCAGAGAGCAGAAAGCAAGCTGCATGCCTGGACATCTTGCTATGAACATGTCATTTGTTGTGTCTTAATTCTGTTCCCTCTGTTTATTGCAGACAGGTGTGTCTCATGGACGGAATAGCCCCATTGCCACCAGGCACGGATCACTCTCCAGTGACAGCTCTAGCTCAGAAAGATCCATCACAAGCTATACTGCCACGTGCTCTGATTTTGTGCCTTCAGAAAGTGTCCCCAGCTGTGCTCAGCCCTAGAGTGTGCCCCCCAACAGCTCTTGCTATGGAGAACAGAGGGCATCTGTTTGCCCCAGGAGGGAGAAGTTAACAGGCAGAACCTGATAAATGCCCTAGTACTGCTGAGAGCTCTGTTGGAGGTAGCATCCATCTGCATATGCAGCTAGCGTGTCCTAAGGCCAGATCTGCTGTGCCAGTACGTCTTTGCCCTGTAGAGCGTTCTTACTGCCTTGGCATTCTAACATAAATGCCCTCCTGAGCCAGGTACCAGACTCAGCAAGGAAACTTAGAGATGAGTCTTTAGCTGGTAGGACAAACCCCAAATGCTGTTGTATACAACATCTGGACAGCATTTTCCCCCAGATATCATAGGAAGGAAATACATCAGAGCAGATAAGAGCAGGAAATGTGAATTCAGAAGACCTGCCTGAAGTTCTGATTTCATTATTTATTTTAAGAAGTGTGTTTACCTTTCTAAGTCTCAGTTTCCCTTCTGGTAGATGGACACAGACAACAGTAACAATTTAGAATAGTAGGAGTAAGAGAAGTAATGCTTTGTAAGTCCTTACACGGCGTTGACCTCACCTGGAACTCTGTAAATGATGTTTTTTAATATTGGTAAGCCTTCTCAGTGTCCTGCTTGATGGATACACGACACAACTCTAGGGGGCACTGTCGCATTGGTTGGCTCAGTGCAAATAGAGCCTAGGGCCTAAAGTAGTTTGGTTTCTGGTGGCCAGGAGCCCAGTTTATTCATTTGTCAACCCACTTGGGGGACTGTGTGCTGTCTCTATATACAGGTAGAAATTGTGAATCTCCTTCCATTTTGATCATTAGTGCCTTACCCCAGCCATAGCCTTGAACTTTGATGTTCCTGTTGGCCATTTGTGCTCTGCCAGTAAAACAGGACATCTTCTCTTTCTTCTAAATAACACTGCTGACTTTGCTACCCCAGTCACAGAATCAAAAGCTAAAGCAAAAAAGGGAAACAGGTCAGGCATAAAACTTCAGCAGTCACAAAGGAAAGGTCTTACTGGGTAATGAAAACAGGTTATTTTGTACTTTGCCCTCACCAATTACAGTTTCACAGAGGAGCCCTTCAGTGACAGGATGGGTAGATCCTTTTCAATTATCCCCATGGGAAATGCAGATTCTAGTGTGAGACAATGGCTTCTTGTAAGGATCTGTGTAAGTCCAAGATACAATTCCCTTAAAGCTACCCCATTGTTAGGATTTAAGACACTTCAAGAGACACAGTTGAGGAGAGGGTTAGTAATGAGTTGCGTATTCCATCTCTTCCTTTAAGGAGATGCCCATCTTCAAGGTTACACCTTTTTCACTAAGAGTGGAGCAAATATACATGGGATAGTATATCCCTGAAGACCTTGTTCTTAGTGTTTAGTCTGTTGCCATGGACACATGGATTTCAGGAATTGATGCCCTAGGTATAGGTAGTTGTCATTGGGCCCTTATAGGCATGTGATGAAACAGCCTGCTAGCCTATCATGTTTAATCATATTTCAGAGGATGTGGGGAGTGAACGTGTCGAGGTCTTGGTGTTAAGCACGATTGACCCTCAGGCTGCACCAGCATCTCACACATACACATTTTGTGGTCTTCTTATAGATTGGGAAATGTGCTAGGTCATGTGGGCATGAGAGGTCATGTGGGCCTCTGTCCTCTGTGGAACTTGTGGGCTATAATGAACGAGGGTACAAAGAAGTTAATTATAAACATCATAGCAGAGAGCACATCACATTTTGATTCCGTTTCCAGAAATCTCAGCTCTAAATTTGCAGCAAGTGTGTATAAGCCATTAGTGGTTGCATATTTAGCCATATTCTTGATTCTGTTTCATAGTCCCACCCTGTTTTGACTATTTTCTTTCATTTTCATTTCTAAATTAAGCCATCTTGTAAGCTGTCTTAAATCTTGCCTGGAACAAAACCAAGCTATGCAATTTAAAAATAAATACACAGAAACTCAGCGACAGCCACTCGGCAGCTTTTGTTCCCCGGAATGGATAAATGAGGACAGGATGCCATACTTCCTCTGATGAAAGCTCCACCCACATGGTCGGGTAGTGGCTGGAAGCTAGTCTTGGAGACAGAGAGTAAATCTCTGCTGTTCATATGAAGCTTATGCTTGAGGTGACAGTTGCTCTGCGGGATGCCCTAGGTTTAGTTGTACGGTGGTTCACCTTGTCAACTTGATGGGTTTTAGAATCACCATGAACACATGCTTCTAAGCATGTCTGGTCTGCAAAGGAGACCAGAGGTAAGTAGCATCATTCTGTAGGTGGGGGTCCTAGACTGCATCAGAAGAAGAAAGATACCTGAGCACCAGTTTCCGTCTTTGCCTGCTGACTGTGGAGAGCTGCTAAGACTGTGTCTTAGCAGAGTTACTCTTGCTGGGATGAAACACCATGACCAAAACAATTTTGGGAAGAAAGGGCTTATTTGGATTCTGCATACACATCACAGTTCATCATTAAAGGAAGTCAGGACAGGAACTCAAACAGGGCAGGAACCGGGAGGCAGGAGCTGATGCAGAGGACATGGACAGGTGCTGCTTACTGGCTTGTTTCTCATGGCCTGCCCAGCTTGCTTTCTTATAGAACCCAGGACCACTATCCCACAGAGGGCTGTGTCCTCCCTCATAAATCATGGAGGAAAACGTCATGCATATTTGTCTACAGCTCAATCCTTTGGAGGCATCTTTTCTTCTCAATTGAGGCTCCCTCCTCTCTGATGACTCTAGTTTGTATTAAGTAGACATAAAACGAGCAAGTATGTCACGTGACCAGCCATGTCATGCTACTACCACCATGACTCCCCCACCATCACCATGATAAATTGTACCCGAGAACTGTGAACCAAATAAATCTTCCCTTGACACGCTTCTTTTAGATATTTGGTTACAGCAGATAGAAATGTAACTAACAGAGAAGATATTCATTGACGGTTCTCTATGCAAAAAGACACTGTAATCCAAATGTTGTCTTACCCTTTTCTTTCCCCTTATTTGAAAATCCACTCCTTCAAGCATCTGTATCGTGGTAATACCAACTTCTGTAACACAGAGACCTGAAAAGATGCAATGGCATGGGTTCGGGCATGAATATATTTCTTCTGCTTCTACATTTTTGATGAGAACTAGTTCCATGGTCACACATGTGGGTAAAGGATTGCGGGGGGGGGGCTTGCTAACACAGGGCCTCCAAGATAAGCCGCTTTCCAGGGACAACGCTCAGCCACATGAAAATTCATACACTTTGGTATGGACACAGCCCTCTCTGCCATGTGTTTAAGGGCATAAGGCGTCCATTCTATATATTAGAAAAAGAAGTGAAGTGGGCCTGGAGATTGCAAACCAGAGAGGAAGCCCTCAAAATGAGCTGGTCTCTGACACCAAACACTACAAATCAAGTTCAGATGACATGGAATCGCCTTGCCTGGGCCACAGGGAGGTTACGCCCCATTGCTTAGGCTGTGGCTGAATAAAATAGATAGCACGCATGCGCGCGCGCGCGCGCGCACACACACACACACACACACACACACACACACACACACACACACACACGTGTTCTACACTTTGCCCTGCTTACAACAGAATGCCTTTGTGCTTCACTTCTTTCTGCCTAGATGATGAGGCAACCACATTGCCTCCACCTGCATTCCAGTTACAAAGGTCTTTCCAGATTAAGGTGGTCCTTGTGCCCTCTCTTGCACCAGAATAGATCGTAGACCTCATGGATTCCTTCCTTCAGGCACCTTCATGTCCCCTTCCTCCACATGTGGGGCTCCTGCTCCATCATCATTAGACACCTCTGCTAAAAAGAAAAAAAAGTGACTCCTATCTTCCCAGGAAGAATACATTACTCCACCTGTCACTCATCTAGTGATGTAACGTCGTGGTCTGCTCCTCTGTTGCCCCTAACAGACTGTAAACTTCATGGTGCAAGGGACAGTTCTCATTGAAAATCATTTGGATGGCCCTTCACAAACACCATCTGCTTTCCATTTAGGGCTGAATGCACTGGGTATTGCTGGTCAGCTCAGCTGTTTATTTTCTGGGGGCATAAATTGGTCAGCTGTGACTTGATAGACCAGCTGCTAGCTAAATGGGCCCTCCTCTGCAGCCATTAGTGGGCTGGACAGGCATGCAGGTGGACACAGGCCCTGTGTTCTGGTTCAGTGTTCCTCATGGTGTATTGCACTTAGGAGTCATGAGGGGATCTCGTTATAATTTAGACTCCAGCTTTGAAACTTCTGAGGTGGGATCCGTGACTGCACATTTTCAATGAGCCCCCAGGTGCGGCAGACCACATGTCCCACAGCAAGGACCTCGTGCTTTGTGAACAGTGTGCTTCACCATAATTCCTACATTGTTCTTTGTATGGGACCCACTGTTACTCTGCTGACAGTTTATAATCCCAGCCGCTTTTACTGCTGAGGTTTGCATTAAAAAAAGGGATTCTGTCCATCTGGTTTTTGTTGCATTATCCTCGGTGGTATTCAATAGACTAGTTAGAATACCAACCATTCCAACAATGGCACAATTTATTAATAACTTAGTATCAGCTGGACTGTGTTAGCTTCGCCTTCTCTCCCAGCAGCACTATGGTTACCATTCCCATTTTTATACAGAATGAGCCTGCATTTAGAAAGCTTAAGAACACTTCTAAGAAATACCATAGTGGCTGCCAGAACTGAGCTTTTAATATACCTGATTGGAAATATTGGAGTATGTATTCCTTTCACCTCAGTCGTTCCTCCTGTCCTGTTCCTTTGATTTATGCCATTCCATAGCTCTGCTCCCCCCTCTCTGTGTCTCTCTAACACACACACACACACACACACACACACACACACACACACACACACACACACACACACACACTCTCTCTCTCTCTCTCTCCTCAACCCCATGCCAATAAACATAGCCTTAGACACATCTTGGGAAGTTTCCACCAGATGCCTCATGTCAAGGTAGAATAAATATCTGTGTTGATACTTCTTCTCCACCAAATGCCATGTGTGCTCTCCGTCTCTCTCTCTGCAGAATTTGATTGCAAACTGTAATTGCCTCCTGCAGGCTTCATGGACCTTCCTGATCTTTGTTCATCAAGGCTGAGAAACCTATTGGTCATGTGACCCAGAACAATTGTCTCCTATGCTAATCACCTAGTCCTTGAACATTCCCTTACTCTAAATCACACTTGGAATATCAATTTCTCTGGACACCTACCTGGTAGGTGCCATTCAACATTAAACCATCTCTCCTTGGGAGTAAAGGTTAGCTTTCTCACATGCCTAATTTGAAGTCTTGTGTGTGTGTGTGTATTATATACTGTAATGATCAAGAGAAAGGCCTGGGAAGACATTCATGAGACAGCCATGCAGATGTGAGTCAGGTCAACTCTAGTGCAGCTCTAGTGCCTGGAGATGACTCACTGGAGAAGACTAGGTTTGGGTTCCAACTATGCAATTTCCTGGTTGAGATACGTTGGATTCAGTGTTAACGTCTCCAAACTCTACTTCTTCGTCTCCAAAATGGGGAAACTCATGCATGATTCTTTATTTGGATGAAATAAATATAAGGAAAATGCGGAGTTACAGCAGTGAGTGCAGGCAGTGTGGATGGCAGGTGGTTTACTATCAGACATTCAATCCCAAGTAAAGCAAGGGGTAGAGAGCATCACTAGTGTTCCCTGAACTGTGAAACTTAACTGCATTCAAATTTAGTTTCAGGTTTCCTACAACACATGCTTTGTAGACTTGGTCCTTACAGCTAGTTTGATATTGGAATGAGTATCTGTTCTTCTAAGTCCCAGCCTTTTTAATGAGATGTTGAGTCAGTGAACCTCCCCTCAATGTGAGTGAAGGGATTAAACATGGGTGTGTATATCACTAGTATCTTCAATGAATACACAATCTATTTTAGGCCAAGACTCCTTTACCTCCCGAGCCTCATGCTGTCATACCTCGGATGAATGGATGTGTGTGCTCTGACTTTCTTCCATGACTGCTCCATCCTCTCCAGGCCCGACACTTACATACCTTTGGAGTCTCGCCCTATCGAATTTAAGTTCACACACTCTGCTTTGTTGAATCATTTGACCTGTTGCTTCCCAACCTACCTGGTTGCTTATTTGACATGCCCTTCTTTTGCTCTCTGATCTTCTCCATTGAAATCCACTTTAGCTTTGACACTCAAACCAAGACTTTTCTCCCTCTTGAAGTACTCCTTGGAGCCCTTCATAGAAATCAATGCAGTACTTCTTGTCATGGACCCTAGAAGACTTTTATATGACATATTTGCATATCTGAGTGAGTATCTTTTGAATAAGGGCTTCATAAAAGAGGAACAGACCTTGCTTAGCTCTGTAATCTAGCTCAGTGGCTGGGGTAGAGCAAGTCACTTAAACTAGTTCCTGAATAAAGTTTTAAATGATCCCCACTAGTAGATGAGGAGCCAGGTGCACCGTTTGGAGATATTTCAATAAACAGTGACACAATATCAACTGAGAGAGACATAAATGCATTAAGGACAGTATGAAAACATCAGCCTCATAGGGCAAGCCAGATAGTAGAAGAGTGGGCTATTTCTCTCTCAAACACTGTGGGGCTGTTGCTGGGTGCTGCTCACCCCAACCTTTGTTTTCTAAGTTCACACATAGTGCGAATGGACACCATGAACTAAAGAAATCACTGGTGGTCAAATATCAAGGGATTGGAATACTGCAAATTTCAAAGTACATTACTGTCTGGCTTTGAGAATAAGACAGAATTCTGAAGTCCAGATAAGGTTTTCTATTTTCTTCCTCCAGGTTTGAAAGGGTCATGACGTGTAGGTATTTGAGTTTACATAGCAGTGCATTTACCCAGCCTGATCATGGTAGCAGGATTCCTCTCATCTACCATAAGGGTCTTTCCCCACTTGTGGAATTTCAAGAAAGAAGTACATTACTATAATATTTTCTGAGGCTACAGGGGCTAAGAGTTTCATTGTTCATTATTGAAGGCATACATACAGAAGGTAAGGAAAGGAAAGTTTCTGCATTCTTGTGAGAAAACACTGGACAAATACAATGAAAGGAAGAAAAAAGTTATTTTGGCTCATGGCTTAAAAGGAATACTGTCCATTGTGGTTGGGAAGGCATAGAGGCAGGGTTGAGCGGGCTGGTCAGGTTGCATTTGAAGTGAGAAGGAAAAGAAAAGAGAAGGAGAGAGAGAGAGAGAGAGAGAGAGAGAGAGAGAGAGAGAGAGAGAGAGAGAGAGAGAGAGATTAGCTTCTTTTCCCCTATTTATTCTGAGACACCAGCCCATGGAGTGTTGCTACCCACATTCAGGCTTAGTCTTTTTTCTTCAGTTAAACCTCTCAGGAGACACCCTTACAGAAATGCTCGGAAGTGTGTCTCCTAGGTGACTCCAAATCCAGTTAAGTCAACAATGAGGATTGACTGTCACAGGCTCATTCTTACTGACAAAAATAAGAAATGTGTGAGTATTGACGACTACAGGACTAAGAACAACTCAGGTACTGGGTCAAAACTACCTTAGGAAAGTTTTGGGAAATTAAAGGATACCAGTCATTTTATCTTCTGGACAGAAAAGTCATTGGCCATCAAAATTTTGAAAAATTTTCTATGAATTAATTGACTTTAATTTTTAACTGTTGTTTTGGAGTGGTGTTAATCTGCTACTAGAAGAGGTAAAGTTTAACCGCACTTCTACACTTTATGAAGTCACTTAATTCAATATGTATTCATTGTGGTTAGCACTGTAGTTGTAAGTGCTGATGATTTGAAAATAAACAAACTTCAACCAGAGAGGCTCAATGAAGTCAGCTATCTCAAACACAGGAAAGTGAATAATTTTGGATAATGACTGTGGTAGATGGTCTCCTGGGTAGAAAATATAAAATAGTGAAAACTGAGAGTGAGGGTTGGTTGGCCTTTGCACATGTATGTGGGAGAATATCGTAATTAAATTAATTGATATGGGAAGACCTAACCCACTGTGGGCGGCACCATTTCCTAGGCTGGAGTGTATGTGTCCTGAACTGTATAAGGGATTGAATTGAGTTGACTGCAAGGAAGCAAGTGAGTATGCATGTGGTTGTTTCTTTCTGCCCTTGAGAGTAAATGTGATGGGGCCAGTCAAGATCCTGCATTGGTGATTCCTCCTAGAGTAAGGGACTGTAACCTGAAGTTGTGAGCTGAAATCTTCTTTCTCTCTTATTATAGACATTGTATCCCAGAAGGAGAAAGAAAGCCAAGACATAGACTCAGCCCTGGAGGCAGCGACAGAACACACAGTTAAGAAAATAAATAAAACAAGGACAAGTTACAAGTGTCATGGCAGAAACAAATGGGGCTTTGGGGAAGGATTAAAGAGACTGACTGTAGACTGGGAAGCCCTGGATGATCTGTAATAAGATGGTAAGTAGGCTAATTCTGAAAGCTGTGATAAATGTGTTCACAATGTGTTCACTGGAAGAGCATCAGAGTGCTTTAAAACCCAGGACACACAGTTGAGGCAGGAGTGTGTGAGGACCAGAGACATAGGCTACTGAGTCTCAATCTGATGAAAAAAGGAACATTTTAGCTGTCCCTGTGCTCCATATGACAGGGTCACTTTCATAATCCTGCATGCTTTTAACTATTGCTACTGAAACATGTTACTATTTACTTATCAGCTAAGTAAAATATATTTATTATTGTACAGGTTTGGGGATCATTTGAAATGAGGGTCACTGTGTTTAAGCCATGCACTGAGGAATGGTTCCCTTTGTGGAGATCTGAGAGAAAAATGCACTTTTAGCCTTTTCCTGTATGCTTCTATTTCTTGGCTTGTGGTTTCTTCCTCCAGCCTTCAAGCCCATCTCTGTCATCAGGACTCTTTATTTTCTGTAGTCAAACATCACTTGGTTACTTATTAGTAGGCCACTTGGCAAGTGTTTAGAGACCACACAAGTAATCCAGGAGAATAGCTTGCCTCAAGATTACTAATCTCAGCTAGAATGCCACCCTATATAAGTAACATTCAGAGGCTCCGGGGATTAGCACAGAGGTGTTGGATGAGGGAGGAGGGAGACCTTTATTTATTCCACAATATGCTATTCCAGCTGTGGCTGTCTTTTGTGAATGATAGTGTCTGCATTTGTTTCTATTTACTTTTGTAGGCAGTGTCTTGCTTTAATGGCTCTGTACTTTGCAATTTTTCTCTGTGTCATGTAGTTCTGTGACCCATGACACAAGATTCACGCGCAGTTTACAAGAACAGAGGATGCTGAGATGTCTGAGACATCTGTACACTAAAGGAAGTGGGAAGCTGGTGGCTAAACGCTTTTCTGTGCTTGTCTGTCTGCGGATGGAGAACTTTAAGTTATTCTATAGCCAGCATCCCAAAGGAATTGAGCCCTGGGTGTTTGAGGCAGTACTGAACTAAATACTGTACTGTCTTATTGATTTTTTCATCCCTCCCCATTTCGTTCACCCTGGTCCCACCCCTGCTTGTCCTGTAGTAATGCCTCCTGAATAATCAACCTTCAGTCCAGCCCTAGCTTTAGGTTCTGCATTTCGTGAGTGCTGATAATTCTCCTAGAAAGCAAATCCTCAGGGGTCACTTTCTACGCTTTCAGGTGGCGTGTGAGTGATACATAGCCGGCACAGAACCAAAGCTGCCAAACGGTTCAGCAGGTCTGATTGAGTTCAGGTGAAAATGAACCATCACATCGTGGTGAGGTAACAGCGCTGGTGCAGAATGCCCCGGGGGCAGAAACGAACTGCACAGGTGGAGAAACTGACTGCTTTGGAAGCTTTGGAAATCAAAATGAGTTAGGCATGGTGGAGCACACTCAGACATCTGAATTCAGAGGTTTTTTTTTTTTTTTAACGAGTTTCAGGCCAGTCAGGCCGACTAAGTCTGTAGAAAGCTTGGACTCTATAAAGGTGGAATGTCTTAAAGCAAAATAAAGCAAAAAAGAGAAAGCAAAATAAAACAGTCAAGCCAAAACGAAAAGCAAAAGACAATGGTAGTTTCAAATCAACTGTCGCCTCACGGTCCAAGGTTCAGTCAAAAGACTCCATCACGTATCCTGGAAATGCTGCACTTTTGAAATGGCAGAAAGGTTGTGTAGAAAGTCAGACCAGGGATCAACCATAGGGAAATAGCCTCAAAATTTTCTTTCGTCAAACTCTGGGCCCCGATTAGGAAAGAATGAAATCCTGGGGCCTGGCATGGGACACAGCTTTGTACTGTGTCAGCACCATAGAGCCCCAGAATTCCCTGCATCTGCTAGCATGGCATAAGCAACACAGTTCACTGTGGCAGAAGGAAAGAGATGCCTTTCTCTGGAGTCCTGTGAAAGTGCTTTGTCTGAGGCAGGTTGCTTGGAACATGTTTTGCCATTTCTCTTTGTTACTTTTGCACCAATACAGCCAGGCTGTGGTGTGGAGCACCGCAGCAGGCGCGAACAGCCTTGGAGTCTAATTGCAGCAACACGGTTCAGTGGCTGCAGAACTGCAGCCTCTGGATGATATATAGTTCTGGAATCAAAGCAGCTTGGAAGAACAGCCTTGATGTGTTAGGCTAAGGGACACAAAGCATAAGGCTAGACAGGAGGAAACATGGGAATGCAGGGGGCATTTCCTGTGATGCCAGATGTGATGGCAAACAAGGGCGTCTTGGATCTAATCCTACCCTCTGTCTTCTGTGACTGGAGACAGTGATAACCTCAAGGATAAAGATACTAGAAGTCCTATAACAGAGACAATGGGGAGAGAGGGAAAGAAAAAGGGAAGGGAGGGGGAGGGACTAGGGAGAATAGACTGCAGCTATTGGATGAGACCATTGAGCATAGTCAACCACTGTGCTCCTTAGGAATGTGGAGGCAGCATGCTCTTCATTTAGTATGAAAGGAACACATAACATACTATATAAGGGAGAGCGGAGACTGCAAAGTTCAGTGCCACTTCCGTGACAATACTGATACTGTGAATGATGCTCTGGATTTGAACAGAATGCATTCTAAAATAATCATAGTTAGCTTTCAGGTTCAGCTAGTAGGGCCAGAGAGACAGAGGGCCAACAGTGGTTTTGGATTTACCCTAACTAAGCAATGGCCAATAGACTGTGTGGTTCCAATGGGTAACAGTGACATGAAGCCTGCTTACAGGGCATGACATGATCTGAATTACTGGAAAAATATCCACGAGCTGAAGTTACACACTGTGGTGAAAAACCTGTGGTATGTGTCTCTTGTTGCTAGATCTGAGATGGCTCTCTGGCCCTGAGCCCATTTAAAGTGGGAATGTAGTCACATTTCCCTCCATGTGTTGCCAAGAAAATTGTCACCGGTAAAGGTGCTATAACTTTCAAACACCTTTCTTCCAGTTGTAGAAGAGAAAAACACAGTCTAGCTGGGAACATGAAGACAGAAGTATGATTCTAGAGTAGCCCTGCCATGCTGTGCCCTATCCATGGGGCTGCTAAGGGACAAAGGCATCCTTCTCTCAGCAGTCAGGCCGTAGACGCATACCCATTTCCATTGGGTGTTGGAGAGCCGCGGTCAAGGTGTGCAGACAGCCTTGCCTTACTCCCCGGAGACCTATTCCTGGACCCCCAGTGTGAGCCTTTGGAAACAGTGCAGGGTACAGACTCTGCATATATCAGTTTATCCTTTACAGAATTAAAAACATTTAGTGCCTGTCCTGTCTTTTTAAAGCACTGCTCACGCACTATGGCTGTGATGTTCATAGTTTGAGACATAGTGGCAAAGCTAGCATGAATTCTTTTTTCTTTCCTCATAATTTCATGGACAGACGATTCAGTCTTAATGTACATTTTAGCAACTTCAGCATATAACATTTTCTTTCTTTTTAGCAACTTCAGCATATAACATTTTCTTTCTTTCTTTTTTTTTTTTTTTTTTTTTTTTTTTTTTTTTTTAGGTCAAGAACTCTCCCCTTCTCCCTTAAGAAAGGACTTTGCAGATCCTCTGGGGTGTATATCAATCACCGGCATCAGTACTTTTGTAGCTGAGATAATTGTTAAGTAAAGTTCATTTGAGTATGATCACTGTAATATTACAATCTGCTGAAGAGACTATTAGAAGCTAATAGGTGGGTAGCATAAACATCATGGATCCATCGAACGACATGGAGGCTCCTGTGCTTGGACGGTTGGAGACAAGACACCACAAAATTTCATCATCTGACTCTGACTATGCATAATTTAAAAGTTAGGAATTGTTTACTTTTTGAATGTTTATTTATTTAATATATTTGAAGTCTAGTTGATGGTGTGGTCACTGAGATTATAGAAAGTTTAGCCGTGCATGAAGAGATGGATTATTATATATTTATAATCAGAGCTACATGGTTTGGGTCCTTGATGGAGTAAGTGTAGACTATACACCCACAAACCTGTGAAGAGACTAGCAGAGAGAGACTTCTTGCAGCACATGCCAAAAATGAGGCTCTTTCTGTCTCTTTGTGATTCTTGAGGTGTCTGAAACGGAGAGGATCCTGACAACCATGTAGACAGAAGGCTTCTCTGTGGATGCCACTGTCTTTTTATTCCAGCCACCACACAGCCCTTATCAATGTATAGACTCTGTGGTCTATTAAGGATATAGAGTTGTCTGTCCTGTTCAGTGCTGCGATTATAACACCCCTGAGCATATATGTATTGAACGAGTATTTGGGGGAAATAACATGTGCAAATATTGCTCACATGCCTGATGTTTTTCTTACTATAGCTTTCTAGAAGCATACCAGATATGGAATTACTTTAGAGTGTAAGATTTATTTTGAGAAATTAATTTAACTGTATTATGTCCCCAGGTCTGGTGTAGATGCTCAGTATAATATCTGAACATTTGGGAGCTAAACAATCCACATCCCCTGGCTTTTGGTCTGTAATCTAAACAGGCAGAGGGACGTTAGTCCATGCTTACCAACCTGAAAAGCCTGTCACATTGAGTGCATGTCCTTCTGTTTTGACTTGTGCTTCAACCAGATCTTGCAGCACTACTTTATTTCTCTCTCTCTCTCTCTTTTTAAAATATGTTTTCTTGTTGGCTAGCCATAAGAATTACAACTTAGTTTGTTAGTATTTATAAAGTTGGGCATTCATATTATCTAAAGGATGAATATTATCTAATACCCTGAGTATTATTCATTTTCCAATTAGGGATTTATCATTTTTAAAAATCACTTTAAATAAAAATATTAAACATTAGCATGGAGAACTTATTGTCTAGGTTTTGGTTGGTTTTATTACTCTGCTTTAAATTTTGTAGGGATTTCTGTTACATAGATGTTTATTTCTATTTTAAGACAGGATATCCTTCACTGTCCTAGTCTGTGGCTGCTTCTGTTGCTATTATGCTGAGAAATTCTGTCTTCTTTTGTAGAGCAATAAATTCTTCCAAGTTTGCACCTAGCTTCTCTACATGCCCCAGTCATTAATCTAAATAGGAATTGTTTTGTTGTGTGGTGGTGAAATCTAATCTAAAAGTTTTTTTTTTTAAGGAAAAAAAAAAAAACCAAAAAAATTTACACCATGTCTTAAATAACTCATTGCTTACATAATCCACAGATACTTTCTGGTTACTCACCCCTTAGAGATATCAATTCTCATGTGTACAGGAGGGTCTGTTTCTTATCTACAAGCTTTGTTTCATTGATATTGTTGTCAAGTTGATAGGTAGTTACATGTAAATTGACTTACAATAGTGCCTTTATTAAGGCCTATCTATACTATAATTATTTATTTATTTATTTATTTATGTGTGTGCATGTATATATACAACACTTCTATGCATGTGCATGCTCATGCGGTTCTAAACGTACATGTACATGTGTGTATGCATTTGCATAGGCAAGAGCACAGTCTAGGGTGTTGATCCTTAGATGCCGTTCCCATTTATTTTGAGACAGGGTCTCTCCCTAGCCTGGAGCTCACTGTATAGCCTAGGCTAGCTGGCTAGCAAGCCCCAGAAGTATTCTTGTCACTACTTGCTACAAGCTGGGGTCCAAGCGTTCTCCACCACAACTGACAATGTTTTTATTTGGGTTCTAAATATTGAACTCAGGTGCGAACCTTACCGACTGCACAATCTCCTCAGTCGAATCCATTTCTTAGAAACTTACAAGGTGGTTTCTCGTACTGTGCCTCTACCACTTCCTGAAAGCATTATCATCATCTCCCCAAGGAAGCTCTGTCCCCATCAGCAGTTCTGCCTGCTCCCTCTTCTCTTACCCATGGGAGTTGCTAGTTTTGCATTTTCTGCCATCATACAGCATGTGACTTCTCTTTCAAACTTCTTTCACTTGGTAACAGTTTTTCAGCTTCATGTGCCCCAAGACAGGACCATTTTCTTTCTTTTTTCCTCTGTCTCTGGGATGGTCTTACTCTGTAGCCTAGGCTGACCTGAAACTCACTATATAGTCCAGAACGGCCTCAAACTCATGAGACTCTTAAGTGCTGGAATTACAAGCATGATCTGTTACCACACCTGGCAACTTCATTTCCTTTTATTGCCAGATAGCATTCATTCTATGAACTCGTCTCATTTTGTCCATCCATTTATCAGCTAATGGGTGTTTGAGTTGTTTCTTTTGGGCTATTATGAATAACGGAGCTATTATATTAATGTGCAAAGCTGAGTGGGCAGAGTGTTCAGTTTCTGTTTGACAATGTACCTAGGCATGGGTACCTAGTTCATTGAAGCCTGCTAAACTCTTTCTCCAAGCACTTTATATACTTTACATCTCACAAGCAATGTGCAAGTGCTAATCATTATTGTAAAGTCTCCTGGGGCCAGTAAGTCAGCTCAAGGAGAGAAGGCACTTATTCCCATGCCAGACCAAACTGAGTTTGATCGCCAGGATCTATAAGATGGAAAGAGAAAACCAATTCCTGAAAATTGTCGTGTGACAGCCACACATGTGCTGTGATGTATAGGCACACACACACACACACACACAGGTACACACAAACACACACATACTATATAAATAAATATAAAATCAAAAATGTATCCTGTACTTCTACATAACATCTTTTAAAGTTTTGTTTTTTTTTCTATAGTTAATCACTTTTGGCATTTTATGATGCTTCAATTTATTATTCTGCTCTTGCTGCTTAGTAAATGAAAATATTTTCTTAGATTATTGTTGGAAATTAAGTACTTAAAGTTTTTATTTTTACTTGTTAATTGTCTTGTAATTTGGACAGTGCCTATTTTTCCTTCACTTTTAAATATTAAACTGCTTCAAATTGTTTTTCATTTTCTATTTGACTAAAATAATTGAGGGGCTTATTTTTATTTCCCAGGAGTGGTTTCATATACTGTAATTTAGAGGTTTGTTTAAAATGTTTATATGGGACAAAACTGTAAGGTACATTTGGCACAGTGGTAGACCATCATAAGGCCACCATCAAAAGGTGACCCTCTAGGCTCATGTGAATAAACTATTTGGGCTCTCCTGAAATGCATAGTTTTTAAAAAATTATTCTTATAATTCCTAAGGAAAACAGACATATTTCTGAGTATTTTCTTGAATTCTCTTTCCCTCAGTTTGGGGCATGTTTCTGAACTGAAGATTTCACAAGGCTTTGCTGCCCACTACACATTCTCTTCCTCCCCCTTTTAGCATTCTGTGACTGTTCCTTTTCTTGTCATCTGGAGTTAGCACTGCTGCTGATTTAACACTTGTCTTATATATGTACTACCTTTTATTATTCTGATTTATTATCCCTGTCTGTGTCTATGCTGAGGTTAAATCTATAGCTTGTCTTCACATTGTTAAATTTCTTGCAGTGTGATTTCCACTTGCTGTCCTGCAATGCTGGTTTTAATTCTAGTTTCAGTCTTACTGCAGGTTTTATTGATTAGAGTTCATTTTTTTTCTGATGTGCCTTATAATGGCACTTTATTTTTGAAAAGAGTTTTACTTTGTGTATAATTAGTGAAAGCAAGCAAACATGAAGTGGTTAGCTTTTACTGCACTGGCTATCAGATGACTGGAAGCTTTAAGATGTACTCAGTCCTGATGTGACTTGATGAGATCGTGTGGGTGGGAGGGTGGTTCCCCATTTCTGAAGAATAGGGGGTGGGAGAGGGGGAAAGAGAGAGGGAGGGTGAGACCAGAAGGAAGGGAAGGAGGGGGCTACGATAGGGATATAAAGTTAATGAATGAATGAATGAACAAACGAATAAATAAATAAATAAATAAGACTTCTCAACATTTAGATGATCTCTCACTGTTCTGTAGTTTAATGTGGGACGTTAGATCCAGAAAGGCTTGGCTGATACAAGTGATCAAGCTCAGCAGCAGTGAGGAGTGCTTGGGAGCCCAGCTGAGATATACTTTCTTAGTTTTGGTTAGTCCATCCTTACTTGTGATAGTCCAAAATCCTGCATAAAGCAGTCCCAAGATTTCACAGAATAACAGAGAGGGCAGGTCCAAATGTATAGGCTCCAGTCTCAACTGCTAAGGACTTCTTGGTCAAAGTTCAGCCCTGGAATTGATATAGGGAAACAGTACAGAGGAGCTAAGGTGGAAAACAATATGTGATCACAAGTCCAACTCCGTATACTTAATATTTTCCTTATTTCTGAGGATAAGTAGCATGGAGAAATGGAGAATTTTCTTGATTGATTCCATTTGCCAAAACTGAATCAAAATCAGATAAACAAATGAAATAGTCTTATTTTTCCTATAGAAACAGAAGCAATCATTGACAGTCTCACAACAACAACAACAACAACAACAACAACAACAAAAAGCCCAGGGCCACATGGTTTTAGCACAGAATTCCACCAGACCTTCAAAGAGGAGTTAATACCGATACTCTTCAAGCTACTCTAAAAGATAGAAATGGATGGAACATTACCAAATTCATTCTATGAGGCACAGTCATCTTGATACCTAAACCCCACAAAGACCCAACAAGAAAAGAGAATTACAGACCAATTTCTCTTATGAACATTGACACAAAAATACTCAATAAAATACTTTCAAAAAGATTACAAGAAGCAAACAAAGATGTCATTCACCATGACCAGGTAGGTCTCATTCCAGGCAGGCAGGGATGGTTTAATGTATGGAAATCCATCAATGTAATCCACCATATAAACAAACTGAAAGAAAAAACACACACAGTCATCTCCTGAGAGGCAGAAAAAGCATTTGACAAAATCCAACACCCATTCATGTTTAATGTTTTGGAGGGATCAGGGATACAAGGCACATACCTCAACATAATAAAGGCTACATACGGCAAGCCAATAGCCAACATCATATTAAATGGAGAGATACTCAAGGAAATTGCTCTGAAATCTGGTAGCAGAAAAAGCTGCGCCCTTTCTCCATATCTTTTCTATATAGGTCTTGAAGTTCTAGCCAGAGCATTGACACAACAAAAGGAGATCAAGGGGATCCAAATGGGAAAGGAGGAAGTCAAATTATCCCTATTTGCAAATGATATAATAGTGTACATAAGTGACCCCCAAAATTCCTCCAGAGAACTCCTACAGCTGATAAACACCTTCAGCAAATTGGCTGAATACAACATTAACTCAAGAAAGTCAGTAGCGTTCCTATATACAAAAGACAATGATGCAGAGGAAGAAATGAGGAAAACTACACTCTTCACAATAGCCACAAGAAATATAAAATATCTAGGAATAACTCTAACCAAGCAAGTGAAAGACTTGTTTGAAAAAAACTTTAAATCTCTGAAGAAAGAGATTGAAGATGATATCAGAAGATGGAAGGATCTCCCTTGTTCATGGATCAGGAGAATTAACATAGTAAAAATGGCCGTCTTAATCAAAAGCAATTTACAGATTCAATTCAATCCCTATCAAAATACCTACACAAATTTTAAAGACATTGAAAGATCAATTCTCAACTTCATATGGAAAAACAAAAAACCCAGAATAGCTAAAACAGTCTTATACAATAAAAGATCCTCAGGAGAAATTTCCGTACCCAATCTCAAGCTGTACTATAGAGCAACAGTAATTAAAACAGCATGGTAATGGCACAGCAATAAGCTGGTTGATCAATGGAATCAAATCAAAGACCCAGAGATGAGTATACCCACATATGGTCACTTGATTTTTGACAAAGAAGCCAAATGTATTCAATCAAAAAAGGATAGCATGTGCAACAAATGGTGCCAATCTAACTAACGTCTACAGGTAGAAGAATGCAATTGGACCCATATTTGCCACCATGCACAAAACTCAAGTCCAAGTGGATTAAGGACCTCAGCATAAACCCAGAGATACTAAATCAGTAGAAGAAAAAATCGGGAAGAGCCTGGAACACATTGGCACACGAGACAACTTCCTGAACAGAACACCAACAGCCCAGGCCTTAACGTCAACAATTAATAAATCAGATCTCATGAAGCTGAGAAACTTCTGTTAGGCAGGACAAATTGTCAACAGAACAAAGTGACAGCCTACAGACTGGGAAAAGATCTTCACCAACCCTACATCTGACAAAGGTCTAAATATATATAAAGAATATATATAAAGAAATTAAACACCACCAAATCCAATACCCCATTTGAGAAATGGGCCTCAGAACTAAACAGAGAATTCTCAACAGAGGAATATCGAATGGCTGAGAAACACTTAAATGCTCAACCTCCGTAGTCATCAGAGAAATGCAAATCCAAACAACTCCGAGATTCCATCTTGCACCAATCAGAATGGCTAAGATAAAAAACTCGAGTGACACCACATGCCGGTGAGAATGTGGAGAAAGAGGAAGACTCCTTCATTGCTTGTGGAATGCAAACTTGCACAACCACTTTAGAAATCTATCTGGCACTTTTTCAGAAAACTGGGAATAGACCTTCCTCAAGAACCAGCTCTTCCACCCCTTGGAATATACCCAGAAAATGTTTCACCACACAACAAGGACATATGCTCAACCATATGCATAGCAGCCTTATTCTTAATAGCCAGAACCTGGAAACAGTCTAAATGTCCCTCAGTTGAAGAGTGCATAAAGAAGCTGTGGTTTATTTACACTATGGAATACTACTTAGCTATTAAAAATGAGGAAATGCTGAAGTTTGTGGACAAATGGATGGAACTAGAAAAGGTCATAATGAGTGAGTTAACCCAGAAGCAGAAAGACTCACATGGTATATACTCACTTATAATTGGTCACTAGCCTAAAGGCATGTCCATGAAAGTCTTCACTTACCAGGAGATTGGGATAGATGTGAGGACATCCTACTGGGACTCTAGGTAAAAGAAATATAGGAGATGGGGAAATAGCAGGACACAGAGGTTCCTAGAAACCTACAAGAAGAACATCTTGACAGGTGTATCAGTGCCCAGAGGAGTCTGCTCAAACTATTGCACTAAGGACAATACAAGTAGTAAACATCAAACCCCTACTCTGATCTAGCCAATGGACAGGATATTCTCCTCAGTTATGTGGAAAGTGGGGACTGACTTCAACATGAACTCTGATGCCCCATATTTGACCACCTCCCCTTGGTGGGGAGGCCTGATGGCATTCAAAGAAAGAGTAAGCAGGCTACCAAGATGAGACTTGATAGCCTCTGACCATATAGTGGGGAAGGAGGTCTCCCTTGGTCTTAGACCTAGGGGAGGGGAATAGGGTGAAATTGGGAGGGAGGGAGGAACGGGAGGATACAAGTGATAGAATAACAGTTGAGTTGTAATCTGAATAAATTAATTAAATAATAAAAAACAAAAAATTTATTCTTTGAGAATTTAATAGGGCTGTTTTGATCGTAGTCATCCTCCATCCCTCCTTTTATTACCTCTCAGATCTGTCCCTGCATCCCTACCTTTCGAACTTTGTGTCCTATTTAAAAAAACAAAACAGAAACTTTTAAGTCCAATTTCCACTGCTCATATATACTGGGTTTGTCTTGGGACACGGTCCTCCCACCAGGGACCTCACTCTTAAAGAGAACTGAGTGGCCCTCTCCTAGCAGCCATCAACTGCTAGTAGATCCACAGCCAAGGGTTGGACTTAGGGATGTCCCACATCTATGCCGGGATTTTCATCTGACTTGACCTTGCACAGATCTTGTGCACACCTTCACAACTTCTGTGAGTTACTGTGGACAGCTATTTTGTTGTAATCATCCAGTGCCTCAGGCTCTTGCACTCTTTTCCCCTTCTCATTCATATGGTCTCTGAACCCCAGGGAAGTGGTTTAGATGCCTCATTCAATGTGAGCACTCCATAGTCTATTATCTGTACCTTGGCCAGTTGTATATACCTGTGTTAACTGACATGCATGAAGAGACATTTCTCTGAAGAGGGTTGAGAGGTGCACTAATCTGTGTGTATAGCAATAAGTCCTAAGGAACTAGTTTCAAACTATGTAATAGTAATGGATTCCCCTGTAGGCCAATGGCATATCTAGTCAGAAGTACTTGGCTCCAATAATAGTGCCAAGCATGTGCTCTGTCCTTTGCAGTAGGTTTTAAATCCAACCATAAAATACTCATCATTCCCATAACATCTATACCACTATTGTGGTAGTGAGCATGCCTTTGTAACTCCCAAGATTCACAGCTGGGTAAGATGGATGATGATTTTTCTTCTGCAGTCATGTGTACCTTCCAGCACCCTAAAAGCTAGCCTGTGGAGCCAAAACTTCAAAGTCAGTACCAGCTTGTTTTTCCATTTTCTATGACTCAAGTATGTGATGTCTTAAAAAATATACTCTTATAATGAAGGGCTCAGAGGATTTGCCAGGAACAATGACAAAAGCATGTTATGTTTTGAGGGTCTATGGGACCTGACTCCAAAAATCATAACCCTCAAATGACTGATGTTTTATCACACTGGTAACTGACAAAAACCATAGAAAATGGATATCCATAGTTGAAGTAGAAATTAGACCATTGGCTAAACGTTGAACCCCTACCCAGATCTAGCCAATGGACAAGACATTCTCCACAGTTGAGTGGAGAGTGGGGTATGAATGTCACACGAACTCTGGTGCCCCATATTTGACCACGTCCCCTGGATGAGGAGGCCTGGTGGAACTCTGAGTAAGGATAGCAGGCTACCAAGAAGAGACTTGATACCCTGTGAGCATATATAGGGGGAGGAAGTCCTCCTCAGTCACAGTGATAGGGGAGGGGAGTAAGGGGAAATGGAAGGATACAAGGGATGGGATAACAATTGAGATGTAATATGAATAAATTAATAAAATATATTTTAAAAGGAAATTAGACTATTGAATAGGAGCTTCACATAGATGATGTGAGGCTGGGACAAGAAGTGAACAGTTCTGGCAGAAAGAAATCTCCTAGATTTATCAACATTGAATCCAGAGGGAATCAGTATCAGTAAGGAAGATGGATAAATGGCTTTTCAAGTTACTAAGTTTGTAATTTTTTTTAAAAACAAAACATTTGGCAAATAGCTATTATTTTAGTATTTCACATATAAAATGAAACCAATTTTTTAAACTTTTATCACTGAAAATACTTTCGGGGAGACCAAGATACTTGAGTGAATATTTTATTTATTTAGTTTTTTCCCTCTGTGACTTATACAATTTTTTATTAAAGTGATACTTTTCTAAACTCTTTTGATATAATTCTCCTCATATATTTAAATAGTAATAGTTTATATGATCATTCAGTGAATCTCTATTGAGTGCTTGTATCAACCAGGCCTTGTCCCTACCCTCTATGTTAATGTCTTGGTGCTGTGACAAATACCTGACAGATACAGTTTAAATGAGCAAGGTTTAGTTTTATCTCATAGTTTCAGAGGCTTTGTCCATAGTCATCTAGACCCATTGCTTTGAGCTTGAGGTGAGGCAGAACATCTTGAAGGTACAAGAGGAGAGAAGAGGAGAGGAGAGGAGGAGAGGAGGGGAGGAGAGAGGAGGAGAGAGGAGGAGAGGGGAATGGACAGAGGAATGGAAAGAAGTGGAGGAAAGGAAAGAAAAGGAAAACAGAGGAGAGGAAAGGGGAGGGGAGAGGAGGGGAGGGAAAGAGTAAGGTGGAGAGGAGAGAGGGGAATATAGGAGACGGTAGGAGAAAGGGATAGGCAGAGGGGAAGGGAGAAGAAGAGAGGCTAACCAGGGCGAAAATACATTCTTTAAAGTCACAGTTGCAGTCATCTACTTCCTCAAGCTAACTCCTACTTTGTCCCATAAGTCAGGGAACAATGCACCAACACATGAGACTATGAAGGAGATTTATATTCAATCCATATCACCTTTTTATTGCTGAAGGTATTTTGAGGGTACGATAAAGGTAAAAATAGTCATTCAAGTTCCCATGCATAGAACTAGCAGTGTAGCTTGGTGAAGGGAAGATACTAAAGCCTTTTCATCTGGTCCTGACTCAGCCAGCCTGGGTGAGGTTAAAGTGTAGTTATTGCCAATATCTTGGCTGATACTAGATCACAGTGTGAGAAATGGTGGGGTAGAAGAAAAATGGAGTGAACATGAGCAATGCACCACACAGATACATTCTAATCTGGTCTCTACCACTCACCCATTCTGTATCCTGCTTCAGAGCTGACTGCTAACACCCATTGTCTGCTTAGGATGTACCTTTTGAATGAGATGGACTGTACACCCTTTTCTTTGCTTTTGAGTTTTAGAAAAACAAGCCTGTGATGTGCTATGGGACTATCAAAGAAAGAAGAGGACTAAATGTACCTTGATTTACATTTGTGGGTTGAAAAGTCTCACTCAGTCTGTCCCCTAATTACTGCAAGTTGATGCTATGGCTGTATTTTGGTTGGAACAATAAATAAGAGAGAATTTCTGGCATAAATCGGTGACAAGGTGAATTTAGTGCTTTCACCTGCATTATGGTCCATGGTGATGTTTGTTCTATTGACATGTCAAAAATATGTTTTGGGTGTGTGTTATAGATTTGGTCCAAAGTTAGTCACCACAGGCTAGAGACATTGTTAAGTCAGTAGAGTGCTAATCCTAGCAGTCATTGAAGCCACAAAAGGGACATCCAAAATCAATCCCTCCTCCAAGGATTTAGACAGCACAGAAGAAGGGAGGGCAGAGAGAGCTGGGGGTGGTGGTGGTGGATGACTGCAGGGGAAGAGTATCTTCCAGATATAGCAGGCCAGTTACACAAACGAACTTACAGAAGTTAGAGAAGATGTGGGCAAGAAGTCCCACCCCTGCCTGAAGAGCTACAGGCAACTCAAAGCTGCTGCGAGAAGGAAAGTTAGGTTTTTTTTAAGGATGTGATCTCAAGCAGATTGACTATATTCCAACAGAAGGCCATACATCCAAGAGTAGATGAACAACACAAATTAGACTTTTTTGTTTTTAAAAGTATGACGCAAAGTTGCATGAGTAGAGAAGAGGAGGTAGGTCTGGGAGGAGGTGGTGAAACAAATGTGATAAAAATATATGCATAAAATTACCCCCAACCTAATGAAAATTGCAAAAATGAAGTGGAATCAGGAGGGCTGGGAGTTCAAGGTTATTGTAAGCTGCCTAGCAAGTTCAAAGCCACTCTTGGTTACATGAGGTCTTGTCTCAAATAAAAAAGTATAGATGGGCCACAGAAACCACCACCCAGCAATAATGTTTATTGTCCAGGATGAAGAATATTCCCCATAGAGTCAACTGTAGAAACTACAAGCTTGCTGTATACAGTTCATATTTCTTACATCTAGGCTGAGGTTTTATTTCTCCATAAAAATGTCACCCAATCAACAAAGTAGGATTTGTTGAGTAACCGATTAAGCAATAAAGCAACTTCTACTTCTAGTGGCAACACACATTCTGTAAATATGAGCAAAGTCCTGTTGGCTGTGGTTTAATATTAGGATACAATTTTTACAAGCGGCAATTGTATCACATACAAAACTGTAAGTAAAGTATATTACTTTGATCTTTTCTGAGTAGGGATATTCTGAAATGTGGAGTATAAATATTTTAAGGTGTTAGCATACAAAATACCTCTCTCTGTGTATGTGTGTGTGTGTGTGTGTGTGTGTGTGTGTGTGTGTGTGTGTGTGTGTACTTGGATGCACTCCTGGCAGACATTGCTACTCATCTGACCAAAGACACTATTATAAATGATATAAATTTGTCACATAAAATATTTAACTATCTCTTAGACTGTAAAACATCACATGGACGTTAGTGGTGGGAGTAAGTTTCAATTCTAGGTATCAATCTTCTTTATGGATGGTTTCCTTAAGCACATGGTTGCCAGTATTAGCCCAGCAAGGGTAACCCCCTGTAGGAGGTGTTCTTTCACTTTTCCAGTACTGGCTTTTAATCTATTCTACAATGCAACTTCAAACAAATCACCTCATATTTCTGTGAGTGTTTCACACCCATGAAGTTCAGGATAATTAACCATTTTTAAGGGCTTTTATGGGCATCAAAGAGGATAATGGATGCGAATGTGTCTTTCACATCTGAATGTAGGTGAATTAACGCTGCTTCAATAAAGTGTGGTTTCCTAGAATTTTAAAGCAGGCAATTTTTTTCCAGGTAGTGGAGGAGTTGTCCTTTTAAGCACCAGTATTTTATTATTTTAAGCATTTTAAGAGTGGAGTCTTCCTGTAATGGGTTATACACTTTACTGATATTTTAAGCAGAATACAATAAACATAATTTGATCTTCTGGATGACTCACTGGCATTAAGAAAATTAACTTTTATAAGACAATTCCTAGGTACTCAGTGAAGCATGTAGGGATGAGGGGCCTCCCACTAAGTGGCTCTGAATGGCTATGCCTTTGCTGACATGTTGTGTAACTTCTTAATGAATTTGCTCAGCTTTCTTTCCTATGGCTAAATGGCATTCCTCTTCCTTCCAACCAGGTTCCTCCAGATTAGACTCCTTCCCTTAACTGCCTTCTCCTTTCTTTTCTTTTTCTCTTGCTGTGGATCCATGAAAGCAGTTCAAAAAGAATCAGATCATGTTCTAGTGACATGGATATTTTGGGAGTACTCTCACCATGGGTTAGATCCTTTGCTAAATGCTTTCTACAAGTGTTCTTCCTTAGCCCATAGCATCACTCTGAGGCAGGTCTTTGAAGTCACACTCAACTCTACTCTTAATAAGCAAACAAACAAACAAACACAAACAGCTTTGTACTTGTATACAATGTATCGTGATTATACTCATCCCTTATCTCTCTTTTGTCCTTCTTCCAGTCATATGACATATTTGTTATTCCCAACTAATCTCACTCCCATTTCCTATTCCTTGTCTATTTTGAGGATGGTGATGTGCAGGCCTTATGTGTGTAGGCAGCCATAGCTGTTTTGTGTCCATGACTATAGTAGCCATGTCATACTCAGCAGGTAGAATTTCATAGCACTCCTCTCTATCCTCTGGCTCTTATGATCTTTATTCCTCTTTTGTATTGTTCCCTGGGCTTTGAAGAGGTTGCTATAGATGTCTTATTTATGGCCAAGCACTCAACAGTCACCTTAGCATTGTAATCACTTATGAGTCTCTGCATTAGCTTTTGGTCACTGTAAAAAGAAGCTTCTCTAACCAAGGTCAAGAGCAGCACTAGTCTGTGGACGTAAACATGAATATATAGGAGACATTTTGCCAGCATGTCCATCTAGTGAAAACATCAGTAGTTAATGCCTCCCTAAGGCCTATGACTTCCCTAGACCTGTAGGTTTTTATGGTACCACATATATTCTTTTCTGTGGATTTGGCCTCAAATCCAAGCAGAGAGTGGTCAGTTGCCCCCATAACAGTTATGCCACTATTGTACCAACAGGCATGTCTTGCCTGGCAGGTTAGTGTAATAGAACACAGCATCACCAGAGAGACAACAATGCTGATGGCTTTTCTCTCCCAGACATCTGCATAACACCTTCTGCCACTATGAATGCTAGCCAGTAGGGAGGGAGCTTCTGACTCAGTTCCAGCTCGATTTTCCAGTGTCCTGTATTCAAACTATGTGGTGTCTTGAGGGATGAGGTCTTAACACCTAGTTATGGTGGGTTACCAAGAACAATAAAATAGCCTATATTATATTGGGAGGGCTCCTTGGCTAACAACTCATAGGGAAATATCCAACTTGAATTTTTATTTAAAAACCTGTGGCTTTTGGGAACAGCATTATCCACCATTGCAGGGTACCTACACTCAGATTCTTCCTTTTAATCATATTATTTAGTTAGATTATAAAGTAGTTTTCTATACAGCCTTTCCAAACATCCTTACTTTTTGTAGGCCCTGCTCCCCCTACCAACTCCTTTCTTCCACCTCTGCTTAAACCTTTCTACCCCTAACATTCTTTTCTGCTTACATCTCACAGGCATTTTACTATCTACTCCTCATTCTGAAGACCCAAATCTACTTGTTGCCTTACATCATATAGTCTGTCCTGCTGGCTCTATTTTCATAAACAGGACTGGAATTTGACTGCTAGTCAGATCCACAGTAATATCCTTTCCCAAGCCACTATTGCCACCTAACTTGCCACCTCCCTATTCCTGTCCTCTGAGCATCTCACTTCCAGTCAACTATCATGACAGCAGCTAAGAGGGAGGTCTCAAGCCACATATGTGAGTTCCTGCTCTGCTCTGCCCCAACCCCTGCAGTGACCTTTATGTTGTACTCAGAGCATGTGTCACGAGACTTCATGGAGCCTTCAAGCTCACCCCTCACTTAGAGCTGAGTGGCTTTGTTTTTTTGTTTGCTTTTTTTTTCTTCTATAATTCTATATAGCTTCTATATTCCATGTAACCATCTGAAAGTCTTTGGCACAAACTCATATGGAAGCCTTACCATAAAAATGGAAAGAAGAGATTGGATGAAACAATTAGTCAGAGTTTGAAAAGCTCATCAATGGCAAGAATGCTCTTATCTTAAAAGGCCCAAGAGAGACTCTTTGCCTGTTCCATTGTGTAAGGACATAGTTGGGTAGGTTCTCTTCTGAACCACAAAGTGGATTTCTAGGCGATACCAGCAACTGACACCATAACTGTGAACTTCCACACCCAGGGCTGTGAGAAACTAACTTCTGCTATTTATAATCACCCACTCTAAGGCATTTGGTGATAGCTGCAGGAAAAGGTGACAGACACTATTCAGAAGCTTCCCTTGACCACAGTAGTTATAGTTTTACCTCTTCCTTATTCTCCCTCCTTTCCTGCTTTACACTGTTCTTCTCGGTGGTATTTGCCTTCTGACATACAGTATTTTCTGCTTTGTTCTGGTCAGTGTCCTTCTTCTATAAAAACATTGGTTTTCTTCTTCTTCTTGTTCTTCACAACAGTGCCCCTGATGACTATAAAAATTCTTGGTACATATTAGGCATTTGGTACTTGGTTGAAGGTCTAAATGAATGCACACATACATGCACGAACCACTGCAACAACCACATAAAGGAATGAAAGTAGGCTCTGTACGTAATCTGAAGAGATAGAGGTGGTGTGTGTAACAAAGTCCTAAAGGTTCTAAGGTGTGTTTGAATTTTATCTAGGAGAGCAATGTATAGGCTATGGAATGGTTTCTTTCAGTGTGAAAAGAACAAGACACAGTGTTAGGAGGGTTTTTTATAGCTCTTTACTCCCTGGGCGATGTAAGTTTACCTTTCCTCTTGACCTTTCTTGTTGTCAAACAATCATTTGCTCACCCTAATGCCACTTCTCAGCAAGAAGTTGCTAGACACTTCCTTTGTGCAAGGTGTATGGAAAAAGCACTGACCTCTCTTTGTTCCTCACCTCACCTTGTCTGTGACAAATTCTTATCTGAGACAAATCTAAGATCCTGCAGCAGCTTTGTGGAAATGAGTTCTCTCTACTAGGAAACCCATGTAAGTCCAGCACAGTGTCACTCTGAGGGCCGTTTTAGGACACTTGTGGTACCAGTAGACTGCAAGCATGTGAGTAGACTTGCCAATATGGGTGGGTGATGCAGTGAGAATATGGGCTGCTCAGGAATTGCACTGTGCTAATAGAATTATTATTTTTGGTGACCAACAGCAAAGCATTTTCAAACTATGAAAACAATTTTTTTTTACAAAAGACTTCTTTGTGTCTACATAGTTATTTGACATAGAAAGCCCTTCATGGGGCTTAAACACAAGTATATTGACACCATTACTACTGACTTTAGAAAGTTCCATTGGGACTAAGGAATGTTTCTATATGAACACTTTTAGAATTCTTGGCCTCCAAATGACAGTAAGTTTGTTTCCCCCTGTGCTTCCTGTCCCTGAGGGCTGGCATGGAATCTTAGGCATCTATTTGAGCCCAAGATAAATGACCTTGATGCTTGAAACATGTTGTAGAAGTCATGTGCCAAGTACAAAGCACTGGCATTTGCCACTATTTACATCCTTTCAGAAATAAAATAGAATGAGAAACATTCATGTATCCAGGCATATCAAGGGTGTTGGTGATGTTGTTTCTTATGATCTTAAGAAAAGATTTGTTGTGATGTCTACAGATAATACCCATGCCAAAGACATTCCTAGTGAAAACTGGAGCTTTCTCAGGCCCCAATTTGTGTGTCTCAAGGCTCAGCATGCCCCCAGAGCCATGCTCTTTACTGTGCAATGGCTCCTGATTGGCATTTTCAGTCTCGGTGTAATTTGGTTCCTTCCCAAGCTGATTAGAAAAGTAAAAATAACCCAGACAGTACTTTCTCCAGTCTCTCCTGGGAAAACACATCTTTAGAGGTGATATGTCAAATGTCCCGGACTTAGGAGAGACCCTTTGAATGAGTGTCTTCTTTTATGCACATACCTCTGTGTCCCAGGGAAAGGCCCCTGGAATCCACATGCCAGCTCTGTGGTTACTACTGACATAGAATGTGGGTGTGTGAAGTCCTAGGGGAAAGACTCCTGTCATTTTGCCAATCACAGAAATGGCAAACCACAAGGGAAACTGTCATGTGTTATCTGTGAGTCAGTTGATTGACTGATTTGTTTAACAATTCCTTGAAAATTATGCTGGAAAAATGGCTCAGCTGTTCTGACTTCACAGTGCTCTTGCAGAGAATCAAGTTCCGTTTCTAGTACCCACACTAGGCAGTAGCTCACAACTGCCTATAACTGTATCTCCAAGAGATCTGATGCTTTCTCCTGGCTCCCATAGGCACCTGCACTCATGTGCACATACACATATATACTTTAAAAATCAATACTACGCACTGAATACTGTCCTAGCTAGCACTCTAGCTGCTGCACTAAACAGGGCATACTGTTCATGCTTCAAAAATATTCATTCATTCATTTATTCATTTTAGTAGTGTTTAAAGGACAGGTTGCTTGGATTCACATCACAGCTCAATCACATAATGGGAAAGTGATTTGAAAAGTCGTGCAACATCTACACTTCTCATTCTACAGGGGATCAGAATACAAGCCACCTAATGTGGCTCACTGAGACTTGCCTGCCACAAAGCAAATTTTGTTTTTTCAAACTTTATAAAAAAAAAATCAAGCAGATGTCAGTTTGGTACTAAACAGTCAGTATAATGAGGTATAGCAAATTCTGGCTCTCTTAATGAGTATTTTAACTAGGGAGGAATATGGATGTTATTCAAATGATTACAGATCAAATACATGGGTATGTGGTGACTATGTCTCCAGTTGGACTACAGAAGCACAGTACAAGTCACTATGTGATCAAAAAGACCATCCTTTCTGGAAAAAATGCTGTTTATGTGTCCCATGAGGCCAGAAGAGTGTGTAGTATTAGTGTTCTGATTTGGATATAGAATATACCTCACAGACTCTTGTTGGCAATTGGCTCCCAGCTGGTGATGCTGCTTATACATTTAACTGAAATATAATCACACCATTTCCCCTCTTTTCTTTTCCTTCCTTCAACCCTTTCTATGTCCTTCCCTTCAACTCCTTACAACCTCCAATACTCCTCTCAAACTTTTATGACTTCAGTTTTTTCTTTTTAAAAAAATTGTTTACTTAATTTATTCAGATTACATCTCAATTGTTATCCTATCCCTTGTGTCCTCCCATTCCTCCCTCCCTCCTGCTTTCACCCTATTCCCCTCCCTTAGATCTGTGACCAAGGGGGACCTCCTCCCCCACTATATGGTCCCAGGCTATCAAGTCTCATCTTGGTAGCCTGTTTATTCTTTCTCTGAGTGTTACCAGGCCTCCCTACCACGGGGAAGTGGTCAAATATGGGGCACCAGAGTTCATGTCTGAGTCAGTCCCTGCTCTTCACTAAACTGTGGAGAATGTCCTGTCCAGTAGCTAGATCAGAGTAGGGGTTTGATGTTTACTGATTGTATTGTCCTTGGTTGGTGCAGAATTTGAGAAGAACCCCTGGGCCCAAATCCATCCATCATGATGTTCTTCTTGTAGTTTTCTAGGACTCTTTGGATCCTTCTATTTCCCCCATCCTCCCATACCTCTCTCACCTAGAGTCCCAATAGGATGTCTTTACAACTATCACAATCTCCTGGTAAGTGAAGAATTTCATGGGACATGCCTCTTGGGCTAGTGTCCAATTATAAGTGAGTATATACCATGTGAGTCTTTCTGCTTCTGGGTTAACTCACTCAGTATGATAATTTCTAGGTCCATCCATTTGTCCACAAATTTCGGGATTTCCTTGTTTTTAATGGCCGAGTAGTGTTCCATAGTGTAAATGTACCACAGTTTCTTTTTCCATTCATCGACTGAGGGACATTTAGGTTGTTTCCATGTTCTGGCTATTATGAATAAGGCTGCTATGAACGTGGTTGAGCATATGTTCTTGCCGTGTGGTGGAGCATTTTCTGGGTATATTTCAAGGAGTGGAATATCTGGGTCTTGAGGAAGGCCTATTCCCAGTTTTCTGAAAAAGTGCCATATAGATTTCCAAAGTGGTTGTACAAGTTTGCTTTTCCACTAGCAATGAAAGAGTGTTCCTCTTTCTCCACATCCTCGCCAGCATGTGGTGTCACTTGAGTTTTTGATCTTAGCCATCATGATGGGTGTAAGATGAAATCTCAGAGTAATTTTGATTTGCATTTCTCTGATGACTAAGGATGCTGAACATTTCTTTACGTGTTCCTCAGCCATTCGATATTCCTCTGTTGAGAATTCTCTGTTTAGTTCTGAGGCCCATTTCTTGATTGGATTATTGGGTTTGGTGGTGTTAAATTTCTTGAGTTCTTTGTGTATTTTGTATATTAGACTTTTGTCAGATATAGGGTTGGTGAAGAGCTTTTTCCAGTCTGTGCACTGTCACTTTGTTCTGTTGACAGTGTCTTCTGCCTTACAGAAGCTTCTTAGCCTCATGAGGTCCCACTTATTGATTGTTGATGTTAAGGTCTGGGCTATTGATGTTCTGTTCAAGAAGCTGTCTCCTATGACAATGAATTCCAGGCTCTTCCCCATTTCTTCTTCTAACCAATTTAGTGTCTCTGGTTTTATGTTCAGGTCTTTAATCCATCTGAACTTGAGTTTTGTGCAGGTTGACAAATATGGGTCTAATTGCATTTCTCTACATGGAGACTCCAGTTAGACCAGCACCATTTGTTCAAGATGCTATCCTTTTTTGATTGAATAGATTTGGCTTCTTTGTCAAACATCAAGTGACCATATGTCAGTGTACTCATTTCTGGGTCTTTGATTTGATTCCATTGATCAACCAGCCTATTGCTGGACCAGTACCATGCTGTTTTAATTACTGTTGCTCTATAGTACAGCTTGAGATCAGGTATGGAAATTTCTCCTGAGGATATTTTATTGTATGGGATTGTTTTAGCTATTCTGGGTTTTTTGTTTTTCCATATGAAGTTGAGAATTGATCTTTCAATGTCTTTAAAAATTGTGTAGGTATTTTGATAGGGATTGCCTTGAATCTGTAAATTGCTTTTGGTAAGATGGCCGTTTTTATTTTTTCCTTTTTCTTTTTTAAACCTATTTTATTAATTTATTCATATTACATCTCAATTGTTACCCCATCCCTTGTATCCTCCCATTCTTCCCTCCCTCCCATTTTCCCCTTACTCCCTTCCCCTATGACTGTTACTGAGGGGGACCTCCTCCACCTGTATATGCTCATAGGGTAGCAAGTCTCTTCCATTGAGCCTGCTATAAGATGGTCATTTTTACTATGTTAATTTTCCTGATCCATGAACAAGGGAGATCTTTCCATCTTCTGACGTCATCTTCAATCTCTTTCTTCAGAGATTTGAATTTTTTTCAAACAAGTCTTCACCTGTTTGGTTAGAGTTACTCCTAGATATTTTAAATTGCTTGAGGCTATCGTGAAGGGTGTAGCTTTCCTAATTTCTTCTTCTGCATGATTGTCATAAAGGAAGGCTACTGACTTTTTTGTATCCAGCCATTTTGCTGATGGTGTTTATCAGCTGTAGTAGTTCTCTGGAGGAATTTTGGGGTCACTGTGTACACTATCATATCATCTACAAATAGGGATAATTTGACTTCCTCCTTTCCCATTTGGATCCCCTTGATCTCTTTTTGTTGTCTCATTGCTCTGGCTAGAACTTCAAGTACTATATTGAGGAGATATGGAGAGAGTGGGCAGCTTTGTCTAGTCCCTGATTTTAGAGGAATTTCCTTGAGTTTCTCTTTATTTAATTTGATTTTGGCTGTTGGCTTGCTGTATATAGCCTTTATTATGTTGAGGTATGTGCTTTGTATCCCTGATCTCTCCAAAACTTTAACCATGAATAGGTGTTGTATTTTATCAAATGCTTTCTCTGCATCTAAAGAGATGATCATGTGGCTTTTTACTTTCAGTTTGTTTATATGATGGATTACATTGATGGACTTCCATATATTAAACCATCCATGCATGCATGGAATGAAGCTTACCTGGTCATGGTGAATGATATCTTTGATGTTTTCTTGTATTCATTTTGTGAATATTTTATTCAGTATTTTTGCATCAATGTTCATAAGAGAAATTGGTCTGAAATTCTCTTTCTCTTTTGGGTCCTTTTGAGCTTTAAGTATCAAAGTGACTGTGGCCTCATAGAATGAGTTTGGTAATGTTGCATTTATTTCTATGTTTTGGAGTAGCTTAAAGAGTACTGATATTAGTTCTTCTTTTTAGGTCTAGTAGAATTCTGCCCTGAAACCATCTGGCCCTGGGGTCTTTTTGGTTGGGAGAATATCTATGATTGCTTCTATTTCTTTATGGGAAATGGGATTATTTAGTTTGTTTATCTGTTGTTGATTCAATTTTGGCAAGTGGAATTGCTCAAGAAAATTGTCCATTTCCCTTAGCTTTTCAAATTTTGTGGCATATATGCCTTTGAAGTAGCATCTTATGATTCTTTGTATTTCTTCAGTTGTTATGCCTTCCTTTTCATTTCTAATTTTTTGATTTGGATAGTGTCTCTCTGCCTTTTAGTTACTTTGGCTAATGGTTTGTCTGTCTTGTTGATTCTCTCAAAGAGCAGCTCCTTGTTTTGTTGATTCTTTGAATTGTTCTCTTTGTTTCAAATTTATTGATTTCAGCCTGTGTTTGATTATTTCTGGATGTTTACGCCTCTTGGGTGTTTCTGCTTCTTTTTTTCTAGGGCTTCCAGCTATGTCATTAATTTGCTGATGTGGCCTGTTTCCAATTTTTTTTTTTTATAAAGGCACTTAGTGCTATGAATTTTCCTCTTAGCACCGCTTTCAATGTGTCCCACAAATTTGTGTATGTTGTTCCTTCATTTTCATTGAATTTCAGGAAATCCTTAATTTCTTTCTTTATTTCATCCCTGACTCAGGTGTCATTAAGTAGAGGGTTGTTTAGTTTCCATGTGTGTGTAGTCTTTTTGTTATTTCTGTTGTTGTTGAATTGCAGCCTTAGACCATGGTGGTCTGATAGGATACAAGGTATTATTTCAATCTTCTGGTATCTCTTAAGGCTTGCTTTGTGACCTAATACATGATCAATTTTGGAGAAGGTTCCATGAGGTGCTGAGAAGAAGGTATAATCCTTTGTGTTTGGGTGAAAAGTTCTTCGTATTGTATAATCAGTTGGGGTGCTCATCAGTGGGGAGGACTAATTCTATCTCTCTTAGCAGAAATTTGTCACCTGTAGCTCTCTTCAGGGGTAGGGCTCCATGAGATTTCTCTCTTCCACATAAGCATGCTTATTAGTTTCCTTGTCCTATTCTTGTTCAGACATCCATATTGCTGTGGTATCATGGATGCTGTCATTTCTCCCAGCAGATTTCCTGATCCCTGGTTCTTCTAATCTTGCTGATTCTCTTCCATGATGTTCTCAGATACTTAGGTGCAGTAGATGTGTCTGTTGGGCCTAGGTAGCTCACAATCAGTTGCTCCTTGCATTTTCTAGGTTTTTACCAGTAGTTATTTTTTATTGGTCAAGTTGCTTTTTTGTTTTTGTTTTGTTTTTAATTATGGACTCTTTGGGATATGAGTGTGAGCTTGTGGTCCTGAGCCTCTACAAGTAGACATTTGAAGTATATGTTTATTTTGGTTGTGGCTTGTGATCTCTGCTTCCTGGTCAATCTCTGTGTGAGAGGTGCAGGAGCTGTGCTATCTTTTTAAAATTATTTTTATTTTTAAACAGGGGTTCTCTGTGTAGTATTGGCTGTCCTGAACTCAATTTGTAGACCATACTGGTCTTGAACTCAGAAAGATATACCCACCTTTTCTTCCAAGTGGTGGGATTAAAAGTGTGCATCTAGTCTGAAAAGCTATCATTTCTGTGCACCAAGATACTCTACTTATCATTGCCACTGAGATGGGCTGAACTTTAAAAGTATGAACCCCAATAAATTTAAATAACTTCTGTCAGATATTCTTTCATAGTGATTAGAAAAATAACTAGTATGAGGGTAATTTAGGTACTAGCCTGTGAATGAACACAAATTTCTTAGATCTGACATTCGAACATGGATAAGGAATAATGCATGGAATGAGAGAAAGTCAAGGGAAAGAAATAGCATGTGCAGAAACTGTTGGTGAAGGGATGTGACACCATCCAGGGAGAGTGAAGGGGCACCGTAGCAGCACTGGTACCAGACACTGTGCAACCGAGCTGTAGAAATAGAGTGAGAGAACTTCTGAAGCCAAGACTGAATTAATGTTTATCCCAAGAGGGAGGAGGAAGTATCCAAGATGTTCTCTGGATACTGTAGGCACACTCTACCCCATTCATGTCTCTTGGATATGACATTTTAGTACTCTCCAGGAACTTTCCCATCAAACATTATTTTTGCCTCAACACCCAAGGCATTCTGGGGTGGCAGGCTATAAGCCCTACCCCTGGAGACATCTGTCAGCTGGTGGCTTTGGATCATTGGTTTGTGATTATTCCTGATCCTATGACCCATAGTAGAATGATGCTGACATGTGCCCGTTCCTCTTTCCCACTGTATCAGACTACAGTTATTCCTTCTCTGAGCTGAACTAACAATGCTCCCATCATTTCATTATCATTGTTCCTAATTTCCTGTCCTCCCTATGCTATTTCTGCACTCCCCCAATCCCATCAATAATACTTGTTAAATAACCCAAATAAAGCCCCTGCATACCAGGCTTTCTCTTCTAGGATACTGAAACATCATTTCCTGGTCTTGGGAAAACCAGGAAAGAGGTAAAACTTATGATATTACTGGAAGTGCAAAATTTCCAGTACAAGTACTGGTGACAGGTGAAAGCTTTGTAGTGGCATCAAAAGCTTGATCTAAGCACACATCTACAGAAGATAGTGAATCTCTTTTGGAGTCATGACCAGGGGACTAAGGCCACTTAGAATGTAATTAGAGTGTTGTTTGAAGGAAAGGAGATAAGGTATAGGAAGTAAAAAAAAAAAAACAGTAGGGAAACACCTTAAAAACTGGGGCTGTTAACAGTGGAAGCACAGAGGAGCCATGTTAACTGGGCACTGGCTATGAGGCTGAGATTGTAATGTTCTAGACTGAATGGGTCAGGGAGAAACAGTGCACATATCCAGTACTAGACAGAATATGTAGAGAAATAATTGAATGTTTTTTTTTTTACATCTAATTCATTATAAATGAGATAACAGAGAATTACACAAGCCATCAAAATATAAGATGGAACTTTCAAGCAGGAAGGCTGGACATTGTCACCTATTGTTCAGAATGCATATAACAGAGTCCTGATGCATGTGCTTATGTCCCCGGACTTCTGGAAAGAAAAGACACATGGCTGGTTTGCTCTGTGGTTGATGCTTCAGTGCTAAAGAAATGGTGTTGTTAACAATGTGCACACGCACTAATGCTTGCTGTGTGTGCCAGGTACTCTTCAAGTGACGTTGTGTCCATACTCTATTTCTTACATCTGTCTGTTGGGGTCACCACTGTCACTATTCTCAGATTACAACTGACAAAAGTAAAAGACTAAAGCAATAAAACCAAAATTGCACAGATCACATGTAGAGGAGGGCATAAAACCCAATAGCCTGGCCACAGAATCAAATTTCTTAAACTTTTCACACTTAGGAACTTTTTTTGCCCGATAAATTTTTATGTGATCCTGGACATATATAAGTTAAGAAGACAAAAATAAACATCTGTTGATAATAAATCATAAAGACATTAATTTAACAAATAATTCAGTATACTGTAATTTTGCCATTTATTAAAGATGAAAGGAAGGTTACATGGTAGTGGGATGAATTTTTGTTCCATTTTACATAAAGAATTAAGTTTTGCACTGGAGAGGTGGCTTAGTTAGTAAAGGGCTTGCCATAATAAAAGCTGAGTGTAATGTGTGGGCTTGCATCTGTAATCCCACAACTAAAAACAAGAGAAGTCCTGAGACTTGTTGGCTCGCCAGTCTTGCCAATAAGGGATTTCTAGATTCGGTGAGAAAACCTATTTCCAAAAGACAAGATGAAGAGTGATTGAGGAAAACACCCTACAACAGCCTCTGACACACACACACACACACACACACACACACACACACACACACACACACACACACACACCCTGCAGTGCACCACACCAAAACCCAAACCATTCAAACAAACAGTAACAGCAAAACAAAAATAAATCCATCCTTAATCTTGGGTAAATGTTTAATACTATAGGATGTGGGATATTGCCAATGTGTTCCATAGTTGACTGATATTTTTATTTTATAGTTATCAATGATGAGAAAGCCACTTTGTATAAGTACATTTTAAAGAATTACAGACATATATGTAGGATCATTTCAGAAATTACTGGAGATTCTGATCTAATCTCAAGCAAAATTCATTTAATTCTTTTTTAAATGAAACTCAAGTCAGCAACTCCAATAACAGTCTTAAAATCCAAACATTTCAACACAATGTAACCCAGACTTATATTCTCTGCTATACACTGGGGCATTGTGGTGGGGAAGTATTCAAAGACTGTGTTTTCTATAATTAAACTTTATGTTCTTTTAAGAACAAAAAACTTTGTATGTACCTTGTACTGGCTGGTTGGTGTAAAATTGGCATAAGATAGATTCATCTGAAAGGAAGGAGCCTCAGTTGAGGAAATGCCTCCACGAGATCCAGCTGTAAGGCATTTTCTCAATAAGTGATGAATCAGGGAGGCCCTGCCCATTGTGAGCAGTGCTATCCCTGGGCTGCTGGGCCTGGGTTCTATAAGAAGCAGGCTGAGCAAGCCAGTTAGCAGCACCCCCGGTGGCCTCTGCATCTGCTCTGGCCTCCAGGGTCCTGCCATGCTTGAGTTCCTGTTCTGACTTCCTTTGGTAATAAACAGCAATGTAGAAGTATAAGGTGGCTGAACCCCCTCCTCCCCTACCACCCTGTTTTTCGGTTGTGGTGTTTTGTTGCAGCAATAGAAACCTAACGAAGACATACCTCACAAGCATTCCGATTCAGGATGTATGATAGTCTTGAATCTGATCTGAGGTTTCTCAAGCAGCATTTGTCATCATTATGTGGTGCGGTGGCATTTGTAGCTCACAGTATGAATACTGTGTTTGGAACCAAGGCTGCAGTGAAATGTCGTCATGCAATATAGAAGATCACTTCCTGGAATACTTTGAATTCATTTACATGATAGATTTTGAGATAGTTTTTAGTCGTAGCATGTTCAGAAATGGTTTGCTGTTGCCAGATTCTTCACCTCTCCTGCATTCAGTTAAACGATCCATAATGGGATATGCTCTAGGCTGTCCTTGACACCAGTCAGTGAGAGTCTTGGTTCATTTCTCGGGAAATGTCTCTGAAGAGTTCAGGCTCTTGAATTAGACTCACCTGGAGGTGAATCATGGCTACAGCTTCCCGACACTGTGACATTTACAAAGTAGCTTAGCCTTGCTGACCCTATGTCCCTGTTTTTGAAGGGGATCTATGCTCACCCAGTGGGGCTGCTGGGTGAGCTAAATTGGGCAGCATACTTAGGGCACCAGACTAAGGAAGGTGTTAAATAAACATCAGCTGGAGAGAAATGAGAGGTCATGGCATATTGCCTTTCCTTTGACTCTACTTTAAAAAAAATGTGAACTGTGAGAAGTTTTGCTTTGGAAACTAAGACTGTTAAGCCCATTAATGATCCATGAAATGATATTTCCTTATAGCAATGACCATATATAAATGACATGAAGTGAAGACTTCTTTGCTGATTATGAAGAGGAGCCTAATTATGGAGAGCTAGACAAAAAAGTAGGCTAAGGGAGGAATGGGGAAGATGGCAGTATATTCCTGCATTGGAAATGAGTGTGATCAGTACCAGCAATCCCCACTCTTCCCTCCCAGGAGGATGACAGCAGGCGATATTATTTATCTTAATCATCTTTAAAAATGTTGCTCTACATGCCTTTCTTCACAGAAGAAAAAGATCTTAAAATGCAAGGAAGAAAAAGAACGAGGCCAACCTTGGAAAACAATGCTTATTTTATTTTATTTCATTTTATTTTATTTTTGTTTTCTTGAATTACTTTTCTTTCTTTTTTTTTTATTAATTTATTCTTGTTACATCTCAATAGTTATCCCATCCCTTGTATCCTCCCATTCTTCCCTCCCTCCCATTTTCCCCTTATTCCCCTCCCCTATGAGTGTTCCTGAGGGGGATTACCTCCCCCTGTATATGCTCATAGGGTATCAAGTCTCTTCTTGGTAACCTGCTGTCCTTCCTCTGAGTGCCACCAGGTCTCCCCCTCCAGGGGACATGGTCAAATGTGAGGCACCAGAGTACATGAGAAAGTCATATCCCACTCTCCACTCAACTGTGGAGAATGTTCTGACCATTGGCTAGATCTGGGTAGGGGTTTAAAGTTTACCGCCTGTATTGTCCTTGGCTGGTGCCTTAGTCTGAGCAGGACTCCTGGGCCCAAATCTGCCTATCATAATGTTCTACTTGTAGGTTTCTAGGACCCTCTGGATCCTTCTACTTTGCTATTCTCCTATGCTTCTCTCATCTAGAGTCCCAATAGGATGTCCTCCCCTCTGTCCCAGTTTCCTGGTAAGTGAAGACTTTTGTGGGACATGCCCCTTGGGCTAGTATGCAGATATAAGTGAGTATATACCATTTGAGTCTTTCTGCTTCTGGGTTAACTCACTCATTATGATAATTTCTAGCTCAATCCATTTATCCACAAATTTTGGGAATTCCTTGTTTTTTTCCCCCCTATTAGAATTTTGCAATGCTTTATTAACTTTCATTTCTACATTACTTCCCAAGTTATTTTTTTTTTAATTTTTTAAATTAATTTATTCTTGTAACATCTCAACGGTTATCCCATCCCTTGTATCCTCCCATTCTTCCCTCCCTCCCATTTTCCCATTGTTCCCCTCCCCTATGACTGTTCCTGAGGGGGATTACCTCCCCCTGTATGGGAGAATAGCAAAGTAGAAGGATCCAGAGGGTCCTAGAAACCTACAAGTAGAACATTATGATAGGCAGATTTGGGCCCAGGGGTCCTGCTCAGACTAAGGCACCAGCCAAGGACAATACAGGTGGTAAACTTTAAACCCCTACCCAGATGTAGCCAATGGTCAGAACATTCTCCACAGTTGAGTGGAGAGTGGGATATGACTTTCTCACATACTCTGGTGCCTCACATTTGACCATGTCCCCTGGAGGGGGAGACCTGGTGGCACTCAGAGGAAGGACAGCAGGTTACCAGGAAGAGACTTGATACCCTATGGGAATTCCTTGTTTTTAATAGGTGAGTAGTATTCCATAGTATATATGTACCACAGTTTCTTTATCCATTCTTCTACTGATGGATACTTAGGCTGTTTCCATGTTCTGGCTATTATGAATAAGGCTGCTATGAACATGGTTGATCAAATTTTCTTGTTGTGTGCTGGGGCATCTTCTGGGTATATTCCAAGGAGTGGAATAGCTGGGTCTTGAGGAAGCCCTATTCCCATATTTCTGAGATAGCACCACATAGATTTCCAAAGTGGCTGTACTAGTTTGCATTCCCACCAGCAATGAAGGAGTGTTCCTCTCTCCCCACATCCTCGCCAGCATGTGGTGTCGCTTGAATTTTTGATCTTAGCCATTCTGATGGGTGTAAGATGGAATATCAGAGTTGTTTTGATTTGCATTTCCCTGATGACTAAGGAGGTTGAGCATTTCTTTAAGTGTTTCTCGGCCATTTGCTATTCCTCTGTTGAGAATTCTCTGTTTAGTTCCAAGCCCCATTTCTCAATTGGGTTGTTTGGTTTGGTGGTGTTTAATTTCTTGAGTTCTTTATATATTTTGGTTATTAGACCTTTGTCAGATGTAGGGTTGGTGAAGATCTTTTCCCAGTCTGTAGGGTGTCGCTTTGTTCTCTTGACAGTGTCTCCTGCCTTACAGAAGCTTCTCAGCCTCATGAGGACCCATTTATTAATTGTTGACATTAAGGCCTGGGCTGTTGGTGTTCTGTTCAGGAAGTTGTCTCCTGTGCCTATATGTTCCAGGCTCTTCCCCACAATGCTTATTTTAACACAGAAACTGCACACTGATAGGTCCTCATTGAACCTACTTAATGCCTGGCAAATCTTGGGTGTTGAGTATCAAGGCTCTTATCCTTGATGGTTTCACTTTTAAGCTCTACTCACACTGTCATATCCCTGTCCACTGCAGAGGAGAGGAGGCCTTAATTAGGAGTAGCCTGCTGGCCTGGGTATATACCTCCACCCCAAGGCTCCAATCCAGTGGCATGTGGTGGCCTCAGACTTGACCCTGCAGTCCATCACAATTCAAGAAGGCTGGGACTAATGCAGGAAGCAAACCAACAAGAGATTGTCAAGGCCAATGAGCAATAGTGAAGGCCAGCTGGAAGAGAGGCCACAGCAAGCTCAGAACAGTGAGAATCTACAGGTAAGATCCAGAGGCCCAAGGCTGCTTTTTCATTCGGATAACCTTGAGGTTTACTTTTATTTATTTTTTAATAATAAACCAGGGTGAAGACAATGATGATGACAACACCAACGATGACGACGACAATGACAACAACAACAATAACACACTACTTTTCTTAGTTCTGTGTGTTTTAATGAATTCTCAAACATCAAGAGAATGTTGTGGGAAACCCCAAATTTTAGTCAGGCACAAGTGCGGGTATTCTGGGAACTCCAGTTGTGGCAGTAGAAAGGTTTTATTGGAATGAGCCCTAGACCTGTGGGGCTGCTTAACTCTGAATGGGTAGTGTGGAGTTGGTGACTTAAATGGAGCTGAACTGATAGACAGCCAGTTGATACAGGAGAATCAGAGAACCCGTTTTTAATGTTGAAAAATGACATGCATTTGACATCCAGTAGGAAAACAAACAGCGGGGGCTGACAGAGTTGAGTTATCATCTCAGCTGGGGACCTGGGCATAGAACAGGAGCTAAATCACAAGCCCAAGTGGAGAACCAGGCAAGCCACAGACTGTATTTGGGGAACAGTGGATGCTAAATGAGGGAATAATCCCATATAGGATGGCTTTGCCTCTGAGGAGGGGGTGATGTGGTTGCCATCCAGAATTCTGGGAGTCATGCTTTATCCACAGCCCCAGATGATCAAGTTTGCAGAGAATTTCAGTTCTTTTTCAGCTCAGTCATGAGAGGCATGCATAAATTTGCATTTTAGTTAGCCCCCAAATAGCTTCACCAGTGAAAGCAGAAAGGCTCTCCATAGCAATGCATACTGCAAAGAAATACACTTGATGTGTGAAACAAAACCTGACCTTTCTCTAACTCCCAGTTTATCCACTCTTGATTCCTGTCAAAACACAAAATAGTCTTTTCTTGTTGGTCTGCACTTTGCTATGTCATGGCCCATCGTCCTCAATGGCAACGAAAGGAGAAATCACCATGCTTCTAACTGACAGTGGCTCTAGCCTGTGCAAAGATTGCTTCACTGGTAACAACATTCCCCGATCCATGGTCCTTGCCATTTTGGGGGGCCCTCAATGCCAGGACATCACAGTGAGCATGAGAACTTCTACATGTGCAAAGAGGCAAAGAGGAAGCAAGATATACTGACCCTGAAGTACCAAATTTTTTTTTCAGTTTTTGTCACCAAGTGGGGTGGTATGGAGAGAAATGACACCACACATTCTACAGCAAACTGTGCATGTCCCCCCACTGCCAAGAAGCATCCAGTACTGCTGGATCAGGCTCCCTTGAACCTCAAGGCTAACATAAAGAAGATGACACAGATCATGTTTGAGATCCTTCAAAAGCTGAGACATATGCATGACCACTAAGGCAGAACTGTTCTGTTTGACTTCCGTGCACCACTGTCATTGTTACGGACTCTGATGAAGGAGTTACATACACACACAGTACCCATCTATGAGAACTACTCTATCTTCTATATGCACGTGGCTGGATGGGACTAATATACTACCTCATGATGATCCTGACCAAGGGAATATTCAGCTGTACCACCATGGATGAGTGGAAGAGTATGTCTGACATCAAGGAAAGGCTTTGCTATGTTGTCCTGGACTTCCAGCAAGAAATGGCCATTCCTGCATCTTCTTCCTTGGAGAAGAACTATGAGCTGCCTCACACATAGGTGGTCATCATCAGAAATGACTGATGCTAGTGTTCAAAGGATCTCTTCTAGTCCTCCTTTCTGGTATGGAGTCCTGTGACATCCATGGCGTTACATTCAACTCTATCATAAAGAATGCTGTGGGTATTTGCAAGGACCTGTATGCCAACACACTGCTATCTGGTGGTAACACCAAAACAACAACAACAACAACAACAAAAACAAAAAACCACCATGTATCTAAACATTGCTAGAAAGATGCTGAAGATCACAGAGACTCCAACACGTGAAGATTGAGAGCCTTTGAGTACATGTACTTGGTATGGATTGGTGCCTCAATCCTGGACTCACTGTCCACCTTCCAGCAGACGTGGATCAGCAAGCACTGGAATGACATTTTGGGTTCCTCTACCGCCCACCACAAATGCCAGGCACCTGCTGCTTTAGCTGATTCTGAGGTATCAGTTTGCCCTGGAAAATGTACACACCTCATGCTAGCCTCTTAAAACTGAAGTAAGCCTTTGAAAGATGTTTTTCTTTGATACTTGTATCTTTTATCAGGTCTGGATCATAGAACTTGTTGCTGACTTTTTACCTTATAGTTATGTTAACTGTTTATTGGTATATTTTTAATACCTGTGCATGCCACTTTTTGTAACTAGAATTAGTTCTTTAAGGATTTCATATAATGTATTTTTATCTTATTACTCTTTTCCTTCAACTTCTACCAGATCCACCCTATCCCTACTGACTCAACTTTGTATCCTGTTTCTTTTAAGCTCCTGGCTCTATTCACTTAACTTTATGTCTTTTTTTTAAGCCCATCAAATTCGACTTGTGAATCCTATATATTCTTGGATATATGACCTTTTATTGGAGCTTGGTTGACTTACCAGGGGATACACAAAGAAAATTGAGTCTCCCTCTCCTGACAGATAACAATTGCCAATAGCTCCTCAGCTAAAAGTATGACTTTGTGCTAACTTCCCCTCTCCATGCTGAGATTTCTTTTGTTCCCACCAGAACTTGTATAGTTCTTGTGCATGCTGGCTCACCCGCGTTGAGTTCATATGTGCAACTGCCATGTTGTGTCTGAAAGCATTGTTTCATTATAATCATCCATTGCCTCTGACTCCTGTAATCTTCCTGTCTCCTCTTCCTTAATACTCCCTGATTCATGGGTAGAGGGGATGTGATATAGACATTTCCTTTAGGGATGAGCAGTCTTTACTCTCTGATAGTCTCTCCACATTGGCTAGATAGAGGACCCTGTTAATTACCACTACTGAGGAGTTACACTTCTGAGATGAGAGCTGGGAGTGCTAGTCTGTGAACATAATGACAATTCATTAGGAATAGTTTGTCAGCTTTATAGATTAGTACTAGTAGATTCTCTCCTAGGACCCATTACCTGTATACACAAATTCATGGCCCCAATAATGATGCCAGTTGTGTGTTTCATCTTATGGAGTGAGCCTTAAAACCAATCTGAAGGTGGGTGGTCACTCCCATAATATTTGTGCCACTATTGCACCAGTGGACAGGCCTCACTAGCCCAATCATTATTTGTAGCTCACAGGGTTAATATCTGAGTAAGACAGATAATTAAGTTTTCCCTCCAGTGGGATGTGAGAAAAGGGAAGCATTTATTCACATCTGGTTGGAGTTTAAACTGGTCCAGCTATTATTGAGATAAGTGTGGAAATTTTTCAAAAAACTAGAAATAGGTCTACCACACGATCCAGCTCCCACTGTTTTGAGAATAAGCCTAAAGGACTCTGTATCCTACTATGGAGGTATCTGTTTATTGTTGCTCTATTCACAATACCCAGGAAATGGAAATAACCTAGATGTCTATCACCTGATAAATGGATAATGAAAATATGGTACATATACACAACAAAATATTATTCAGCCTTTAAGAAAATTGTTATGAAATTTACAGGTAAATGAATGGAACTGGAAACAGTTATTCTGGGTGAGGTAGCCCAGGCCTAGAGAGACAAATGTCACATTCTTCAAATATTTGCATTTCCTTTGGAGTACCCTGTGTATATCTTGATTTAAGTTCTTAGTCCATGTGGTTAGATCACTTGATGGCTAAGAGAGCCCTCTATGGGAGAGAAATTCCTAGCCTAGTTGGTCTTTCTGAGCATTTGGCTGTAATCTGCTCAGGGTATTAATGTTGGAACTGGCTGTTCATGGGTATCTCTTAGCTGGAAATGGTTCATTAATCAGTTATCATTTTCTGCTTGTCAATCTTACAGGTGGGAAAATCCAAGCCTTAGGATTCGGTTTTCATCTGGTATCATTCTGATCACCTTGAATGGGGATATTTGCATTTATACCTCTAAGTTTATTCATCCTTTTAGTTAATTAATGTAAAGTTGTTTTTTTCCCCTCAGGTACTCAGTTCTTTAATAAATGACTACAAGCTGGGCACAGTGGCCAATGCCTGTAATCCCAGCACTCAGGGAGGCAAAGGCTGGCAGGTCTCTGTCAGTTTGAGGTCATCCTGGTCTACAAAGCATGTTCAGGGAAAAAGAAAGGAAATGACATATGTTGGTTTTCTATTGTCGGAACAGTAGAACCCAGAAAAACATTCTTGTGTATAAAAAAATAGGAGTGCCATTGTACAGCAAGGAATGAAAAATATTAAGATTAATTTTGGATTTATTATATTAATTTTCTGCATCTGTTGATGTTTTTAACGTTTGCAGATTTAAACTTTTTATAGCTTCTAGAACTTGTCAAGAACTTTCATATATGTTGGCTTTTTATGCCTACATGTATGTGCATATGTGTATGTGTATGTGTATAGGAGCCAGGCAAGGAAACATAGTTATGCCTCTAGTCTTTTGACTGTGGTTTCTTTCTGTCCTAAATTATTTAGTCTTTGATTATTTAATTATAACTGTGTAACCAGGTATTTAAAACTGCCTTTCATCTTAGATTTGGCTTAGAAATCAAAAGCTAGTAAAAATCCATGCCAAGAACATCCACCCCTGGAGTGCAGTGCTGGCCACTTATAGAGAGTGAGCCAAGAGACTGGAGCTATGCCCTGTTACCGTTGGAAACCATTGCTGCATCTGTGAAGAGGACAGCATTAAGAGGCTCAGCGAGCAGAAGACTCTGAGTGGGGATTAGTGAAAAGTATATGCAGTGTATTCAGTCCAGTCCATTGCTCCATCCTTTTATCTCCCTGCTTTCTCTTAGCTTAGGCCTAGACAGGGGGCCCTGTTGAGGCATTTCAAAGGGATGACCTAGTGTCCCCCGAAAGTCAGGAATCCCAGGACCTGTGTGAATCCTCCCTGGAGTAAAGGACATATAGGTCTTGATTATGATAGTGGATGGTTTTGAATAGTTAAAAATGAGATTGTTCTCTTGACAAAGCTACTGAAGAATGTTTTCCTGTCTAGTTACACATTAGTGGCGGGTCATGCACTGGAATCTTCCTGAGCATCTACAGAGAAAGTGGAACGAGGATTCACAAAAGCAAGCTCAACAAATGATGGAGATCAGAGCTGAGGTACCATGAGCTTGCTTCTTGGCACCCATGGATACCACAGAGTGGTTATGAACAAGTGTAAACTGGTCCAGCCATTATTGAAATAAGTGTGGAAATTTTTCAAAGAACTAGAAATAGGTCTACCACATGATCCAGCTCCCACTGTTTTGCGAATAAGCCTAAAGGACTCTGTATCCTACTATGGAGGTATCTGTTTATTGTTGCTCTATTCACAATATCCAAGAAATGGAAATAATCTAGATGTCCATCACCTGATGAATGGATAATAAAAATATGGTACATATACACAATAAAATATTATTCAGCCCTTAAGAAAAATGTTATGAAATTCACAGATAAATGGATGGAACTGGAAACAATGCCTAGTTGTGGGCAATGGTGACTCTGCAGAAGAAGTTAGGGTCTTCACAGAACAGCCTCATACCTGAGTGCTGCACACATGACATGTGTTCCTCTTAGTTCTTGAACAGAATATACATTTTACCTACATTTGTTTCTTACATTCTCCCTCCCTTCTTTTTCTTCTGTCCCTTCTTCTCTTTTTTTTTTCTTATCCATCATTATATTTTATTGTATAGAAATCTATCTTTTTTCTTTTTTTAAAAATTTATTAATTTGTTCAGATTACAACTAAATTGTTTATCCCATGACTGTATCCTCCTATTCCTCCCTCCCTCCCGCTTTCACTCTATTCCCCTCCTCTAGGTCTCTCATTTGTTTCTTACTCCTTTGCTCTCACTGTCTTCTTTCATGTATCTGTCTTGATGAATTCATATATGTGTATATATGTATATATGTGTGTATATATACATATATATATATGTATATATATATATATATAGTTTGGAGATTATTTAAAGAGTGCTATTATGTGATTTTTGTGCACTAAGGATTGAACCCAAAACATTCACATTAAGCAAGAGCTCTAACAGTGAGCTACACTGTGATCTCAAGACACTGTTTTATAGTTCATTATTTTCATTTAATATGTGTCTAGGTCTTTATTTTATATAATTGGAGTTAAGATTCTTAAAATGTCTTGCATATTATTGAGAGTTTAGTTGTTTAATAGTTTTGGTTTTTATCAATAATGTATCTTATTAATGCATACTTATCAAACTCCCAAATATTTATTTTCACAAAAAACATTAGTATTCTTAATTTTTTTTTCAAATGAATTATCTCTCTCCTCTTCAATGTGGCCTAATTTCATTAATCTCTTAAGATTCAAATCCAGTGTTCAGACTGCTCTCTATTATCTTGAACTTGTAAGGCTGCGTAATGTCACTTACCTGTGATGTCATTATTGATAACATGCAACTGCCTCTCTACTTATGATATATTCCCAAGTATAAGCTGAAATTGTAAGTTCAGAATGCATTTCATATACTTAACTTACTGACAGTTGTAAGTTGCCAACACAGGTTCCTGTAGTCTATCAGATGGTTTTTCTCATGGTCATATGGCTTATTAGTGGCTGTGGCTCACTGTCCATCTTAGCTTCTCTTAAGAGAGCCTCATCTTCATGTTACTAGCCATGCAAAGATAGATGCTCAAAGTCATGTTTCTAGTGGATGTCAATCATTTTTGTATCATTGTATAGTAGAAATTTCAAAACCGGTGACTCTTCTTTCTGGCAATACTCTCTTTCTGGGAGATCCTATGAGTGCTTAGGAAATAATTACTCTTTCCCATTGATCTATATGAGACAGTTATGTTCTCTGAGGCTTTAAAAGTTTGGTTTGGCCATGTGGTTTGCTTTAGCTAGAAGAATGTGGGCAGACATGACAGGATAAGATGTCTTAATGATGGATTTATGAGGCAGATCATGTTTCTAGCTGTCCTAGCTAGCCTCCACCTCTTTAGCTGGGTCCCAGAACAAGGACAGGTGGGAGAAGTCTGAGCCCTATCTGACTCCCAGGGCTCTGCAAAGCAAAGAGCATATCACATCACAGGCATTTGTTAACACTCTCCAGCATAATGAATACCAGCTTGTACCTGATCTTCTGGAAGAGTTCCCATCACCTCTGGATGTCTTTCAGGGGCACACAGATGTTATATGGTTCTCCTGTCAAGGACGACAGGTATCACATGCTTCTGGTGTAAGAGAGCAGTGACAGTGACACCAAGAAGTCAGTTCTGGGCAAAATGTGAGGCATGTCCCCAGGAAAAATAGTACGCTGACTAGCAAAAACCAGTGATTGTATATGCAATGTAATACTAGCTGCTATAATAACACATAATAAAATCCCAAAGTCTCAGTGGATTGACAAACTGAAATGTAATATGTTCATTCCTTGTCCATTTATAGTAAGAGACATGGGGAAAGATTGAATTTCTCACAGTGATTCTGAGTCTTAGGCCTCTGATCTCTTCCATTTTTGTCTTCTTAAAATAGTTTCAGCTCGGCGGTGGTGGTGCATGCCTTTAATCCCAGCAGTTGGGAGGCAGAGGCAGGTGGATCACTGTAAGTTCAAGGCCAGCCTGCTCTACAAAGTTAGTCCAGGACAGCCAAGACAGAGAGAGACCCTGTCTCGAAAAACCAAAAAAAAAAAAAAAAAAAAAAAAAAAAAAGGGTGGCTGGAGAGATGGCTCAGTGGTTAAGAGCACCGACTGCTCTTCCAGAGGTCATGAGATGAGTTCAATTCCCAGCAACCACATGGTGGCTCACAACCATCTATAATGAGATCTTGTGCCCTCCTCTGGCCTGCAAATGTACATGCAGGTAGAGCACTGTATACATAATAAATAAATAAATAAATCTTTAAAAAAAAGTTACATTTAGTGTCTGTGTGTGTGTGTGTGTCTGTCTGTCTGCGTATCTGTGTGTCTGTGTGTAAGTCAAAGGACAACTTTGTGGATGCAGTGCTCCTGCCCTAATACCTAGTCCTAGGGACTGGATTCAGGTCTTCAGACTTGGTAACAAGTACCTTTACGCATAGAACCATATTTGTCTTTTAAGATGACTTTGGGAATTGACTTTCAGAACACAGAGAAATATATGTGAGGTACTTATATGAGCCAGGTCCAGAAATCACATATATTATCTGCCCATATTTGATTGGCCAAAATTCAACCCTTGTTTTCCTAATTACAAGGAAATCTGGGAATGTAGTCTGCGATGGTTATAAAAATGTCTCTCCCATAGACTGATATTTAAATGGTTAGTCACCAGGGAGTGGCACTATTTGAAAGGATTAGAAGGATTAAGAGACATGACCTTGTTTAAGAAAATGTGTCCCTGAGGTTGGGGGTGGGCTTTGAGGTTTCCAAAGCCCATGACCATCCTAGAGTCTCTCTATTGGCTCTTAGCTACTTCTCCAGGACCATACTTGACTGCCATCAATCATGCTACCTGCTGCCATGCTCCTCATCCTACCTCATAATCCATGATAATGAACTAAGCCTCTGACACTGTAAGTAAGCCCCCAACTAAATGCTTCATTGTATAAGAGTTGCCTCGGTCATGGCACCTCTTCACAGCAATAGAACAGTAACTGAGACAGTCCATCTGTGCACCAGGAAGGATTTTAAAAGTGTGATGATCAGCTGCTCCCTTTCAACTATAGAAGGCAAAGATATTCTCTCATTAGAAAACAGCCCCAGAAGTGTCTACAGTATTCTTAGTGAAAAGAGACTATTTAAATGTCTACAATGAAGAAGAAGATGGATAGAAAATCAGGATGTGAAGATAAAGTAGAAGTTTGAGAGAGTTGAAAACTTTCCATGTTATCATATTTTGCTATACGTTGAGTCTTATGCATTTACTTCATATAAAGCTCTGATCTCTGGAAATTTCTCTTCATTCTTGTTCATTACTGACATCTAGGTGACCAACAGCACTTTTAATATTTCCATAGATCATGTTTTAATTCCAAACCCTAACCACTACATTTCTCTTAACCCATACCTCCTAGCGGTGATATGATGATGCCACTTGTCGGCTGAGTTATTTTACAAGTTTCCCACGGTCTCAGGGCAAACTCTTAAACCTGCCTCACACAGTCTTTCATTAGCTGACCTACTTCTCAGAAGCCTTCTCTGATCCCTAAATACCCCAAGTTTATGGTGCCACCAACTGAACTTCTGTAAGTTCTTAGCCATGTCACTTCCCATTTTCCTCTTGACCTTCGTGGAGACATTGATGCCCACACTCTCCATCTGGAACCTGCTGTACATCCTTCAAGCTTCCACATCAGCAAGCCTGGACCATAGGTTTCCATCCTGTGTTGCGTTTCCCAGAGCACCCTGGGCTCTTCCACTTCTCACTTCTTGTTGTTTCTGGATTACCCTTAACCTCTATTCTACTTCCCATGCATTGTCCTTAGCCACACCACCTCCCAGAGTGGAAAGACTCTGAAATGAGCTCTACTCCATCCTCTTCTGAGTCACTATGCTTCTGAAGTGGGCAAGAGTGGACCTATGCTTACCCCTGTTCTCTTGGTTTTCTGTTTCCTTTGGGTCTTTCAGTTTCCTTATCTGTATAAAATTATATAATCATCCTGGTTTGTTCTGGAAATATGTACAAAGTTAGAGAACATATATCTAGAATGTAGAAAGCTATAAAAATTATCATTTTTTATTCCATGTAATATTGCATTCAAGTTCTTCACTGTGCAGCATGATAAAGGCAAGAATGACTGTTAGTGGGTATATGTAGTTGGATTATGTAAAATTCTTTATCTTTATTCCACCTTTGTGCCATCTATAGACATTATTATTATTATTTTAAGAATAAGAAGGGTATGATGGAGACAAGAACTTTCATTTTGAATCTTCCCAGATAGTGCACCCTTGATGAGATATTTCTGGCCATACCTTACTTACTAACTTTTTCCCACATAAGAAGAAGTTTGCCTGAAGTTTGGATTTTAGAAAATTAACTAGCCTCCTATGGTTCAATTTCTTCTTTCTTTAAAGAGGGAGCTATTTACATATAGCATGGGAATACAATCTCCTCTGTATAGTACAGTCAGTCCAGTAAGATAATCTCTATTTTAAGGTCCCTAAGAGTCAAGTATCTGTTTTGGGGTGGTGGACCATATGAATTAATAAGTTTATTGTCCTATTTTATAATATAGTCTCCAAATGCTTTTAGCAGCAATGAAGCTCATTCTCTATTTACTATCTTTCTCTTCTCTCTCTTGCTCAGCCTTGTGAGTGGTGTGTGTGTGTGTGTGTGTGTGTGTGTGTGTGTGTGTGTATGTGTGTGTGTTTCTGAGTTAAATTTTCTCAAGTTATAACATTACATCTAGGAAGATGGAGAACACAAACTGTTGATTTTAGCTGCAAGCAGGCACAGAGCCTCTGCTGAGGGAAGTTCCCTCTTATTCTGATGTTTCCCAGCCAACTGAGACCTCACCATTACCTGTTGAAGCTGTGGTGATCCTCTGAGGCCTCAGGGATACCTCATATACAGCTTTGGGCCTGGTGAATACATTGTAAGTAGTTCATTGCTTTCCTGGGAACTAATTTGATGGAAAACCTGGGGATTCATAGTAACATGGTAGAAAATTATTCAAGAGAGCTTAAGTGCATCTTCCAGGGCAGTGGTGTTTCTTTATGGTGGTTGTTAGTGATGCTCTGAAAACAAGGGTCTGACAGCACTCTTGAGGACATTTGAAAGAGAGCTTTCACATCAAGTGCTCAGTCTATTACCTTATTGATAAGGCTCGAGTCACCGAGTTTTGCTATTTCTTTTATTCTTTTGTGTGAAAATTAAGAATCTCAAGCTCAACCATGCCCAACGCCATCCAACTAGGAACTCAGACTTTAGCGCTTTTACCCCTTCCTCTCTTCTCATCCCTGTCATGGGTTCGAGCAAAAGAAAAGCTTTTCTTCCTGTTTGGAGGTGGTGAACAGTATATGTACTGACAACATTGTCTTAAACCAGAACAAATGGGTCCTAATTAGAAAAAAAAAGTGTGTGTGTGTATGTTTGTGTGTGTGTGTGTTTGTATGTGTTCTCATGTATGTTGGTTCACATTGTATTTGTAGTACACATGTATATGTGTACAGGTGCATGAGGGGATCAGTGATCTATTTATTTTCTTAGGCAAGGTTTCTCACTAGGAATTGATGCTCACTAATTTGGCTAGGCTGGCTTGTCAGTAAGCCCTATGGATGCCCCTGTATTTGCCTCCCAAGCTGTAAGACTGCCAGAGGTACCATGGCCAGAATATTACATGTGTGCTGGCCATCAAACTTAAACTCTCACACTTGCATGACAAACACTAAACTCACTGAGCTATCTCCATGGTCCTAGGTCCTAATCTTGATTTTCCTAATCTCTATCTGTTTGATTTTCAGTAAATGACCATACTCCCTCATCAGTAGAATAAGCCAAATGATAGAACCCAATTTACAGCATTGATGTAAGGACAAAACATTTAACTGCATGGAGGACAATTGCATTAGCTTTGAAATGCTATTCTGTGGCATGAAATAAACTCTTCTATTACTTGCTGCCATTCGCAAAGCAGGGCTACAGACCTGCCGTTTGCGCCATGCTCAGAGAAGATGCATTTCAATTAACTCACTTCTAACATCAAAGCACAGGAGGGTCATGTTTCTTCTAGAGGCTTTGGTAAAGAGGACCTCCTTGTTTTTTTAAATTTAATTAATTATTTTTTACATGGGTGGATGCACACATACGCCCATGCCACAACTTGTATGAGGAATCCAGAGGACATGCGGGGAGTCAGTTCTAAAGTTCTGGTTTGTTGGTTGGTTCTGGTTTGTGAACCCAGCTCGTCCAGGTTGGATGCAGTTGCTTTTACTTCTGAGTGATCGTCTCAGCTCCTTATTGTGTCTTTGTAGCTTCTGTGGCTCCAAGAGTCATTGGAGTTCCATGGTTTACAGTTGCGTTACTCTAACTTTTGACTCTGACATTGCATGGCATCTTTATCTAGGTGTCTCTGTGCTTGGCGTGCTCTCCCTCCTTATAATACTTTTTTCAAGTATGACCTCTGCTTATTTTGATGAATTATGTTAAGACTCTGCTTCCAAATGAGACAACATTCATAGGAACCCGGGGGTTAAGATGTCAACATATCTCTTTTGGGGACAGTATTCAACTTCAAACAGTAAAAGGTAGTTATTACTATTATAATGATGGTATTTTCTGTACGAGCTAGACAGAAAGTGTCAACTTTTATAGTGGAAAATGCTATGATCCACATTAAAATTATAAGGCAAAATAGAGACCATTTGTTTTAGTGTCAACTGCACTGTTCAAGTCACATTCATCTAAAGGTCATCACCAATCACACAAAATACAAAGCAATCTGAAGTCTTGGAGAGATTCTGGGAGCTACAGAGAGAGCAAGTTCAGGTCAGCATGTTGACAGTTTCCCCTGGCAACATTCAGGCCCAAATCAGTATATTTGCAACTTATTCTGAACCCCATTCTCCATTCTGCATCACCTGGATTTGTTAATTACTGCCATTTTGTAAGTGTTCTTTGGATGTCTACCAATTCAGTGACAGCAGTGAGTGCCGCTAAGTAAGTATGGCTTGTTAACCCTCTATCTGTATGATTATTGTCTGCATGGCAGCCCTTCGCATGCACCAGTTTCAGCAGCAGCCTTAACTTCTACCCACTAGATGCATGCCCTATTTTGGTGATCTCCAGGTATTGCAAAAAATCTTTAGATTTCAAAATTGTCCACATCAAGAACCACTAGGTTAGATAAAGCAAATCTGTAAGCAGCCATTACTAACAATATTAGAGAGCAGTGAGATAGGACGGAAGGGACAAGTTACACCATTACAGGTATTGAATACTGGTTACCCAAATTCAGTATCACACGTGTCTTGACAGAGACGTCATAGATACAATGGCTAGATTCTATACAGGGTACTTAGCTATTTAGAACCTAAATCATGGTTTGTTTAAGAAAATGTTTCCTCCATTCATTTCCCTCATCCTTTACCCAGTAAACACCTATTAGGTACCACATAGTCTGCCTGGTACAGCACCAGGAGATTCCACCATGTGTTGGAAATATGTACCTATTGATTTGGATAGGACTAAGTAAGTCTTGATATTCAGTAATGAATACAAGAACTCAAATGTTCCTTCTCCTCCAAAACTTTATGGCTGTTAAACATGGTGGGTAATGTATATGTAAGATAAATATCCTTATAGAGGAAGAATTACATACAGTTTGATGGGAGAGGAGAGTGGAAAGTAAGGAGAACATTCACATATAACCTGTCATAAGGGAAAAATTTAAAGAGGTTTAAAGGTTTAGCTAACCAAAGAAGAGAGTGGAGAAATTCCAGGGTAAGGGGACTATTAGTGGGAAGACAAGAGAGCTGAAGTGCTAAGGCAGAATGTGATTGCTATTCTTGGTTGTCAACTTGATTACATCAGGAATGAACTATAATCCAGAAGTGCAGGGCACACCTGGGAGCCAGGTCTTGAGGCAGGAAGACACCTTAAAACTGAGCCACACCTCCTGCTGGAAGCTTATATAAGGATCCTGGATAAAGGAAGATTCGGTTCTTTGCCTGGTTGCCCTCACTTTGCTAGCACCCCTATTCCTTCAGCGGCATTGGATCCTATTTCCTCAGGATTCCATCATATGCAGAAGACCAGCTCAGACATCCAATCTTGTGGGACTGAACAACTACTAGATTCTTAGGTTTTTCCATTCACAGCTAGCCAGTGTTGGATTAGTTGAGCTGCAGCCTCTAAGCTTTCTGATGAATTCCCAGAAGTTCTGTGACTCTGGAGATTGCCAACTAATACACAGAGTGCAGGACAAATACATTTTATACTGGATTTATCTACTAGAAGATTCAGAAGGCAAATCCGGAGACTACTTAGACTGAAAGTGCGTTCTTCTTAGCCTTATGAGAGATTTATTTACTTACATATCTTCCCACTTGTTTATTAGATCTACTGTAAGCATTTAAAAGCATGAGCATACTTATTTAAGTGTAACTAGGCTTTTTGGAAAGAAATGAAAGAAGTGATTAAAAAGTAATGTTCCTGACATGAGAAAACAAACTTAGTCATATTTCTATCTGAAGGAGGAGGGCAGAGTGTTATAGTCACTTAAAATAACAAATTATTTTTTAAAAGGGATGGGAGGGTGAAGAAAATTGGAAAATAAGAAGAGATTTGGTTTATTTTGATTACAGGAAGAAGACAATACAGACTGACAAGTTGATGGGTGGATAGTCTCAACTTCAACAAAAAGGCAATAGTGTCTAGATGCCACTGTCAGTAGTTCTGGCAACATCCATGCATGCCATTGTCATTAAAAAATTTACATAGGAATGAAAGAAACAACAACTAAACAGAAACCATCTTGTCAGCTGTGTTTTGGGAAACATCTGGGTAGAAGTCCCCATGGGTTTATGCCATAGAAAAGAATGAAGTTGAAAAGTAAGTTACTTGAACTGTGAATAAGAACATGAGTTTGAGCCCATTTGTTGGAGATAGGATTTAGGATTATCTTTACATTTGTTCTTCACACCTATTTATTTATCATAGTGCAGATGACTAATAATTTAGCTGTATACCAAATTTTCTCTTTGTAGGCTGTGTTCACCAGCATCACTTTCTGTTAGTAACATACTCTCACCTATCTGCAAGCTCCCTCACAGGGTGCTCTGTGAACATGAGTTGGATATTGGCTTCATTGCAGTTGCCTTTTATGTGGAGTAATTTCTGTGCCTTACAGGGCATGGAATGGTTAATAGGATAGCGTGTCAACTTGGTCCAGTGAGCAGGTGTATAAGATGGTTATTAAGGGGACCCCAGTAATAGAGACCAACTGACCCATGTTAAGGAGCATGGAGCTGTGCAGGGCTGAGCCAATGCAGACTCTCACACTGCTCATGCAAGACTGATTTTTTCAAAGGGATACTGTTTCCAGGCCAGTATGCAATTTATTATAAGGTCAAGTTTGAAAGCAGTAATGGCCTTTTGTGTCCCAGGATAACCTAGATATGAGCAGCTCCAATTTGTGGAGTAGGGAGTATAATGTGCTGTGGATGAAAGTGATGGTGATCTCCGTCTGGTTCCCTCACATATAGACCCTGAAGTTAGATTTTAATTGCAAGTTATTTATTTGGGGGTGAATTCAGGAAGTTTCTGTGGGAAAGAGGGAATGCAAGAAGTAGAAAGGAAAGAAGCAGAGAGAAGTTGAATTCACAAGTAGGTTCCCGTCAGACATAACTAGGGGCCAGTCCTGCTAAAGCTGAGAAGTGCTGTAGGCATTATATTCATAAGTGAAAATATCAGGGTGTTTTAAAATTCTTACTTACATCCATCATGACCTGAGCTTCCCAAAGCTTTACCTTTCTCCCTTGTACTCCTGGATTGTCTTGCCTATGGACTAAGGACAGTTGTGTAGGCTTAGTAGAGCCCTCAGGCAGAGGCTTACATGTTTAGGATGGTGAGAGTTAAAAGAATAAAGGAAGGATGTTTGTATTTGCTGTTGTGTTATAAGCAGGGGTGCATGACAGCTATGGCATGCTAATGGCAGAAGTTCTAGAAAAATATGTCAGAGCAAGAATGCTTCTTCTTATATGCCCCGTCTATCCCAGAAAATAAAGTTATGGTGTGATGAGTTCCAGTCAGGGTTCTACCCAGTATGCAATGGCATCTAGAAAGAAGGAAAGAAAGAGACACCTGAACCAAAAGGAGTTACAGATTCTTCCATCACTTACCCCTGGTGGGGCAGCCTTGCCAGGCCACAAACTATGAGGATGTGGACAGTCTTTATGAGGTGGGAGCAGTTAGGAGGAGAGGCGGGCACCCCCTTTCAGAGGACTAGGGGAGAGGAGGAGGGGGAAGAGGTATGGATGTTGAGACCAGGACGAGACAAGAGAGGGGGCTATAATGAGGATGTAAAGTGAATAAACTAAAAAAAAAAAATAAATTTAATAAAAAGTACAGAGATTAATATTTATAAATCTAGCTAGTGTTTTGAATTTTCTATGTGTTCTTTTTTTATCTCTGACTTTACCAAAGTTTGATTCTAGAAGGTCTTCTAAAGACCTGGTCTCCAGTTTGACAATATTGGGAAGTAGTAGAAGTGGATAGTGGGCACCTCTTCCTCTCTCTCTCTCTCTCTCTCTCTCTCTCTCTCTCTCTCTCTCTCTCTCTCTCCCTCCCTCCCTCCCTCTGTCTCATTTCACTAACAGTTTGATATGCACTATCCTGTCTCCCCATAGACCTCAAAGAAGCCAGGCCATGTAACCATGGACTGAACCTTAATGAATTATGAACCAGGAAACCTTTTGGATTTTAAACTTAGGTATTTTTGACATTGAGAGCTGATTAATACAACAAGTTTACAAAACTTTGAGCACCCCAGATGTTCCATCCCTGGCAGTGTTCATCAGTCTGTGTCAGACTGTGTGAAGCTCAACATAATCTGAGGAGAAATCTTATTGGTAAAATGCATGGTAGTCATGGGATGGGTTTGAAAACACAAGGTGCAAAGCAGCACCAGTCTCATGTCATAGAGTAGGACCCAAGTTCCAAGTGAGGGCTGTAGTCGTGTTCCTGAAGCCACGGACAACATGACCCCCAGCAAAGACCATTTGTTCTCCACATCTCTACAGTCTTTAGGACTTCAGTTTCACTTACGTTTTTCTGGCTGGCTTTATCCTTGTTAGTACTTGGGTTTGCAAACTAGATTGTGTGTATGTGTATAAATATGTATATGCATGCGTTACTGTATGACCATGTATAATTAAATGTATAAACTTTAGGGCTTTCATGAGCATGCGAATGTTGAGTTTTATGAGTTTAATTCAAAGAGCTGATGCATTGAAGTGATATTTGAGACTCATTTTAGACTTTCACAAATATCAACTTAGCCAAAAAAAACAAAACAAAACAAAACAAAAACAAAAACAAAAAACAAAAAACAAAAAACAAAAAACAAAAAAAAAACTGTAAAATAAAGCAATAATACTTTTGCTTTACTAATTTTGCATGTTATGATCAAGGGAGAAACTCTAACAATCAGAATATCAAATGTGATTGATTCTGGGGCCAGTTTCAAAAGAAACAGCATGGTGCTTGCTGAGCTAAGTTCTGGAGGAATTCTCCTACTGAGCAGAGAACACTTGATACTCCAATGTGAAAGAAGTCCCCTTAGGGAAATTTCTTGGCCTACAAACTTTTCCTTCAATTTTTTTCTTAGCTTTTCTACAACTTTGAGTACCATGCAGGATATTCTAGGAAGCCTGATAGGGAAAAGGAATAGCGTCTTAGTCACTATCCCGTTGCTGTGAAGAGACACCATGACCAAGGCAACTCTTATCAATGAAACCATTTAATTGGGACTTGCTTGCAATTTTAGAGGATTAGATAATGATGATTATAGTGGAAAGCAAACAGGCATGACACTGTATAGTGGAAAGCCAAGAGCTTTACTTCCTGATCTACAGGCAGCAGAGAAGAGAGAGAGTGGGGGAGAGCATGAGTGAGTGAAACAAGAGAGAGAGAGAGAGAGAGAGAGAGAGAGAGAGAGAGAGAGAGAGAGAGAGAGAGAGAGAGAGAGAGAGAGATATCTTTAGTCTGGCTTAGAAACCTCAAAACCCACCTCCAGTGACACATCTACTCCAACATGGTCATACCTCATAATCCTTCCCAAATAGTTTCACTTACTGAGGACTAAGCACTCAAATATATGAGCTTGTAGAAGCCATTATCAATCAAACCACAAGTAGGTTCAGCTTATACATCCTCTGGAAGTATAAAGATTTAATCACTCAAGTTGGACATGTGTGTGTGCCTCTGCAAACCACAAGGCATGGCCTGTCTTGGTGTACTATTTAAAATTCCAACTTATGTTGTGTTTTGCATGGCATTTTCAGAAAGAATGCCACAGAAGCAGCCATAGGCAGAGATGATATTTGAAAGGAAAATTTAGTTTCTATATGACTGGAATGGTTCTGTGGAACTCTATAAGTCAGTGTAGTAAATAGAGCATAGGTTTGCTAGTCTGGAGACCTGGATTTGAATCTAGGCTCCACTTTTTCACTAGGGGGACTTCTTTTTGTAGGATAATCTCAAAATCTTACTACATTTTTAACAAAGAAATTGTTAAGTGTCCTGTAGAACTTGTTGCCATAGCAATGAGAAGGATCATGGTAGTCAATCACCTGGTGTATATAGGTAGCAAATCCTAGTCAAGTAACCTGTCACCAGAGCTCATACTGTCCCACATGAATTCTTCATTTGTCTTCTTTCTCTTGAAATCCCACAAATGTTGCTTTAGGACTCACCATATACTGGGGACTCTTTTACGTTCCAAATTCAAAGCCAAGTAAACAGCATTGCTCCTGGGGCCTCTAGGAAGCTAAGAACAAAATTCTCTAAGAAGCCAGGTAAGGGGAGCCACCAATCCCCATAAAGAAGGTAAGAGGGGATAGGAGGTACAAAGGGGGTCAGTTGTACTATCAGAGAAGAAAGACATGTTTTCAGAGTGCAGCAAATCAGGGAGAGGTTACTTTAGGCAGGCTTAGCATCATGGGATACTTCCAGGAGGAGTGAAAGGTGCTTAATTTTGTACCTCCTTGGTGTCGTATCCCATAAGCCTTACTTTAGTATGGTTGTTGTATCTTCCCTATAGGATGGGAATGTGGGCAGGGCCTCTGGATTGAACAGAAGTTGTTCCTCTGCTTCTTTTTTTGTCTTATGACCCCAGAGACCTTGATGTTGGTTGACTTGTAATATAAAACATCTTTATCCCTCAGTTTATCAGGTGACCTACTGTGATCTCATTCACATAGGTGAGTCCTGGAGTCCTCCTTTGGGAGTAAACTTCCTGTGTCATGTCTCAGAGTTCCTACAGAGTACAAGATCAGAGTATCAGCAAATGGTGAGTTAAAAGAAGAAAAACTCATTCATCCTAAAAATAAGGTAAATAAGGTAAAGTATATTTACATCATCTCCCGACTGTTTATTCTCTCCAATCCCTCCTTACATCTTTCCTTGTGTTCTCAGATTCTTGGGTTGTTTTTTTCTCTAGTTGTTGTTATATGCTCTCTCTTCCTCAAATATATAAATACAGCCTTCTCACTTCACAGAATGTTACTTGGATGTGTATTATTCCAGGGCTTACCATTTGATGTTGGAGAAACAATTGGGGGGTGGGGAGCTCTTCCCTGAGGAAGGCTACTTCCTCTGCTCTCAGCATTCCTTAGTTGCTTGTAGTTTACTGTCTAGGGCTGGGATTCAGAGAGATTTCCAACTTCTGCATTAGCAGGTCTACTGGCAACATTGTAAGCTACAAAGTCTCAGCCAACATGGATGCCTAAACAAGATATGAACAAGCATGACACCAATAGATAGGCTAAGAATAACTCACTGAGTTTTGAAATGTTCTCTGCAGCCTCTAAGATGGAGTTGAAATAGAAAGTTCCCAGTCTAAGGCAGGAATAGCTACTTGTCAAAAACAGATCTTTCAGACAGTGTGAGCTATGTTGAAAAAAAATGTGTAATTTTGGCAATGGCTAGGCATTATACGATGCATCCTAAATGGGGAGCTGGAGTCCTGCCTCATGAGATTTGCTGTGTGATCCCAGATATCATGTCACCTTTTCCAGCTTTGGTCTCCTCAGCCATCTATCATATTCCACCATTTGGGCTGCCTGAGTTTGGGTGAGAACACCTACATTACAGTGAGACATCTATACAGGAATAGGGATACTAGAGATGCTGGCCATGGCCTTTATATGGCCTCATACTGTAATCTCCAGTTTGACCCAGCAGGGTTGAGAAATGCCTCTATAGTACTTTTGACCTCATGTCTACTGGGAATATGAAACAGCAATTTAGGGAGATCACTAAGAAATAAGGGACTTGGAAGGCACTGAAGGTTAGAACTTGGCATGGGGAATAAAGGCAGAAAAGATGACAGAGATGTCATGTGGCTCCAGGAATCTCATGACAAGCAGCACAGGGCTTGGTTGTGTGAAATACAGAATGGGTGTGACTTACTGGCAACAGGAGGGCAGGAACTCTGATCAGTTTCCAAGGGTGCAACAACTCCAGAACTTGCCAGGACCACATCATACCCCAAGGCCTAGCACAAGTTTCATGATATTAACCTGGACACCTCAGATGGGAATTAAAGAAAATCTGCTGAGTGTTGGTGCCAGACATCCAGCTTGTGTATGACTGAGCATCTTTTCCTTCTTTTCTCATCCCCCCCCCACACTTCACCATCTCTCTCAGACCAGTTGTACAAAGGTAGAGACCTACACCAATTTGTCTCTCATTCCAGCCAATGGTAGCCAAGTGCTGCCTCTTCATCTTTTCTGAGCCAATCATTCATTCTTCAGATCTCAAGTTCACCTTTTTGGAGGCTTTCCCTGAGCACTGGAGTCTGAGTCAGGTGTCCTTTTATGAGTCTCTGCACCACTAGCGGCTCTTCTACCCAATAGTCCCATACTGCATGGTTGAGTTTCCCAGTGACTTTCTCCTTGACCTAGTCTGTGCTCTTTAAAACAGAGATGATCCTTTTTATTTTTTGGCTGTATCCATGGTGTCTGCCATACTGCTTAAAATATATTTGGTATCCAATATTTACTATTAAATGGTAAATTCTCAAATTAATGATTTAATGAAGGCATGAAGAAAAGCATCAAAGCATCCGGATTTCTGTCTGGAGTAAGGAGTAATGGGCATTTCTGATTTAAGGGCAAAGAATCTGGCTAACTCCAGATATTGATTGCTCTCAGGACAGCTGACCTTGCAGTCAAGTGGCAGAATATGGAACAAAAGCAGAGATGTTGAGTCTGCAGTTTTCACACCTCTTTAGAAACACTGAGAGTCTTTGTTACACATTTTTCTGTAAGATAATAGTAGAGATCTATGGTCTGGAGATTGAACACTGAGCCAGAGACACTGACCTCATGTGGGCGCCCCCAGTGCTCCAAGTCTGCCTTTCTCCTCTACCTTTCAAATTCCAGGTTGAGCTGACCCTCCTGTCCATCTTCCTAGTTTTTACAGAAGCAATAAGGCATGTCTTCCAAATTTACTTTCTTTCCAAGCAGCTAATTTAATATTTGGAGAGAACAACAGCCAAGGCCATCCCTGGATGGTTGTTATTTATATGATCATAAAAAAGACAGATTCAGCTCCTGATGTTGCTGAATTGTCTTCAGTAGAATCTGTAAGAACCACTGAAAAGTGTGTGGGGGGATAAAAATGAAATTGTCTAAAAGTCACCCCAAAGTATAGGGCCTGGGAAACTGCCCTCTGCTTAGGAATAATAGTGCTCTCTTCTCTTTCTCTCACATGCATATTTACTACTTCTTTTATTTTTTGAGATTGAAATATAATTATATCTTTTCCCTTCCTCTTTTCTCCCTCAAGCCCTCTTCTATGCCCTGCCTTTTAAAATCCATGGAGTCTTTTAAAAAACGAATTGTTGTTACATACATACACACATACATACATACATACATACATACATACATACATACATACATACATACATACTCCTAAATACATAAGTACAACCTGCTTAGTCTATATAATGTTACATGTATGTGTTTTCAGGGCTCTACATTTTAAATATTTGTCCTTACGCTCACAGATAAATGTATTTCTCAGGAAAATTTTCTTTAGAACAGACAGAGGGCATTATAAAATGCTGTATCCAATTAAAATACAGAATTGTGGAGTGCAGGCCCAGCAGATACACTTATAATACAACTCCCACAACGAAAGCTCGGGGATCATTGTAGAAGACGGAGCAGGAAAATTGCAAGAGCCAGAGGAACAGGGCATTTGCCGTGAGATTGTGTCTCCTAGGAATGTCAGAATTTATACCCATTAACTATCATCAACATGGCTGCCTGAGTATTAACTGAACAAGGACCACAATGGACATGCTGATGTAGATGATGCAAGCCTCAAGAGGCCTCAACTCTACCCAAAGAACTTCAGGCAAGTGAGGAATTCTGAAAGAGGGAGAACTAGTCTTTCTCTGGGGAGGACACACCAGTTGGTTATCCAATACCAAATGGCCAGCCCTGAAAGGATTACATTTTTAAAGATCTTATTTAAATAGATGAAGAATGGCAAAGACATGGCTTCAGTCATGGTCCTCCCTAGTGCAGGGGCTGGGCTTTGGCTGTTCCTTGGGGCATCAAGCTTATTCTTTTCTGTTATATAGATTCTGTGATGTGGCACCACAGATCCCTGTAAGCAGAGAGCAGTTCCACGGGACTTTCACAGGCCCTTTCCTTTGGGGTGACTTTTAGATAATTTGGACCTTGCTCTGCTTTTCTTGTTTGTACCTCTCAGGGATAGTTGTAGAATACTCTGAGACTGCAACATCCCTAATCAAGGAGGGACTGTGTGGGACAGCAGGGCTCTGGCCCCAGTCCCCAAGTCACCGAAGGAGTCCCACTGCCCCCCTATAAAGCTTGAGAAAGAGGGGGCTCACCAGACTTCCTTAGCTGTAGTTCAAAAGTGCATGGTGACAGTGTCCACTTAAGATTGCATCACTTGTGGAAGCTCTCCCGAATCTTGAGGTGGCTCATCCTGAACCATAGGCTCTGTCATCTCTTCTCTGTCTCTAAGCAATGAATTCATACTATAAAACTTGCTGTGTGTGACTGTTCTATCTCACTGGGTTTGTGCTGGTCGTAGACACTTACACAGCCCAGTGTGTACCAGCCAAGGTGTTTGGAGTCTCCCTGTGAGAGTCAAAGTGGTTCAGTGCAAACTTGCTTCACAGTGGCTCTTCTCTTCCATCCTTTTTCTAATGCTACCTGGGGTAGCATTAGACTTTGCATAGGCCATCTCAAACCCCTAGCTGTCACGTGCCTTTTGTGCATCTTTTTTTTTTTTAACCTTAGTAGTGTTATCTTAGTCTATTCAGCCTGACCCATGGTCAAAGGGAACCAGGTGGAAACATAAAAACAACTGCTTTAAACAAAACATAAATCTCGTCTTAAGTTCATTACATAGACTAAAACAATTTCTATCAGAATGACTGGTAGTCCTTGATAGTATATACACACATATAGCCTTCAACAGACAAATGTGGTACAAAGAACACAGATAAGGTTAAAAGCAAACATCCAGACCAGACCTACCCAGCATACACTAAGAGCTAAGACATCAAAGTCCAAGTAATGTCCTTTCTTGAAGAGGTGACATTTACAGAGTTTTGAAAAATAAGAACTTGCAAACTTGGTTGATTAGTCCTCATCTCCTAATCTCTCTCTCTCTCTCTCTCTCTCTCTCTCTCTCTCTCTCTCTCTCTCTCTCTCTCTCTCTCTCTCTCTCTCTCTCCCCCATCACAAAGGGTTTAGAAGAAAATGACAGGAGAGCCTCTGAGAGTCTGTCTCCCAGCCTCTGATTTTTATTTTTTTAAGTGGCTTTCTGAAACCTTAAGTAAACAGGGGAGCATGTCATACAATGGACACACTTGAACTAAACTGCTTTTTCCCTTCTCAGTAAGCATTTACAGCGCTCATGTAACAGTTTAGTGAGTCAGAACAGAAGGAGGCAGCACCATGATTTTAAATATACAGACTCCTCAGCAGTGAGCTAAACACAAGTCTCAATACTCCAAGGAAATCACAATATTCGAACAAAACGGAAAATCTGAAGAAATGATCATAGTCTTTTATCAAAGAAGGCAGAAAATAGAAGCAAGCCTTTAATAAATCTAATGAAAGTAGACTGTAAATCTAACATTACCCCATTTGTGAATGATACTCTTTTTATTGTAATGGAGCAGAATAAAGTTTATAAAAGACAAAAATAAGTCTTTAAGGGAGCTCTGTCCTTAAGCCACAAGCAGCTTTTCTGAGCTAAGCATTGCTATGCAAAGTAAAACCAGGCTCACACTCCATGGCCCACAGAGTGTCTGACTGGCAAGCTAACCTTTCCTCTACCCAGCTCTAACAGACAGTCTTCCTTTCCCATTTTAATTGAGATGCAAGTTGGCCTAGGCCTGAAAAGGATTCTCAGGAGGGGCACAGCAAACTGCCTTCCCTTAAGGAAATGTTTCTCTCTTGGGAACAACAAACAACAACAACAACAAAATCATCTAAGTATGGGATTGCTTTTCCCTCTATTTACACCATAAAAATTTCTAAGACCATTTCCCACATCAAAAATGGGGCCTGCAGATGGTTTGTACTCCATTTTCCCAAGCTGGGGCAGGAATAAAGCTGCCTCCTCCACCAACCCCTCTCTTCCAATATGCTTTGCTTTAGTAGAGGTTGCAGGTAGTAAGGAAGACAAGCAGACAGATGACGGAACAAACTCTTTCATACTCTCTTCTTTCTGAGTTCCATTTTCATAGTTCTACTTCAAGAAGTCCAAGAGAAAGGAAACCAGAGAAAGGGAATATAGCAATATATTTTGATGGTAATATTTTATTTGTAACAGTGCAATGTCTCTTAGCAACTATTTTAAATTAAAAATCAGTTCATCTACTATATTGAAGAGATATGGAGAGAGTGGGCAGCCTTGCCTTGTTCCCGATTTGAGAGGAATTTCCTTGAGTATCTCACCATTTACTTTGATTTTGGCTATTGGCTTGCTGTATATAGCCTTTATTATGTTGAGGAAAGTGCCTTGTATCCCTGATCTCTCTAAAACTTTAAACATGAATGGGTGTTGAATTTTATCAAATGCTTTCTCTGCATCCAAGGAGATGATCATGTGGTTTTTTATTTTCAGTTTGTTTATATGGTGGATTACATTGATGGATTTCCATATATTAAACCATCCCTGCATGCCTGGAATGAAGCCTACTTGGTCATGGTGAATGATATCTTTGATGTGTTCCTGTATTCGTTTTGCAAGTATTTTATTTAGTATTTTTGCATCTATGTTCATAAGAGAAATTGGTCTGAAATTCTCTTTCTTTGTTGAATCTTTGTGAGGTTTAGGTATCAATGAGACTATGGCCTCATAGAATGAATTTGGTAATTTTCCATCCATTTCTATCTTTTGGAGTAGCTTGAAGAGTATCGGTATTAGCTCGCCCTTGAAGGTCTGGTAGAATTCTGCACTGAAACCATCTGGGCCTGGGTTTTTTTTGGTTGGGAGACCATCGATGATTGCCTCTATTTCTGTAGGGGAAATGGGACTATTTAGCTTGTTTATCTGTTCTTCATTCAACTTTGGCAAGTGAAATTGATCAAGAAAATCGTACTATGGTGCCTCACATTTGACCATGTCCCCTGGAGGGGGAGACCTGGTGGCACTCAGAGGAAGGACAGCAGGTAGCCAAGAAGAGACTTGATACCCTATGAGAATATATAGGGGGAGGTAATCCCCCTCAGGAACAGTCATAGGGGAGGGGAATAATGGGAAAATGGGGGGGGGAGGAATGGGAGGATACAAGGGATGGGATAAACATTGAGATGTAACAAGAATAAATTAATAAAAAAAATTTAAAAAAAATCAGTTCATCTCATCATTGTCAACACACCTGCATTTTAAGTGGACCATGACAAAAGCTTCTCTATAATCAAGTCAACTCTGGAAAATTACACTTTAAGACTGGCTAAAGCAGTCCTGGTAATTTTTTTTGAGCACTTAATAAAGAGATGTTTAGTTATCTTTAGGTGATCTCTCAAATTATGTAATAAGGTTTTTTTTTTTTTTTTTGCCTATGCCTATTAACTAGTTAATATCTGAAAGCGCTAGACATATGTTAAACCCGAGAAACATAAGGAAAAAAATGATCCAAGTCATGAGTGTCCAATTAAATCAAACTGTATTTTGGGGTGCACATAGCCCATAGTTTTTTCTTTTATCAAAGAAGGCAGAAAATAAAAGCACGCCTTTAATAAATCTAATGAAAGTAGGCTCTAAATCTAACATCACCCCATTTGTGAACAAGACAGCAAGTTGTTTCACCCCAAGTCGGGATTTTATGGAGCTGTCCCTGCCACCTCTGGAAGTCCCTTTTATAAGAGAAGTAAACTGATTACAGGGGCAAGAGAGTTGGTTGTTAATACAATGTTAGAAAGATACAATGAATGGGAGGGAACAAGGGGTGAACGGGGTGGAGGTTGGAGAACATGTTTTGCAAGTTTCCATCAGGTTGAAGAAGCAAGAACTTATTCTTAATTCAAATAGAAATCTTAATGTACAAGGATTTAACACAGTACAAACAGGAATTTAGTCTAACTATAAATAGAAACTCTAGTATGCACAGAACAAACAGGAACTTATTGCTTTATTGTCTTTATTGTTTCTTTTTTCTTTCTTTCTTTCTTTCTTTCTTTCTTTCTTTCTTTCTTTCTTTCTTTTTTTTTTCTTGGTTTTTCGAGACAAGGTTTCTTTGTGTAGCCTTGGATGTCCTAGACTCGCTTTGTAGACCAGGCTGGCCTCGAACTCACAGTGATCCACCTGCCTCTGCCTCCTGAGTGCTGGGATTAAAGGCATGTGCCACCACGCCCAGCTTTATTGTTAACAGCAAACAGAAACCTTAACCTGCAAGGTATAGTGTTCTTGTTTGGTCTTGTAACTATTGAGTTACAGGCATACTGCTCCCTTTTTGGTCTCACATCTAAATCATTCTAAGAAGTAAGCTTAAATTTACAATTTCAATTAAGTTTTGATAAACCAGAGGGATAGTCCAGTAACCAGTTTCTTTTTTTTTAAATTTCTGAAATCGTAAATTTTAGCTTTAAAAAAATTAGGCAAAGAAGCAATTGCTCTTATATAATAAAAAATGACCCCAAACACATTCATTCAGATCAAACATTACTGAAGGCTTGATGATCATGATTGTTTCATGCAATGAACCTCAAAAAAGAAATGCAACAACTGAAATAGTTAATGTTTTCTCTCCTGGGGCTTCAGGGACAGAGACTCACTTTTTACTTCATTATTTCTTATAAATCACCCTAGGTTTACAGAAGGTTGGTCAGCTGCAGTTCTTCTTCCTATGAACTTAATACTTTCAAGGTAACAAATCACAGCAGATCTCCCCAATACCCTTGTTTCTACTTCAAATGGTTCCTTAGAACCTCAGTGGCTCTAAAACCCCAAACCTTTCCTGTCACAAGGCAGGTACACCAAATAGTTCAAGAGAACTCCAGATTTCCTCAAAGGAGCTTTCAAATTGTCAAGACCTGTCCTACAGATGGCATTAATTCTTGATAATTAATTAAGACACTCTCTAGGACACTTTAAAAACACTGTAGGAAGTCAAGTCACATCCCTAGAGCTTGAGGGACCCCTTCTGCACAGGTCACAGCAGGGAAAAGGCAAACCGGAGGCAAAGGAGACCTCTACCATGTCTTCCGGAAGCCTCTGACTTTAGGAATAGCAGAGCCTGCCTTGCTGTTTCTTCCGTCTCTGACTGTGCATCATAGTCAGGTTCCCAGCCCCTTCATGAGCTCTCTGAGATGCCTCCATGGCCTCTGGTTTTAATAATATCCCAATAATGTTCAAGGGAAGAACCCCAAAAGACCGAGCCAGTCACCAAACAGCAATTCTCCCAATTGTTCAGAAAAATCCCTAAATTGCTCAAAAGCATCAAGAGAGAAACAGGAAGGCCAAGCTGTCTGGCACAGACTTCCCAAGGGTCAGATTTTTTTTAGAAAATCTCAAAACATAGTCCAAACTGGTTTTTCTGCTTCACCAGATAAATGTCAAGTGTAAGTAATGCGTTGAAGTGGGAAGTGAAAAAGAAAGGAATGCCCCACTTTCCCTCCACCTGAGGTCAGTCCACTGTGGGTGGAAGACACCTCCAAGGATGCCCTGATCACTTCTATATGTGACTAACACACTGCTCATGAACTCAGGGCTGATGCCTTGCATCTCAGATTAGGTCAGGCCACCAGTCCTTAATCAGCCAATCAAAAAGAACCAAATTGAAAATGTTAAGCAGGAAGAGGAGATGTCTTCAAAATGATCGCTTTGTGAGGAGGGAAAACTAACCCTGCAGACCCCTCAAGTCTTAAGATTTTTATCATTTTTAAATGTCTCTAAAGATTGAGTCAAGTATAGACACAGTTTTTTTTCCATTTCTCATGTGGCTATTTCTCAATATTGGAGACCACATGGGGAGGGGAGAAAGGACTCTTAAATATTCCAAGATTCAGGTGATATGATATTTTAGGTCTTTGGTAAGATTGGAAGATGCTGGAACACATAAAAATAGTTAAATCCTTAAAAATAGTTTTAAAGTATTTCTGAAGTAAAGTATTTCAGAAATATAAATAAAAACAAGTTGACAACTATAAACACAGATAAAGTAAAAATTAGATAGCAATTCCTTTATTAAAAATAATAGCTGCTAGTATGTAGTGATAAATAGCATTTTAAAATCCAGTGACATTTTCTGTACAAAAGCTTTTATTCAAACAGGTTTTGGGCAAAGTTCACCTTTTTATTTGAGGCATAATCAAGTAGCACACGCAGCCTAGTGTGCTGGTTTTCTGTGTACTAAAAGTTCTGTATCTGTCATCTCATTCCATTCTTACAGTGCAGTAAATTGGGACCAGTGAGTAGTATGCGCAAGTACGTGTGGGAGGCAAAAGAGAGTCTAGTTGTAGCTTCAAAAGACTCAGATTCTGATTGCTCATGCCTTATAACAAGACTCTTGCTAGAGGAAAGACTGGAATTGGGGAGGCAGGAATGTGTGTGTGTGTGTGTGTGTGTGTGTGTGTGTGTGTGTGTGTGTGTGCGCGCGCCTGGGTGCATGTGTGCATGCACATGTGCATGCGTGTGTTTGTGTATTTGGGTAGATCAGAGGGAAAAGATGGAGAAGCAGAACATGAAGGGTAAGGTGGCATATAGAGAGGTAACCACTAGAATTCCTAGAGGTTATCCTGTCCTGGGAAGAGCCCACTGAAACCTCACTTACTTGCAGGAATATTCAGGTGTATGGGGATATGTGAAGAGGTATGTGTGGCTAACCACAGCCCGACCAGTGGCCTTTGTAAGATTCAGAGAACAGTTGTAAGTTCTGAGATCAATGCAGAGGGCTGAGATGATGCAGGGGCTAGGATAGGGGTGGGAGGGAGGGTACTGGGTGATGGTGGTAGCAAAGGATGGTGGGTGCTTACGCGGAGATGCATAGCATGATTGATGTGTGTATTCTGTCCCTCTGCTCTTCCAGGCTGTTTGCTTTTCTTCTCGTTAAGGCTCCCTTTTCTCTGAGGTGGTACAAGCGATTTCCTTCTCACTCTTGCCAAGAAGAACTTGTGTGAACATGCCACAGGCTGTCAGAAGGTCAAGACAGTGGCTCCCTTGGGCCTGTCATTTGAGTTTCCTCCCTCTCCTGGGAGTCTGGGAGACAGTCAAGGCAGCATCAGAGTTTAGAGGTCAGACACAGATTCACATTGCCTTGCAGAGGAGTGTAGGACCTGCCCCTCTATAAATCCTCCTTACAGGGTTCCATCCACAGAGCCAGATGGAGGCCGTGGGTATCTCTGCTCCCTTTGATGGTAAGGTGATGGAGAAAGGAGCTTTGTGAGGGAAAAGAGTACCCATCATGAGATGCCATGTGTCTGTGTCTCTTCCTCTGAGGGTCTGTGAGTGTGTTTGAAGCAGACTCAGCTGCCAGTCTTCCTAAATTCAAATATTGACTTTATTATTTAGTCTTTTTCATTGAACTTCATTTAACTTCACCAGTTCTTAATGTTCTCCTTGGCAAAATCGGATGACACAGGCCAGAGGATATGAAAGGCCTGCTAGTGCTTTGTAGGAATTGGCCTCTGTTACCAGGCATGAGAGTGACACTTTCTTCCCTACCTGCAAAACCACAGAGGCCTGGGTGTGAATTTATCAGTTTAAGTGCTCATTTTCCTTAAAGTCCAGAGACATGGTTTTGAATCACCTTTTCTGTGGATGACTCTTGTGACTCTGGACATATTATTTAACAGGATTGTGTCCTGTGCTCTATGATGGGGTGGCCTCTATGCAGAATATCATCTTTAATGGCTACTTCTGCAATGTTAGCACTCCCTCCTGACTTAGGCCTTGTTGGGCGGGAGGAGGAGTGGCGGACAGAAGTCTTCTCCCCTCTCTGCATGCTCACTTTGGCCAAGCTGACTCCTGATATTCATACAGGGTGGGGGAGGGGCAGAAAGAGCTGACTCCACCAGCAGCTGCACATGGGCCCAATCAGCACGAGTGGACCCTAGGGCTTCTCCTTCTACTGCCAATCTACAAACAGATTGACATTAACTTGGCTGGTGTGTTCTCTCGAAGGCCTCTGGGACAAGAGATGGGGTGTCATTCTTCTAACTTCTTTTTCCACATGGTTGAATCCAAGGCAGGAAATGAAATGAGCCTGAAAATATGCTGTTTGGAAGAGCCCCAGGGTTCTGGAACATCAGTGATGGCTGGGCAAGAACTGTTCTCTCCCATGGAGTCAGGCTCTGTGGGACAGCCAGTGAGAAGAACAGATCATGAGGTGAGAATGAAATTGCTTCTGGACTTGAGAGCATCTCTGTGGCATTGGTTTCCATCAGCCGGCAGGCCCACAGCTTTATTCTAGTGGCACACTGTGCCATCTACTAGGAGAGTGCCAGAAGAATTGGCACTGTGAACTCTTTCTGATGAGCCCAGAGCTGCATTTGGCAAGGACACACTAGCATGTGGAATCGGGCTGGAGAAGAGCTCTGAAATAATCCAAGGTAAGAGCTCTGTTTGGCTGTAAAGTAAGTGTGTTCCATTTATTTCATAGGTGAGAAAGATTTGAAGGTTAGCCAGTTTGAGGCCCTACTGTGTGCAAACACCGTCCTATTCAGGATCACTTTATTATTTTAGAAAAGGTGTTGTCATCAAATGAATACACACTCAGCTAGAGGAGCACTCAGGGTTAGGTTACCCCGACCTAAATCAGCAAATGCTTGGCTGAGGTTGAGAGAATCCCAGGCAGTCATGACGATGGCAACCATGGCCTTGGACTCTGCTATCTTCATAGACTCAGCCTTTCTTAAGATATTTTAGTTTCTTTTTTCAATCAGCTTGAAGAACGGAAGGCAGGCTCAGTGCAAAGAGCAGACCACACTTCAGATAGTGTTGTAGTTTCCCCAGCTCCTCATACGGTTTCTATACCAGAAGCCTGAGCTTTGGGGCCAGCACTGCCATGCTCAAACAGCAGCCGCAGCAGCAGCAGCAGCAGTAGCAGCAGCAGCAGCAGCAGCAGCAGCAGCAGCAGCAGCAGCAGCAGCAGCCGCAGCAGCAACAACAACATCAACAACAGAACCCCCAATCTTCCTAAGATTTGAATGGGCTGGAATTTCGAGGGAATAATATTCTTCCTAGGAAAAGCTCTTAGGCTTGGCTGATTGGGAAGCAGAAAGCATGGGATCTGGATCCGAAGCAAGGCCTGGCCATAACCCTCCAAGGCCAACCCCTAGGGATCCATCTCTGCTGGCCAGACCTCAAGCTGTTCCAAATGAGCACTGCCAGCTGCAAACAGGACCAGATGTTCCCCCACAGGAGCTGTGGGGAGGATGTTTCAGACTCAAACCGTGACCACAGCTGTAAAGTATGTATTAGAGGGGATGGGGATGAAATCACCACCATCTCTAGTTCATGATGGTGAAGATGAATGATTAGAAAAGCTTGAGATAGAGAAAACTGACTTTGGAGAAAGACCTGGGACCTCTAGTCACTGCTGAAGGAGTCTCACCTACTTCCTGTTTACCTTTCATGAAATACTAATTATTCCTAAGATCTCTCTTAAAATGTCACATGATCCTTGTACTTCCCTAGGCTTTTCTACTTTCTAAGTCACCATCTCCTCCTCCTATTATGCTCCTTCCTTTTTTCCAGCCTTCAGAGGACTTGAAGCTCAGATTCGTTTCATCTCCCAGCCCAGGAGCCTCTTGAGGACAGAGCCCAGGCCTTCCTCTCTCTGCTAGTTGACAGGTATAATATTTTCAGATAATAGCTCAACCAACGCTCTTTAAATCCAGTGATGCTGCAGTCCAGCCACTTTGGCCAGCTCTTGTCTTGGCAACCAATGCTGTATGCACACAGAGCCAGTGAGGCTGGAGGAGAGCCACCTGCCATGGCCTTACCATTCCCCATCACTCTCCCCTAGCTAGTTGGCTTCTCCAGTGTACATGAACTTGACCCTATGACCTTGGAGTCATTATCTCTTTATGCCATCTCCCTGAGCTAGCCAATTGGAGACAGATGGATCTTTGAAGCAAGTCATTGGGATTTTTAGCAACCATTGTCTAGAGTTTAAACTTCCTCCCACTTGATTCTGGTTTATCCCTCTCTTGGCCTATCTGGGGTGTAAGGTAGTGCTAAGCACTCTTGAGAAGGGCTTCCTCAGTTTCCAGAGGCCTGGCTGCCAGCCTTTCCCCAAACCTGGAGGAGAATCCAAAGCCTCCTTTCCAGAAGGGCAACTTTTGAAATCTATCAGGAAGTCCTCTGAAACGTGTTAAATAATCATCATATTCTTGCTGATGGATGAAATGCTGGTGTTGTTATCATAATGTAGTGCTGTAATTTTGTGGCTGAAAATTATATTGGGCTTTCGACAAGAGAAGCAAAGTGGCAAATTGCAATAAGGCACAAGAGAAATTACTTATAATTCACGAGATACAGGCACCCCTTGAGACAATAATAACAATAGTAATAATTTAGACAGCCCCCCACTACGTTTCTCATCAGGTCATGGGGCTCAGGGTGGATAATGTTCTGATTACACTGCTGGGCTGGTAGATCAAATCTTGACTCCATTGATGAGTGAACATCAATCATGCTGGCATATCTGATGGAGCCAAATTGCCTGTCAATTTGATGGTTGTTTTGAGAGATTTATCATTCCTCCAAGGACAGTCATGCATTCCAGCACCTCTACCCTAATGACCAACGGCTATCAATGGGCTTTGAACCCATTTTTCTGTGCCAGCATCTGTGCTCTGAACTCTGCAGCATTGAGCATTGTCTGCAGAGAGCTCTGGCAGTGATGCCTTGGAAATCAACCTCAGAGTTGCTGTGATACTTACATGTGTGAATCTGGGCCAAACAGTGTGCAATTAAAGAATTAAATTTGTGGATGGATGTCTTTCAAATATAAACATGAATTTTGCTTCATTTAGTTCAAATAGAAAGAGAAAAAACTGGATTCCAATTTCCAAGGCTTTAGGAATAGTCTCTAATATAGAACTTACTCCTGGGAACATAGGTGTGATATATCTATATATCTATACACACACACACACACACACACACACACACACACACACGCGTGTGCATGTCCATTGTATGTGTGCATGTTTCTGTATATCTCATGTGTGTATGCATATATGTGTGCATGTTTATATTTGTACTGCATGTATGTGTGAAAGTTTATGTATATGCATATGTTATAGGTTTATTTGTATGCACTATTGCATGAATTTAGTATAAGTGTATTGACATATATATATATACTTTTATTCTACTTCTGTACCTCTGTGTACATACATGCAGTCATACACCTATATATTAATATACACTTATAAACATAAAACATACACACATCATTGTACAAATACACCTAGCACACTTACATGATCTTCTCATTCATACATACTATGCATGCATGCATATGCCTTTCCACAGTATGTACATGATGCACAGGCACACAACTATGCAGTATACATTTATGCATACACAAATATATATATGCACATGTATACAGATATTATGCACATATATGAATCATACATATGCACAAACTATGCCTCTGATATACATAACACATATATTTTTCTGCACACACATACACTCACCTATCCATCTGCACATGCATTTATATACATATGTACAATATACCTCCACACACACCCATGCACATACATGCTCAATGCATGTATCTCAGTATCTTCCACACAGAAAAATCTGGATATGATTTTCTTTCCTGTGATTTTTATATTCTGCTCCCCCATGCACAACACTATATTTTGTTCCTCCAAACCTCAGACAACTGTTTCCTTCCTCTGTGCTAAGGCTGCTCATGAGACTGTTTTCAATGGGTTTCTGTTTTTCCCAGCTGGTTGGGGGGATTTATTTGTCTCCCAGGGTCTTTTGGCCTCCTGATTCCCACTATCAGTTTACTGCACCCTTCAGCAGGTCTGCACTGGCCATGAGTCTTTGTTCCATCAGTAGCTTGCATGAGCCTATTCCCAAACGTATCTGCTACCCTGGAGGGAGAGTGAAGTCAGTACACTCAACAGCCTGTTTTATATTTTCAGCTGCATTTGGTGCCAGCTCTCAGATGGTCTATTACCATTTCCAAGCTTGTCAGAGCATTTCTAGCTCAATAAAACGGGAAAAACATGGTTTTTAAAAATAAGGAAAAATTGAATCCGGGTGTGCCATCCCGTCTTCCCAGGGGAATCAGTGCTGGCTTGTCTAACGGCTCTGGGCTCGCTCTTCTACAGATTAGCTTGCTTGCTACAACAACTTCTCATCCAGGCCTCAATTTCTTTGTCTGTAGAAATGATCAAGTTCAATTGCTAAAGGTCCTCGGAGTTCTATCAAGCTTCCAGAGATCTACAATTAGTGAGGTGGTTCTGAAGGAGGGAAAGAGTACAGATTTTCTTTTGAGAACTTCCTACGTGAGCACTGCTCCTACATTATCTCCCAACTCCTCCCACTCTCTCTTTTTACAGTTATCACAAAGTGTGTGTGTGTGTGTGTGTGTGTGTGTGCACGCGCGCGATCACACACACACATGTATGTACACACACATGGGAGAAAGATAGTTTGTGATTATGCAAACATATAAAAACTTCTTTTCATCTTGTATATGTGTGGATTTTGTCTACATGTGTGTCTATGCACCATGTTCATTCAGATTTGGTGCCCACAAAGGCCAGAAGAAGGCAGCAGATCTCCTGCAACTGGGGTGATAGTTCATTGCAATCTGACATGTGGTGCTGGGAATTGAACCCATGTCCTCAGGAAGAGTAACAGGTGCTCTTAACTGCTGATTTTCCCCTTCAGCCCCACCCCCATACAAATATCTTGCTGCAGGCTGACCAGGGGGTGAGCTATGGCTCACGTGCAGCACTACACTGTGATAACAACACCAGCATTTCATCCATCAGCAGGAATATGATGATTACTTCACATGTTTCAGAGGACTTCCTGATGCGTTTGAAAAGTTGCCCTTCTGAAAAGGAGGCACTTAAAGCTTTGGATTCTCCTCTAGGTTTGGGGAAAGGCTGGCAGCCAGCTCTCTGGAAACTGAGGAAACCCCTCTCAAGAGTGCTTAGCACTACCGTACACCCCAGGTAGGCCAAGAGAGGGATAACCAGAATCAACCAGGAGGAAGTTGCAGAAGTATGAAATTGTGGGTAAGCCTCCTAGAATTTCTGGCCTAGGGAAAATAAAAGCACTTCTCAGATTGATCAGGAGTGCTGTGACATTCATTATAGCTCACTTTCAGTCCTACACACGGAGACAGTAACACACACACACACACACACACACACACACACACACACACACAGAGAGAGAGAGAGAGAGAGAGAGAGAGAGAGAGAGAGAGAGAGAGAGAGAGAGAGAGAATATATGAGAGAATGTGCATCTCTTGGCATCTCAAGAAATGTTAATTGCTTTCTAATTTTCTTCAACAACTCACTATAAGCTTTACATTTTCCCTTTACCTAAAAATTAAAATGTGATGTCTTTTGGTCATGTTCCAAGTCTTCTGATATTGTATGTTTGTTGTATACAGTGGTTAACAACACTGGCTACTCTTCTGGGGGACTGAGGTTCAATCTCCAGCACCCACATGTGGCTTATAACTTTCTATAACTCCAGTTTCATGGAATCCACTGCCCTCTTCTGACATTTGTTCATACCCAGTGTGCAAGCAGTGCAAAGACACACATGTAGTCAAAGCATTCATGCACATAAAATAAATATAAACTTCCATCTCCTTCTGGTTTTTATTAAGTGAATTTTGAATAAACTGACCCTTCATTTTTAATACCTCAGCACTTGGCTGCTAAACACTAAGGACATGATCTTATGTTGACACAATATTATTACACAATCCTGAAACTGTAAGACTTAATAAAATAATGTTTTCTTCTCTGAGATCTATATTGGACTTTGCTAGTTATTACAATAATGGCATTTAAAGTGTGCTTTTCCTATCTTGGTTCCAGCCCATGGGGTTGCTTGCATCCATGGCTAAGCCTCCTCAGCCCTCCCAAGAGTGCTTCCTCAGGCTACTCATTTGTTACTCATGACAGTGTTAGATTTTATTCTTCCAGAGGCAGGTACCAAGGCAGGAACTTGAATGCAAATAGGTATTTGAAATATGATTTTAGGAAACATGATTAGCAGTAGGCAAATGGAGTAGGACAGGGGAGGAAGACAATATTTAAGCCCATTATCAAGCAATTAGTTGGTGCAATAAGATTCCAATGCTGAAAACAATGCATATTCTAGGAAACTCCAGAGTTACCACTGCTCTGTGGAGAAGAAGTGGGGTGCTTCATTGGTGCATGGAGATTGGTCCAGGGCACTACCTCCTCAGTGCTCCTGCTAGATTTTAATGTTGGTTTGATTAAGTGCTGAGAGAAAGTGGGATATGTAACTGCTGCAGCTGCTCAGGTTATTCTGAAGGGTCTAGACTGAGTTTTTGTGAAATGTTCCTCCATTACAATGGACATCACTGTTTCTCCCACCTAGGTTGGAAAGTACTCTTAGTGCATCATATCACAGTACACCATAACTGGTGACAATGACTATGCTCAGGTGCTGTCTATCAAGTCTCTTCATATTAATGATGTTTATTTTCCCTTTCTAATAAATAATCTCTATGAAGTGCACTGAGATATTCTGCTACACTAGTAGAAAGGAGCCTAGCATAATTGCCATCAGGGAGGCTTCTTCCAGCCATTGATTGAAACAAATGCAGAGACCCACAGCGGAACACTAAGTGGAGCTTGATGAAACCTGTCCAAAAAGGGGAAGAAGGATTGTAGGAGCCACAAAGGTCAAGGCCGCGACAAGAAAACCCACAGGATCCACTAACTTAGTTCACAGAGGTTCACAGAAACCGAACTGACAATCAGGGAATCTACATGGGTTTGACCTAGGTCCTCCACATATGTGTTATGGTGGTGTAGCTTGTTCTTCTGATGGGATGCCTAACAGTGAAAGCAGGAGCTGTCTCTGGCTCTTTTACCTGCTCTTGGGACCCTTTACCTCCTATTGTGTTGCCTCATCCATCCTTGGTATGAGAGTCTTATTGTATCTTGCCATGTTTGGTTGATATTCCTGGGAAGCCTGCCTTTTTCTGAAGAAAAACAGAGGAGTAGATGTGGAGAGGAGCTGGGAGGAGAGGAGGAAAGGGTAACTGAGGTCAAGATGTAATAAAGGATAGAAGAATAAAAAATTAAAATAATACTAATGCTACTAATACTAATGCTAATAATGAAGTACATTGAGACTGTGAATAAATATACTTTCCCTATTAAATTCCTGGAGAGTTGGCTCAGTGGTTAAGAGCACTGACTGCTCTTCCAAAGGTCCTGAGTTCAATTCCCAGCAACCACATGGTGGCTCACAACCATCTGAAATGTGATCTGATGCCCTCTTCCGGCCTACAGGTGTGCATGCAGACAGAACATTGTATATAATAATAATTAATTAATTAATTAAAATAAAAAAATTCCTACCCAGTGCCATTAACAGGTGGATCAGTTTATAACAGTGTGACCCAGGAAATTCTGGAGACTCCTCCCATTGAAAGGATGGTCTACTTTGTCTCCCTTGTGTTTTTCAAAAATATGTTTTAAAACTTATTTTTACTTGTAGGTTTCTAGGACCCTCTGGATCCTTCTACTTTGCTATTCTCCCATGCTTCTCTCATCTAGAGTCCCAATAGGATGTCCTCCCCTCTGTCCCAGTTTCCTGGTAAGTGAAGGCTTTTGTGGGACATGCCCTTGGGCTAGTGTGCAGATATAAGTGAGTATATACCATTTGAGTCTTTCTGCTTCTGGATTAACTCACTCATTATGATCATTTCTAGCTTAATCCATTTGTCCACAAGCTTCAGGAATTCCTTGTTTTTAATAGCTGTCACAGTTGAGTGGAGAGTGGGATATGACTTTCTCACGTACTCTGGTGCCTCATATTTGACCACATCCCCTGGAGGGGGAGAGCTGGTGGCACTCAGAGGAAGGACAGCAGGTTACCAAGAAGAGACTTGATACCCTATGAGCATATACAGGGGGAGGAAATCCCCCTCAGGAACAGTCATAGGGGAGGGGAATAAGGGGAAAATGGGGGGGGGGAGGAATGGGAGGATACAAGGGATGGGATAACCATTGCGATGCAACAAGAATAAATTAAAAAAAAAAAAACCTTATTTTTATATGCATGGATGTTTTACCTGTATGTTTATTTGTGTACCTGCACTTGTGTTGTGCTCATGGAGACCAGAAGAGAACATAGGATCCCCTGGGACTGGAGTTTTGGGCAGTTACAAACTGCCAGGTGGGTGCTGGGAATTGAACCCAGATCCTCTGAAAGAGCAAGCAGTGATTTTAACCATGGGTCCATCTCTCCACCCCTCCCTTGAGTCTTCCTGAAGCTAGGGTGGCTTTACCCACTGTAGTTCAAAGAAAATTTGTCCTGCTCACTTTGAGAGTTCCTTTGCTAAAGGCCACGAAGCTTCTCCTTGTTCCTCTTAGGAAACTGGGGTACTACCAGGTGAAAAAGCTGACTCCCTAAGATGCTAGGATGGCCTTGAGTAGCTGGTCATATTAGGTACTGTCTCATTGCTGTGACCAAATACCTAAAAGAAAGCAACTTAAAGAAGAAATAGGGATTGGAGTCCATCATGGTGGGTGGAAAAGGCCGTTTGTTAGGTGTGACTCTCAAGTGCGTTGAATGTGCTTGCTCTCTCACATCTGGCTGAGTCTCACATATGGATGAATAAAAAAATGGGGCAGGGGGAGACTGTTGCAACTGATGCTAGACTGTAACCCATCAATTTGCCCTCGGTGACCTACTTCTGCCAGGCAGGTCTCACCTCATAATGGTCTACAATCTCTCCAATTGGTGTCACCAGCTAGGAACTGTTTAAATATGGGTGTCTGTGACGGGATACCTTACATTCTGACCACTACAATGTTCCATAGCCCATCTTAGCTGCCAGCCACCAGCAAACACAAACTGTCACCACCTAAGTGAGCCACCGTGCAGCCTGCACACCTTAAGCATGTTGACATCAGACTACAACTGCATGGGTGTCTGCAAGTACAGCCTGGAGAAGCAGATCTTGAATTTCTGATCCGCAAAATTCTGATAAAATTAAAAGCTCAGTGATCTGGAAAAAACTGGCTAGGAGAAATAGTAAGTAGAATAAAAATCAATTGATGATTTTTTTTTTTTGCTAGAATCAATTATTCTGTCAGTTACTGCTGAAGGGCCATTTTTAAATTCAATTCATCTTAATTTATTACATGGGCATTGCAGGTTATTCTTACTGGCCAGCTACATCCCTCTTACTGCTAAATCCTCAAAATTGTTTTCGAATTACTTCTTATTATCATACTGCTTCCCCAAAGGGCCACAGGGAGAGAGAGAGAATCCATTTCTTATTAATCTCTAATAGTCTCGAGGCTACAGTATCAGCTGCTTATAAAGAAATGGCATTTTGTCCTTCATTTTGCTCAGCACCTGTTGTAGATCTCGTCAGTAAATACGGCGGATCCTCGAAGCGCCTCCTTTTCTTTTTTTCTGATCACACCATCTTCATGTTGTCATATCTAATTTATGTCATTTTCTCAATCAAGGGAGGTTTCTTTAAAATGATCCTTTCAAAAGGCAACTATCATAAACAGCCTGTTAAACAGCCGCTAGTCCCCTTCCGCTGCCAGTGTGTCTGCTAACCAGGCATTCAGAGGCTGGCCTCCCGGTCTGAATGAATCGCCTTCCTAATGTGTATCTGGCTATCTTTTGACAGGGCTAGCACATCAAAGTGACCTCAAATTGTGCTTCTTCTTTGTAAATTAGCTAGGAGGACGTATGAAGGAAATAAAAGAGGCTAGGGCTCTCCAGATCTTTTAGGGACGTGCACAACAATAATAAATCTGGGTCTTAAAATAGCTGGTGGGCTCGATTTACTAAAGAATCTCAAGGGGGGAAATACTCATCAGTGGGAAGAGGACCTTGTGTATTATCTGGAGCAAATAAATATCAGCTTCCTCTCATGAGGCTGACATGTAAAAATCCAGGCTTCTTCAGAGGCGTATCTTATGCTCAGTAAGCAAATTTAAGGGCCTACTATGTACTTGGCTTTGTGATAGGAGTTGGGAGGATTGGTTTAAACTAGAAGATGTAGGCCTGGAAAGATGGCTCAATGGTTAGAAGCACTTGTTGCTCTTGCAGAAGGCTAAGGTTTAATTTGTAGCGCCCAGTGACTCACAATAACCTGCAACTCTAGTTCCAGGGGATCTCCTTTTGCCTTGTCCAAGTATCAAATGTGCACAGAGCATGTACATACACAAGGTCAAAACACTCACATAAGGCACAGAACAAATCAATCTTAAAATTTTTTTAAAAATGAAAGATGTTTTTTCTTAGCTTCAGTGAATAGTACACACATGTGAGGATACAAGACACACACCAATCTAGGACACTCCTTTGCATTCTTCTCTTTTCCCTCCTTTCCTGTCTCAGATGTTCATCTCCTAGCCCCTGCTCCTGCTCCTGCCCCAGCCCCAGGCCCAGCCCCAGCCCCTGCCCCAGTCCCAACCCCAGCCTCAGCCCCAACCCCAGCCCCTGCCCCAACTCCAGCCTCAGCTCCAGCCCCAGCCCCTGCCCCAGCCCCAACCCCAGCCTCAGCCCTAACCCCAGACCCTACCCCAACTCCAGCCTCAGCCCCAGCCCCTGCCCCAGCGCCAGCCCCAGCCCCAGCCTCAGCCCCAGCCCCTGCCCCTGCCCCAGCCCCAGCCTCAATCCCAGCCCCAGCCCCTGCCCCAACCCCAGCCTCAGCCCCAGCCCCTGCCCCAACCCCAGCCCCTGCCCCAACTCCAGCCCCTGCCCCAACCCCAGCCCCAACCCCAGCCCCAACCCCAGCCCCTGCCCCAACCCCAGCCCCAACCCCAGCCCCAACCCCAGCCCCTGCCCCAACCCCAGCCCCAACCCCAGCCCCAACCCCAGCCCCTGCCCCAACTCCAGCCCCTGCCCCAACTCCAGCCCCAGCCCCAACCCCAGCCTCAGCCCCAGCCCCAGCCCCTGCTCCAGCCCCTACCCCAGCCTCAGCCTCAGCCTTAGCCCCTGCCCCAGCCTCAGCCCCAGCCCCAACTCCAGCCTCAGCCCCAGCCCTGCCCCAACTCCAGCCTCAGCCCCAGCCCCAGCCCCTGCCCCAGCCCCAGCCCCAGCCCTTGCCCCAGCCCCTGCCCATGCCCTAGCCCCAGCCTCAGCCCCAGGGACTAAGAAGTCAAGTTCAAAGCAGGATGATCTTAAATGAATTATTCACCCGCATAGGCCTTTTCTAGTAGTCAAATGGTATAATAAATGTGCATCATTCTTGACTCTGATTTGAAGACCAGGCTGACATGTTGGACCTAGCATAAGTAATAAAACCTAATAAAAGCTAGTTCTTCAACCTCATCATCCTCTTTCTGTCTTATCCCATACTATAGGGGAGGCTGTTGTCTATAAGTCAGCTACCTTCCTCCCTAGGGACTGATAAAAGTTTTGATCTCATGGGAGGCTATGGAGTCAATGATTTCATGTGTATAAACTCAGCGTAACAGGGTGTGTGCCTCTGGATGTGACCACAGTATTCCTTTCCTCTCATTCACATAAATAATAAATATAATTATCATTCCTCGTTTATATATTCATTACTGCTATTATTTTAAAAATGGGCTCAATGGGAGGAGGCTGTGTGAAGGAGTGTCCTGATCTAGTTTTCTTCAGCCAGATTTCAGGCTGCCCATGGTGTTTCTTGTCATAAGTGGGGAAGTAAGAGGTGGCACTCAGAGGAAGGATAGCAGGCTACCAAGAGGAGACTTGATACCCTATGAGCATATACAGGGGGAAGAGGTCCCCCTCAGTCACAGTCATAGGGGAGGGGAGTAAAGGGAAAATGGGAGGGAGGGAGAAATGGGAGGATACAAGGAAGGGGATAACCATTGAGATGTAATATGAATAAATTAATAAAATAAAATAAAAAGTAGTATTGAAGAGGTATCCCAGAATGGCCACACTGTCACATTGTACTCAGTTTGCTTAAATATTATTAAATATCTGCTCTGAAGGGTTTTCTAGGGAGGAACAGGCTTCCATGGAATTGGCTACCTCTAGACCAGAGAAAGCACAGTTCTATAGGCCATCATGGTCAGGTTCTGCCTATGGTTCCACATTTCCATGCTGATACTTCCTGACCCAGGGTATAAGAACTGAGCCAAGGAAGGCAGCACATTGTGGTGAAAGCTTACTTCCCTTATCACACCATTTTCTTGGTTTTCATCTGCCCAATGGGAACAACTTGTAATCTTTCATTTTCGATATCCATGTTTAGAAAAGAAGAGAAGCAACAGCAAAATTACATTTCCTAAGCCATTTTTATTAAGCCCAGTATGCAAAAATTTGATCGAATCAGCTTATAATCAATATGAAGATTAGTGAACGGTGATGTGGCTACTGCTCTGGACAGTGTAGCTTTGGAGGTAGTCAGAGTGAAAGATTCAAGCCACAGTTCTAATTGGTAGCAGGGAGGTCCAAGCCAGTGGCTTTTATTATCTGAGCCTCAGTTTCTCCATTCGTATACCGAAAATAATCTCATGCAAGCATCAAGAAACATAGAAATAGTAAAACACTGTGCATAAAAACTGCTATGTGGCTGCTGCCTAATGTTCATCCCATTCCCCACTAGTTTTCCTGTGTAGCCTTCAGAGGGCATGAGGGTCACAAGAGCACTCTAGGCTATACAATATACAAGGAATTGTGCCTCTTTCCAGCAGTTCATCTTCTGTTCATGTCTCTTTCCCTCATGTTTATGCTAGCAGACAAGAACAAGAAAATAAGGACACAGACAAACAGAAAATAACATGCAGTGTGAGTGCACCTGTGATATAACATTGGGTGTTGGTGAAGGGTGGGAGAACTGGGTCACAAGGACTTGGACTTCAGGGCTATGTCTTGCCTTTGGTATTTCTCCTTTCTGCTTCCAGTTCATAATAAGATGAATAATCTCCACCACACACTCAAACTGCCATGATGTTCTCCCTCATAAACTTGGGGTGAATATCGCTGAGTGCCCCTAAGGAATGTCTACCTTGTGTTTGTGGTTGTAGGTTGCTTATCTGTCGAGGATAGTGTTTCACATATAATTAAAATGCTCCAAGGATGAACACTAATGAATTTGCTCGTACCCAGAGTTATTTTTAAGGATGTATATCACTAGCCACTGCCCTATAGCTACAGAACAATGAACAAATTATTGTTTCTTCAGATACTGTTTCATACTTTTCATACTTAGAATCATTAGGTCTAAATTGCTTTCATTATTGAGGGGTCCTTGAAGATAAGTATTTCTTGTCTCAATGTACTTGATAAAATAGAAACGCTTGAGGGAAGAATAGAATCTTGTCTTCAAAGCTTTTGCATAATTTAGAGCCATACAGCATGTAGGCCCAGTTCTGGGCTCATGAGGGAAAGATAGGAAGAAGAGAAGGAGGGATAAGGCTGCTAAAACGTGCTTCTTTCCATCTCTAAGTTTGTCAAGAGCCAGCCTCCATATATATCCCTGTTAGCACTTTCTGCACGGAACTCCGTCTTCCAGATGGCTGGGGGAAGGCTTGTAAAGCAGCTACATATTATTCTTGAAAAAATCTCATTAAAAGTGAATGAAAGCATGAATTTTCAACATGCCCATTTGAAATTGTAAGAAGTTTTAAGGAAATTAGGTGTATGTGACTCGATGCACACCTGAAGCTTTCTGAAGCTCTGAAAGTAATTCCTCAGGCACCCACACAGAGATGGCATGTTCTCTCCCCATGTGAGCACTGTCTTGGGTGCTATACAGGTCCTGACATGTGAGGTAAGGTCTCTATGCTCCCAGGCCCTTGTATCCATATGTGTGGAGAGTCTAAGGGACAATCTCATCATGACTAAAAAGTGCATCAGAATTTTTTTTTTGATAAGAGTTTTAGGATGTGGTACTCCAAAGATCTAAGAAATTCCCTTGTCCTGCTTTGAGGCTCAATGGATTTGATATTAGATCAGACTGATACTTTTGAATGGCTGTTGAATCAACAAAGCCTGAAGCTCACGGTAAGGCCCATGCAGAGATCCCATTATGTTCCTCCTCCACACTTCCTACCTCTTGCTCTGCACATCCAGTCAGAACAATGTCCTGATGAGTCTGCCTCTGATGCCTCTTTTGCATTTTCCTCTACTCTTCCTTACTTCCGGCCCTCACTCTGTGTGTCAACTTGAAAGAGTGTCTTAGCCCACCTCTCTTCTCTATTGTCCTCTGATTTGTTCTCTGCTCTCTTAGAAAACTGACTTTACAAAATGCATATCTGATTTTGAGCATTCATATGCATTAGCAAATGACCACATGTAAATACCGATGACAAGCAACTCAGTGACTTAAGCCAACACAGTTTATCTAACAGTTTATGTGGGCTAGGCATCTGGCCACAGCTCATCTGGAGACCCTCTGGACCATTTCTACTAGAACAGAGTCTATGCTTTTTTTTCTGACTCAGTTGCCAATTAGAGTAAGTGACACCTATACATGCTTATTTTGTGGTTCCATAATGACTAAATTATGGTGAAAACTATCTTGTACATAGAACATAAGTGGTACTGGTAGGGAAGTTAATAAAACTGAAACTCAGAGAAATTAGAATTTATCCCACAGCCAAGCAGTTAATCCACATCACAGACAAATGCTGACCTTGAACTTCTGTTCCATTTAGACACCTTTGAGAGTCAGCATTGGGGTGCGGGGGGAAAATGATGGACAGAAAGCACTTTAGATTTTGTGTGTGTATGTGTATGTAAGAATAAAAAAAGGGACAAGAGAAAGCTCAGAAAACTTAAGGCCCGCTGATTGGTTGGTCAGTAAGCTGCCTGCTTATTTGGAATAAGGTATGCATAACCTCATGCCCCGTGGACCACACCTCTCTACCATCTGGAGGGGCTGATGAGGCAGACACTACACACACATGACCATAGTGTTTCCTCTGAATGCTCCAATTATTCCACAGCTTCTCTCTTGAGTGGAAACAAGTAATAAACAGGGATGAGAGGAATGAAAAGGCTCTATAGCCAACCATGTGTAAATAAGATTCTTTAATCAGTTTAAGGAAGTAGCAATCTCAAAAAATAAATATAAAATGGGGATCCAATATGGCGGTGTTGAACACACATGATATCTGATCTGGGAGCTACAAACTGCAAGATCTGGAGAGCCTTAAGTGCAGAGCACAGGTGGATCTGGCCTCAGGCCATCCAACTGGCCAACAGAGGATGGGTGCCCACTCCCCCAAGTCTGGACCATACCCACCTGTGAACTGCAGCTGTGGTCTATATTACACACTAAGTATCTGGGACTGAACTGTGGGCTGTGAAGCACCAGACTCTGGATCTTCTGGCTTGGGGAGAACCCAGGAAAACAGGTAGATCTGACCTCATACTGCCCAGCCAGTCCACAGAAAGTCCTAGGGACCTGCCACCACATAGGCACGGTATCCAAAGCCTAGCTCAGCCTATCATGCTATACCTGCACTCTGTCTCTCTCTCCCTCTCTGACTGTTGGGTGGGCTACAGAGAAACAGTGTCAGTGTCTGCTACCCAGTGGGAGCCAGGAGTGTGTAACTGGGATATATCTGACCTCAGATCATCCTGTCAGTCCACAGAAAAACCTAGGGCCCATGTGGGGCCCAGGCAGCTGTGGACATGTCCAGCAGCTATAGTTCCATAGCCATACTTTTAGGTTGACTAATCTAAGTTGGGTAGAAACCTAGCCAGCTAACCCAGCAGATTGTTTCCACACACTTGGGTAGGACCAAACCAGCCTGAGGGGATCTATCAGAAACCTAGCCAGCTTCCCCAACCCAGGGATCTGTTCCTGCACTCTCTTCAGGACTGAACCACCCTGTACAGATTGGGTAGAAGCCTAACCAGCCACCACAACCCAGCGGGAGCTCCCTCACTCTTGGTGGGACTGAACTTGCCTTAAGGGATTGGGCATAAGCCTAGGCAACCACCACTAGCCAGAGGACAATATCTGCTCTCTCAGGTATGACTGAGCCTAGGCCCCCAAAGCCCCAGTGCCTGAGGGCAGGGTTTTTAAAGCCCAGCCAAAGGCAGGATAACTGACTGTACCTACACTACCTCAGACTGATCCTTGGGGTACAGAGCACCAGCACTGCCCTCTGCTGAGCCAGTGAGGAGCCCAGGGTGTTTAGAAGAGTCCCCTGGATCTGAAACCAGGTCACCTTCCTGATCCAAGGAAGGGCTCCCTGATCCCCATAGGTGAGGGATCTCAACCTATAGACACTCACTGATAAACTATTCTTAATGACCAGTGAAGGACCCCAGAAACTACCTCCCAACATCACAGAGAGCAAAAGGACTAAAGGCCAGTATCAAAACAGAAACAACAAAACCCAAAACAATATGGCATCTCTAGAACCCAGCTATTCCAAGGAATTCAACCGTGGGACCTCAAATACAACTGAAGCACAAGAAAATGACCTCAAATCCTTAGTTGCAAATGATAATGGAGTAAATGAATAAAATCTGTAAACAAAGGCAGAAAGATGCAGCCAAACAGATTGAGGATATTAAAGAGGCATATAGAGAGGAAATAAAGAAATCACTGGCAGAAATTCAGGAAAATACAAACAATCAAATGAAGGAAATCAATAAAACAGTTCAAGATCTGAAGATGAAAATGGAAACAATGATAAAAGCACAGAGAGAAGAAAGCCAGGAATGAGAGAACTTAGAGAAGAAAGCAGAAAATGCAGACGTAAGCTTCTCTAACAGAATTCAAGATATGGAGGAAAGAATCTCAGGAGTGGACGATACAATTGAAGAACTTCATGCAATCAAAAAAAAAAAAAAGTGAAATCTGAAAAATTCCTGACACAAAACATCCAATAAATCCAGGACACCATGAAAAGATGAAACATGAGGATAATAGGAATTGAGGAAAGAGAAGAAAATGTGTCCAAGCAAACGGACACAATAAGCAAGCTGGTGTAGCCATTTTAATATCTAATAAAATAGACTTTCAATCAAAATTAATCAAAAGAGATGAGGAAGGACATTTTATCCTCATCAAAGGAAAATCCAACAATTACAGAATTACAATTCTGAAAATCTATGCCCCCAATACAAGGGCACCCACATTTGTAAAAGAAATAATAACAAAGATTAAACCACACACCAATCCCCACACATTAATAATAGGAAGCATCAATGCCTCACTTTCACCAAAGGATAGGTCAACGAAACAGAAACTAAACCAATAAATAATGACAATAACTAATCTCATGAATCAAATAGGTCTAACAGATATCTACTAACTTTTCACCCAAATACAAAGGATTATACCTTCTTCTCAGCACCTCAGGGAACCTTCTCCAAAATTGATCATATAGTAGGTCACAGAGCAAGCCTCAAAAGATGTAAGAAGACTGAAATAATGCCTTTTATCCTACCAGATCACCACTGACTAAAGCTGGACTTCAACAACAACAGAATTAAAAAGAAGCCTACATACACATGGAAACTAAACAACTCCCTACTTAATGACACCTGGGTAAGAGAAGAAATAAAGAAAAAATTTAAGGACTTCCTAAAATTCAATGAAAATGCATATATAACATACCCAAATTTATGGGACACATTGAAAGCAGTGCTAAGAGGAAAAGTCATAGCACTAAATGCCTTCATAAAGAAATTGACAACTTAACAACACATCTGGAAGTCCTAGGGAAAAATAGCAGAAACAACAAAGAAGAGTAGATGGTGGAAATAATCAAACTCAGGGCTGAAATCAATAAATTAGAAACAAAGGGAACAATTAAAAAATCAACAAAACCAAGAGCAGATTTTTTTTTTTTTGAGAAAATCAACAAGATAGACAAACAGTTAACTAAACCAACTAAAAGGCAGAGAGACATTATCCAAATCAAGGTGATCAGAAATGAAAAGGGAGACATAACCACAGACACTGAAGAAGTACAAAGAATTGTTGTGTCCCACCCAAAGGTTCATATGCCACAAAATTGGAAACTCTAAGGGAAAAGGATAATTTTCGTGATCAATTCCCTTTGCCAAAGTTGAATCAAGATCAGATAAACAAAACAAATTAAATAGCTCTATTTGTCCTACATAAATAGAAGCAGTCAGTAAGTCTCCAAACCAAAAACAAACAAACAGTCCAGGGCCAGATGGTTGCAGCACTGAATTCTACCAGACCTTCAAAGAAGAGCTAATACTCATACTGTTCAAGCTACTCCACAAAATAGAAATGGATGGAACATTGTCAAACTCATTCTATGAGTCCACAGTCACTTTGATACCTAAACCTCACAAAGACCCAACAAAGAAAGAATTTCAGACCAATTTCTCTTATGGAAATTGATGTAATGATACTCAATAAAATACTCACAAACCAAATCCAAGAACACACCAAGATATTCATCACCATGACCAAGTAGGTTTCATTCCAGGCATGCAGGGATGGTTCAATATACAGAAATCCATCAATGTAATCCACCATATAAACAAACTGAAAGAAAAATCCACATAACATCACCTTTAATGCTGAAAAGCATTTGACAAAATCTAACACCCATTCATGTTTAAAGTTTTGGAGAGATAAATGATACAAGGCACATATCTAAACATAATAAAGGCTATATACAGCAAGCCAATAGCCAACATCAAATTAAATGGAGAGAAACTCAAGGAAATTCCTCTAAAATCAGGGACCAGACAAGGTTTCCCACTTTCTCCATATCTCTTCAATATAATTATTGAAGTTCTACCTAGAGCAATAAGACAACAAAAGGAGATCAAGGGGATCCAAATGGGAAAGGAGAAAGTCAAATTATCCCTATTTGCAGATGATACGATAGTGTACCTAAGTGACCCCTAACATTCCACCAGAGAACTCCTACAGCTGAGAAACACCTTCAACAAAGTGGCTGGATAAAAAAATAACTAAAAAAAGTCAGCAGCCTTCCTGTACACAAATGACAGTCATGCCAAGATAGAAATTAGGGAAACTACACCCTTCATGATAGCCACAAGTAATCTAAAGTATCTAGGAGTAACTCTATCCAATCAAGTGAAAGACTTATTTGGAAAAAACTTCAAATCTCTGAAGAAGAAGATTGAAGATGACATCAGAATGTGGACAGATCTCCCACGTTTGTGGATTGGGAAAATTAACATAGTAAAAATGGCCATCTTACCAAAACCAACTTACAGATTCAATGCAATCCCTATCAAAATTCCTACACAAAAATTAAAGACAATCCATGGTCAATTCTCAACTTCATATGGAAAAACAAAAATCTCAGAATAGCTAAAACTATACTGTACATTAAACGATCCTCCTGAGCATCCCTGATCTCAAGCTATACTATAGAGCAACAGTAATTAAAACAGCATGGTACTAGCATAGCAATAAGCTAGTTGATTAATGGAATCGAATCAAAGACCCAGACATAAATCCACACACCTGTGGACACTTGAGTTTTGACAAAGAAGCTAAATCTATTCATTGGAAAATGAACAGCATCCTCAGCACATGGTGCTGCTCTAACTGGATGTCTACATGTAGAAAAATCCAAGTAGATCCATATTTATCACCAAGCATAAAACTCAGGTCCAAGTGGATTAAAAAACCTAACATAATACGAGTCACATTAAATCTGTTAGAAGACAAAGTGGGGAAGAACCTGGAACTCATTGGCACAGGAGACAACTTCCAAAATGGAATTCCAACAGCCCAGGCTCCAAGGTCAACAATTAATAAATGGGACCTCATGAGGCTGAGAAGCTTCTGCAAGGCAGAAGACACCATCAACAGAAGAAAGTGACAGCCTACAGACTAGGAAAAGATCTTCTCTAATCACTAATCTGAAAATGGCTAATATCCAAAATACATAAAGAGCTCAAGAAATTAAACACCACCAAACCAAATAATCCAGTTAAGAAATCGGGTTCAGAATTAAACAGAGAATTCTCAACAAAGAAATAACGAATTAATAAATGAAAAGAAAAAAAGAAAGAAAGGAAAAAAAGAAAGACTCAATGTCCTTAGTCATCTGAGAAATGCAAATCAAAATGAATGAGATTTTATCTTAAACCCATCAGAATGGCTAAGATAAAAAACTTAAGTGACAGCATATACTGGTAAGGATGTGGAGAAAGGGGAACACTCCTTCATTGATGGTGGGAATGTAAACTTGTACAACCACTTTGGAAATCAATCTGGCACTTTCTTAGTAAACTGGGAATAGGGGTACCTCAAACCCAGCTATTCCACTCCTTGGAATATACCCAGAAGATGCTGCACCATACAACAAGGATATATGCTCTACCATGTTCATAGCAGCCTTAATCATAATAGCCAGAACATGGAAACAACATAGATGTCCATTAGTCAAAGAATGGATAAAGAAATTGTGGTACATTTACACTATGGAATAATACTCAGCTATTAAAAGCAAGAAAATCTTCAAATTTTCGGATGAATGGATGGAACTAGAAATAATAATCCTGAATGAGTTAACTCAAACCCATAAAGATACATACGGTATTTACTCATTTATAAATGGACACTAGCCCAACAGAGATGTCTCCTGAAAGTTTTCACCTAGCAGGAGCTTGGAATAGATGCTGGGACTTCCTAGTGGGACTCCAGGTGAGAGAGGTATGTGAAAGTGGGGAAATGGAAGGATCCAGAGGTCCTAGAAAACTACAAGAAGACCATCAAGGCTGGCAGGTCCCTGGACCCAGGGGTTTCTGCTCAAACCACTGCACCAACCAAGGACAATGCATACAGTAAACCTAGACCCCCTAATCAGATATAGCCAATGGAGAATACATTCTCCACAGGTGTGTGGAGAGTGGGGACTGACTCTGTCATGAACTCTGGTGCCCCCTATTTGACCAGTTACCCTTTATGGGGAGGCCTGGTAGCACTCAGAGGAAGGGTATGCAGGCTACCAGGATGAGACTTGATAGGCTGTGATCATATTGTGAAGGACAAGGCCCTCTTCTGTCACATGCCAAAGGAAGGGAATAGGGTGAAAGAAGGAGGAAGGGGGGAATGGGAACATAACAAGTGAGTGGTTAACTTGAGATGTAATCTGAATAAATTACTTAAATAAAAACTTAAAAAAGGAAGTAGCAATCTCATCAGTGCGTAAGTTAAAGTAGCTTCATAGTTTGCAAGCAACAGAGGAGCCCTTTCCCATGTGTTAAACATCATTTATCTCTGCTTCATTTTATTTAAAAATTTATTTGTTTTATTTTTATCTCTGTAAAGTAGCATAGTGACTATATTACTAGAATGCATTATGTACAAACCAAATATGCATAGTACATAAACCCTAATGAATCTGTCTTTATTAGCTAATTTTATCCATTAGTCTTCATATTAGTATGCATCTACCCTTCTCCCACTCTGATTATTTCAGAACTTAAGACATACAGGGTTACTTTGACAGTGAACCCAGTTCAGCAATATATGCAGGCATACATTATAGAATACGGCAGGAATTTGTAACACTAACAAGGAACCATCGCTCTTCTCTTTAGGATGGAAAAGGCTGAGTAGAAGAGCTAGCATGAGTGTTAAGCATGTTCTCAACATCACTGCCATTTGTTGAAGTGCATTGTGTGCTGTGTTTCTTCTCTCTTAGCCTCTTTTGTTTGTTGTTATTAACAAGGGAGGCAATGACTCATTTCAGCTTTTTGGTTACAGCTCATCATTGAAGGAAGTCAGACTGGGGACACAAGCAGGAACCTGAGGCAGAGATTTTAGAGGAACTTTGATTGTTGGCCTGCACAAAAACTCAGGCTTAGATACTTGAAAACAAAAATCCAAAGAAACAAAGGAACACACCAACAAAAAACAAAAACAGTCTAGGACCACCTGACCAGGGGAGGGCCCTCCTACATTAATTAATAACCAACACACCCACAGACACATCCTCAGAACAATCCAATCTGGACAACCCCTAAATCGAGACTCCCTTCTTGGGCACACAACATTTAAAGTAAACTAGAATATCTCCCATGCATTGTTTTGGTTCATCATCACAATTGCTTCTTATAATAGAATTAGTGTTACTGGTGTTAGTATACATGAGGGCAATGGACTTCATCAATGCTACCCTGGCTGTTTGTGTAATGTATGGCAAGATCAGGAGTCAGAAAAGGTGAGTCTGACCAAACGCCCAGTTCCTGTCTAACAATCTGCCTTAGCTGCAGTCAGCATAGCTGCCATATTTCCTCCATGGCTCCCCATCCACTCATAGAGTTTGGTATTAAACTATTGATTGTTGGCCTGTGCAGGTCATCCTCAAGGAGGTAAGGCCCCTTATGTTTGGAGATATCTTTCTTGCTGCTTGTTAAGAATAAAACTCTAGGATGTTTACTATTCCTTTTATGTGCCCTGTGCATAAGGGCTATGGGGAGAAAGAATGATACTTTGCATATTGGAAAGTTGAAGGTTTCTGTAAGGCTAGGGATTCTGACACAATTTCTTCTTTTGGAGATTGGCGAGTGAGACAAAGTCTTACTGTGTTGCCTGAATGGCTTGCAGTCTTCTGCCTCAGCTTCCCAAGTACTTGGATTACAACCGTGTACTACTATACCTAATTCTGTTGCAGGTAGATAGACAGACAGACAGAGAGACAGACAGATAGACAGACAATTATAACCTAGCTTGACAAAATAAGGACAACTTGTGCTCCAGTGTACATATTTACAGTTAACAGCTGAGTAGCCAGTATTTGTACTCAATGACCACAGTGTTCTTATCTTTCAAATAGAAGTAATCCCAGACTAGCTTTAATATATTAATGTGAAGATTGGGTCACATATTTAATGACTAGTAATAAAACCCATGAAGTCTACTTTCCCAGAGAACAGTAAGCTGCATGATAAATACGATTTTACTATAACATAGCTATAGGGATACCTATCCAGTATTTATTGCCCATGACTATTTTCTCTATATAATCACTGAATTGAGAAACTGTAGAGGAGACAGGATGGATCTATAAATCTCCAAGTATTTACTATTTGATTCTTTATAAAATGTTGGTCAGTTTCAGTGGTATAAATCCAATTTCATCAACTAGTTTCTATGAGGCTGAAGTTTTCTTCAGGCAATAACAAGAACAGAGATCTGTCACTGAAGACTAAGCATTTGACTCTACCGCAGCACAGACCCTATTGGTTCTGTGGTCTAACAGCACAACCAGTTTGCTTTGGAGGCTAATCTTGTCCCTTGCAGTTGCTCACCACTTTGAACTTTGTGTTGTTACCCGGAAGCAGAAGAAATGAACCTATGGCATTACCATAGATATTAGACACATCTGACGAGTGACTGTCAATGTTGTGATTGTTCTCATTCCCTGTGTTGCATGAATATTTGAGGAGGTTTCAGGAAAACATTTGGCTCTTGGGAAAGATTTTAGGCAGCAAGAAACATGATTGGAGAGGAGAAAGGAGATGGAGAACTGATCCCAAGGAGGGAAGGAAAAAGTACACTTTTTCTTGAACAGAGGCACCTTGGAAAGGTTGAATTGAACACTGTGGGAGTCTTCAGTGAGTAGACTGGTCTACGCAGGCTGTGAAACTGAGAAAGTCTGAAGTGGTAGCTCCTATTCAGGTGAAGTGAAGGCAAAAGGAGAGGGAGGGACATTTGTGCATCTTATGGCTTTCGTGGATTTTTCTTTTGTGGACTGGGGTGCTTGAGGCATGAGACAACACAATTGCTTCCTAAGGCATCTGGTTTTTCTCATTCATTCATCGTGCATGTAATATTTTCCATGGGCCGGACACTTTGTTAGCAACAACAGAACAAAGAACAATGAGGAATGCATGATCCTTATCATCACAGAGCAGAAGGCTGTGTAGATGAGGCATGGATAAGGGAATTACCTCAAGTGAGGTATGAATATCTATGTTAAGATATATTGATCTTACAGGATTTTACTCAGGAGTCCAAAGAAGACCGCACATCTAGAGAAAGGAGATGTTGAGGAAAGTTCAGGGTCCTAGCAGGAGGTAGTGAGTCAGGAGACAAAGCCTGGACATTCGGCATGGCCTAAAGGAGATTCACTAGACAGACCTTTAAGAAGTAGAGAAGACCCCCCACCAAGAATAAAGCAAAACACGAAAGCCTATAAATATGCAGTCGTAATTTAGATTTGGAAAGAGAGATATGCTTTCAGTTTGAAAGCCATCATTTCCCCAGGCTGAAATGTTCTAGTGTGTCCAATTTACATAACAAGGCATGTTATACAATGCATTGCAAAACATATATTAATTGAAAAGGTTAATGTCGAAAAGGATTAATCTCTTCTTCCTTAGCAACACAGACCTAATTAAATCTTCCAGAAGCAGATGGACAATTTTACTTCCCAAATCGAGATATTTATGTAAATATCACTGAACTAATTGATACTCAGCTGAATCAAAGGAAGGTAAACAACACGCTTTCATGGTGTCAACAGTTGTGGGTTTGATTTACTGCATTAATGACTTCCTGCAACGAGCTATTATCCCCAGAAGATTCTAGGATCTAATTTATTTTCCTGGTTGTTAGATCTGCTCTGAAAGTGAGCCCTGTTTACAAGAAGTTGCAGTAGGAAGACACAGATTTGCACAATTTTTTTTTTGTCCATTATAAGGAGAGCCACCACCAAGGTGTTGTGGCTCTGCCTGACTTAGGGCAGATAAAGATTAAACCTTTGGACACATGCCATTGCATGTGTGCCCAGTGAGTCAAGGCAACCTGAACATGAGGAAGAGTCAGGACTGGAATTGTATAGTCAAGGCGTGCTGCTTGATTGGCTTTATTAGAAGCCATTTTGGTTGTCTCAGTTTGTGTGGACTGGGTATTCAGGCAGGCTTCATGGGAGACCTTTTTGCTTCAGGGCATTTAACCAAGTAGCTGCCATGGAGTTGGCCAGGGATAAGGTCTTGGGTTACTGGAGAAAGACCACTAATTCACTAAAAATTTCTCCTGTGAATAGAAGTCACAGCACATGCTTGATTCATGTGCAGAAAGCTTGGTGAGAAATTTCATTACATAGTTTCTTGCTCCAAGTCATATTGTCCCTTGTAAAATGGATGGTCTTTATATTTCCTGGCTTTCTTCAGGTCTCCTGGAGTTCTTCTATTCTCCATTGACTTCCTTGTTACTGAATTCTTTTCACTTTTGTGGTCTTTATCTGATCAAAGCACCATGGAACATCAATTCTAGGCCCAATATTCTCCATCAGCAGCACCTGGGTACTTCCTTGACCTGCATCAGGGGTCTACTTCCTTCCTGAGTACCACTTCCATTAGACCTTAGATAAAGGAGAAAATAGCCCATTTCTTTGCAGGATTTTACTAGCTGGGCATAGACATTGCATATTAAACACTCTTGGCTGGACAAATGGAAGTTGGTCTCATGGCTTTTCTGAAACAAAACTCAGTGATGATATCTAGAGGCTCTATCATAGCCCATTCCCTCATTTCTTGGGTCCCACATCCAGCATCTCATCCTAAGTCTGTTTCTTCTAGGGGACTGGTTATTAGGATAGCAGTTAGGAGCACACATTAGGCTCAAATGGTACCTTAGGCTCAAATGTCTTAATTTCCTAGTGGATAGAATAAAAATGGAATAGAAAGTGCAAGGTGTGGGCTGGGGCACTGGTTAGTCAGTAATACTTTCTGAGTTTGGTCCTTAGAAACCTCATATAAATACTAGGTATGATGCAGTACCTTGTATTCCCAGCACTGGCAAGATGGAACAGGAGGATGACTGGTACTGGCAGACCAGCCTAACCTTATCAGGGAGCATGAAGGTAGTAATAGACCCTATCTCAAAGGTGTGCATGGCTATCCTGAGGAACGTCACACAGAGTTGTTCTCTGGCCTCCACGTGTGCACATCCAAACACAGAAATACACATGTGCAGTAAGAATGAGAAAATTCCAGTTTATATGGTAAGCAAGCAGTAATGTATGTCATTACTCCTATGTCCAGAGACTACAGAGTGAACTGTTCCCCATAGGAATCCCTTTTGCTTCTGCAGAGCCACCTGCATTCATCTTCTCACTTTAAAGTTCAGCCAGGTACCTTTTGCTTCATTACAACTGTCCCTGACAAAGGTCAGATCTGTGTACCCAATCTTGACTCCACTTTCTAGTGGAGCCAGTGATCTCCCAAGGCAGTCAGGCGACCTGTTCAGCAGACCCAAGATGTCTAGCCTTAAAGTGAGATAAAATTGCTGTGTTCCTGTGAATGTGCTTTGCCTCATCTGTTCTTTACTAAGAGCATTTATCCGTCAATTTTTTTTATGTCATCGTTTTGCATCTCTGACTAACTCCCAGGCTATGATTCTCTCCCTTTCCCACCACCTAATTGACCTTGTCTGCCTCTCATTCATTTGAAGACGCTTGTAATATCACAGACAAGGTCTCTGTCCTTCTGCTGTCAGTGCCTGGAAGGACCTGGAGAGAATTCTGATAGCTTTATTCTTGGCTGATATATCTGTGACCTTGCTTATCTTACAGAAGTCACATGAGATTGGTAGCCAGGAAGGGTAACCTGCAGACTGATAGTCTGTCTGAATCCCTACATTGCAGATAGGGGAGACCGAGTGTTAGGAGTAATGGAAAGCAAATGGCTCCCTAAGGTCAAGATTAACTGAGCTGAGAACCAGAAAAGCACAAAGGTAACAATAGTGGACACAGGAGCAAGGATCACCCGTGCATGCATCCTGTGTGGTGACACCAGATATGTACTGCATCTCAGGACTGCACCTCAAGAATTGTTGCTCTATTTGTTAAGTTCACTCTGAATGACACCCTCTTTGGAGTACTGGCAGGAGGACTCCATGAAATAATGCATGGAGTCTCATGAGTCATGGTTTTGTGTAGTGCCAGGCAACTGTAGATCTAGCAACACTCTGTCCCACCCCTTGCCAGGCAGCATACTTGCGGGCTATGCCTTGTTTCTGTCATTCCTCAGGCATGTTCTCACAGTCATCCTTCCATATGCCTTGAAATTTTCCTGTTCTCTGCCCAAATCAGAATGGCTCTGTCTATATTCTTCCAATCTCTTCTCTACCACTTTGATGTTAGCATGGCATTTATTTTACTCAATTTCCTGTCTGTCTTACCCACACATTATGGGTCCCTGTAGGGCACTAACTAGGTAATTTTTAAGCTGGGATATAACAGTGCACTTGATATTTGACAGGCTGAATGGGAAGAAGGCTGTTGCTCTGATGAGGGTTCAAGGCTACTTACGTTCTGCATGATCTGTAGAGAGTAATGGTGTTCCTTTGCATCTTTTACTTTCTAAGTTTTAAAACAGAACTTGCATTGCCTCCCTACAGACTGTGTAACAAATACCACAAACTGAGGGGCTTACTGTGACAAAGCTATTGTCTCTGACTTAGGGAAGACATATATCTTGTCTGAACTTTATTCTTCTTGGAGCTTGGTGAAACAATCTGCTCTATATCTCCTCACTCGCTTTTGCTGTTCCTGGTGATTCTCCACATTTTCCACCTTGTGGCAGCATCTCATCACATGGAATTCTTTTCAATATGCCTTTTATCCAAAGCCTATCTTCTTTCAAGAATGTCAGTCATAGGATTATGGCCCATACACAGCCACCATGACCTCATCTTCACTTTATAACTTCTGCAAAGACCCTATTGTCGAATAAGTGTGGGTATCAGGAACTAGAAATGGGACATATCATTTCATGAAACACAACATATTCCAACAATGAATAAAGAATAATTATTATGATGTCTTTTGCTTAATAATTATCTGCATATATTTTGCCATTTCTCTTTCCCTGTTTTGTAAAGGTTGTACTATTGTTTCACTTGCAGATGAAGGAACAAAGACATAGGTAGGTTCAGGTACTTATTAAAGGTCACACAGACAGTAAATGGAGATGCAAGCAGGCGACAAATGTACAGGCCAATGCAATACCTTACTCTTAAGGCCTACATCAATTAGAAAGCTACATTTACCTGGAAGTGTGTAAAATGAGACAGCACACATAGATTTAAAGTCTAATGCCCAGGGATGGAGTATTGACTCAGGATTTAAGAACTGTTGCTCTGCATGAGTACTCAGGGTCAAGTCCCAACATGTACATGTTTCTTCCAACTCATTACAGTCCCAGGGGATCTGATGCCCTCTTCTGACCACCAGGGGCACCAATCACAAACATGAAACACATACATACATTCAGAGGAAATAATTCATTCACATGAAATAATAAAAAGAAACAAATATAAAATTATTAAAAAATAGGGCTGGGTATGGTAGTATATTCCTTTAGTTAGTCCCAGCACTTGGGAAGTAGAGGCAGGCAGATCTCTGTGAGTTCTAGGCTAGCCTGGTCTACCAAGTGAGTTACAAGACAGCCAGGGCTGGTACACAGAGAAAATCTGTCTTAAAAAAATACATATATGAAGTCTGATGCCAGACTTAATAGATAATCGCCATTATGAGTCTCCTAAACTTAGGCATATTTCTGGGCCACCCTTCCTTCTTTCTTCAGAGTCCTTCCCTTCATGCCTCTTCCTTTGCATTTCCCTTAAATTCTAATTGCACCCCTGATGTCCTTTCCATCGAATGCCTGGTATACAACACATCAATATTACACTCATTGATTTTTTTTTCCCCTGCAAGTCAGTTTAACACTACCAAATTTTCTTTTCCTTAATAAATGGCACTGACATTTACCACAGGCCTTGGGATTATATTTGTTGTCTTACAAAGAACCAATTTTCCTCTACTAAAATGTCCTGTGCACTTCCCTGACTCAGTCACTTCTCACCATAGTCCTCACAACAGCCCTGCCTAGGCTTCCTTACTTCTCACTGACAACAGCAATAGTGTTAACTGGGCTCCTTGCTTTGAGCCTGGATCCTGAGCAGCCAGTGGTTGACCAGATAGTCTTCAATGTCTTTCTGACATTCATAAATTCTACTTTTTTTCTTAACATCTTCCTGTTATGTATATAATAGGATTATGCTAGAACTGCTGTCAGCTCCTAGAATTGTTACCCCAAACAACACCATTCTTGCCCCTACACCACCTCTTGTCTTTCCTCAAGTATGGCAAAATCATTTCTGTCTTGGAGCCCTGTGACAACTATTTTTAGTGTTTAGATAGTGATTTCTTCAAATATGGCCTCCAGAGTCTTAAGACATACTGGTCTGAGCCACATAGAGTATGGTTTTGGTCTTAGTGCTTTATTCCTTGGACATCCTTACAATCAGAGTGTAAGAGGTATTGGTTGGTGTCCTAGTTTGCTTCCTATTGCTGTGACAGAAACACTGACTGTAAGATCTACTTTAACAATTACTTTAATGGTTTCTTATGACTCTACCTCCCTTTTCCACCCTAATCCCTTCTAACACCCCAATGGCAGGTAGGAAAGAAAGACGGTTAGAGGGGGAAAGGGGAAGAGCTCTTCTCTTTAGCTACTTCTGGCTGTTTAGTTGCTGGGTTCTTTGGTGTAATACCAATCTCAGTCTTCAGGATATCCAACAGTCTAGGGAAACAGCAGCCTAATTCCTCCTCCAAACATTTCCTCAAGGTGTCCTCTTTTCTCTCTGGGCTTTGCTATTTATTTCGTCTCCGAATTAAACTATCTGCAGCTGGCAAAGGTCACATCCCTCTCCAAGCCTCGTAAAGCAATTATCAGCTGTGGACAAACCAAAAAGCAACCGATATCCCAAAACAAAAACATATTTACATAACTGAGTTTTTAAAGAAACCTAAACTTCTGCTACTACTGACCAAAGCCAACTTGGGGTAAAGGGCATATTTCATCTTATAGCTTTAGTTTGTCAAGAAGGGAAGTCAGGGCAAGAACTCAAGGCTGAGACGCAAGCAGGTGGCCTGGAGGACTGATGCTTTCTGGCTTTCTCAGCCTAATTTCTTATGCAACACAGACCTACCTGGTCATAGATGGCACCATATATAGTGGGCTAGGTCCTACCACATCATCATTAATCAAGAAAATATCTCAGCAAGGCATGGTGGCACATGCCTATAATTCCAGAACTCTGGAAGGCAGAGACAGGTGGATCTCTGTGAATTCGAGGCCAACCTCGTCTACAAAGTGAGTCCAGGACAGGCAGGACTACACAAAGAAATCATGTCTTATGAACCATGCCCAGCTCATAGTAGGCTCAGGCTAGCAAGTTTTAAAATGCAGCAATAATGTGTCAGATGTGGCATTGTTAACTGGAGACTCAGTTGAGGAGATACCGATCCTTCTGATCTCTCCAGTCAGCTTTTGTGGCAGAGCCTCTGTCTTAGCGAAGACAAATAGCTTCTCATTTCCAGCCTTTTAGTTAAGGGTGGCATCTCTAATCCTTATCTCTCTGCCTGCAGGGCAGCGTATAGTGTAAGCCGGAGTGGGAGACCTGGAAACGCACTTCCCTTCATCCTGTGTGGGAAGTTACCATTTAATGTGGTGCCTGCCTCCATTTCTGGCCACAGCTTGGTAATCTAACCCCAAGCCAAACAGATGGACAATTGCCCTGATGGAATAAAGATATTCATGTAAATATCACAGCACAAATTGATGCTCAGCTGAACCAAAAGACAGCAAACAGGACAGTGCGCAGTATTAACAGCTGGGAAGATAATTTACTGCATTAACGACTTCTCCAGGCAAGCTGCTGTCTAGAGGACAGAGATCCAGGATCAAATTCATTTTCTTGATCAGCGAAGCTGAATACAGAGGTGACACCTGGTACACGGAGCCTGATGAATCATACAACTCGTAAATCACATGACTGTGATAGAAAAATCCCAGCGTGCTTACACTAGAAGCTGCTCTCTTGGAAAGCAAATTTTCAGCAAAATTTAAGTAGCTTTGCTTTCATTTATCACAGCTTGAGGGCCTAGCATGTTTCCCCTTGGTGGTGCTGAGACTAGGGTTGCGATGTAGTTTGAATGTAGTCTATTTAGAGGGCCAGAGTCAAAACAAAGCATTGTAGAGACATTCGCTAGGAATGCCCACTGTGGGAAGTAGGTCAAAATGCTCATACTGGGTTAGGAAATGTGTAGGACCCATAAGGAAGATGATATTGAACAAAATTTAATTAGTGTAGGCAAGTAAAGAACATGAGCAGTGGAATGAAATTTGGAGAACTTTAAGTAGCAGCGTAACAAACAGGCTTAGGGATGCAAAAGTGCCCTCAAAGGTGAGGCTGGGGTGGTAGCCAGACATCTCCTGTGGGTTTGGGGGAGATCGGTTTGTGTACTTTCATTTGATTTCACATGGAGATGGATTTAGAAACTAGGAGGAGAAGGAGGGCTTCAGGGAGAACGTTCATTAAGAAGGTTAACGGGCTACTGAGAAGTGGTACCAGGGCAATCACTGTGAAACTGTAGCAGGGGTGACCCTGGGACAGCCCGTGGAAGGAGAATGGTGGATGGGTAATAGGTGAATAGGATTTGCACAGGTCATGTGACACAAATGGATATGGCTGCGAATTGAATCAAATGACATTTGTCATGGTTTAACAAGCCCATCAGCCCTCAGATTAAAGAGGAGCCAAGGAGAAACATCTGTTTCTTGAATCACACAACAAATGATGCCAAAGACTACAGGTTTCTCTTCCTCTAAAGTCATGCAGCAAGCTGCTCAGGTTGTAGTTTGCCTGTGATGCCTGCTTCTCTCTAGGGTGCTGTAGAGACCACAGCCGGTTCCTCTTCCTGCCTTAAAAGCAGGTGAGCACTTTCCAGCCAGATGACAGCTCTTCAATACCCACAGTTATTCTTTTAAACAACTGGAGAACATTCAAGGCTTTGGGTCTGTCTTCTCTGCATCCTTTCTCCAAACCCAGTTTCCACCCCTTCTAAGTCTTATGGTTTCTATTTACTAATTACGGAGCATTCTTCTTCTTCTCTACCCTCTTACTCTCTATGTCTTTATGATTAGTTTTCTAGGACTGCTGTAACAGAATACAATTAATTAGGGCCTAAAAACCACAGAAGTTCTTTCTTCAGTTGTGCAGGCTGATGGCTGAAGCCAGTATGGCTCTGGGGCCTTGCTCGCTCTGAAGACTCCACTTGCACAGCGTCTGGTGGTGCTGGCACTCCTTGTTACCCATATCACATGGCTGTCTCCCTCTGTGTCCCCGCATCCAACTTTCTCCCTTCCTCGAACACACTGGCTTAGAGGCAACTGTAGCTTATGACTGGTTTTTAACTTGATTATATCTGTGAAGACACTCTTTCCTAGTGAGGCTGAGAACATCCATACTGTAAGTTAGGACATGAACTCTTCTCTCTGTCTCTGTCTCTGTCCTCTGTCTCTGTCTGTCTCTGTCTGTCTGTCTGTCTCTCTCTCTTTCTGTCTCTCTCTCTGTCTCTCTCTCTCTCCAGTTAACATCCTCTTTTGCAGAGATGGAGTTTGATGCACACTACACCATATTGGCTTGCCACATACTCTGCATCTCTCCAGAATCGTACTGCCTCCTTATAATTGGTGTTGACTCATGAATGTGATAAGAAACCAGAAAAAAAAATGACTCAAAGGAGGAAGAGCTTATTTTGGCTTGCAGTTTAAGGAGCAGTGCACTATATAATGGCAAGGAAGGCATGGCATCAGGAAAGTAAGGCAGCTGGTCACACTGGACCCATAGCAGAAAGTGGAGAGCAGACTGAAAGAGGCCCACCCTTAGAAGCTTGCTTCTCAGTTAGACTTTACCCTGTAAAGGTTCTGTGAGATCCAAAAAGGAGACTAACATCTGGAGACCAAGTGTTCAAACACATGAGCCTGCAGAGGACATTTTACATTCAAACCACAACTTTCTATTCTTCCATGAGAGAGAATTCTCCAAAATATGAATTGTCTCCTTCTCCCCTGATGCTTTGCATGTCTGCCTTAGCCAAGTGAGCACACTTAAAGACTGAGTATATGATTATCTGGCCCCTACTAATCTCTCTCCATTTGCCTCTCAAATTCTATGCTTTAGCAAAGACAAAATATAGCTTCATCAATACCTGCCTTTTTATGTCCCTGAGCTTTTGTATCTCCCATTTCCTCTGTTTGAAATGATTATTTTACTTTGTCTTCTCAGTAATCTTTAATCTGACTACTCATCTTGGCCACATTTTCTTAGTATTGCAATAGAAAAGTAAACAAGACAGGCTCCCAGGCATATGTTTTACGTAATTTTTTATTATTATTAATTATTATTATCGTCATCATTATCATCACTGTCATCATCATTTGAACCAACTACCTTTTATTGGACGTTAGTTCTAAATCAGAATATTGAGAGTCAGGTGTGACAGTGAAACTTGTCACAGATGGGAGCTGGGGAGCTGGTTTTGCTTAGGAGTGCAATGTCCTCCATACTGACTTGCATCACCAGCCATGCTTGATTCCATATAAGAAATGCAGTAGATGAAAAACATGTAGGCTATCAGCACAATGCTAAGCCCCGCAGTGCTGCCTTCTCAGGTGTTGATGCACATGTAATGCCAGTAGTAAACTCTCTAAAAGGTTCTCACAATGCCTGGAGGTAAAATCCCACATCAATATACAGTCTGGTAGCTCTGCAAGTTTAACTTCCTTGAGCGTCTTCTCCTTCAACAACCCCACTGATGCCATCTTGCAGTTCTGGTGTCTGCAAAACTCTACTTTTTATTATTATAATTATATTTTCATGTGTATGTCTGTATGTGGGCATGTAAACTTGGATGCAGGTGCCCAAGGAGGCCAGAGGTCAAATTCCCTCAGAGTTGGAACTATGGGTGCTTGTGAGGTACCTGATAAGGGTTCTAGGAACTGAACTTGCATTTTCTAGGAGAGCAGTATGTGCTCTTTAACTACTGAGCCATCTTTCCAGCTCCAAGAAACACACAGTTTAAAATAGTCTTTCCCAATGTGTTTCCACTCATTTATTTAGAACGTCTAGGCCACACCACAGAGGTATTCAGAATGTTTGGTGATCATAAGATTGAAGTGCTACAGAATTTAATAAGTATGGTTAAATCTGAGACAAGTAAGGACAAAGGAGGCATTCAGAGCCCAGCTGTATCTTGTTCTTGTACCAAATAAATACCATTGGTTCATTTTCTTATGCTTGTTCTCAGTGTGGTGAAACGTAGCTTTATAATTATTTCCATAAGCTATATAATTCTCATGGGAATCAGCTGTGGGTAGGGTGGCCTGACTCTCCTAGATGTTTCATCATCTATGCTTGGGGAATGCTCTGTTTCTCACGAAGTTAACAATTGACTGGAACAACCTGTAAGACCTCTTTATAACCTAACTGTAGGAAAATTTCTTTGTCTTCTCACTGAATAATTTAAAATTTTTATGTCTTAAACCTTGAGTGAACATTTGTATTTTATTCTCCAATGCATCACTATACATCCCTTTCAGGTTTTTATCTGGTGGCCCACTTTCTAAGGAACCTTGAACTTAGTTAAATTACTGCATGGGACGTGGGGGAGGTGGAATAGACCTGCTTCTTGTCTTCCTCACTTGAGAACTAGCAGGAGGGATTGGGTTAAATTTCTTTCTTTTCGTTTTTGTTAGTTAAAATATTTAAAATATTTGTATACAATATATTTTGATTGTGTTTCTGCCCATATCCAACATCTTCCAGATGCTCCCCACTTCCCTACCTTCTCAAAATTTATGTTCTTTGTATTTCTTAACACACACACACACACACACACACACACACACACACACACACACAGAGGAGTGTGCTAGTATGTGCACACATACACACACACAAAAAATCAAAACAAATAAGAAAAATATCAAGAAGACAAAAATTGACAGAGAAAGGCACAGAAAAAGGCACACACACACACACACACACACACACACACACACACACACACACGAACAAACAACCAAAGAACAAACAAACAAACTCCTGAGCATAAGGCTTGGGCTAGATTGTTGTTGATATACCCAGCGACACTCCATTGAAAAAACCTAATTTTGTTTTTCTTTGCCAGTGGGTAGCAATTGAAAATGGTTTCTTAGTTAGGTGTGGGACCTGTCTACATTACCCCTTCCCAGTGCTAGGACTCCATCTTGCTTGTACTTGTGCAGGTCACTTGGATATTTGGCCACAGATACTGTGATCTCACATGTATATCAATCCTGTTGTGTAGGGGGATAGTTTCACTGGAGTCATCCACCAACTCTGGCTCTTACAGTATTTCTACCTCCTCTTCCACATAGATCCTTGAATCTTGAAGGGAGAGTTGTGGTGAAGATATCCCATTTAGATCTGTGTACAGTTTTGGATTAATTTCTTTACATATAGAGATACCGACTTTTTCCTTAGTACTGTGGCAATTCTTATATAGCATAATATATGCTAAAATAGGTAGTTGGTGAATGTGAGTTCTTTTGCAAAGATGGATGCACTTCTATTTTAAAAATTAAATTATTATTTTATTTTATGTATATGGGTGTTTTGCTTACATGTCTGCTCATGAAGGCTAGAAGAAGGTGTCAGACCCCTGGGAACTGGAGGTAGAGATGGTTGTGTCATCCCATGTGAGTGCTGAGAATTGAATTTGGGTCCTCTTGAAGAGTAACTAGTGTTCTTAACAGCTGATCCATCTCACTGGTTCCAAGGCACACTTGTGTATGAATGTGTGTGTGTGTGTGTGTGTGTGTGCGCGCACACACACACACAAATAGCACACATTAATATGTATGTGCATAAATAGGGCGGGCCAAAGTCAATGTCATATATATTTCTAAATTGTTCTCCACATTATTTCTTGAAACGGTCTCTCCCTGAACATATAGCTCATTAATTTTGCTATCAACTGGCCAGTGAGTTCCAAGGATCTTCTTGCTCTGCCTCCCCAGCCCTGGGATTATAGGATTGTGCCACCATGCCTGTCCGTCATTTATGTCATTTATCTGGGGGAGTATGAACTCAGGTCCTAAAGTGTGTGTGCCAAGAGTTTTATTGAGTGAACCCCCTCCCCAGCTCCCAGAAGCATCTTTATGCATCCAATCCACATTCTTTTGACCTATAATCGTAGAAAGCATTGGTGAAATTTGCTTCTATTTTGGCATCTCAGTAGTGTTGGTGGTGTTTAGCAGTGCAAGTTGACTGACTGTTTTGTTTCATAAGACAAAGTCACTAAGGATCCTGTTAATTTTATTAAAATGCAGAGTCCTAAGCTGTGGTCTGAACATTTGTATTTCTAAAAAGGTCTCAGATGTTTCTGGTGCTGCTAATCATGGTTCATGTTGAGGACAAAATCTCTACTAAAGAATCTTACATGTATGATAGGCCTACTAGTGAACTAGGTGCCCCATTCTCTCTTCCTAGTCAGCCTGACTACAACCTTTTTCTACTTGAGCCATCTTCCTGGCTAGTAGCTATTGATGGAGGAAGTGATAAATGCCTGTTTGTAGATATGCTATGATTTTTTTTCTTATTCTCTTTCACTTGTCATTGAGCCTTGTATCAAATCACTCAGCAGAAGAGCTTTGAGGACACAGTCATAATCACAGAGAAGGAACTGTAATCCCTGAGCCACCACTTACAACTTAAAACACCACTTATTTCTTGGGATATCTAGTTAGGCAATGGCCACATAGGAAATCAGCTCCATCTGTTTTAACATGCTGAGGTTTGTTGGCTGTTACAATAGATGGTCCAATTCCCTGACTGCTACAGTGATGTACTAAGCTTTTCCCTTAGTCTTTGGGAAATGATGCTTAGGAACAGAACTTTTGCTCCTGTGTCATCCATTTTAAAGCACCTTTACATATTAACTCCATTGTTTTAGACAAATATTAACATTGTGTAGGTTCTGTTACTTGGAAACAATTAATAAACACTAAGAGGAAGCAGCCTGACCTCATTTCTTAGGAAACTCCAGCATTCCATTCTGGGCATTGCTGCTGTCCAGGGTATCAGTTTCATCCATCTTCATTACTTTTCTTTGCACCAGTTTTCTCAAGCATCCTGGCCCCCACGTAATGGGACTACTTTATAAACCTCCATGCTCAAAAGCGTCAGTGAGCTGGGGAGTAGATTGAGTGTGATTGTTTGATGGGAGCAGAGAAATTCCCTGGTAGACACAGCACACTGGATGCAGAGGCTAAAAACCACCCGAAGCATCATTGGCTAGATTTACAAATCAGAACTGGAACTCATTTTGAGAAATCAATTGGGTGTCATGGAATATTTATGGGACCCTGCTCCTGGCCAGCATTTTATCCAGCTAATGTGCCCTCGTTTACAACCCTGATGCCTGGGGTTGCATGCTCTCTCCCTCTCCGTCTTCTTACGATTATGAGCAAGGTTGCTGGCTACTCTGAGTTGGTATTTTTCAACTCTCCTTGAATGTCCTGGGATAATGAATATTTTTTCTTGATCACTAGACACCTTAGCATCTAGCTGAGTTTTGGTCATGTCCTTGTGGTTGGAATCATTCAGGGACTGTGGTCTTCAAAGATGAAAAAAATTTTCACAAAAAAATTATAGAATCATGCAATCCTGTTGTAGGAGGCTTAGTGCCTTTATGTTTGACCTCTTCATTTTAAAGACCAGGTTCCAGTAAGGAAAGTCACATGTGCCACTGGGACTAGCTAGTCCAACTCTGAATTACAGAATGTGGTCATTGTAGTGTAGCCTCTTTATAAGGAAAACAATTTATACCAATGACAGGTAAACACTCAGTGTGTCACTGTATCTCTACAAAGTTCACTGTGCCTCACCAAAGGACAACTCAGTAAATGCTACTGAAGTAAAAAGCACTTCTTCTTTTGGGTATACTGCAGCATCCTTCAGGGAAGTTTCATGAAATACTTAGACAAATTGTGCTTTATAGCACTGGATAGAGAAGGAACACAGTAGTCTCTCAACTTTTGAAGTCTAGTTATTTTTAATACTAGCTTTTCTGCAAGATGTATCCTGAAGATTAGGAAAAAGAGCCAATCAATTTTGCCAAATGAACTTGGTCTCATGGTTAGCAGCAAGTCTTCACATGTTCACACAGCGCATATTTGAAGCTGAATCACATCAGTGTGCTTTATCTTGACTCTCTAGCAAGGAGCCTAGGAACTGGCTCACAGAAGGTCTTCAACAAGCGTAGCAGAATAGATGAATGGAAGATGCCTCCAACTTCTCTAGAATCAAGATATTATAGTCATAAAACATTTTTATTCCTCAAAATCCAGCCTCACGGACACACAAGGGAGACTTTCAGGATGTTCCCTTAATCTACAGGTAGACTATCATTGATTGGAGGCTGGGATCTAAGGGGGGAAATTGACCCTCTTTGTACCATTGACTTTCCCTGTCTGACTATTCATTATTTCTCCTGACTTTAATAACTATCACAGCTGGAAATGAGAAAGAATAATGAACCATTAATTTACATTCAAGACACTAATTAAAAAGGCACAGTTTTGCTTTTGTAAGTAGTGCTGATGTCTTAATTATAGCAAGACTGTGAAAACAATTTCTCATTTTGAGATTTAAAAATGACTGCAACTAAAAAACATGTAGTGCCCACCATAGGCAAGCAGGAATGTAGGGGAGAAGTAGGTAGGAAGAAGAGAAGGTCCCTGGAGTGGAGGTTAGCTTCTAATTCAAGGCCTCCATATCATTGATTGGTTGATGCCAGACAAACAGCTTATCTCTGGTCCTACTTTCTATGAATGGGAGACAGAACTTGCATCATATTTAATCTATCTTGTGCTGTCTGGAGTGTGTTAACTTTCAAATCTTATTGGTGTTGAACCTTGTCCACTTGGAGTTAGACTATTAATAAAGACAGAGTGGTCCTGCCGAGTAGCCTCAGTATCTGACATTTAGAAGTGGAAGATGACTATTTTTTTGTTGGACTATATGCTTGCACCAATGCAATGGGTATCCATTAAGTGGGCTTGACATTTCTTGAGCATCTCCTTTACACTGTGAACATTTTAGTCATCTAACTTAATATTTTAATTCTGGTAGATATGCCTGCCCTATTTTATCAACGAAGACTCTCAGGTTCTGGGAGTGTAATAGTTTAACTAAAGGAATACACCCAGCCTATGGAGAAATGAGGTTAGGGTGATTCCTAACAAAATTTCTTCCATCACCCAACATGCATTTTTCACTTAGCTGCATACTCAATGTGCCTGGGTGGATCTATCATCTCTCATTCCTTAAACCTTTGAGTGAATAATATGAAAATTTCCCTTTCCATATCTAAGGTTAGCGGTACCTTCCACCAAATTTCAGGGAATAAATTTTTTGAAACATTCATTCATTCATTAGTATACTAATGTATTTATTATTTGTTGTCTGGAAAGTTGAGAAGCTTTGTGTTTTTCTGCCATGAACAGGGAAGAATAATGTTACAATCTTCTCTTAAGAAGCTATCAGGGCCAGAGCCTTCACAAGGACCCCAGGCACCCTCCTACTTAACCACTGTGGCTGGGCATTCCTACTAGCATCTAAGAATTCATTTACCAAGTACATTTCAGTAACTCTCAGGATTCTGTTTTTAATCCTTCAACCCTATATAGACAGTATGGCAAAAAGACGAAGGGATAGAAAAGAGCTTATTAACACCAAATTATAGAACTAACAGGTGTATTTTCTTATGATAGAAACTAATATATCTTAAAGGAAAGCTGAGAGAAGAAATAGTACTCTTGTCATGGGATCAGAAAAGAAATGGAATGAATGAAGAGAAGATGATGATGAAAAAACAGATTAAGACAGTGGGATAGCCAGGTAAGAAAATTATGCACAGAGCTTCAAGAGGAAGCAGTACACTTTATGCATATTCCAGATCTTAGGACAGAGCTTTTCATCTGGATGTAATAATAAAATGTATGAACAAATGCATATCTACATATATATACAAATATATTTTTCATTTGCTTATGTAATATACACAATAAGTACACAGCAATAAGTACACAGCAACAAATATATCTTCATGCCCTTCCTACTCTGTTTTATTTTACATGCATTTGTCTTTGGTTATGCTGTGTTAGAACTCCATTTTATTACTGTGCCAGATTCTGTTTTGTTTTTGTTTTTAACAATATGAACAGAAGATACCCAAGACTAGTGAAGGTCTAGGTTTGATACCCAGTACTGAAAACAGTCAGTGTAACACACGCTTATGCTCAAAGATCAAAGAGTAATGAGATCCTGGATGCCCTTCACTTGAAGGAAATGCACAAATCTCAGTGTAGAGAGTACTTGTATTATTACTGGCCTAAGGAGTAGATTCTTCAAAGACCCTCCAAAGGGTCCAAGTTCTAGATCTTGCCATACTGTCTTTGGTGGGTATGGAGAGATGGCACAGGATCTCTAGCAGTCAAATCTGTACAGGGAAATCTTGAAACTTTCAGACAAATGGATGGAACTAGAAATTATCATCCTGAGTGAGGGTAACCCAGACCCAGAAAGACACACATGGTATATATTCACTTATAGGTAGATATTAGCCCAACATAGATGTCCCCTGAGAGACTCTGCCCAGCGAGGGATCAGAACAGATGCTGGGACTTGCTGCTGGACTCTGGGTGGAGTGCTGAGAGCAGTATGAAAGAATGGGAGGATAGAAGGAACCAGGGGGTTCAGAACCCTTACAAGGAGACTACCAGGATGGAGGATCTGGACCCAGAGCAGGCCTGCACAAACTATTGTACCAACCAAGGACAATGCGTGCAGTGAACCTAGACCCTCCTGTTCAGATACAGCCAATGAACAGCTCATTCTCTGCGGTTCTGAGGAGAGTAGGGACTGTCTCTGACATGAACTCTGGTGCCCCTGATTTGATCGCTTTCTCTTGGTGGAAAAGTCCTGCAGGCACACAAAGGAAGAGGAAGCAGGCTATCTAGATGAGACCTGATAGGCTAAGGTTATATGGTTGGGGAGGAGGTCCTTTACTGTCAGAGGTCTAGGGGAGGGAGATAGGGTGAAAGAAGGAGAGAGGGTGGGAACAGGAAGATACAAAGAAAGAGATAACAATTGGGATGTAATCTGACTAAATTATAATAAATTAAAAATTAAAAGTAAAAAATAAATTGACAACCAAAGGGCATCAGTCCAGGGATGATTTTAGCTTGCAGACAGAAACAAGAGTCTTTGTGTAGTACCTCATATCACGTTTATTTTCATCTTCCTCATATTTTTCCCTGTTCCTTTTTTACAGTGAATATTAATTGTACAAAACAATTGATTTCATCATAATATTTACTTACATGTGTATCATAGACTTTGATCATGTCTTGCTCCCTTCCTTATATTTCCTTCTAATCTTTGCATCCTTTTCTCTTCCTTAAGTGTCTGCTTTCTACTTCCTCCTATTCTAATGCAGAAAGATAAAAAGTTTTCAAATAAGCATGCTTAAAAATAAATAAAACTTCTCCTTGTGTTAAAATTTGTATGAGTAAAAAATGGTAATAAAGAGGCATGAATAATGTCGTGATGTGTTCAAGACCAGCAATAGAACAAGTGCTGTCTGAGATTTACACATTTACATTAAGTAAAGGGAATCTTCATTACTCTATGATCTTTGATTCAAGACCATTGTATCTAATAGAGCCTTCCAGGAAGATAGCCAGGGCTACATAGTAAGACCCTGCCTCACAAAACCAAACATTGGGCATGGCGGCTCAAGCCTATAACACTATGATTTGGGAGACTAACACAAGATAATTGTTATGAGTTGTAGGGCCCCCTGGGGGCTATGTAGTGAGTTCCAGAAGAGCCTGGAATACAGTGTTAGAGTCCATTTCAAAAGTCTATACCAGATTTAACCACTGAGAAATAGCGGAGTGGTTAGGAGCACTGGCTGCTCTTACAGAGGACCCAGTTCAATTCCCAGCACCTATATGGTGGCTCTGAACCATCCGTAATTCCTGCCTCAGAGAATCTGAGAGCATCTTCTGACCTCCACAGGCACCAGGAATGCACATGATGCACAGACACTGATGCTTTCCGAACTAAATAAAGTGAAAACACAAACCAAACTAAAAGACAGACCAAAACAAGAGCTAAAGCATAGACTAAAGAATGCGAAAACAAACTATGCTGTAATGTAGCCCAGCAGTTTGCTTTGTTTGAACTCAACATCTGTGTGTTTACAAGAAGACTTGCTTTTAAAAACTATGATTATACTTCATTTGTTTTATGTAGAAAACATTCGTTTGGTGGGGAAAAAAAGACATTATTTATTTCTTCATCTGTTGATCATATTTGGATTGGCTCCAGGCCTCCATGTTAAATATTTGGATATTTTCCAGCTGTTGGTACTAGATATTTGGGTTGTTTGCAAACCCAGCTGTTAGAAACAGTTCTCCCATGAACGTTCTTATGTGTATCTGCTAATGAGTATACATATGAATTACCTAGATCGTAATAGTCCTTTGAAGCTATCCATTAATGAATTTCTCATATATACAGCAAGTGTATTTTTGACCAAATTTGCAAGGTGTTGAGGGATTTCTGTGTGTTCATATATCTCATTTGCCTTGGTGACACCAGAAGATCACTTTCCCAGCCTTCTTTGCAGTAGCACAGGACCATGCCGGTGGAGACCATAGAACCCACTGCATGCCTGGCTATATAGCATTCCACCTAATCTCTCAAACTCAATGCCTCAATGCTTTGTTTTATGAAGTAACAGAGTTGATGGTGGACCAAGACCTGGATCTTTTAGTTACTAGTTGGAGGATTGAACTTTAGGCACACACACCAAGACAGGCTCTTCTAGGCGACCTTGACTGTATTAAGCCACTGAGATTTACAGACTAATGCTATAGTTGTTGGAGTAGTCGATCTAACATTAATGATAATGCCAAATTGTTTTCTTTATTATGTTTTCACCTGCTGTTTATAAGAATTTTGATGAATTACATTCTTTTTTATTATTAATTTATTCTTGTTACATTTTAATGGTTATCCCATCCCTTGTATCCTCCCATTCTTTCCTCCCTCCCATTTTCTCCTTATTCCCCTCCCCTATGACTGTTCCTGAGGGGGATTACCTCCCCCTGTATATGCTCATAGGGTATCAAGTCTCTTCTTGGCAATCTGCTGTCCTTCCTCTGAGTGCCTCCAGGTTTCCCCATCCAGGGGACATGGTCAAATGTGAGGCACCAGAGTACATGAGAAAGTCATATCCCACTCTCCACTCAACTGTGGAGAATGTTCTGACCATTGGCTAGATCTGGAAAGGGGTTTAAAGTTTACCACCTGTATTGTGCTTGGCTGGTGCCTTAGTTTGAGCGGGACCCCTGGGCCTGAATCTGCCTATCATAATGTTCTACTTGTAGGTTTCTAGGACCCTCTGGATCCTTCCACTTTGCTATTCTCCCATGCTTCTCTCATCTAGAGTCCCAATAGGATGTCCTCCCCTCTGTCCCAGTTTCCTGGTAAGTGAAGGCTTTCGTGGGACATGCCCCTTGGGCTAATATGCAGATATAAGTAAGTATATAACATTTGAGTCTTTCTGCTTCTGGGTTAACTCCACTCCTTGGAATATACCCAGAAGATGCTCCAGCACACAACAAGAAAATTTGCTCAACCATGTTCATAGCAGCCTTATTCATAATAGCCAGAACATGGAAACAGCCTAAGTGTCCATCAGTAGAAGAATGGATAAAGAAACTGTGGTACATATACACTATGGAATACTATTCAGCTATTAAAAACAAGGAATTCCTGAAATTTGTGGATAAATGAATTACATTTTTTTTTTTGGTGTTTTCTTTTCTTTTCTTTTTTTTTTTTAAATTATTTATTTATTACGTATACAGTGCTCTGCCTGCACACACACCTGCAGACCAGAAGAGGACATCAGATCATATTACAGATGGTTGTGAGTCACCATGTGGTTGCTGGGTATTGAACTCAGGACCTCTGGAAGAACAGACAGTGCTCTTAACCTCTGGGCCATCTACCCAGGCCCTTTTTTGGTGTTTTCAAGACAGGGTTTCTCTGTGTAGCCTTGGCCATCCTGGACTCACTTTGTAGACCAGGCTAGCCTTGAACTCACAGCAATCCGCCTGCCTCTGCCTCCTGAGTGCTGGGATTAAAGGCGTGCGCCACCACGCCCGGCTATGAATTACATTCTTAATAACACTTATCTTAAGTAGTCTTAATTTTTATCCATCAACTGAGTAAAGTGTCTTGTATTATTCTGGTCTTGATCTGCACTGTCTTGATTACCTTTGAAGGGTGTTTAATGGGTCCTTATGTTTCTTCTTGTCTGAAATATTCATTTTTGATGCTTGCCTTTTATTTTTTATTTAGTTTCTTGTGTATTTTCATGGATACCCTCCAATTACAGATGTTAATCCTTTCTATGAACATAGATGTTAAAGAGTAAGCGAAGTAGCCTCAAATTTTGAACAACTCCTCTTTCCCCTCCACCTTTCCCTTCTCCCCTCTTCTTTTCCCCCTTTCCTCCTTTGGCTCCCCCTCTTTCTCCTTTTTCTCTTCCTTCTCTCTGGTTAAGAAAAAAATCAAGAAATACCATAATATTCTCTATGCCATGGGATTTTTGAATGTACCTCACTTACCCCGATGAATAAATAGTTTATCACCATTCTGGGCCATGGATCAGTTAAAAAGGTATGAAATCCACTGGTTTGAAGCTTAGGAACCAGCTGAATACTGATACTGGTCAGATAGATGCCCATGGGAGGGACATGAGGCTGGAGATAGAGGCTCGACTCTTGAAGTCTGTAGGAAGAAGAAATAAGTTGGATTTAGGAAATCTAGGTCATATGATCCAGTCTAATTTATTAGTGCTTCAGAAGCTTGGGATGAAATCACAGCTAATGAAAATGTGCTTTCTTTTCCAAGTGGATTCTCTGTATATGCCTTCCCTGAGGACCTTGCTAGGTCATCCTTGAGGGGTACAGAGATATATCTTGACAGTGCTGCAATTGCTTGAAACTCTGGAAATTACCATTTAATGGCACCTTTCATCTCACCTTGTACCAACAGACTGGAATAATGTAATTGCAGGTTCAACTGTGGGCTCTGGAACACTTAGCATAAAGGCTTCCCGATGAATGATCTCTGTGTTCTAGGCTGCTTTGCTCCTCAGGCTACAGAGTGCTTGCTTGTAGGTCTCAACGCCAGGACCTCAGGTGGCTGAGGTGCCTGTTTAGCATATCAAAGTGGACCTGGCTGCCAGGTTCTCCCAGCATTCCTCAGGACCTACATGTTACAAGGTATGGCATAACTCATCCACTACCCTAAATGTCTCCATCCTGAGAAACTAAACTGCCCTTCCCCCAGCTGCTTTTCTCTGTGTGATCCAGGCACTATGGTATGGGGCCTTTGGGCTTATTTTGTCTATCCTCTGCTCTTGTGGACAGCCTCTTGGTCCAGGCAACCCTTCTTGGTCAGTGGCTCCTCTCCCTTCTCCCCTCCTCCCTCTCTCCTCAGATGGCCCAGCTCAGGGTTCTGTTCACTCTGGACTCTCCCAAATATCACTGCCTCTGTCTATGATCTCTCTTTTGTCTACAGCAAGCCTTCTCCTCCACCATACCTTGGAACAGTCATACCCTTCATTTTTAATCTATTTATTTATTTTTGCATTTACTATGTATCTATACAATGAGCACCAAAGTACCTACCATGCTGGTTTGTTTGTTTATTTATTTATTTTATTAATTTATTCTTGTTACATCTCAATGTTTATCCCATCCCTTGTATCCTCCCATTCCTCCCCCGCCCATTTTCCCATTATTCCCCTCCCCTATGACTGTTCCTGAGGGGAATCACCTCCCCCTATATATTCTCATAGGGTATCAAGTCTCTTCTTGGCTACCTGCTCTCCTTCCTCTGAGTGCCACCAGGTCTCCCCCTCCAGGGGACATGGTCAAATGTGAGGCACCATAGTACGTGAGAAAGTCATATCACACTCTCCACTCAACTGTGGAGAATATTCTGACCATTGGCTAGATCTGGGAAGGGGTTTAAAGTTTACCTCCTGTATTGTCCTTGGCTGGTGCCTTAGTTTGAGCGGGACCCCTGGGCCCAAATCTGCCTATCATATTGTTCTACTTGTAGGTGTCTAGGACCCTCTGTATCCTTTTATTTTGCTATTTTCCCATGCATCTCTCATTTAGAGTCCCAATAGGATGCCTTCCCCTCTGTCCCAGTTTCCTGGTAAGTGAAGGCTTTCGTGGGACATGCCCCTTGGGCTAGTATGCAGATATAAGTGAGTATATACCATTTGATTCTTTCTGCTTCTGGGTTAACTCACTCATTATGATCATTTCTAGCTCAATCCATTTATCCACAAATTTCGGGAATTCCTTGTTTTTAATAGCTGAGTAGTATTCCATAGTGTATATGTACCACAGTTTCTTTATCCACTCTTCTACTGAGGGACACTTAGACTGTTTCCATGTTCTGGCTATTATGAATAAGGCTGCTATGAACATGGTTGAGCAAAGTTTCTTGTTGTGTGCTGGAGCATCTTCTGGGTATATTCCAAGGAGTGGAATAGCTGGGTCTTGAGGAAGCCCTATTCCCATTTTTCTGAGATAGCACCAGATAGATTTCCAAAGTGGCTGTACTAGTTTGCATTCCCACCAGCAATGAAGGAGTGTTACTCAAGCAATATTTATTTATTTATTTTGGGAGTTTTTATAGTTTGTTGATACTCCCCATAGAAATTTGCTCCTGATGCTGCTTTTATTGCAGACACAACTGAGATAATTTGAGATACTTTTAGGAAAGGCCTTTGCAGACTCCATATGTGGAAGGATGACTTCACATCATGCTTCTGATTTGGGAATAATTAACACTATTGTTATTTAAACTAAGCCCTTTTTTTTTTTTTTTTTTTTTTTTTTTTTTTTTTTTTGGCTGAATGCTAGAGAAGCAATACACACATTTTAATAGTCATGTCAAAAGCCCAGGTGCATTTCATTTCAATTTATTGCTGAAGTACATGGTAAGAGTCAGTGTCAGTATTTGATAGAAAAACAGACCAAAATATGTTCATTTCCAGTTAAGGCGAGTGATAGATGAAGTTATTGATAAGGATTTGTACAAATTCTTTCCTGCAGTCTCTTTTATCACCTTATGTTGTTACCTAAAATGCTATCCACAAAAACATGAAGGTTTACATTTCAAATGGGCAAGAACAGCTCATCAATTTGGCACTCAGGGAGACCTTATCTCTCTATACAGAGCAATAGGAAATATAGTACAGATAATCTACATGGCTGATAAAACAGTTGCTTTATCAGCCCTGTCAGGATTCTGTTTTCCAAGAACTTTGCTTCTATATTCTTAATGAGCAAATAACTTGGGGTTTTGTTTATTGGTTTGTGTTTTAGGCCCCAGGGCCAAAATATCTAGGTATTCTTAATACATTTCTCACAAAGAGAAAGCAACCATCAACAGAATGTAAGTAAGCAAGGACGTTCTAGCTCCAATGAGCTTGCTTTTATTTTTAATTAAGGCTGTTGCATTTTACATGGCACATCTCATGTCTGATTATATCTTTTCTCTGCCTAGGGGATGTGAGTTAGCATCACCATGTCTGCCAACAGTGATAACAATCACCATCTGTATCCATTATCTGTAGCTACTCACCAGATTACCTACAAATTTAGTGGCTGAATGGAACAGTATGTATTAACTACATCTTATCATTTCTATGCGACATAACTTTGGAAAAGACTGAGAGAGACAGTCCTGGCTTTATGGACCCTTTGGAAGTGGAATTATGGTATAGTTTGGGGCTACAGTCCTTTAAGACTTGACTGAGACTATAGGGCCCATTTCTATAAAGACTATGCAATAGCTGCAAGTTGATATTGGCTGTCAGCATGAGTCCCCACTTCCCTGCCATATTGTCCTCTCCATAAGGCTCCAGCAGGCTTGCTTGTCCCCAAGAGCAAGGAGAAAGCTCCTCGGATGTCACACACCATCATTTTCTTCATCTTCTTGGTTATGTGGATCAGCCCAGCTGGGGTTAGAAGAGACTACACCAAGGTGTGAAAACTAGGAGGTGTGGCTTGTTGGTGGTGGCTATCTTGGAGGCTGTGTGTTACACCACCACTATCCACTTTTGAGTGAATGAATGACTTCAGCAATGAGAAATATACAAACATCGGGCAAAGTGTTCTCTAGACAGACTTTCTTAGAAGGGAATACTGTCTGTCTTTTTTACTCCTGACATACCATTCTTTAGTTTTTAGTTGGAAGAAGGCAACAATAATTTCTACCTAAACTTAATGTCAATTAACATGGTAATTACAAGACTATAGCTAGTTTTACATGATAATTGATGATAATTGCTTCCTGTTTTAATTGGGATATAAACAAGTCTATGCCATAGGAACTCAAACTTCTCCTCAAAGGAGAAAGAAAAGAATAAAAATAAAACAAGGAAATTTGTCAAAGTCACTTTTTAGCTCATAAGTTAACAAATCCATCTTATGCATCTATAAGTCACAAAAGCATCTGCTGGTGAAGCTCAATACTTCTGGGAGCTGTCAAGGATTCCAGTGAGAATGAGAACACCCCATTGGTTCTAAGTTGTTGGTGGGATATGTGCTGAAGCTCAACTTCTCCCAGAAGTTATTCCAGTGCTGGAGTCCCAGTAGGCTCACCAGTCACTAACAGCTCTCCAACTGTTGCTTGTATTCTCCAGAAAGAGGAGCTCCAAGTAGAGTATTGTTTTTCAGAGAAATGCTCTGGAAATCTGGTTATTACAGCATCCTATTTTTGCTCCACCTTAAATCTCAGAAACTATGATTCATTGATTTCAGTGGCGTTTCACTGAAAGCCAACAGTAGGTTTTAATCTTTGTTCATTTTTTCTATAGCCATCTTTCCAAGAAAAAGACATCTAAAAATACAGATACTACCACAAGCACCTGGTAGGGACATTTGTTTTCTGGTTCCCTGAGGACTTAGACCTCAGGAACATCAATGATACTTTTAGTTAAGAAAAAAAGTGGGGACCAGAGGGGAAATATCCTTGGAAGTTGATATCTTAGATCTAAGCCATTCAGTTAGGAAGCAGAGCTGATAGCCATCAATGTAGCATGGAGGGATGCTTCCAGGATGCTGCATCAGTATCTTTCTTGCTTGGATTTACAAAAGTAGAGATGCCAGACATTTAAAAAGGAAAGAGATCTGTGTCATATCTGGTGAATAGAGATGTCACCATTATAACTTGCAATTTTACTTAATATTTGTAATTTTAAAATTACATTATAATTTAAAAAAATTTTTTTATTAATTTGTTCTTGTTACATCTCATTGTTTATCCCATCCCTTGTATCCTCCCATTCTTCCCTCTCCCCCATTTTCCCATTATTCCCCTCCCCTATGACTGTTCCTGAGGGGGATTACCTCCCCCTGTATATGCTCATAGGGTATCAAGTCTCTTCTTGACAATCTGCTGTCCTTCCTCTGAGTGTCACCAGGTCTCCTCCTCCAGGGGACATGGTCAAATGTGAGGCACCAGAGTACGTGAGAAAGTCATATCCCACTCTCCACTCAACTGTGGAGAATGTTCTGACCGTTGGCTAGATCTGGGTAGGGGCTTAAAGTTTACCGCCTGTATTGTCCTTGGCTGGTGCCTTAGTTTGAGTGGGACCCCTAGGCCCAAATCTGCCTATCATAATGTTCTACTTGTAGGTTTCTAGGACCCTCTGGATAATTTTACAAATAGAGAAAAGTCTCTGCAATACCATTCGCTAGTGCAAAGGCAATTAGACATTGCTGATTCCCTGTACTTCATAGGTGAGTGATGCATATTATGATTTTACATCACATTGTCTGGAGGTCAATCCAAGTTATCTTTGGTTTCCCAGACCATGGACACTTGACATGATTTCCCAGTTGTGTTTGGTTCATGGCCATAAACCCTATTGAGTCAGTACAATAACTTTGACAGGTTGATCTTAGGAAGGACACTCCATTCTATCAAATTTCAGTTCTGCTTTTCTTCTTTCAGCTTTTCCTTTGGTGATTTTTATTCTTTTGTTCCGTGGATATTAGTCAGTTTTTCTTTAGAAAGCACCCTTTGAATTGGTGATTTACTTGTATATTATATTTCAAACGCTTAGGACCGGGATAGTGAGTCCAGGGCTATGATAATCTCATTTGCTCTATTAGTTTAGACTCTTGAATAAGTGAAGATCATAGGAGATTTGTTTGCTGTGATTCTAAGTAATTCAATATTTGACAGGTCTAGATGAAATCCTTGAAAGGAACCTCAGGGATAAAACGAGAATTGGAAATTCTAAATTTTGCTTGTGGATCGTCATTTACTTTCTTTTGGTTGTACTAATTGCTAGTTGCTATGACATGTATATCATGTGCTTTTCATATGAAATCTCATTTCTGTGCTGTAGTTTGTATATTATGACAGCACAATTGAGACTTGGGTGGCATGCATTTGTGGTCTTTAATGACATCCTTGGTGCTAGCATTCGGAAGGCAGAGAAAGGCGTAAAGGGAAAGCAGAAGACAGTTGAAGATTATGTGCAGGCTTTTCTGGGTCTGATTTGGATGGGGTTGGGAGCTTATTCCTTCTGCATTTACTTCCCCAGCAAGAATTCAGACCCGCACCAGTGCTCATATGGACAGCACATTTTTAAGGTAGTATCTTTGGAGTTCAATGTCTTTCTGAAAATACCAAATTAGGGCTGTTTTTAAAATTCAACTTTAGGAAATTTATATGCAATGGATTGTAAGTTGCCAAAATATCTTCTTGTCATTTTTAAATCTCATACACAATTCCTAATGAGTTGTAATTGATACTTCATGTAAACACAGCTGGAGGTGGACAATGTTTAGTAGAAGTATGTTTTCAACTTGAATATAGGCTTTTGATCATATAATGAAGTTATTGTTCAAATTATTTCAGAACACCTTTAGGGTACAATCCCAGTTCTGGTTGGAGGTAGATTAAAACAAAGCCAAATCTCAATGTATTAAGAGAAACAGCCAGAAGGGACATGTGTACATTTCGTTTTTGCTCCAATTCTTTGCTTTAGAAGATGTCCTACTAAAATAGGCTTCTGGGGCCCTTATTTCCAATATGTGGAGTTTGAAAGGCCTTGGCTTCTTCTCAATTTGAAACTCACCTAGGAACATAAATGGTTATAATCTGGACTTTTAAGAGTTAATGCAAACGTTCAGCCAGCTGCATTTTGGAGTTAAGGCAGCTTCAATTCAGAAAGCCTACCTTGGGTGTTTCATTCAACTATGTCATTCTACTTAATTTCTTCTGTCAATTGTATTCTTTCTGCCTGTCTGACACTATCTGACCACATGTTGCCTGATTAGAACCGAGTTGTTATATTATAATCCACTAAACTAAAGCTATAGGTTAGTGTGGGATCTTGGCTACTCTGTGTACTCTCTATATAGTAGAGGGAAAAGATTTTTGAATCTGATCTTAGTTTTATGTCTATTACACAGATGTAGTGATTAAACTTTTGCAGCATAGTCATGAGTATATGATATAATAATGGCAGTGTAGTAATTTATACAATAAATGACATGATAAACTCTCAGTAATTCCAACTTTTATTACTATGACTCACTGTTCCAGGAACATCTGTATTGTGCTTACCATGTGTGCAGGTGCTAGAAAACAATCAGTGCTTACTCTTTCTTTTGCTGATTAGTGGAATGTATTTATTATCTTAGTTTTACCAGTGATGCTCAGATAGTGTAATGCATAGCTTATTAATAACATAAATCTGTTTCTCACATCATTGGGGATTGAGTTATACAAGTTTGTGACATTGATTAGCAGGTGAGATGTCTGGTGGGGGTCTGTTACTAATAGATGACACTACTTACGTGTTGTTGATTGGAGGAAAGGACAGAATAATGAACAAGGGGTTAGTATAAGGCCCTCACAGGATGAATGAACAGAAAATAAGAGGAACAAAGGCCATAATATGTTCATGAGACAGAGTCCTCTTGATTTAATTTCTTCCTACAGGTCTCCACCTCTTAATATTACCTAAGTGGGGATTACACTTTATCACTAATCTTAGAGGGCTTGAGACCATAGTGTATAAAACTGCCAGTGCTTACCCTGTTTCTGGGAAAGTGTGAACAAACATCTACTTATCCCAGAGAAGGCACCAACAACAAAGCAAAGAGAGAACACCATAACATTCCAATTCTATGAACGAGAGGGTTTAAATGAAGTTATTTATAGGAGTGCAGGTGAGCAGTTATTTATAGGAGAAGATACAACTCAAGAATGTCTGCATCATCAAAGGCCTACCACAGCATGGGTGACAGCTCACAAACTCTGGAAACATGGAGTTTGCTGCATGACTTGCAGGAAGCTCTAAAGATTTAATTTGTATAAAATTGCTACAAAATACTGTTATCTGTACATACTGAAAACTACAAAATCAGTGCAAAGTGAGGATGGTTGAGAATTAGGTACATTTATGCTGAGCCGTTTTCAACTACATTCACTCCAGTTCAATGAAAACAACTGTGCTCATAAACGCTGTCCCCATACACCAACGATTTCATTTTTACTATCTTACTTCTGTTTATCAATTTATAGGTTTTTGTGTCATGATCAAGTCTGCTGGCACAAAGGAACACATCCATCTTATAGTCTTTGAGTAATGAATGCTAGAAAACAGCTCTCAAGAGATGATAGAATTCTAGTTAGTGTTATTTCATCTGTGACCAGAGAATCATTCACATTTCCCTAACTATAGTGCAAAGACACTCATTCTTTGCTTCTTACCCCAACATACTTGAGCAATGACATCATCCTCCATCAGTGTCTAGTGGTTGTTATGGGTACTAGTACCTCTGTAAGGAGAGGTACGTACAAACACCTTCTTGTGGAGAGAAAGGAAGAAAAAGTAGTTGGAGGTGATTTGACTCAGAATATTTCAAATGACTCAAAATTACTTTCCTATGCCAAGCTTATAATTGTGTGTGTGTGTGTGTGTGTGTGTGTGTGATATGCCATTTCTCCATGTTCATTTGTACATTGTTCCTCTATTGTCTTTACCTATTGATTCAAGACCGGGTTCTTACTGAACTGGAAACTTGTTTCAGACAGGCTAGCTGTCTAGCAAGCTCTTGGGAGCCACATGCCTCTATCCAATGGAGCTAAGGTTTCAGGCATGCGGGGCCTTGCATAGCTTTCTGTGTAGTCGTGAGGGTTTGAAAGGCAGGTTCAAATGTGGAAGTTGAATGAGAGGCCATATATTGATCATTGGCACAGGAAAGCTATTACACAAGCCACCTTTGGGCTCCTCCTTGGCGTTCTCCGATCAGCTGAGTGAGAGTCTTTTCCCTTTTACTCATCCACTTTTAATTTTTTCTTATGTCTACAAAACTTCACTTGTTTAGGCAATATCTATGTAGAAGAGTTAATCTCATGAATTAATTACAATTCTGAGCATTATATCAAATACTCTTTTTCTGTTAGATTGTATTATGTAGTGCGGTGAAAATTTTTGGGCAAGATATAGATTCTTCCTTCTAAACATTCACAGTGTTCATGTAGAGGGCAAGCATATGCATATAAGCACCTGTTGGCATCCTATATGTCAGATAGCTGCCATGGAAGATCTGGAAAATAATTAGAAAAAAATAAATCTGTATTCCCTGTCATGGAATAAAGATGGCCAATAATATAAAACATACAGCTCTGGAGGGTAGACGGTGGGCGAGTACTAGACATCTGCATCATAATTTCAAAGGCAAAGGAGGTAGAACCTAAGAAATGATTAAAATGATAATAAAAGAATGTGTAATTACTAGATTAAAAAGAGGTATCAAGATATTTGAGACAGTGATAAAGTTACAGTCCTTATGTTGGAAGAGGGCTTGGCTCCATCAAATAGGTAGATAAAAGAAACAAAGTATTTGGGATGGAATGAATTTACGGATTTAGATAAGGGATGATTGATATATGTTCATGTTGCTAAGGATTTTGATTTTTATCTTAAGAGAAATAAGATGCGTTTAGAATGGAGGGCATAGTGGATGAGGCAAAATTACATTTGTGGCTTATGATATTCATTGTAGCTGTAATACAGACACTAGGTTGGACGGCTGACCATAAGGATGTAAGTGGAAAATATGAGCTGTTTTCCAGGGGATCTTAGTGGGTTATCATTTATAGATTTCATAGTTACATGGAAAGCACAATGAAGTCCATGGAAACCAGCACAAACTGACAAATTTCAATTATGAACAAACTAATATAGAGAAAGCAGTATTTTTCACACAGACAAAATGTCCAGTTACCTGGCAAATTTAAGAGATGACACTTACAACAGTAATATAGAAGATAAGTGGCAGGAAACACAGACATGATTTGAAAGGTCTGCATAACTTAAGCAAAGTTATTTCATAGTAATAAGACTGGAAAGATCTGTTTCATCTTGAGTCTTCAAAAAATATTTATTTATTTATTTATTTATGTATTATGTATACAGTGTGATCCCTGGAGGTAATGTGTACAGGCCAGGAGGTCACCAGATCTCATTGTAGATGACTGTAAACCATCATCTGGTTGCTGGGAATTGAACTCAGGACATTTGGAAGAGTAGCCAGTGCTCTTAACCTCTGAGTCTTGAGTCTTAGGCAAGAAGATTTAATCTCTCTCCTTTCTCTCTCTGTCTCTCTGTCTCTGTCTCTGTCTCTGTCTCTGTCTCTGTCTCTCTCTCTCTCTCTCTCTCTCTCTCTCTCTCTCTCTCTCTCTCTCTCTCTCTCTCTCTCTCTCTCTCTCCTCTCTCTCTCTCTCTCTCTCTCTCTCTTCCTCTCTCGCTCTCCCCCTCCTTTGAAAAAAGCTGATGCATTTAATGTTATCAGATGGCATGGTATTTTCTCCTGGCTTCAGACTTGCTGGTTTTGATGGTTTGGGTATAGCCCCGTGATGGGGCACTTTCCTGGCATGCATGGGGTTCTGAATTAATCACCAATACCTCAAAACAAAAGAAAATGAATGACAAGGACTTAGACCACATGCAGAAAAAATATAAGTATGGACAACAAGGAAATTTATGAAAAAGAGCACTAAAGATAAATTTTCTTTATCAGAGAGTAAGCATGTCAATTAAAAGCTTCCCACTGTTCTCACAATATGATGCCATTACTTAACATAACATAGAATTCTGAAGAATTAAATAAAACCTGTAGAAATAGATTTGAGTACATTCAGAGACTTGGGGTCTAATATAAGTTAAACTCCAAATGGCAAGCAGTCTGTTCTATTTAGTTTCATTGCAATATTTCTAGCATCTAGATCCATGACTAACACATGTTTAAATAATTGTTGAATAAACCAGTAAGTGAAGAATTGGATTATTTATTTAATGCTCCTGGAACAGCTGTGTAACTATGAATTTAAGTTGATTTGCTTATTTTATTTCACAACAGCACTATTTACAATAGATTAAAGGGTTGACATAAAACTTCAAAGTTGAATAGAAAGCTATCATAATATTTTTGTGAGTCCAGAAGGCCACTATGACCCAATTCTACAACACAGGAGACAACTACACTGGCTCTACTGGCTCTCATGCATAGTGGCCATTTACTTTTTTCCTTTTCTCTCTCCTTTCCCCATCCTCCTCCTCCTTTGCTTCACCATCTTTCACTCCTGTTTCTCTCCTTTACCTAACCCCTTTCTTTTCTTCTTTTAAACATGAATCAGGAGCTTAGAAATACTTGGGAAATAATGAAAACAAAGATTTTTTTCAGTGTGTGTGTGTGTGTGTGTGTGTGTGTGTGTTGCATGTATGTGTATGCATGTTGGTAGGTAAGTACGCAAGTACATGAGAGAGTGTGTATATAGGCCAAAAAAAAAAATGATTTTGAGTTTATTACTCAATTACTTTTCACCTCATATATTGAAGCAGTCATTGTTGTTTTAGATGAATTCAAAGATTACAATTTCAGCTAGGATAGGCTAGCTGCTTACTGCAACAAATGAAGGGCTCTGGAGGTCAGAACCCCAGTCCACATGCTTGCCCACCACATGCCATGTGCTTTTATGCTGATGCCCCTCCAAGCCCTTCAGCTCTCTTACATGCATAAGAAATCTTCCCTCGGATTTTTGTTGGTACACTCATGTTATTGTTAAATTTGGGTGGCCTTCCATTACTTTTCCAAGAATGCTATTATTATGCCAACTGGTCATTTCATTAGAATTAGTATTTCCCAGGGGCAAAGATCTCATCTATCATTTACTGGCCCCTCAGTGCTTAAAACTGACCTTATGATGCTATAGTGGGAACTGAGTAACTATCATATAACTAATTAGTGATTGGGAGGGGCAAGGGTGGAAGGAACATAATAAACCCAGGCAAATGTTTACTGAAGAGAACTTGGAGTCTTTTCATGAAGGAAGCTAGCTTTCATTATGGTATTCAAGTGTCCAGGAATGAGCAAAGAGGAACAGATGGCAGAGCAGGTAGGGAGTAGGTTATTAGTGTCCGTATCCAAGCCTTGATGCTAGCTGGATGTTTGGGCCTGCACTGGGAGATATAACCTTTTTGCTGCCTATACACTTATCTAAAGTCCTAGTTTCCTGGGAGGCAAAATGTACTTGCTGAGTCAGCATTTCTGCTGTACTTCCTATTGCCAGTCAGTGCCTAATGATTATGTGATTATGCCTTTTATGCCTGTGGTAGGAGGAAGATTCAGAACCATGTGTGGTAGTTCAGGTTTATAATCTTAGCCCTTAGGTGGCTGAGACAAGATCTTCTTTGTGTTTCTCTTAAGCCTGGGCTCCATCATGAGTTCCAGGTCATTCTGAGCCATAGAGTGAGAAGCTGTCTCAATCCAAACTGAACTGAACAGAACCGAACCAAACATAACATGACACAAACACCATAATATAACATAGCAAAAAAAGTCAGACTTATGTGCCATGTAAAACTTGCAACTCACTTAGAATTTAGAAGAACGGACTAAAGATAGAGCTAATCAGAACACAATGTGAACAGGAAGCTGTAAGGACACCTGCGAATGTACTGATACTCGGAAGAAAGTATACAAAGATGAGGATGCGTGCTCTCTTCACTAATGAGTGCCATCAGTTTTCTTTACTTCAATTATGCTGGTCCTAGTAACATGTATGTCCAGGAAAGGGTTATGGGGTTCTGAGGCCAAATTAGAAGAAGGCTGGCAGCTTACAGTCAGGCCTTCTGGAAACATTTGCTCTGTTGAAAATGAAGCATGGTATCAGACTCTGACCATGGAGAACATGCTGTGAAAAAGCCCAAGAACCATAATGACACGTGGAGAAAGACAGATGCTCCAGCTTCTCTGTGATATCCCTCTCATCCTACTCACGGCTCCAGAGTAAATAGTAAAGAGCAAATCTTCCAAAGTCAAAGCCGAAAAGAATAAAAAAGCCCAGTGAAGGTGACATTTGGGTCCTGCGCTCAAGACCAATCAGAGTCTCTGCAGCCACCCTGCACATTTCGGTCCTTTCAGCCCAGACTTCATCATCACAGTGAAGAGATGGACCATATCTATGATGGCTACTAGAAATCCTAACCTACAAAGCTGTGAACACAGGGGGTGGCGATTGCCTTATGGACTTTGCGATGGCTCATTATGTGGAATTGAGCATTCCTTCAAGAGACTCTTGGTTCATTTTCTTGAAGCTATTTGCTGAGAACCTCTTGCTGTTTGGTGTTTTGGCAATGTTCTAATTTTGAAATTCCCACATACTCTGAGGCATTCTTATGTTCATCTGATATGTAAAAGAAACCGATGTGCAGTGAGTCGAGGATACTTGCCTATAGCTATGTGGCTCATCTGAGCTGGGACTCAAGCTCACATCTTGCTAGAAGAAATCAGAGAGCTTGGCAAGTTGCTTGCTTTAAAAAAAAAAAAGGTTGAATTTACAGTTAAGCTGGAGAGGAATATGCCTGAGATGGCAGCTATTGCAGAATTCCCCTGTGAGTCTGCAAGGAGCAGATGAATTCTGAGTGGGCTGCTGATACCGAAAAGGAGTCAGAAGCAGATTGCCTGCAGATGCCACTACAGAGGGTTCTTTGGTGAGATTTGCTTTTTGGCTGAGCAAGGCGCAGGAAATAAAGTGGAAAATGACTTTCACAGAGAATGTTTGTAGTGATTATCTCTGCAGAAAAACATCAGCTCAGTTCAAAATCCACTATCCCCAATCTGGGTCTTGTTCTACGCACAGAGAATACTTGGTGAGGGGGTGCCTGGTGAACTTAGTAGTTGGGGCATGGTAAACAGTTGGTGTTTCTCCTCCATTTCAGATGCCCAAGGTGGCAAATTTTCTCATGATTGTCAATGCAATCAATGACTATTTTTCAATTTATTAAAAAAGAATATAAAGATGCATGACACACCTTGGAGAATAAAGCAGAAAGAAGACCCAACATGAAGGCAGAGCTAGTCCTCTCTCCCACAAAGAATCTGCCAAGATCCTCTAACTTTGTCTTGCAGTTAGACCTTTCCAGCTTCCCTGTGGGCTATATGTATGAGACCCAGAAAAAGCTGAAGCCTGGTCTCATACACCGTTTTCACCTTCTCCACTGTTCTGTTTGATGTCATCACACAGAGGCTCACAAGGATTTCTTCAATGTAGGTGACAATTGTGCTGTCCTTTATGACCTACCTTGGCTCTTGGGTGGATGATTACAAATTAAATTTCTGTAAATACTGTTAAAGTTTTCTTCTTTACGTTGGGCGAGCTTCATTAGGTTTTAGTTTTGATTTATGTGGACTTTTTTTTATAATATTGTCTTATCATCCCGTGGCTATCGATAGGGTTAGTGGTGACATTCTTGTTTCATGCTTGATATTGGTATATTGTATATTCTGCCTGCTTTGTCAACCTTCATAGAGGTTTTGTTTATCTCATTGATTTTGTTTGTTTGTTTGTTTATTTATTTATTTATTTATTCACTTTACATCCTGGTCACAGCCCCATCCCTCCTTACCTCCCAGTCTGACCCTCTCTCCATTTCCCCCTCCCCCTCCCCTGTTCTTCAGAAAAGGGGAGCCCCCCCGTTCCCATCCATCCCAGCTCAGCTGAGCATGTTCTCCTCCCCTGTGGTCTGGCAAGGCAATATCACCACGGAAAAGTGATTGAAAAGCTGGCAAGAGAGTCCATGTCAGAGACAGCCCCTGCTTCTCTTACTAGGGGACCCACATGAAGCCACAGCTGCCCATCAGCTACATCTTTGTCAGGGCCCTAGGTCCAGTCCATGCAAGAACCTTGGTTGGTGCTTCAGCCTTAGCGGGCATCTCTGGGCCCTGGTTAGTTGGCTTTGTTGGTCTTCTTGTGAAGCTGCTGTCACCTCCCAGTCCTTTTCTCCTTCCCACCACTTTTCCACAGGACTCGCTGTGCTTTACCCAATGTTTGGCTGTAAGTCTCAGCATCTGTTTTGAGGAACTGCTGTGTGGAGTATCTTAGAGGACAACTCTGCTTGACTCTTGTCTGCAAGCACAGCAGAATACTGTTAATAGTGTCAAGGTTTGGTTCTCAACCATGAGCTGTCTTAGGTTGGGCCAGGCATTGGCTGGACCTTCCCTCAATCTCTGCTATATCTGTTCTATCTTTATCCCTGCACATCTTGTAGGCAGGGTGAATGTTGAGTTGAAGTTTTTGCGGGTGTGTTGGTGTTCCCTTCCCTCTGCTAAGAAACTTAGCTAGTTAGAAGATGTCCTCTTCAGGCTCTATGATCCCTGCTAGTAGGAGTCCCTCTCATATCTCCCTGGGATCCTACCCTGACTTAGGTTTCCAGCTTGTCACAGAGATGTGCCCACCCCAGTTTCTCTTTTATCTTCTTCCTCCCCTTATTGATTTTTCTTAAAGGTGTGTTTTTCTCATTCATTGATTTCCCCTTCTTCCCTGCTCTTATTTTTACTTTATTTTTGCTTTTGTATTTATTATTTTCTTACTTGTGTGTATTTTGAGTTTATTTTATTTTAGGCGTTTCTCTAATATCATTGCTTGGTGTCATATAGTTCTCCCCAGCATTGTTCTAAGACACATACACTGTGGATGTCGTGTTCATATCCCCATTCAGCTTAATACATTATTTATTCCCTTGAGATTTTCTTTGGATCAATGAATAATTCAGAAGCTTGTTGCTTAAATTTCAAGTGTTTGGCTGGGAATAATAGTTCATGCATGTAACCCAGAATGTGGAAGAAGGAGGAAGATGGCTGCAACCTGGAGGCCAGCCTGGCTTATGTAGGGAGTTCCAGGCCAACCAGGGGCACATAATGAGCTCTTGCCTTTAAAACAAAATTTGAGTGTTTCACATTTTTTGTTGTTATTTTTATTCGATGCTGTTTTTTTAATGAAGATTCTCCATGACTTTACTCCTTTTACATTTGATTTTGAGTTTCATTTTGTGGATAGAGACGGCTTGTCCCCCAGAGGTTTACGTGTCAGAAGCTTGGTCCTCAGTATGTCAATGTTAAAGGTCATCACAGTTGTTAAGAGGAGGAGCCTCATGGGAAGTAACTGTCCTCTTTGGCCGTTGGGGGCACTACCCTTTGACAGAATTAATGTATCTCTCTTGGGACTCTGAGTTATTCTCGTGATAGCAAGTTGTAATAAAAGAGTGGCTTGACCTTCTTAAATCACTCTCTGGCTTCCTGTCCTACCATGTGACTAATTCTGCTGAAATGTCATCTTCCATGATTTGACACAGCAAAGGAAATCTTCACTTTTCTGCTTAGAGACCTTTCTTCAGTCATTTTTATTTTTCATTTTCAAAATTCCTCCTTAGCTCCCCTTCCAAGCTGGTTTGACTGCTGAGACTTCCAACTTGTGTCCGAAACTTTAATTTCAATTCTTTTTCAAATGTGATTACTTAATAATCAAACACTTTATTATGGTTGCTTTACACATCTGTTTAATATTATTATAACCTTATCAATGACATGTACTGATTAGCTATTTTAGCCTTATTTGAGCCCCTCACATCATTTTTCATACGGCAAATTACTTTGAAGTGAAAACAGAGACGTTTTAGATATTAATGGGTGATCTTATAAGAATGTAATCTATTCCTTTCCTATTAGCTGAACTACAGCTCTACTGATTCTCTACTGACATTGTTGGTGAGAGTGGGCATTGCAGGGGGAGGTGCTACAGCACTTCTATGAAAATCAGAGGGCAGTCTATAGGAGTTGCTTCTTTATTTTTGAGTCTTGTGGATGAAACTTGGTTCTCAGACCTAGCAGCATGAGCAAACCTCTTCACTTGCTAAGCCATCTTGTTTGCTCTTGATGGTGGAAGCTCTTTGTTGCTGTAGGGTGGATGGTAGAATTTTGGGTTGAGCTTTATTTCTGTTCCTATTTGGCCTCCCCCGACTCTGTGAGGTACAGAACCTACCCAGGAACAATGTTGTTCACGGAGTCTTCCTCGACAGCACCACAGTAGGGGATGACGGGAGTTGTCTTGTTATTACATGATGGCAGTAGAAGCCCAGCTTCTTCATGGGGCCCCTTCTGAAAATCAGAGGCAGGTGGCAAGAAGAGAAGAACAGAGCCTCTCCATTGCTGAACAGTGGTAAAAGCTGGCCACCCACTAAGCTATTTCTGACTGCACTTCAACAAAGTAGATACGGAGCCTCACTGTAGCCCTGCAAATATGGATTTTGTTCTCCACTTAACCTTTGTTGTGGGGTTACTTTTTTGGATCATTTGTCTAAAAAACAAACCAGAAAAACATTTTTGGAGGATCTTTTAGACTACATTTGTTCACCTTTCTAGGTGTTGTTTTATTTAATATCATCTGGAATATAATATGTAAGAAAGAAAAATAAAAGCAACCAACTACCAAACCAACAAACAAAAATAAGGAACACATTGTGGTAATGTTCTTACATGCTGAGCATCATGGCCTCTCTGTTTCCCCCTCCATCTTTCAGAATCATCATTATTGCCTCTCCCTCTTCCTTTCCACTTTCTCCCTCTTCTCCCCAACTCCCTGGCATAGCCATGGATTTTGGTTGCATTCAGAAAGGACTAGAATATGGTCTATATACTCCAGCTTCCGGGAAGAATGGGTTATTTGAAAAGGCTCTATATTAAAACTTCAATCTGAAAATGTAAACTTTTGTGTTGAGTGAGCTGAGCAAGGTGAGATTATCATTTCACACTTCCATCCCTGTATCACTCACACTCATGTGAGGAATGTGGAGGTGTGTGAATTCAAGGTAGGAGATCAGAATCTGCCCTCTCCTACAATAAGAAGAGCACTTCCTGTTTCCTCCTCATCCCACCTGAGCCTTTCTGGGGTTGAGGAAGCAGAGGTTCCATTTTGCTAATGACCATACATTAGTAGTGGAGAAACAATCCTAGTCATTTTCTGTCTTGATGCTGTTGGTCCTTTTACTGAAGTCAGCAAAGTGAGGGATATATGAGGTGTATTAGGTATGTGACATTCTGTCTGCTAAGTCAGAAAGTCCACAATTAAAAAAAAAAAAAAAAAAAAAAAAAAAAAGAAAAAAGAAAAAAGGCTTCTCTATTGGCAATAGGGTTTCCATAGTCAATAAATAAAAATACATAGAAACCAGACAATGGGGAATTTCATATAAATAACATTTGTTTAAGCACAAGTCTATTCCATGCAATAGTTTGAACACCCTTAAATTATTTATGCTCATCTCAAATAAAAGGCAAGTTATTTTCTTTTCCTTTGTTTATAGCATGGGAAGGAAATTGGGATATCTAAGGCTGTTGTAGGTCAGTTCCATATACCTCTCAGCAAGCCCTGGGAGAGTCCGGGCCTAATTGTTTACAGTACTCTTTAGAATCTGGGGTAATTAGGGCTTTCTTCTTCTCCACTCTGAGTCTTAGTTCTTAGGAAACAAGAAAACTCATATTCAGCATGCCATTACAGAAAGCAGGATTAGACACCCTGCAATCAAATGCTAAGCTAAATGTAATCTTCTTTTGAAATACATAATTCAGGTAATGAGTGTTGTGGACGCTGAGAAGCAAAAGCATTGAGGATGCTTGGGTTTGGCTCCTGATGCTGATTTCTGTGTCAGTGTTTACTCATTAGAAGATGAAATGATTGAACAAGGCGACATCTGGGTGATACACGATATTAACTGCATTATATTTCCTGCTGCTTTGGAGTTATGGCTAAGGACCTACAGCTGTGGGCAATAATAAAAAATAGCTAACACTTATAATTACGGATGAGAAACCGCTGTTGGAGCTTTTCATATATTTATTTACTCACTTATTCTGTACAGTGTTCCCTAGAACAGAGACTATTATTGTCATGTCTATTTTATTTGTCAGCACAGAAACCAAGAAACAGAGAGGTAAAGAAAATTGGTCCTGATAACCATAGATGACAGGTGCCATCACACTGGAAGTTTCATCATGCTATGCAACCCAGCCTGGCAGAAAAAGGAGAACCTTTGAAGGACAGATTTGAAGGTAATTCTGAGAAATAAAAGGCTTGTCAATTGCTTTCTCTTTCTCTCAGAGGGAGGAGGGAGGCACAATGCCACACAATGCAGTCATAAGGGACTATAAGAAGAGTTGGGTGGATGAGTGGATAACATGGCAGCTTCCTCTGTGGTGTTAGGCAAGAATGCTCAGAGCCCTACCATGTCCTCCAAAGAGAAAGAGAGCATTGGTGAGTCTGCTTTAATACAGCATTTAACAGTACAAGGGGGGATCAAATAAAGGAGATCTTCCATTATTTCCAAGTGATGGAACATCCTATGGGAAGAGATGGAGTTGAGAGAGACAGAAAAGAAGCAAGGCACATATTCATTCCCGCTGCATCCCTGGTTCCTCTGCTGCAGAGGAGCCATGGAAGGATGCTGATATTAAGGGTTTATTCAGAGGGATTAGATTTCCTGAAACTTGGAAATGGAGCTGTTCTTATGGCAATGCTAAATAACCCCAATAATGAACAAATTGAGCCTTATACATTGATTGGTGACCTAGTGGACAGGTAGAATCATCTAGTATGTCCTTGTTTCAATTTCTTCATTCCCAGAGTGCTTACATCTGGTGATTCCTACATTTTCTACACCACTGGAACTTAATAAGAATGAAACCAAATTCAGTGTGGACTCTAGACCTCTGCCTTTCAGAGGCTTATTACATTCTAGGGACATTCATTCCTTTAAGATTTAAATATAAGTTTCTAAGTCCATGTGGCTTTTCCCTTTCCCAGATTTCTGAGATCCATGGAGTTGGTGTGTACAGGGCATTGCAACCTCTGCCCTATCCTCTCACTTCCTGCTTGCCTGGGATCCACCAGAACCATTGCTCTCTAGGCCATGTTGTTTCGCTCTCTAACCCTGCTGTATTCCACTTCTCTCTGGACCATTCTCTTTGTTCCCTCTCCGAAACTACTTTCACCTTGAATGTTTTAATTCTCTAAAGCCTTTTTCTCTACTATTTGTCTTTTACAATGTAAGTTTTACTCCTCCTAGTTCATCAAGTCTCCCCCTTGCCTTCTAGTGCATGAGGCTAAGAAGGGTGATGATGATGATGATGATGATGATGATGATGATGATGGAGGCCATTATAATCCTGTTACTATGAAATACAAATGGAAGCATTTAACACATCTGTCATTCCATAAGTTGACTCCAGAAGAGGATATTGCTTATTTCAAACCAGGCACAGATGACACCATTTTTTTTTCTTGAGAGTTGTGTTCTTTTCAAGATGTGTGACCATGAGAAAGGCAGCTATAAACTTCTCATTAACCCAGATTCAGTTTTTGAAACATTATATTTCAAAAAATATTTTATGTATTAATATTTTGTGCAAGTATGTGAGTATATGTTAGTATATATGTCCAGCACGCTTGTGTGTGACTGTGTATATGTCACAGCACATGTGTGGTGTCCAGAGGACAGCTTTCTGGAATTGGTTCCCTCTTTCCATATCAGTACCTTTATAAGCTAAGCACAGTGGACCATAACACACATGCACAGGTGACCGTGTCAAGTGTAAAGCCTAGTTCCAGGAACAAAGGACAGATGTGTGCAGAAATCTTAGGTTTGTATAGAGTCGATTGCACATACTTAAGCCTGCTGTTCTGTTGTTGTTCTTTTATCAGATTTTCTCCCTTTATCCTAAGAGAACATTAGAGGTTTTGATCATGTGGCCGGTCAGTTATAGGTCCAACTGGGGAGCTTGAGTTTCTGTTTTCAAAACACACACACACACACACACACACACACACACACACACACACACACACACACTACCACCACCACCACCATCACCATAATTATCGTTACATATGATATAATCATAAATAATAGGCTGGAAGACCTAAGACACAGTTCTATGGAATAGCATGTCATTTGCAAAAGAATAATTGAAAGAGCACCTCGTATATTAATTATCTTAGATGCAGGCACTTGCTACAAGGAATTTTGGGAACCTTATTTGCTGCAGAGTATTTGTAAAATGTTCCTCTGTTACCTTGTAGTGTGCCATGGGACAGAATAAAAATGCCTATGTAAATTCAACACATTCCCACTGGGCAGATGGTTGCACTGTGTATGAGGTGCCAACCTTGGACCAAGTGAAGCACATACACTTTCTTAATATACACAGTTATTAATGACATTTTAAAGGTTAGGAAACTTAAAGAAGAGGCACTTATGTGGTTTGTAGATGTGAACTATCCATTAACAATTGCAATAGCAAACAATTATTGAGCATGTAATATGTTCCAGGTACTTTACATCTTTATTACCTCAGCACTCATTGCCAGGATTACAGAAGGGGGGCCCCATTATTATTGAAGTGTGAGGGGATAATGAGCAATAGAACGCAGTAAGGCAGATGTAAGTAAAAAAGATCAGCTAAGATAACAGCAAAAATTGAAGTGGTGAGATGGGTTTAGATGTGTGAATGTGCTATGGTTCTTAGTGTTCTTATACACAGTTCAGACCAGGGAAAAGCATGGTTGATGGATAATCAGGTCTGCAAAGCTGACATACACACAATGATGCCTTTTCATTCACCTAAATAAAGTAGAAAGCAAAAATGGATGAAAATTCTTTTGTTGTCATTTTTACCACACAAGTAGGGCAAAGGGGCTGGGAAGTGAGGCACCATCCTCTCTCCTAAACACCAAAGGCAAAGAGAACAGCATCCCTAGACCTCTCGGTTGAGGGAAGAAGAGGTGAGGTGAAACCATCCAGAGTCATATAACTGTTCTGGGGCAGACCCAGTGAGGCTGGACCTGGAGTTAATGCCACAACCACACCAGGCTGTGGTGTTCACAACCCAGTGTGTCTGGTTGGGGCTCTTCTTCCATTGTGTATTACCTGGCTTGAAGACATAAGACAATAAGACAAAAGTAGGTTGACTGCCAAGTCTTCCAAAGCTCAACTCCAAATGGAACAAAGACCTCAACACAAGGCCAGTTATACTAAATCTGATAGAAGAGAAAGTGAAAAATAGTCTTCAATTCATTACACAAAAAGACTTTCTGAACAGAACAGTGATAGCATGGACACTAAGAACAATTATAACTGGCACTTTATGAAACTGAAAACTTTTGTATGGCAAAGGAAACCACCATTTGGACAAAATGGCAGCCTCCATAATGAGAAAAGGCTTTTGCCAATTACATATCCCATTAAGTGCTAATATTTAAAATATATAAAGAAGTAAAAAAAACTGGACATTGAGAAAAAATTTAAATAGGGTACAGAGCTAAACAGAGAATTCTCAAAAGAGGAAACTCAAATGACTAAGAAACACTTAAAGAATGGTTTACTACTCTTAGTCATTGGGGAAATGCAAATCCAAGCTACTTTGAAATTTCTCCTTATACCTGTCATATATCAGAAGAAGAAATAGAATAGACACAAGCTGTGGTTGAAGAGAGGGAACAAGTAGGAGAGGGAATGCAGAGAGAAATAAGGGTGGAGACCAGACTTGGGGAGAGCAGGGGTTGGGGTGGGGGAATAGAAGGCCTTCAGAGAAAAGAGAAACTATGGGTGGGGGCATTTTTGTGACAAGTGGGAGACCTAGGTCAGAATAGGCTCCCTGGGAGGATACAAGGGGGACTCTAGCTGAGACTCCTAGTAGCAGGGGCCATGGAGACTGACGAGGCCTCCCTCTAACTGGACAAGACTCCTAGCACCAACACACCCACAAAAACTTTGATCCAAAACTTACACTGTCTATAAGCCATGCAGAGATAAAAATAGTGAATAGAGCAGAGATTGAGACAATGTCCAACCAATGTCTGGCCCAACCCAGGACCCACCCCATGGAAGAGAGCCAACCCCTCACATTATTTCTATTTTTTATATTTTTATATTTTTAATTTTTTAAATAATTCATTCAGATTACATCCTGATTGTTAGCCCCTCACTTGTAACTTCCTGTTGCCTCCTCCCTTCCTCTTTTACCCTATTTCCCTTCCCTAGACTTGTGACAGAAGGGGACCTCCTCCCCCACCATATGATTACAGCTTATCACAGCCTGTTTCCCCTTCCTCTGAGTGTCACCAGGCCTCACACTATTAACAATACTCTATAAACTTGCAGACAGGAGCCAAGCAGAGTTTTCTTCTGAGTGCATGCACCCAATAGCATTCAAAACAGATGCTAAGACTCACAGGCAAACATTGGGCGAAGTATAGGGAGTCTAGTGAAGTGTGTGTGTGTGTGTGTGTGTGTGTGTGTGTGTGTGTGTGTGTGTGTGTGTTGGAGAGGGGCAATAAAAAGACCTAGAGGTAACAAGAACTCCACAAGAAGACTAGCAGAGCCAACTAACCAGGCCTCTGAGGGGCCTGTGGAGTATGAAGCATCAACCAAGAACCATGCATGGTCTGGACCTAGGATCTCTAAACAGATGTAGCCAATGGGCATCTCAGGCTTCATGTGGGGCCACTAGTAATGGTAGCTGGGTCTGTCTCTGACTTCGACTTTGTTGCCTGCTTTTTAATCACTTCCCCTTGATGGGACTGCCTTTCCAGGATGCAGGGAAAGAGGAAGAACTCAATCCTGATGTGACTTGATGAGCTGGGGTGGGTTGGTAGGGGGGGGGCTTCCCTCTTCTAATGAGTAGGTAAGAGGGAAGGGAGGGTGGGACTGGAAGGAGAAGATGGAGGGAACTATGACAGGGATATAAATGGAATAAATAAGTAAATTAATCAAAATATTATATCTGTTTATTAAATTGATAAGTATGTTAGATATAAGAATTTTATTTGGAATTAAGTTCACTAAAAATGAATCACAATCATAAAATATCTTTTAAAAAAGTAATGCTGAAGAGATGGAATGGTATAGTACCTTGATTTAAGCATTCTATATATGCATTTAAACATCATACCCACAAGTCACACAAGTTTTATAACACTCAAACATTTAAACTTAAAATATGACTATGGAAAAATTGATTTGATTTTATTATTATATGCAATAAACATGTGTCAAAAGATCACACTGTATCCATAAATTTGTATTGTTAAAATAATGATTACTAGAAAGAAAACAATGAAATTTCTCATAAAATCTTAGGTGATATCCATGAGGCATAGCTCTGGACCTAAATGGAAAAAGGCATTGTGCTGCACATTTCTTTCAGAGAGATGCTTGCTTCTGGGTGTTTACCACCAACCACTGTTGCTGGGGTAGGCACATTGCTCAGGTAGAATGTGTTAATTAAGCAGTTGATTGTGGTGTCTGATCAGCACACATATTTATTGATTGAAAATGTATCTAAATCTTATTTTCACAGCATTATCAAATTGTTCCCCACAGAATCTCTTTTTAAAAAATATGTACACACATGCACATGCAGAGACATCTGTATATGTGGATCATTTTAACCATTTTAAAATGCAACAAATAAATCAAGACCCAGAGAAGCCAAGTGAATTTTCTCACAGTTCAAGGGGTGAGAATTTTAAATGATTGGCTTGAGTTAAAAGCACAAACACAAAACAAATAATCCATGATAAAACAAGATAATTTCCTGGAAGTGTAGAACTGACTTGAAAGGGGTTCAGAGGATTTTCTGGCAATGGTCAGTATGTTCTACATGTTGAGATGGACACATATTGCATGGTTGTTTGTACTAATCAAAACTCATCCTCCTGTAAAGCAAAGGTAAGATTATTTCTACTTAAAACTTCAGAAGTCTTAAAATAAGGCCCCTTTCTAGTTTTCTTAAATTAGTGACATTTGAGATTTGAGAAATTCTTTAGGGTTGTTGATAGTGAGTCCTTTTGTCTAATCTTATTTGAGAGCAGTGGGTCTAGGGATTGGACTTCAGTGCTGCTACCTATAGTTGTGACCTTGGCTGAATCCTTAAGGGACCAGTGTGTAAGTATTGTTATCAGCCGCCTATGAATAGTATTAGCTCTGGCCACACAGGGTGGTTGATTATTTATTCATTCTGGTATTTGAATATATGAATGCATGTGCATAAATGCTATGAGTGTGGAGGTTCAAGCACGGCCTTTCCCTTTCTTTAAGACAAGGTCTCTTGCTTGCTGCTGTACATGCTGGGCTAGCTGGCCGGTGATCTCCTGGGGTGCTCCTGTCTCTGTTTCCCATCTTCCCATAGGAGCACCGAGATTGCAGGTGTTTGTGGTGTGCATCCAGCTTTTACGTGGCTCTGAGATTTGAATTATGGTTCTCAAGCTTGTGAGCCATATGCTTTACCTACAGAGCTGTTATCTCAACCTCTAGCTGTTTAATCGCATAGAAAGTTCTGGGACTATCACTGACACCAATCAGAGCAATTAGATTGTCAGGATGGTTTCCTTGACTATGACCTGGATCATTTGGGATTGTAGGGGTTAAGGAGATGTCGTTGATAGGTGCCTCAGCTACAGGTCCTGGGCTGTCCACTAGCACCAGCCTTTATGTCACTGCCTGCTTGCTCAGCTCAGTAGGCACTCCAGATGTGCATGCTTTGAAGACTGTTTACCAGTCCAAGCATTTGGAAGGGAGAGTTTTCCTCCCACAAATCTACAGTAACACTGTGTAACTTCTTGAAAGATAAGCAGGGCTGCGAGCAGCACATAACCTTTAAAAGCAGAATAAAGTGCACAGATGTTATGAAATGTTCTCAGGGAAGATGGAAAAGAAATGCTGCAATAGTTTGAGGGTTTTTAAAGTTAGATCAATAATTCTGATAAGCTTTTGCTGGGCTTTTTCTTTCTTCCTCCAGAGAGATAAACTTATGGAAATGGCAGGTGTGCATTCCCCCTCGGGGCATAAATGCAAGTTGCATTCAAGTGATGTTAAATTAATGTTCCTTTGCCACTTTTATTGAGAGCCTATTATTATCTAGATACAGCTCTGGGAGCAGAGGAAGACATATAGAGAATAGAAATTCTCTGGGGAATTTCAACTATGGGAAGAGAGACGTGTGTGCACAAATAATGGCACCACCTGAGAATAGCAAGCAGGCTGCCCTGTAGATAGAGCAGAGCCTGCTGGGGAGATGCTGGGGGAAGGAATTCTGAATGAGGAGCAGAGAGAAGCTTGATTGAGCTGTTGCCCTGTGGATGCAGTGAGAATGGTTTCTGTAGTGGTGATGGTCTGACAGATGCAGGGCCCATGAGCGACTGAATTCACACTGACCATCATCCGAACCCTTTCCTTTGCATCTTCAAGACAGGACAAAGAACAAGAATAGAATCTACATTGATTCTGTTTTAAGGAATGCATGAATCACCGTAACACAGCATTTTCCCTAAAGGCTGAAGGGAGCATGTCACTCAGGCTCAAAGCAATGGTAGCATTTCTTACTGTGCCCACCCAGCATCCCTTACTGCCTCCAAATGTTGGATTGTTTGTGTGAAAACCAGAGATTATTAGAAAACCAGAGATTGTTATACTTAAGCTGACTCTTGGTCTCAATTATATGATTATGCAGAACCAGGATGAGGGAAGAATAAATATGCCCACCCTGTCGTTAGGGACCAGGGCCTTTCATGATCTAGTCACCATATTTAATAGGAATTGTAAGAAAAAGAAAGTGTAAGCATGCCTGACCTCGATGATCTTATGTTCTGTAATATGTAAACTAACAACCCCTTCAAGTGTTGTGCAGTTAGATGAACAACTCCTTGTTTTCTACCTAGGAGGAGCAGAGAGAAAGAAAAACTCCACATGACGCCAGTGAATGACAGGGTTAAAGTGATCCCAACTAGGGGAGGAATTTGTGGTGAATCTTGGATCTCTGAGAGGGAGGTGGTGTCTGAACACTCAAGAGTATCCTGTAATCAGCAGGACAAGAAATTCCCAGGCTGTGATGGGTGATGTGCCCGAGTGTGCTGGTTTCAGTGGAAAGGAAGAATCTCTCCCACTTATCAAAGACTTTCTGCATTCATGATTTTCTTCAAAAATATTTTTTCTTCATCCACATTTTATATGTACCAATCTAGTTTTCTTTCCTGTTGTCATGATGTCGTGACCACAAAGCACCTTGGGGGAGGAAAAGGTTTATTTGGCTGACAAGTTATAATTCATCACTGAGGGAAGCTGAGGTGGGATTCTGGGCCAGAAACCATAGGAATGTATTGTTGCTTACTGGTTTCTTCTCTCTATCTTGCTTAGATACCTTTCTTATGTAGTCAAGCCCACTTGCGCAGGGGTGGTAACACCCACTGTGAGCTAACATCTATTAGCAATCAAGAAAATGGTCCACAGGCCAATTCCTCAGTTGAGTTTCCTGCTTCCCTGTGACAGTAGAATGTGTTGAGTTGATGGTGAAGACTTACCAGCATGCATACTTCAAGCGTTTCATTCTAGAAATAGGCTGAGGGTCAGAGAGCCCAAGGTATTTGTCCTCCTCACATAGCATGTACATTAATGGCTGCTAGATACTATCAGGTTGCTTTTTTCTGGTTTTACTATACTCTCAACTATATTGCCTCAGAATTGTGACACTGTGGTTCATTCAATCTTAGGAACAAGATGCAAATACAAAAATGCATACATTTGAGTGTACAAACACAAACACAAACACACACACAGACACAGACATACACACACACACACAGAGACACAGAGAGAGACAGAGACAGACACACACACACAGAGAGAGAGAGAGAGAGAGAGAGAGAGAGAGAGAGAGAGAGAGAGAGAGAGAGAGAGGGAGGGAGGGAGGGAGGGAGGGAGGGAGGGAGGGAGAGAGAGAGAGATATTCACTTTTGCCTAAAGATAACAGCTTCAATGGTAACAATGCTACCTCCTGGTTCTTTCTAGGGTGTGCCTACTGTGTCTAATTCAATAATAATCCTGGAATTTTTTTTTAAGCATACACTAGTTGCTACCAACAAGAACTTCAATAATATTCTGGATCTTATTGAGTATAACTCAATTTTGCATTTTCAGTTCCTTCAAGGTCTCATGTTTATAGAGAGTGCATCTCTTTCTTAGCATATGGTTGTTATTCTAGAAAGTCTTTACTATCTGGATCTGTTGCAGTACTACTTGATAGCCACACTACTGAGCCCTAGTGCTAGTGATTCTCTCTCATTACAAATATTTGAACCTATTGTGTAGCTGGCATTGCTACTTTGTGGGTTCTTCTTTCTTCTACCCTTCTCCACACTTTCAACCCCCAAACACCAGATAAGAGAGGAAAAAAAGGATAGAAAGGAAAGGAAAGAGATCCTTGAATAAAGTCAGGGGTTGGAAAGGAGGTGACCTTATCTTTAGACTACTTCCTACTGATTAGGGGTGTCAGGTTTCTAGGGGCAAATTTTATCTTTGCCATCAGGATATCTATTTTCTTCTTATTTCTTCTTTCCATGACTACTTAACAAACCACAACTAACAACCTATCAACAACCTACCAAGAACTACTCCCCCCCGCCCACCTATCAGGGTTCTAGCATTTATATACGCTCTGGAAAATGCTCAGGATTCCAAATGTCACATAATCATAGAAACTATCTGCAGCCAGGAAAGCCATGCCTCTGCTAGAACACGAGGCAAATCATAGCCAGTTGTTTTGAAGAAGGCCCATATCCCCACACCTGGGATTAAAACAAAGACATTCTTATAATATTGCTACAGTAAAAAAATAAGTCCAAATTCCAAAATTGTCACTGCACCTGATGTACTTACCAGCTACTTATTGTACCCACCAGCAGTGACTGGCAGAATGAAAAAGCAGTGGTTGGGAATATGAGAAATGTTTGTGAGAGTTCTTCTACAGAAAAGATGGAGACTGAGCTGAGTGCTTTGCCTTACTGATGCTGCCACTTACTGTAGGGCATAAAACTGCAGTTATCTTATTTTTCCAACATCTGCTCTATCAGCATGGAGGTAGAAATGGCTGCCGGATCCTTCTTCCATTTTTAAATTGTTCTAACACAGTGGCAACAGTGAAAACAATGGGTTTGACAGATCTTATGTGTGGGCATACCATGACTTGAGTGACAGGTGAGAAGCAGTCACCAGCATGCCTGACACAAAGGGGCATCACTGAAACCCTGTGATTTCAGTGGAAGGCTTACTCTCTGCTCTTCTTCCTGTTGTAGAGTCTGCTCACCAACATGTTGAACATGTCTGTTTCTTCCTTTCCGCAGAATAAGGCTTCCTAAGGAACATATGGAACTTTATTACATGCTCTATTTTTGCCTGCTTGCATTCCATGATTATTAAAAATTTAAATACAAACTATATTTTCTGCTCTAAGCTATATGAGCATAGAAACAAATATGACCCAGTCCCCGACCTCAGACACATCATAGTCTAGTTAAGCAGCTAAAGACTAAGCTGCCAGAATCTCTCCTCTGCATTGCCAGGGCAGCTCCCACACAGATGCACTGTCACAAACAATGCAACTCATTGTAGTGATTTTCACTGATATCTTTGTTCTACCTCTTTTGTGTCTAGATCCAACCACATTAGAGGTGAGGATGGATTTGGGATGGGTGAGACCAGTCAATTACAGAAGACCATATCTCACTTGACAAAACTGTCTTAAGCCTATCTACATAATCCAAAGTGTACCTAGTGGACACCTTTTTATGAGAATTTTTCTGGAACTAACAACAAAGAATTATTTCCATCCTTCATATAATAGTTTAGAAAAATATGGCTCCAACTAATGTCATATTTACATTCACTAGAGTAGATTTGTAAAGCTGCCCAGTAGAGAAAAATATTGATGAGAAAAAAACAAAAATGAAAACAAAAACAAACAGATGGCTATCCTATGACATCACACCTTATGTTTCTGCCCTGACACACTGGAGTTTTCTAATCAATATCCACAAAATAAAAGAGTGTTTGTGTCCTTAAGTTAGATGGAGATGAGTTTTTTTTAATTTACCCTATTTTTTTTTTTGAGGTAGGGTTCTGTTATGTAGTGCAGCATAGGTTGGAACTCACCATGTAGTCTAGACTAGCCTTCACCTTGCCTTTTTCCTGCCCAGACTCCTGAGTTATAGGATTACAGCTGTGTGTCACCATGCCAGGCTCAGACTGAATTTTAGTCCTTTCAAATAGAAAGAATCCTGAAAAATGCTAAGTCTTGGTACCAAGTAAAGATGAAAGTTTGGAGGACAGAAATGTGAAGGTGGCTTTGTGAAGAGGAGATAAGAGAGTATTTTTATTTATTTATTTATTTTACAGACAGAGTTGTGCTATGTAACTCTGGCTGTCCTAAAACTCACTGTGTAGACCAGGCTGGCCTCTAACCCACATAGATCTACCTGTTTCTGCCTCCCGAGTGCTGGGAGATAGGGAACTCTTTTTATCTATCACTACCACTTGCCTCTCTCCCACATCACACACACACACATAAATACAGCTGCTATCCTCATCAATAATCTTGAGACCACTTTATTGAAAGATAGCACATATCCTGTTTCAGTTTTCTAGGGGTTTCTTAAACTTAAACCTTATGTCCAAAAACTCCAGATCATTAGTTTGGTTTTGTTTTGGATATGTTGGCTTGCATGCTCTGTGATGTAGTCTTTAGAACCCATCTCCAATAGGGGACAAATTGATCCACCTGAAAGCAAAAAGAGGCCGTGTACTTCTTTTTCACACAAAGCTTCATGTAGGTGACTTCAGCAATGTCAAGCTGTAAAGGTCAAACAGTGATGCTGAAACTTCATTGAATTGCAAAACTCTATAAATAAATAATAAAGTTAGTATGAGCAAAGATAGAATAGTGAGAAATATGAAATGAGGTTTCCTATGGCCTGGGCAGCCAGGATAAAACACAGAGAAGGAATAGGCTTGCCCTTGCCTCATCATCCTGATCTATTCTTTACTTTGCTTTGTGGCAGGATTGAGGATAGAAACCATTAATCTGGGTGCAAAGAGGATGATCAGAATGCCAGAGCTATTGATAAGCCCTCAGAAGGGCAAGATCTTGATTCAAAGATAACGATCAGACATGGTGTATGGCCTCGGTCTGGCAGTCTGCAGAAAATGAAACTGCCAAATAGCCAACGTGGATTTTAAAGGATATTTATGGCTACAGAAACACTAAACATCATAAAAAGTGGTTTAGCTTTTGCATTCCCAAAGACAATCCTATGGTTCATATCAGTACACTGGGGTCAGTCAGAGCACAGCGTTTTTCATCAATGTGTTGTTCATCTTGGGAATGACTTGGGGTGACAGCTAAGGGAGTTCAGCTAGCTGGGAGTCCTTGGCAATCACACTGGTTCTACAAGTAACACAGGCTTTGGATTTTTTGTTTGTTTGTTTGTTTTGGTTTTTGTCATGAGACAACAGAGGGACTCATGGTTCTATCCATCCCCGTTGCAGTACTGTGTATGTGGGTAGGCCCACTGCATTCTTTGTCTCTCTCTTTATAAGATAATTGATATTGATATTGACTAACACTTTCAGGGTGAATTATTATTATAGGAATCATTAATAATTAACACTGGAATTAAATTTGAATCATCTTTCTTGTTCCCTGTAAATCTCAGAAAAAGAGACAAAAGCATGTTATCTCAGGCCAGAGAGATGGCTCAACAGTTAAGAACTGTTGATACTTGTCAACTCCCAGAAGCCAAATGGCAGCTCAAACCATTAGCAACTCCATTTCCAGAGTATGAAGCACTGGCCTCTGGCCTCTGTGGGCACCAGGCACACATATGGTGCACAGACACACATGCAGGCAAAACATCCATATGTGGAGAGAATGTAACCTTGCCTTAGTCTGGGCCCACGGTAAACGCAGTCTTAGATTGCTTGACCCTACTAAGACCCCACCGGGATAAAGATCTTAGATAGACTCAGAGAGAAAGGAAGTTTCAGCCTAAGACAAAAAGACAAGCTCAGTGAACTCCACCCACACGGAGTATTGTATCGCAAAAAGGACCATCATGAGGAGGAGAGGGACTGTGAAGGACAAAAGGGAGAGAGATGAGAGGTTGGAGGACTCGCCAGCCAGTGGCGGTGGAGTGCTCCAGGTTTGGCACATGACTGTGAGACTTCTTCTATTGCATAGAGGATCTGATATACTCCTGAAAATTATGCCAGAGGATTTGCCCCATGGAACTGATACCCAGGTTTCATTCTTGTTCTCCTTAATCTCCTTTCCCTCCTATTTATGGTAGTAGGGTTGTAAGGGAGGTACATTCTTTTAATAAATTCCTAATAAAGTAGAATTGTTAAGGAACCATAGCCAACACGCTTAGGTATTCAATAAAAATTTTTAAAGGAGTACCTGGACATGATATGGTTTAGTAGCTGTGATTTTTGTCTATATACAAGAAATTTACATTTTAGTGCATGGGAATATTCAGAATTACATGCATAAGTAAGGCTTAGTATAAAATTTAAAACAGGTTTGTATATAGTATGCAAATATTCTTTCATCTTGAGATTAGACATTGCCTCCTAGCTGGCGTGGTAGGCTTGCTTTTAATCCCAGCACTCGGGAAGACAGAGGCAGGTGAATCTCTGAGTTTTAGGCCAGCCTGGTCTGCAAAGTGAGTCCAAGACAGCTAAGACTACCCAGAAAAAACAAAAAAAACAAAAAAAAGAAAAAAGAAAAAAAATGATTAAATAAATAAATTACCTCTTTTGAGAACCAAAGATCTGAGTAAAGCTAGTGTAGGACTCTGAAATTTTTCTATTCCTTGGAGTTATTTCAAAGTTAGTCTGTATCTTTTACATTTACTTATTCATGTGTGTGTGTGTGTGTGTGTGTGTGTGTGTGTGTGTGTGTGTGTGTGTGTGTCTCAGAGGACAACTTACAGGAATTAGCTCTGTCCTTACATCATGTGAGTTCTTAGAGCCAATTTCATGACTCTGGGTGTGGCAGCAAGTGTCCTTACTCCTTTACTCAACTCACTGGCTTGGTATTTTAGATTTTTCAGTTCTAACCACTGAAAAAAGATTGCTGGGCTCAAGAGATGTGGGGCTTCAGTAATACATCTCTAACCAAGGTTCTCTAAACCAACTGGTCAAAGCTCGTATGAACTCAGAAAGAGTGAAGCAATAAGCACAGCCCCTACAGGGATCTGTGCCAGGTCCTCTGTGTATATGTTATAACTTTCAGTTTAGTGCTTTTATGGGAGTCCTGAATGCGTGCATGAATGGGTCTTTGGCTCCTGTGCCTTCTCTTAGGGCTCTTTCCCTCCTGTTCGTTTGTATTGTCCAAGTTTGATGTGATAGGTTTTGTTTTACTTTATTATGTTTAAAAATAATGAATTAAAAAAATGATGAATCTTCTGAGCCACTCCATAGACATTTCAATCATTTTTTTAAGGGAAAGAGCCTGAGAGGTTATGGAGAATCTGCAGCATCCAACATGGCGGATGGAGTCTTCACCCTCTTCCCCACCCATTTTGATCGTTTAAAGGGAAGACATAATCAAGGGAGAAGAGAAATATCAGTCCAATACAGATCTTTCATGTGTTCCATGGGAACCCATGTCCCCCAGAAAAACTCTCAGCTTTACTGGAATTTTTGGCTCACTCTAGTATTGCTTCAAGCAAGTCAGGGTCTTCCCAGATAATTCTCTCTTTTGCATTAAGATGACTAAAAAATGGAATTCCCCCACTTCTACGAAAAGAAGTCCAGACAGACTTCTTATCGTTATCATAGTGGGACTGAACATTAATATGGTGCAATAGAGATCTTTCAACTGTTAGAAAAATTCAGACTAAATTAATGATTCACTGAATACTGTTAATCAAGAAGTAATCCCTATAAAAGGAAGCATTCATATGTTATTATTAACAGTATTCTAACCAAACATCATTTATTAACTTCAAAAATAGAAGAATTTTATCAGGTACCAACTGTTTCATTCAATAAAGACCATTTAACTAAACCAAAGTGCAAAGGCATTGAGACTTCATTATATCAGGTCCAGTCTGGGCTCCTACTCTATTACCTACTAATGGTATTTCTTTGAGGAGCTTAATTAACCTTTTGGTTCTCTTTTTCTTTGAAACTAGTGTGGTGCTATGAGTGATGGGAGAGTTAATGAAGCTATAAGGGAGGCAGTGTAAGTATCACAACAGCAAATGGTGTTCGCATTGAGGTGCCCAGCCACTTTTCAGATCTTATCAATGTACTTTCATCTATGGGATTGTTCACACTGAGTCCGAAGCATTGATCTCCACAGTGTTTTGATAATTATTCAGAACTTTATAACTCTCTTGTACTAGTCAATAACAGATCCTACTCAACCTCTTTGTACAATGCTCAGCCCTAGGAGATGAAAGACATCTCAGAATGACGCCCAAAGGGGACTGAAAAGTATATATATATATAATCAAATTCCACATACATCTCTCCCCTGTTTTCATTTTACAGGAACAAGTGGAACATAATTATGAAAAACTCAATTAAGATAAGCTTGTCTTAAAAAATAAACACACATCCAATTTACACCATTTCTGAGAATTAGTTTGGTAGGAAAAAATTCTCATAATATTATTAAATTTCTAATTCAACTTTCAGTCAGAGAACAAGGACTGCTGGCAATAATTGCTTTTTTTGTGATTCACTGCAATTTAGGGTAAACCCTGCTGTAATTACAGGTTTGCAGAGGAAGTACCTTATGCTGCGGCTTGAACAAAGCCAAAATGCCATTATTTTTTTCTTCTGCCTCTTTCCATGAAAGCTTTTGGGAAGCTCATTTCTGACACTTATCTACAGAGACCATTTAGAGAAATTATCATCTTCCCCTGAAGAGCTAAGTAGGTGAGAGTTTTGTGGAGGAGAGCCACAAAAGTGTCCTTCAAGCTGGCTTAGGAAGCTCATCCAACTGTTAACTCACCCTTGCTTTGCTCTGGTTATCTGCTTCGCTGATCTCATTTCTCAAACCAGCTTTCTCTATTTCACTGTGCACACAGCAAGTAAATGAAGTTTGAGCCCAGGCATGGAATAGCTCCAGTTCTCAGTTAGATACCACACGCAACCAACCACACAGCCTATAAATGCAGTGCCCCGATTCCACAACTCATGAAGAGAGAATAGAATTGGCTTAGCGTACGCCAGGGACCACACCTCTTACAAATTTCTGCCCAGGGAAGAAAGTTCATGTAGCATAAAGAGCGAGTGAGAAGGAAAAACAGCTTTTGGAGCAAGAAGCTCTCGATTGACACGATTTCTCCAAGATCTCCACTCAAAAGTGTTCCTGGTTAAGGAGAATTCACAAAATAGTCATAGTTGCTAGTGTTTCACCACAACAAAGCTAATCCTAGGACAACCATGAAAACCAGACCCAGAAAGACAAACATGACATAAGCCAAGCCAACTGTCCTCTGAGAGACTCCACCCAGCAGCCGACCGAAAGAGAATGCAAAGACCCACAGCCAAGCATTAGGAGGAGCTCCGGCAATCTTGTGAAAGAGTTGGGGGGATAGAGGGACCTCTAGCCTCAAGAAGACCAACAGAGTCAACTAACCTAGGCTCATGGGGCCTCACAACAAAGTGCATGCAAGAACTGAACCCAGGCCCCTTACTCTTATGGAGCTGATGGGAAGCTTGCTCTTCACATGGGTCCCTTAGCAATTGGAATGGGCGCTGTTATTAACCTGGATGCAATTTCCGGCTGTTGTATCACTTTCCACTATTTGGGCAGCCTTGTCTGGCCTCAGTGGAAGAGGACACATTTAGTCCTATGGTCCTAATGCCCCGTGAAGTGGTGAGCAGGATGGCATGGAGGGTGTGAGAGAATCTCCCTTATCTGAGAAGAAAAGGAGGGGGGAATGGGAGGAGAGGAGGGAGGGGGCTACAATCAGTATGTAAAGTGAATAAATAAATTAAAATTAAAAATAACCAAACAAACAAAAACGAAAACCTTCACCGTATCAGTGGCAGCCTTGGAAAGGGAACAACAAAAGAAAAGCACTGTTTTTGGAGCACAGTTTTAAAAGCCACTCTTCTTGATGAAGTGTGCTTCCAGTGCAGTGTGAGGCTTGACTAACAAGACTGGGAAGCCACTGCAGCTAGAGGGAGGCTTAACTTCTGAATTAGCTGAACTTTATTCATAATGATGTGCTTCAGTGAAGGAAAAGGTTCTCTGCATTAGGGAGAATCAAACAAGATGACATAATTTAATAGGTCATCAATTTCATCTTTATATGATTTTTTTCCATTACATTTTTGATGATTATGAGAACATGTGAGAAGAAATACTCTGTTGGTGGCTGGCTCTTTTCACAGATAAAATGTTGGACATTAACAACTTATTGTTCAATCTCTATGTAGTAATTGCTGTAGGTAATTTTTTTGAGACAGGTTTTTCTCTGTGTAGCCTTGGCTGGGCTGGAACTCACTCCGTAGAATAGGCTGGCCTCGGACTCAGAGATCTGCCTGCTTCTCCTTCCTGAGTGCTGAGATTAAAGACATGTGCCACCACCACCTGGCTGGAGGGAGCTCTTAAGAGATGGGAAACTCTTGAGAGACAGAGAAGGATGGATATTGGCACAATGGCAGAAACAAGTTTGCAAAATCTACATTTTATGTAACATATGAAAGTGTGGAGGTACAAGGGGACCTCGTGCCAAAGGGACTTCTCTTCCATAGGAGCATAAGGGTAAGGAGACAGTTAATACAACACTTCCTTTGCATGAAGGATGGATATTCAAAGACCAGTCTGAGTTCTCATTCTACCTATTTCTTATCCCACGTGCCAGGGAAAATCTTTAGAGGCAGGTGTCAGTGTTTTCAGTGAGCAGATGCTTTTTCTGTGAATGCAAGCATTTTTTTTCACATGTATCAAATAACATCAAAAATATATCCTGATGCTCTTCTAACATTCAGCTCCCCGTCCCTCGTGACCCTATACCAATACATGATGCACGTTTAGGAAGTCAGGTTTGAGTCCTCTACTATTCCTGTGGGGGTGAAAATGGAAAAGGAAAAGAAGAAAGCTAAATGTTGTTTAACAGTTTTTTAAAAAATGAAACAGTATTCGTCAAAGTAGGATCACTTCTTCCTACGACACCACCGTACAATCATCCCCACTATCACCATGACCTCTACAGCTACCACTACATACTGCCATTACTACAACCACCACCACCACCACCACCATGACAATCACTTTCATCACTATACACATCAGCATCGCCACCACTGCCACCACCATCACTTTCATCACTATACACATCATCATCGCCACCACTGCCACCACCATCACTTATATCACTATACACATCTCACCACCACCACCACCACCACCACCACCACCACCACCACCACCACCATGACCATCACTTTCATCACTATACACATCATCATCGCCACCACTGCCACCACCATCACTTTCATCACTATACACATCATCATCGCCACCACTGCCACCACCATCACTTTCATCACTATACACATCATCATCGCCACCACTGCCACCACCATCACTTGTATCACTATACACATCTCACCACCACCACCACCACCACCACCACCACCACCACCACCACCACCAATACCACCACCACTTTCATTACTATACACATCAGCATCGCCCCCATCATCACTACTACCTCTATTTTTTTACCGGCCAGTGACTGGTGCTGAGGAAATGAATTTGAATTGAAGATTCAACAGAACCAGGAGACTGTCAACAATACTGCTCAAGGGCCCTTTCCTGGGCTTCTCTGAAGCTCTTATTCCAAGAGTTCACAGAAAGAACAGAGAAGCAACCATAAACATATAGCATATTTTTCGATACTAGCACCAGATGTGCTAAGGATTCAGAAGGTCTCACAGCAAGTGGTCGCTCTTCCTCTAAGGCTTTTGAGTGGGCTAAACTGCACTGCCCAGGACTAGGGGGAGGATTTCCCTTTGGCAGGAGGAGGCCTTCCTCCCAAGGGAGGAAACAAAGTGCTATGGAGACAAAGTTCACACAGCAGGATAGTAGAAAAGCTTATTATATATAGGCGACAACCACCACCACCATCATCACTTACGCTATCAAACACACACATTACTACCACCACCATTACGGTCCCTTTCACCACCATACACACCATCATTGCTATTACTGCCACAGGGATACACGAAAATTAGCAGTCATGTGGCGTTTTATGTCTTTCCTTTACACGCTAGTAAATGAGGCATCGATAATACCAGTTCATTTTTGGTCACTAAAAACAAAGCGATCACTGGACCTTGGCTGTAACTCACATTTAAAGTGAAGGCAAACCTTCTATCCTTGGGTGATTTTTCCCCCTTACTGCATTAGTGTGTCAGGAGTATTTTATGGTGTCTGATTTGAGAGTAGAGTTGAATAATTCCTGTGCTTTTTCCAAATTTGTCATGAGAAATACTGATGAATTATTGAGTGTCTTGGCCCAGAATTCTCCCTACTATCCATGCTTGAAGTAAGTCCAAGTAAACTCTATTTTCATAATCACAAATCATTAATCCCCTAGCTTCAACTAGCAGCATGACTCATGGGTGTACAAAGGAATTCCACAGCCTCTGGAGTTCTTACTCATCCAGCTAAGGAGCTTAATGCAGAAGACATAGGCCCTCTTGGCTAGATCTGGGTAGGGGTTTAAAGTTTACTGCCTGTATTGCCCTTGGCTGGTACCTTAGTTTGAGTGGGACCCCTGGGCCCAAATCTGCCTATCATAATGTTCTACTTGTAGGTTTGTAGGGCCCTCTGGATCCTTCTGCTTTGCTATTCTCCCATGCTTCTCTCATCTAGAGTCCCAATAGGATGTCCTCCCCTCTGTCCCAGTTTCCTGGTAAGTGAAGGCTTTCATGGGACATGCCCCTTGGGCTACTATGCAGATATAAGTGAGTATATACCATTTGAGTCTTTCTGCTTCTGGGTTAACTCACTCATTATGATCATTTCTAGCTCAATCCATTTGTCCACAAGTTTCGGGAATTCCTTGTTTTTAATAGCTGAGTAGTATTCCATAGTGTATATGTACCACAGTTTCTTTATCCATTCTTCTACTGATGGACACTTAGGCTGTTTCCATGTTCTGGCTATTATGAATTGAGTGGAGAGTGGGATATGACTTTCTCAGGTACTCTGGTGCCTCATATTTGACCATGTCCCCTGGAGGGGGAGACCTGATGGCACTCAGAGGAAGGATAGCAGGTTACCAAGAAGAGACTTGATACCCTATGAGCATATACAGGGGGAAGAAATCCCCCTCAGGAACAGTCATAGGGGAAGGGAGTAAGGGGAAAATGGGAGGGAAGGAAGAATGGGAGAATACAAGGGATGGGATAACCATTGAGATGTAACAAGAATAAATTAAAGAATAAATAAATAAATAAATAAATAAATAAATAAAAGACATAGGCCCTCATCAGGTATTAACAAAGTTCAGCTCACAGCATGATTCAGCAAATACCCTCTATTAACTAACATATTCCCAGTACTGTTTTCAAACTGCTTTATGGTATACATTTTCATATAGCACACAGAATGTACCTGTGAGTAAATATTATTATTCTCCCTACCTTGAGTGGAGGGATTGAGAAGCCAGAACAATCAATATCTCTCTCTCTCCCTCTCACATGTGTACATGTGTGTGCATGCGGATACAGATGTGTGTTTGCATGCCAAGAATCTCCAATAGCATATGGAAAGATGGCTCTGTGGCTAAGCATGCTTGCTATACAAGCATGGGCACCTGAGGTTGGATGGCCAGCCAGCACCCACTTAAAACGCCAGACCAGGGTTAGTCTGCATCTGTGGTTCCAGCACTAGTTGGAACACAACCAAGAGAAGAGCTGCGGCTGTCTGAGAATCAGGCTAGCTCTAGATTCACTGAGAATCCCTCCGTGTCTCCAAGGAATAAGGCAGAGAAGGATAGAGCAGGACACACAACAGCCTCCTTTGGCCTCCTCTGTGTGTGTGTGTGTGTGTGTGTGTGCGTGTGCACGCGTGCGTGCGCGTGTGAGCATGCATGTATGCACACACACACACACACACACACACACACCTATAAAATAATAATATACACACAAGAAATTGACAGCACTGTTTCTGCCACAGACCCTTCAAATCTTTCTACTCTGTCTGAAATCAAGTGTGAAGCTGTAGAAATAATTTTTAAAAAGCATCAGAGTTTACCACACACTTGATGGTTCAGTAAAGAATGAGTATAATTTTTGAAGCAGAGAAAATGGACATCATCTCAGAGTGTATCATAGTGAAATAGCTGGGCTTAATTCATGTATATTGTTCTTACCAGCTTTTCAAGTGGCTAGGCTACATTAACCCTACCATAAACCCTAGCAGGTCAGCCAACAAATATCATGTCCATTGCTTTTAATGTGGGTAGGATGCAACTGTGTCTCATGTCTTTCCATTCCAAGTCCAATGCCTAAAAAGTAGGTCCTGTCTCCTGTATACTGAGCTGTGGCAACAAAACAAAACAAAACAAACAAACAAACAAAAACATCAATCTTAGAAACACACATGGTTCTTGCTGGTTTGGATTGGCATGGCATGTGCTACTTTCATCCATCTTCCAGCAGGGGAAAAAAGGGGGTAACAAAGGGAAATATCTGATTTCAGGAAGTGAGGTCCTTGTTCTACCTGGAGGGACTCTAGCAAGGTCTTTGTAGATAGGGACAGCTTACACAGCCCCCAGCAAATACTTTAAGCAAACACAACAAAGCTTTACATATGCATACTAAATAAGATCATGCAAGCATTTGAGAGCAAGACCTTAAACCCAGAGTGGATGTCTTGAAGACACATCCTCGGTAAGTATCTTTCTAGCATTGACTGTCTATCTCCATCTATAAAATTGAAAGTTCCATAAGAGCAAACTTCCTTTTTGCTCAGTAATGTGGTTATTCTACACAGTCGAATCATGCATAGTCCATCATAAAAAGTTATTGAACTCATGTACAAATTTTCCTGTACACTTGTAGATAAGTACCTGTTATGTATTTTTAAATTAAAGTTTCATTGCTATGATTTGGGTCTTAATTGTCCCTCCTCCAAAGTCTTGAGCTAATGCTACTGTGGAATATCAGGATTAGGTGTTTTATAGGAGGATATAGGAGAATCACTGAGATATGGCCCTCGAGAGATATATTAGGGTGCCAGCCCCTTCTTATTTCTTTGCCTCTCAACCACCATGAGATGAATAGCTTTCTTCTGCCCCATGCATTTGCCATGGTATACTATTTCACCCCATGCTGAAAAGCAACTGGACCGAATGGCCATTGGGTAAAATTTCCAAAACAGTAATCCTCTTTTATGGATGATGGTGAGCTACCACACTGGTGCTAGGAACTGAACCCTGGTCCTCTGCAAGAGTAAGAAGTTCTCTTAATGTCTGGGCCATCTCTCCAGCCCCATCTCAGTTTTGAAACAGCAGTGCAAAGCTGAGTAACAACCCTATTTAGAATTATTTCATAACTGGTAATTTTGTCTATTGTCAGAGTGTATAAATAACATAGAAAGCCCTCAAGAAAAGTATGAAATGAAAATAGAAAATATAATGAATTAATTTTATAATTAAAGTTAAATTTGAATTTCATCTTATTTATTACATTCCAATACATATATTAAATTAGTTTCTTTGATTTTATTTGACTTGCAGTTATCTTATGTTGTTTCAATTTCTTTTCTCCCATTTTTGTTAAAATAATGTTATTTTTCATTTTTATTTTCACTGTTCTAAAGTTCCTTTCTTACCATACATTAAAAATCTCCCCAAATTGTGTAAAAAATGTACATTTATTTACATCTTTATTAACCTGTCATATAATATAAAGGTCAGTCCCTTCTTGTTTTGTAAAAGTTTGAGCTCTATTTTCTTGCTGGTAGTAGTTGCTTTTGTTATTGTTTCTGTAACCAGTCTTGGCCTGGGTTTGCCCACACTTATGTCTCCAGCCATGTCTGTTCTGAAGGGTGTCTCAGGCTTTCTCCTGGGGTCACTTTCCTTCTCTGGGAGCCATTCCTCCACTGCTCTTTCAGCATGGATTCCTCGGTGATGGGACTTTGTTCATTTAAAGTGTCTGCACTTCACCCTCACTCTGGCATCACCATTTTTCTGGCAAGGAAACCTTGCCAAGTCATTATCTTCTCTTCACCTTTGAAAGGATTTGCTCTCTGGCCTTAGCAGAGAGTCTAGGGAGCCAAACCCTCATCCCAGTTTAGCAATCCCGCATTTCTCCTGGGTTGCCTTTGAAACTTTTATCTTTGTCTTTGATGTATAGCAGTTTAACTACAAAGCCTGAAGTTTGGGCTTCCTTTCTGAAAGCTGGCTCGCTAAATCTGATTTGAGAATTTCATCACCAATTCTTTTTGAAGAACACTTCTCCCTCTATACCTTTTGTTTTTTGAAGCAATTAAGTGGGGTCATATGTTCTCATTTGCTCCTTTCTTCTATTCCTTTCCTCACATTTCATATTTCTTCTTCTCTCTGTCCTCGCTCTTGGTAAATTTTTCCTGTCAAGTACATTAATTCTTCCAGATGTTTAATCCAATGATCTTTATGCGACCTAATCTATTTATTTTAGCTACAATGCTCACATTTACTTTCGATGAGGCCAGATGTGTTAAGAGACGTGGGAAATGCTGTTGGTCATATATTATTTTTTTCTCCTGGTTCTCAGTTTTCATTTCATCAATTATATTATGTTTGCAAGGATGCCACGTGTACAAGGCTAGATCTACCTTGAGGATGTCTTCTACTGAGTCACAAGCATGGTCTTTTAGGGTTTCTATTGCTATGATGAAACACTATGACCAAAAGCATCTTGGGGAGGAAGCGGTTTATTTTGATTACACTACCACACTTCACAGCCCATTATTAAAGGTAATCAGGACAGGAACTCAAACAGCACAGGAACCTAAAGGCAGAAGCTGATGAAGAGGTCATGGAGGAGAGCTGCTTACCGGCTTGATTCTCAGTGCTTGCTCAGTCGGCTTCCTTTTTTTTTTTTTAAACATTTTTTTATTTTATTAATTTATTCATATTACATCTCGATTGTTAGCCTGTTTCCTCCCATTCTTCCCTCCCTCCCACTTTCCTCCTTCTCCCCTCCCCTATGTCTGTGATTGAGGGAGACCTCCTCCCCCTATATATGCTCTTAGAATATCGAGTCTCTTCTTGGTAACTTGCTATCCTTCCTCTGAGTGCTGCCAGGCCTCCCCATCCAGGGGACATGGTCAGAAAAGGAGCACCAGAGTTTGTGTGAGAGTCAGATCTCACTCTCCACTCAACGATGGAGAATATCCTGTTCGTCAGCTAGGTCTTGGTAGGGGTTCGAAGCTTACTGCCTATATTCTCCTTGGCTGGTGCCTTAGTTTGAGGAGGACCCCAGGACCCAGATCCGCCTGTCATAAAGTTCTTGTAGGTTTCCAAGACCCTGTGGGTCCTACTACTTCCCCATTCTTCCATGTTACTCTCGCCTAAAGTCTCAATAGGATGTCCTCTCTTCTGACCCACTTTCTTGGTAAGTAAAGTTTTTCATGGTACGTATCCCTTGGACTAGTGTTTTGATATAAGTGAGTATATACCATTTGTCTCTTTTCGCTTCTGGGTGAACTCACTCATTATGATAATTTCTAGATCAATCCATTTGTCCACAAATTTCGGGAATTCCTTGTTTTTAATAGCTAAGTAGTATTCCATAGTGCAAATGTACCACAGTTTCTTAGTCCATTCTTCTACTGAGGGACACTTAGGCTGTTTCCATGTTCTGGCTTTCTTATATAACCCAGGACCACTGGCCCCAATGTGTCCCTACCCACAATGGGCTAGGTCCTTCCCAAACAATCACTGATTAAGAAAATGTTTGAAAAACTAGCCTATCTATATCCTAATGTTTTTGTTTGTCTGTGCTTCTCTGTGCAGCCCAGATGTCCTGGAACCAACCCTGTAGACCAAGGTTGGCTTCAAACTCAAAGATCCACCTGCCTCCGCCTCCAGAGTGCTGGTATTAAAGGTGTGCGCCACCACCACCTGGCTCTACATCTCAGTCTTGTGGAAGCACGCTCTCAGCTGAGGTTTCCTCATCGCAGATGACTCTAGCTTGTGTCAACTTGACATAAATATTGGTCAGCGCACATGGTGACACCTTCCTTGACTGTTTGTGGTTTTGGACTGTGAGATCGTCTTCTGGTATACTGACAGTTTGTGTTGGAGGCAGCTACCTCCACAAGAGCTCTCATTGACTCCGTGGATTCTCAAGTCTGCATGTTAGTTCAGTGTGCTTTCCTTCATCTCTTAGCTTTTGTTTTCCAGACTTCAAAAAAGCTAGATAAATGAAGAGGAATTTTAAATCCCAAGCAGGAAATAGGTATGCCTTTAGGAGGCTGTCTCCACTAACATAGAGTCACAGTATTTTACCTTGATGTCAGGGCAGCTTAAAAAAACAAACAAACAGGATTTCTTTGTGTAGCCTTGGCTGTTCTGCAGCTCTTATTATGGGCTAGGCTGGCCTCAAACTCACAGAGAGCCTTTTGCCTCTGCCTCTGCCTCCTGAGTGCTGGGATTAAAGGCATGTGCCAATATTTCCAGGCTTCCATGTAGCATTTTTATTTAAGAAGTCTCAGTTCTAAATTTCCATCCCTTGTGGAATGTTTCTGACTATATTATCAGTCAGGCAAAGCAGGCTCCCCTTACATCTCCAAGTTCCTTGTAACAGGCAAACCACTTTTTGCCTCCCCCCAGCGATCTAAGCCACCACCCTGTTCCTATGTTCTTGTTTCTCTGATTGCCAGAGCAGGCCAGCTTGCTCCTGGGGATCCATTGTCTTCAGTGCTGTTTTCTTTATTTAGGCTCTTGCCTATGTGCCATTCACACGGCCAGCCAGAACTCAGACACTTTAGGTAGCCAACATATGTGTGATAAGAGCTCTTTTATTCTCTCTCTCTCTCTCTCTCTCTCTCTCTCTCTCTCTCTCTCTCTCTCTCTTTTTAATGGGTATTCTATGTTTCAAAAGAGGAAGGAGAAAAGCAGTGGGCTGGTATTCATTTCCTCTGCTTCATCCTTTGGCTCTGAAGAATAGAAAAGGGTCTTTAAATCTTACCCTTTTCTTCCTTCTCCTTCCTTGCTGTCTTAGAAGTGACAGAGAGCAGTGCAGAGATTCATACAGCAATGGATAAATCAAGTTGGCCCTAGAAGGCAGAATCAGCCTCGGCTACTCAAGCACTTGAGCCTGCCGTCAAGTGTCTGCGTTCTGTCTTCCCCAGGTTATAGAATTATAGATATACAAGAGAGTCCAGTGGCTCCAGAGGGAGCAGCCCATCCAAAGCAGAGACAGACAGTCTAGTTAGTTCTCTTTCACTTTGATGTTTATTTGTAGGCCATCTCTTGTGAGACAGGCAATTTGCTAAGTGCCACAACTACAAAGACACAAATGCCTGAGCTAGTGGAGACAGTTAAGTAGACACAGCGACTCACACACACCAGTCACTAGGGAGAGAAAGAAGATGTGTTCTGTAATGTGCAAAGGGTTTCCAGTAGGGATGAGACCTGAATTAATCCTTAGAAAAGTCATTAACAAGTCTCATTAACAAGAGTCACTCTAGCTCTTTAATAGGTGCTTATTTGTTATTAATTATGCTTGGAAGATAATTGGGTAGTACTTTGGGATACACCAGCCAGTGACAAAGTGATGAGCCACCTATCAAGTGTTTTCATGACTAACAAAGTGTCTGAAGAGCTACCTCATTCTATGTTATCTCTCTTTTGACTAATTATCCATCTTTTCCTGTGTTTCTGTCTCCTTTCAAGATGTCAATAGTCATTCTCCTTGCTCTAATCCTAGCTGGCTCCAAGTAGGAGTGGTGAAGCCATCCCAGGTGGGAGGCAGATGGGTGGGTACCAGTTCTTGTGCTGAGCTTTGGAGAGGTTAAGTGGAATTCTTTTCAGGGATTGTTCACTGAGCGCATTGTTTTCTATGAAGTGTTGCCTTGTTTGAATCACAAAGGTGAACTTTCCCCTTCTCTTATTGGAATTTGTGGCTCTATGGAAGTGAGAGGCTTTGAAACAATCTCTAGTTTAATGACCTGGCAAAGGGATTTTGAACTTAAAATTAAAAGTATGTTTTATAAAGGGTTTTACTTATAAATCTCACAGTCCTTGAATTAAAAACTTTTACTTCACAAAGTTCTATTAGTCGAAGGAACAGACTTGCTACAGATCAGGAGAAAATATTTACCAATTTCCAAACCATCTATTTAACAAAGGATAGCATTTACAATGTGAAAAATAGAGCCATAAAAACCAACTAAACAACAAATCTCTTGCAATTCAACATTTTATATTCAATTAAATCCAAACATAAAACGAACAATAGGCATGAACAGCTATTTCACTGAAAAGAGGATCTACAGATGGTAAAGAAGAGTTTTAAAAGACAGCTAACCTCACTTGCCAGTGGGGAGATGCAGGATAAAGCACAATAGTGCATGGCTGCACACCACCCAGGATGCCTAAAATCTAAACTAGTAGAAACATCAAAGGCAAAGGCAGCTTCTGGCTGTCTGGGAAAATGTCTTAGAAGATAGTTTGGTAATTTCTCTTTAAAAAAGAGAACAGATTCATCTGCAATCTAGAATATATAGTGTTGAATATTTTCCTTAAAGAAATGGACACACACACACACACACACACACACACACACACACACACACACACACATACACACACACACACACTCCAAAACAAAAAGCCCCATGACACAGAAAATTTTGTCAGTTTTATTTCTGTGTTCCCAAACTGGGAACAAGCACAGGCCCTTTGGTGTGTGAAGGGTTATACAAGCCATTGTCAGCCTCAACTCTGCAATGACCTGTACTCAGCCATGGAAGGCAAGGAGCCAGAGAAGCACATAGCAACCTTGGTGGCTCTCTAAAGAAACATGCTGCATAAAAAAGCCAATTGTTCTGTCTCTGCCCCTTCAGCATATACCACTGTGCTACTCTCTCAGAAGAGAGACAGAAAGAACATGAGAGTAGCGAAAGGCAGCAAAAGAAGCCCTGTTCTCAAGAACTCTGTAATTATTTGCATAATGCTTGCATAATGAGCCCCTCAACATTTCATCAAGGATGTGGGAGGGTCTCACGAAGCCCCACCTCTCTTTGAGTGACTATGGGGAATTAATGGTTGTTGGAGGAGTCAGATCCCTCATTTTCTCCAGTAGTGTAGCTGTTCATAAGTTGTCCTTGTGCTAATAAATTGACCACCACCCACACTTGGGCAAGAAAGTCTAAATGGAGTGGGCTACACACAGAAAGAAGACATGAAAGTAGGAGGTGAGGGGGATCTCCTTGAAGGCGATGAGAGAGAGGATGGGTGGGGCTAAATAGGTAAATTCATTACATAAATATGAAACTGTCAAACAATTAAAAAAATTTTTTTAAAAGACCAACCTCAAAGGGTTCTCAGAATTTGTGGCTCCATGTACAACTGGACAAGTTCCAAGTTTGAGGAATAGACTTGTGGCTCCCGGGATGTTATCGCTGGGGGAGGATGGTTAGAAAGGGAAATAAGAAGTATTCTCTTGAGGTGTCTTCTCTCTACCGTGGGAATGAATATCTGAACCCACACAGGTGATCAAATGGCGTATAATTAATCGCATGAGTAGAAGTGAAACTAGGACATACAAATGAAATCAGTGGATGACTTTCTTGTCAGTGTTTGGCTGGGGGACTGTACCACATCCCAGCAGGTGGTTTCATGGAAGGAGACCAGGTAGGAGAAAAAGGGAAACCTCTCTGCCTCTGAGTTTACAATTACGGATATGAATCTGTAACTATATAAAAAATTAAAGCTTAATTAAAGCAATCTTTGAGGAAAAGCCATATGGCTTCCCAGCTGAAGTCAGTGTGTATCCTGAGCTGACATTTTCCAGCTCAGCTCTAAGGTTGTCATCCTCTGTCTGGGAGTACGCCTGCCTCCAGCTGCTCCTGGGAAACTATGGGCACTGACAGGTTTGGCTGGAGGCAGTGATGCCAGCCCCGAAGCAAAGCCTGCTGCAGGCCCATTTTTCCCTAGTCAGAATTCTGGCCAAAGGCTTCAGTGCTCACGAATGACTCAAGGCTACTGTGCTGTAGGGCTGTGGGCCTTTCAGGATCCTTATCCACCGTGGAGCATCCTTCAGATTTGCTGCAGAAGACACTTGACATGTTTCTCCTTTGCCTGAAGTCGTGTATGCCAAGGCAAAAAATTTCAAATTTCTCCACAAGAGGCCTTTTTTCCTGCTCTCTGCGTAATACAAGCTATTTGGGATTAAATAACCAGAGCTTGGAGCTAAGTGTTTGGGCATCCGATTCCTGATAAAGACAGCTGGGTTAGTGAATGCCAGCTTTGTCTAGAAAGAGCTAATCCAGATCTTCCATCTATAGAGTGAGCTCAAACATGTGAAACTCCCTCCACCGTCTCTGAGGCATGGTAACTACAAAAGATGGTTTAGATGGCAAAACAAACAAACAAACAAACAAACAAAACAAATAATGATTGTGTATGTTCGGTTGGTTTAGGCTTCCCAAATGAAACACTGTAGATGGGGTGCCCAAAGCAAGAGAGATTTATCTTCATTGATTACTAAAACTGAGAAACCCCAAATCAAGTGTCCAGTTGTTTCAATTCCTGATGTGGGCTCTCTTCTGCCTTCTTAATGGCGTATTATCACCTCCATCCTATTTGTGCACAGAGAGACTCTCTTCTCTTCTAATTTCTACTCCTCGTCTCCTCACTCTTTTCCTTTCTTCCATCACATCCCCTCCTTTCCACTCCTCTCTTCTCCCTCCCCCTTTTATCGTTCTGTCCTTTCTTCCTTCCTGTCTTTCTCTTTTCCTCCCTCCCTCCCTTCCTCCCTCCCTCCCTTCCTACCTACCTCTTTCAGTCTCTCCCTCCCTCCCCTTCTCCCTCCCTCCCTGTCTCCCTTCCTGCCTTCCTTCTTTCCCCCAGAGTCTGGCTACAGCGGCCAATAGGCTTGTCACTTGTTATATAGTTTAAGTTGGCCTGTAAGTAGTAAACTGGCCCAGCTTGTTGGGTGATACAAGCATTCATGATTACTCCAGGCCTCTATTTCCCTTTTCTTGAAGAGCAGCCAACTTTAACAGACTCTGACCTTCAACCCATGTTAAGCCGTAGTTATTTCTTCTAAGTCCTGTTGACAGATGCATTACCCAGATGGGCTTGTGCTTCAGTACGGGATTTGAGGAGAATTTCAGTCCACAGCAGCTGCCTTAGAGAAATTATCTGGCATGTAGTGAACAGTCAGAATGTGGAGGTGTTTATCATTTGATTATTTTTAATACACTGGCAGTAGGTAGCAGGATTAGGTGAATTATAGTTACCTCAGCAAAAGATGAAATTTTCATATAATATGAAAGTGTTATCTTTCAAATACAGGTTGGGAATGAAACTGGCTTCCAGGAAGTTTCCAGAAATGAGAACCTGAAACTGTATCCCTTCCCATTTGTTCCCGTCTCCTCTACACACATCTGTTACCTCCCCAACTTATGGTGTGAAGTGGCAAAGATGGCCACATTCACTGCCCTCATGACATCGTTTGCCCTGTATGGAGATCTAGCACGAACTCACTCATTTTCTTGTAGAATTCCAAACTTCCAATGAGGAAGGAAGCTCCTGTGCTTGCTCCAATGTTGATCCCTGGCCTATTCCTAACAGTTAGAGACCACAGCCTTTAAGGACTCAGGTGTGCACTTTTATAGGAAAAACAAACCAGTTTTCAGATAGTGGTCATGATATACTGGCATATCTTCAAGTAGTTGTTCCCTTATAGGCTGTATGTGCCTGGGGTTGGGCAGGAGGTCCTGATACTGCTCAGAGCCTGGCTGCTCTGTACCTGGCTCCTCCCACTGTGCAGGATCTCCATATTGGCAGTAAAGCTCATTTCAGGAAGGGTATACAGCCTTTTCTCTTGCTGAGTGCCTTTCTGGCTGTAGACTGTTGGGTTTTTGTTTTTGTTTTTTGTTGTTGTTGTTGTTGTTTTGTTTTGTTTTTGTTTTTTGAAAATTCAGGCTTTTCAAGTGTAACCAGTTACCTCAGGAACAATTGTTTCAAGGATTGGCAAACTTTCTAGTCAGCCCTTCACTTTTGCGATCACTCTCCTGTTACTTGAGAAGCTTGTGAGGTGACAGTGAGATGGCCCGAAGAAGTTTCAGTGCCTCCAAGCTGTCCCTTGTGCTTTGGGTCCTCTCACTGTCACCTCACAGAATTCTCAAGTAGCAGGAGAGAGTTTAGGGGGCTGGTTTCTTAGGCAAGTAGAAACCGAGCCTCCCGTGCCCAGTTATCTGTTTTATAGCTTGGTTCTTCCACCTCAGGCATCCTTTGTTAGCTGCTAGCTGCGTCAGCAGTTCACACTAGCTGGGATGGTCTGGTGTCCTTTCTCTTTATACTGCCCACATACCAAGTTCAGGCATGATGACTTCTATAAGTATGTAGCAAAACACTAATGGAGGGTGCTCATGGCATGTCTCCTTTGGAGGAAGAGATGCAGGAGAGCATTCTGTGTAGAGAAGACTACAAACAAATCGAATAGTTAGAACCCCAGAAACCAAAGGATGGAGGGATGACTACCACTTTTCCTTTCCAACCCTCTTTCTTAAAGAATACTTGATCCTTGGGCTTCTTAAATTCCCACTTCAGTTTAATTGCAATTTGGATATATTTACAGCAAAAGCTCTCCTAAATTCTCTCCATCTAACTGACTTGCTTCACTAAGCAATAAGGCCCAACCTTCTGCAAAATACTCCAGCTTGGAGCTGTAGACAGATGAGTGGTTTCCCAGCAGGAGGCCTTGGAGCTTCTCAAAGGCACACATTATGTGAAAACTCTATTATAAACCAAGGCTACTCTAAAGAACAAAGAGAATATTATTTCTGAAGTCACTGAGAAAGTTTTGGCCTTGCAAGAAAAAGAAGGTAAGAAATGCCGCTTTACAAATTGATGGCTACTTTCATCTACTCATTATAAGCAGGAAAAAAAAAAAAACCTCAGATGCAAAATCATGAAGATCTAGATGACATCTATATTCAGAAGGAATCTCAAACACCCTAAAGTCTTCTATCTTATACGGGACAAACTGTGAGAATAGAGAGTGCTTCATGAATATAGTTTATACCAGTTAAGTAGGACTCTCGTAAGGAAGCCATGCTCAAAGCAGCAGCCATGATCCACTTTCTAGGAGGTAAACATACAAATGTGCACATTAAGTCATATGTAACTTGAAATAAAATGTCGCAAGTATATATGAATCTTTTAAAGTATATTGCTTTAATTTTTTTCTTTATTTTTAAGACTTTCATGTATGTAATCAAATGAAATATAATTACATCTACTGTCTTAGTTAGGGTTTCTATTGCTGCAATGAGAATACCGTAGGCAAAAATCAAGTGGGAAAGGGAAGTGTTTATTCGCCTTACACTTCCAGATCATAGTCCATCATTAGAGAAAGTTAGGACAGGTACTCAAGCAGGGTTGGAACCTAATACAGAGGCCATAGAGGGGTACTGCTTACTGCCTTGCTCCCCATGGCTTGCTCTGCCTGCTTTCTTATAGAACTCAGCACCGTAGCCCAAGAATGGCTCCACTCACAGTGGCCTGTGCCCTCCCCCAATTGATCACTAATTGGGAAAATGCCTTAGGGCTGGATCTCATGAAGGACTTTCCTTCCTCAGTTGAGGCTCCTTCCTCTGTGATGACTGTGGGTCAAGTCGACACACAAAACAAGCCAACACAATCTATCCCTTATTTAGCCTCTTTAACCCGTTTTCCTCCCAACATATTCTTTCTTGGCTTTGTGTTCCTTTTTTATAATGCACAAGTCCACTTAGGCTCATGTGTACAATGGGGCAATTGACCAAAGCGTGAGGAACCTACCAGTGACCACATCCTTTAAAAAGGGTGATTTCCTCTCCCCCAGCAGGTACCACCAGCAGTGTCTTTTCAGGTAGAGGTGGGGTATCGAGAGCATCTACATTGACTAATCTGGAATTTTGGCTCAGTTGATTAGTTTCTTTACTCCATTTTTATTAATCATTTGAGACTTTCATTCAGTGGTTTTTTTTTTTTTTTTTTTGGATCATATTCATCTTCCACTTCTCCCTTTGAGTCCTCTGAGCTCTACCCTCATCTCCCTACCTCCTCCTTCATGTCCTCTTCTTTTAATAACGCATCAAATCCAATTTGCCCTATCCATATAATAAAGGGTGTGCGACCAATCCCTTAAAGATTCCTGACTGTTCCTCCCACAGAAGCCATCAGGTGTCTAGCACATCACAGTTATGGGTGGGGTCTTGCTAGACTATTGACTGGCTTGATCTTGTACAGTAGATTTGTCAAGCTTTACTCCTGTCTTCCACAACTGCAGCTCTTAGAATCTTTTTTCCCTCTTCCTTGATAATCCTTGAACCACAAGGGCGGTGGTAGCATATATGTGCTGCAGGTCGCTTACACCTCACTCCACTGACACGTGTTTTCTGAACTTAGACTAGCTGTGAGCTTCTGCTAGTTACCATCTACTGAACGAGTGATACAGATTTAGACAGCAGTATAATACTACATGTCTTTAGCAGAATGTACTTAGTAGGTTTACCCCTGGGGCCTGTGAACTTTGCAGCCATAGAGTCTTAGCCAGATTGATGACATAAAGTCTATTTCCTCCTGTGGAGCAGGTTTTCAAATCCTAGCATTGATTAATGCAGACTCACAGTTGATAAATAGGGAAAGAGAAGGCTTTTGTAACAACTTCTACTCACCCCCCACCGCAAAGTAAAGACCTAGACAGAAAGCTGCCAAAGAGAACTCTTAAAAATTGTAATAAGGATGCTAAGTGTAACTCTTCATATGATGGCTTCCAGCAGGGGTTAGAGTAGGAAAGGACTCAGTTTTTTTTTAATGGACTGGCCAAAGGGAGTTTGAACATTCTCCAATGTATATCTGGGCAACACAAATTGGACTTATGATTTTTTTTTTCATTTTTTCTTTTTTGGGAGGGGTACAAGGAAGAGAACCTAGGAAGAATGTGACAAGAGTGTGGCTGGGGCTCATAATGTGAAATTCCCAAATACTCAATAAAAATAGTATGAAAATCCAATCAGGACATGCTTGGTTATCCCCATAACATTCATGGCACTATTCCATCCAATGATATACCTTGTTATGCGCATCATATTTGTGTTTCACTGAGTTCACAGCTGGATAAGACTGTTGATGACTTCACCCACAACAGCTTATGTGGTATCTCCCAGTACTATTATACCTAGGCTGGCTTGATCTTCTGTGGGACTTGTGCAGATAACCATGGGACTTGGGCAGATAACCGCAATGTCTGTGAGCTTGTGATTGCAATACTGTGCCATTTCCTTAAGACAGCCTCCCATAGCACTCCTCTGACTCTCCAAGTCTTACATCTGTCTCCAATTCTGCTATGCTTCTGAGCCTTGATGATGGTTGGATGGTTGGTCCGGTTTAGGGCTAAGCACTCATTCTCTTAATATCAACTCTTTGACCAATTTTGATTCTCTCAATTGGCTACTGTCCATTGGAAAAAGAAGTTTCTTTGACCAAAGTTGAGAGCAGTTTATTTCTATGAGCATGAACATAAATATTTAAGAGGTGCTATCATTCAGCAAAAACAAACAAACAAACCAAACCAACACCAAACCAAACCAAAACAGATTTATCCTTAAGGCATATGACTTCACCACTATGGGCTTTGTCTGGTAATATCATTGCAGACATGGAATGTTCTAGTCTGAGCAAGCCTCAAATCCAATAAAGAAAAAAGTGGCTAGTTCTCACCTAAGAGTTTGTAATACTGCGCATCTTGCCTGGCAGGTTGGTATTGTAACTTGCAGGCTCAAGCACTTACTAAGTCCCTTCTGGCACTCTGAAAGCTAGTCACCACAGAAGTAGTTTTGGTTGCAGCCACTGATCAGAAATTATTCTGGCAACTTCCTTCTTGTGGCATTAAACAGAGTTTACAAGAAGTAAAAGTGAAGAACAAGCGCTTAAAAGTGGGTGTAACTCAGGCCTCCTAAAGGTTGATATATTACATAATTTCTAGCACAAACCAAGTATGCATTCAGTAAGTACTGGAGACAATGGCAGTGGTGACCTTCATGATGATACATAATGGTAGTTAGTGACCACCAGGTACTTGTCTAGATGCTGTGATCATGAGGCAGGGAGCAGGGTGCTTGTTATACAAACTTATGGTTTGCCAAGAAGCAGAGATGTAGCCGAACAGCTGGGGAGATGCATTCATCACCCACTATTGAGGGAACACCTATTAGGCACCAATAAACTACTGTACAAATTGATGTAATTACAGCCCCTTGTGCCTGATAGCAGAAGCAGTAAAGTCTAGTAGAGGATACAGGACTTAAATAAATCTCTGTAATGAACCATGGAGGAACTTGCTGTCCACTGAGTTTCATGTGCCCACAATGAATTCCCAGCAGAGCTAACCTGGGGTAGAGATTGTGAATTATTGGAGTATCCACTGAACAAGGTTGTGAGGGCCATCATTCCACACTGTAGACACTGTGATGGAAGGGGGCACCGTCTGGCAACAGGACCCAGGGTGAGTGTTTTAAAAGAGCTTTTCAGGAAGCTATGGGATAGGGAAATTAGGGTTTATCTGGATTTGGGGAAATTGTATGACTCAGCAACTGTTCTCAGAGGAAATGACTTTGTGAAAAAGACGATGCCCTCCCAATAGGTATGTTAAGGGTGCCCAAGAAAGGTAGAGTAATAAGTCTAGCCCAGTGGGAGGGACAAGGATCAGGGACATGGATGGATAGCAGAGACTGGGGAGCCCTATAGGAGGGGAGACTCCCGGAAACGTGCCATATTGCAAGAGGCTAGAAACAGTCCCAGCCCAGGCATGAATGGAGAAGAAAATGGAGTCATTCCTCTGTGTGAATAAGGGAAGAGCAGTGGGTGGAAGTGCTGACTCTGATGAGATGTTAACCAAGCTGACTCCTGGGGGAGAGAAAACACACTGAAGTCTAGAGACATGAATACATCAGTGTGTGTGTGTGTGTGTGTGTGTGTGTGTGTGTGTGTGTGTGTGTGTGTCCTTGCCAGAGGATAACCTCAGGTTTTGCTTCCCAGGAGCCATCCACCTTTCTTTTCCTTTTGAGACAGGGTCTTTCACCGGCCAAGTAATCTATTTCCCAGTTTCAAATACATCAAGAGCAAAAACTGCAGAAGATACATGGACTAAGTGTTACCTGTGATGTGTCCTCAACAGTGAGTGACATTTTATCAAACAGAATCAGAAAGAGAGGCTCAAGAGACTCTGAGCAGCAGCCACGGAGAAGGAAGTATGAAGAATAAAAGACAAGTACTCTCAGAGAGAGTTGGTTCCAGGTTTTATCTTTTTTATGTTCTGCACATGCAGTTTAATCTCTGTTACTTGAATACTTAAAATAACATTAATATATACATAAATGAAAGTAGATGACGTCTCAATACTTTCCATGGATCAGATAATAAAAATTTTAAAAATACTTCCAACCCTCCACATAAGAATCTGAGGAAATTAATGAAGGAGAAACTTGGGTCATGTTCTTTTCTTAGCTACTTTTTTTTCTTTTTTAATCAATTTATTCAGATTATATCTAAATTTTTATTCCCTTGCTTGTCTCTTCCCGTTCCTCCCTCCCTTTCTCTTTCACCCTGGTCCCATCCCCTAGGTCTATGATAGAAGGGGACTTTATTTTCTTTTATTTAATTTCACTAATTCTTCTTAAAAATTTTTATTATAATTTATTCAGATTACATCCCAATTGTTATCTCCTTGCTTGTATCTTCCCATTCCTACCTTCCTCTCAGTTCTGCCTATTCCCCTCCCCTAGACCTCTGATAGAAGGGGACCTACTTCCACATTACATGAGCACAGCCAATCAGGTCTCATCTGGATAGCCTACATCCTCTTAACTTTTAAGGAAGATCCCTTGGAGCTGGGGTTATAGGAATTTGCTAGCTGCCTGAAATGGGTGCAGAGATCTGAATTCTGGTCCTTATGATTGAGAAGCAAGCACAGCTAGCCATGAGGCCACCTCTCCAGTCTCCAAAGTAGCACTGTACTTGAGAAAGTGTATAGTTCTAGAGAACTATAGTTCTAACTATTACATTAGATCAGAAATTTGTAACAGGAAGTTGGATTGGAGTGGAGCATTTGGTGATGTCTAGAGCTTGGTTGTATAGCGGTGTGTGGGGATAAGGGATACAGGTGTTAAGTCGGTGGCTGTCAAGGAAGTTTCTCATTGTCCTAGAGAGCACAGAATTGCATGATAGCTGAGATTAACTCAGCTAATGGATTATGACTAATACTGAGAGCAAGACACCATTTTAGACTAGGAAAGAACTCTTTAAAGACAATTGCTTTATATTATCTCAACCTGGGATTGGGAAGTGGGTCGTGGAGTAAAGTGCTCGCTGTGCAAGCATGAGAACCTGACTCAACGTCCCCTAAACCCACACAAAAGACTTATTTGGTAGTAAGTGTTTGTAATGTCAGTGCCTATGACAATATGAGACATGGAGACAGTATAATCCATGGGGGATGACAGGCCACTAGTCTTGTGAGGCAGCAATGACCAACAGAAGAGATGCTGTCTCAAACAAAGTAGAATGCAAAACGTGACATTTGAGGTCTTCCTGTGACATCCACTTGAGTACTGTGACAGTTGCATTGTTGTACTCACCCATAAACACACAAAATAAGCACATACATAATGCACACAGGAAAGAAAGAGAGAGGGTGTGTGTATGTGTGTGTGTGTGTGTGTGAGAGAGAGAGAGAGAGAGAGAGAGAGAGAGAGAGAGAGAGAGAGAGAGAGAGAGAGGAGAAGAAGAGAGAGAGAGAGAGAGAGAGAGAGAGAGAGAGAGAGAGAGAGAGAATACATAATTCTGTAGATATGACATAAAAATTTAGAGCTGTGATCATAGGTCAACAGAAAGCAGAATGGAAATTCATACCCTGCAGAATAGCACTTTCCTTTTCTATTTTATTGGATGCCCTTTATGTTTTGCATGTGATGCCCAGTTTTCCTAACATTATCAGCCATAATTTCCTGCCTTGAGAGAGATATAACTGCCTGGATGCCAATGGGACAGGGATGATGTGACTTTGAACTCAGACTTTCAGTTTGAGGAGCCCCAGTGGAGTTGGAAAGCAGAATCCCATGGTGGCTTCTCTTTAGTCATAATGAAACAGTGCTAACCTAAGCTTGCTTTAACATTTGAGCTCATGTCTGAGGTCATCAATCGAGTGCACCTTAGTTTCCAAAGGAGGAAACTGGCAGAGGCGTGAGGGGACAAAGAGGTTGATAGCAGGTAGTTCTTCCAGGTCTCAAAACTAGGAAAGATAGAGGGGGAACGAATTCAGGTCCTGATGATCCAAGGCTATTCTTACTCTATTTTAATTTTCAGGAAGAATTTTTTCGAAAGGTTTTCCATGTTAGCAGAAAGGACCTGAAATTTTAAGGGCATTTCATATCTATTGCTGATGCCATTCATTTGCTCTCCTACTCTGAAGTGAATTAGCACATGTCTGTGTGACCAACCATTCAGTAGATTTGTCACATCCATAGCCTCAGAGGGCCATCCTTGTTTAAATTAGGGAACCTCAGAATGATGGCTGTTTCATTTATCATCTGCCCTCTAATTGCTAGACTGGAATCTATTTAGGACACAGCCCAGACATCAAAACGCAAATAATGAAAAACTCAGTGTATGTGAAGGAAACCTAACCTTTGTTCATGACTGAAACACTTGGTCCAGCAACTTTTGTTTAGAGCACTGAGCTTTAAAAAAATCAAGAGTAGGTGTTAATTCTGAGATTCAGTGGAGAAAAATCAGTTCTACTATTTGAGCCAATTTGTAGCAAGGTTTTAATTAAATACTGACCAGGATGGGCTTTGATCAGGACCATTCCTTGGAATTCCCAGTTGAGTGGCCCCCTTATAAGCAAGGGTTTATAAGGACAAACCCATATAACCACCATATTTTCCCATGAGGCCATGTTATGTTCCAAGAACTACAACTCCCAGAAACCAGGATGTTACCTGGTCCTTGGGCTGGTGGAGCTTACAGGGGTCAAAGCCAGAGAGATTTGAATTGGACCTTGGTTTTTAGCAGATCTCCACAACATACAGTTAACTGGTGATTCTGAAATGTATCTAATAGAAAAGGCTCTTGAAGAATGGCTGATCGGATAAAAGTCACCTGACCATGTAATTGCTTTCTTTGCTCTTAGAATGCTGCTGCACTACCCAAAATGGCCAGTACCTCTGAAGTCGGCACACATTAAGAAGATCAAACATGACTTTCAGCATCATTGAAATGCCCTGAGCTTTGTTGGGGCAGAGGCCTTTGACATCCCTAAGCCTGAGGCTGCTGGCTGCTTCATTCACACACTTTGGAGCTTACCCTACAGTTGGGTAGGGAAGAGGTCATCCACAGTGAGGCCCCTGGGGAGAAAACACAACTAACTGTGTTGCCAGGAACTGTGGTCTGAGATACAGGCACTCATTGTGTGAACTGCGTGTGAGCTGCTAGGTTTCCCATTTGACTATTTACAACTTGATGTACTATAAGAGCCATACCAGTGGGAATGCTACACAGTGCACACCAAAGATGCACTGAATATGAAAGCAGAACGAGCACAAACCAGCCCATAAGCAAAAAGTTTAGAGTTTTCAGACTGCATATACATATGTATATATTAGAAATTAAGTATATATTATATTTATATTTATTTTTAGTTTTTAAGGGTTAAAAATTAAAAAGACATATATAAGTGAGACAGAATGAAGTTCTTTGTATGAAAAGTGATGTTTTTTTTTTATTAATTTATTCTTGTTACATCTCAATGTTTATATCCCATCCCTTGTATCCTCCCATTCCTCCCCCCCCCCATTTTCCCATTATTCCCCTCCCCTATGACTGTTCCTGAGGGGGATTACCTCCCCCTGTATATTCTCATAGGGTATCAAGTCTCTTCTTGGTAACCTGCTGTCCTTCCTCTGAGTGCCACCAGGTCTCCCCCTCCAGGGGACATGGTCAAATGTGAGGCACCAGAGTATGTGAGAAAGTCGTATCACACTCTCCACTCAACTGTGGAGAATATTCTGACCATTGGCTAGATCTGGGAAGGGGTTTAAAGTTTACCTCCTGTATTGTCCTTGGCTGGTGCCTTAGTTTGAGCGGGACCCCTGGGCCCAAATCTGCCTATCATATTGTTCTACTTGTAGATTTCTAGGACCCTCTGGATCCTTTTATTTTGCTGTTCTCCCATGCGTCTCTCATTTAGAGTCCCAATAGGATGCCTTCCCCTCTGTCCCAGTTTCCTGGTAAGTGAAGGCTTTCGTGGGACATGCCCCTTGGAAAAGTGAAGTGATGTATTTTTATAAAAGAACCAAGTAGAACTTTCAGAAGTGACAGATGTCACTGCAAATAAATCTCAATGGACATATTAGGTATGCACACAATGGAAAAATTATTAGGAAGCTGGACGACTCAACTGAACACATTCACCCAGAATGCAGCATAGAAAAATATAAAGCAGTGCACAGGCAATAATGAAAATAAAAACAAACCATCCAACTTAAATCTAAGAAGGTTTGGGGTAGGAGAGATTGGGAAAGATGAGGAGAGACAAGCAGCTATGCATTGTTCAAGTTGGTAAATCATGGCAGTGCTGCCCAGGTATCACCACCAAGTCTCATGGGAGCACTCTAAACTCAATTATGTGTGTATGTACAGGCTTGTGCTATAGAATGTGTAAACCTGAGACCAGGCAGAGAATACATATTCTTCAATAGTGCACTTGGAGCCAAACAACTCTATTGGTCCATAGTTGAGTAGCGCAAGGAATAAGTGCCATACACACCATTCTATCTGATTTCAATGTAACCATCTAAGAAATAAGTCCAACAACTTAATTACTTAATTACTAAAACTGTCAGAATATTAGTAGCATTAATGTATTTGCACCAAGGTTCTCACTAATGGATCATGAATAACTCTAAGTGTATGATGTATTTCTGTCACTCAAGCTTAGTGTCTGGCTGTTAAAGATCTGGGGCTTTGGGGGGGGGGTTCTCTCTTTCTTCCCATGTAATTACTGTTCACTGCAATGGGAATTAAGAAAATGGTTAGATTGCAGCTGAACTAAATGTATTTGCATGTGTATAAAGTAGCTGTTTTTTACCAAATACATTATTTTGTGTAATCTAATTAGATCCTTTGTACCAATTTTTTCACTCATTAAATATTAAATATTAAGTTTCAATAATAATACTCCATCATATTATCATAAATCATAAATTTAACACTAAATGTTAAAATCTCATAATACTGTTTGTCGCTATCTCAATCTGCTGATTGTTGCTATAACAAACATACCCAAGGCTGGGTAGCTTGTGGAGGATACGAATTAATTTGGATCATAATTCTAGACCCTGAGAAGTCTGAAAGTGTGGGGCTTTCAACTGCTTGCTGTCTGGTTATGGCCCACTGTATCATATCCTGATATGGAACAGCAAGTTTGCTAGATGGAGTTGCTACTCTCTGTATTGTGATGGAGTTGTTTCTAATGCCATTGTGGGACCAATTATAATGACCTTATCAAATCCCAGTGGTTTCTCAGACTCTTCACTGCCAAATGTCAGTACAGTTAAAAGTACAGTGAGGGTTACTGTTTAGATTCAAGGTCACGCTAAGTGGTTAACCCTAGCTTACAGGTAGAGCATCTGCTAAGAATGATCTCTCAGGACTAGAGTGGGTGCTGTAGGGAGGACTAGAGGCTTGAGGGCTATTTTATGTGAGATAAAAATTTGAAAAATCTGGAACCCTTTTATGAGAGAACTATGTCAGAAGCATACATGAACATACTTAGGTTATACCACAATGTCATACCTCAGTAAATAGTAAGTTTACAAACTGTATTGATTTGATTGGCTTCTGTTCACCAAATTCAGCAGACTTAGCTTGGTAGGCATGACTGAGGGCAGTAACAAGTTCTTTTGTTTCAATTACTTAATTACTAATATTCGCCCTCAGTTTACATGATGTGCTTCACACAGTAATGTATATATGCACACACATTATATATGCACACATATGTTGCAGAATTGCTAAGTGTAACAGCAACTTTCATTCTCCTGATGTAATTGTCCTCTTGGAGTCTTACAGCTGAATAGGCTCACCCTTCTGTTTTTATCTGAACTTTTCTTTTCCTGCCTAGTTCAACTCAGATGCTGTAGCTCAAAACTCGTCTCCAAACCGGCTGATGAAAACTGGCTTCTCTCTCTCTCTCTTTTTTTTTTTTTATAAATTTTTTTATTAATTTATTCTTGTTACATCTCAATGTTTATCCCATCCCTTGTACCCTCCCCTTCTTCCCTCCCTCCCATTTTCCCATTATTCCCCTCCCCTATGACTGTTCCTGAGGGGGATTACCTCCCCCTGTATATTCTCATAGGGTATCAAGTCTCTTCTTGGTAACCTGCTGTCCTTCCTCTGAGTGCCACCAGGTCTCCCCCTCCAGGGGACATGGTCCAATGTGAGGCACCAGAGTACGTGAGAAAGTCATATCCCACTCTCCACTCAACTGTGGAGAATGTTCAGACCATTGGCTACATCTGGGTAGGGGTTTAAAGTTTACCGCCTGTATTGTCCTTGGCTGGTGCCTTAGTTTGAGCGGGACCCCTGGTCCCAAATCTGCCTATCATAATGTTTTACCTATAGGTTTCTAGGACCCTCTGGATCTTTCTACTTTGCTATTCTCCCTTGCTTCTCTCATTTAAAGTCCCAATAGGATGTCCTCCCCTCTGTTCCAGTTTCCTGGCAAGTGAAGGCTTTCATGGGACATGCCCCTTGGGCTAGTATGCAGATATAAGTGAGTATATAACACTTGAGTCTTTCTGCTTCTGGGTTAACTCACTAATTATGATAATTTCTAGCTCAATCCATTTATCCACAAGTTTCGGGAATTCCTTGTTTTTAATAGCTGAGTAATATTCCATAGTACAGCCACTTTGGAAATCTATCTGGTGCTATCTCAGAAAAATGGGAATAGGGCTTCCTCAAGACCCAGCTATTCCACTCCTTGGAATATACCCAGAAGATGCTCCAGCACACAACAAGAAAATTTGCTCAACCATGTTCATAGCAGCCTTATTCATAATAGTCAGAACTTGGAAACAGCCTAAGTGTCCCTCAGTAGAAGAATGGATAAAGAGACTGTGGTACAAACTGGCTTCCTTTATCTTCTGAATTGCTCTGCTTCAGAACTCCAAGAATCGAAATGCGTGAACTCAACTAAACTAAACTACACTCAACTTAACTGCACTGAACCGCCTGTACTGGACTGAACTCAACTCTACCTAGCACAGCAATACCCCACTCCCTGGTAACAACTTCTGTCTTAGTGAGGGTTTCTATTGTTGGAATGGAGCCAACAATGGAAACCATGTTTAAGGAGAGAAACAGATTAAGGAGAAGCCTGATGTTATGCAGAATGACAAGGAGAGTGGTGACCTCAGAGTGAGATGCCACCTAGCTAAATTTTCAACTTGAGAAAAGGAATGGAAGAAGAACTTAGAGCAGGGTGTGGTGGGGGACAACTTTAATCCCAGCACTCCAGTGACAGAAGCAGGCAGATCTCTTAACTTGAGGCCAGCCTGGTCTGCAGATCAAGTTTCAGGACAGCCAAGCTTCGGCAGTGATGGAAACCACCAGGAACAGAAAGCTGGTGAATAGGTAATTGAACAAAGGGGGTCATGCTTCTGCTTCAGTAAGCAGCAGAACTTGGCAGCTTCTGCCTCATGGTCCTGGCTTTAGAGTCAAGGATAGAGAAAAGTGGATATGGAATGCCCCTCCACAACTAGGGAAAGCCTCGAGGCCAGGCATGTGTCATGGGTGTCTCTCCATGGAGGCCTAGAAAGGCCATTATGTGAAGCTGTGAAGGTGAAGCCTGGGTTGCCTTTGAGAACCCAAGATGTTGGATACGCCAGAGTCATGGGATACCAGCCCAGGAAAGCTGCTAACAGGGAGTGGAACCAGCTCAAGAGAAAAAAGTATGTTGCAGTCAACAAGGCTGCAAGGAGTTGTAGATCTGAAGAGCATTTCAACATCAGACATGGAGGTGCAGAGTTTGGAGTTTGCCCAGCTGATTTTTAGTCTTGCTTTGGTCCAGTATTTCCTCACTATGCTCTCTTTCCTCCTTTTTAGAATGGTTATATATATATATATATATATATATATATATATATATACCATGCCATTCTATGTTGGAAGTATATGATCTGCTTTTTCAATTTGATTTTACAGGGGATTACAGCTAAGAGATTGCATGAGTCCTAGACAAGGCTTTGGACTGTTTGTTACAGACTGTGAAGACTTTTGAAGATGGACTGAATGTATTTCTACATTATGTTGTGGCTAAAAGCCTATGGGAGCCAGGAAGTAGAATGTGGTGGTTTGACTGAGAATGGCCCCCATAGATCTGTAGGGAGTGGCACTATTAGGAGGTGTGACCTTTTTGGAATAAATGTGACCTTATTGGAGGAAGCATGTGACTGGGGGGCGTATGCTTTGAAGTCTCACATGCTTCGGCTAGGCTTAATGTGGTTCCCTCTTCCTGCTGACTGGGGATCAACTTGCACAACCTCTTTGGAAATCAATCTGGTACTTTCCTAGAAAACTGGAATAGCTCTACCTTAAGACTCATTCCTGGGTATATAAGATGTTCCACCATACCACAAGGACACTTATTCAACGATGGTCATAGCAGCTTTATTTGTAATAGCTAGAATCTGATTGGGGATCAAGATGTAGAATTCTCAGCTCTGTCTTCAGCACCACGTCTTCCTGCACGTTGCCATGATGACACCCATGATGATAATGGATAACACTTCTGAAACCGTAAGCCAGCCCCAATTTAATGTTTTCCTTTATAAAAGTTGCCGTGGCCATGGTGTCTCTTCACAACAATGGAAACCTAACTAAGACACTGCTGATCTATGTAGATGGAGTAACCTAGAGGAGGCCACATCCTGATCCCACATGGGTCCTTTGCTGTAGTGTGCACTCAGCATGTTTACACAAAGTGTGATGATGGGATGTTGGTAGGCTATGCTGTTTTCTTTTATCACTGAGACTTTCCAAAATAATGAAGCCAACAAACACTTCCCAGGGGTGCCTAAGCAATAGGTTCAGCAGCTACAGACTTGTAAACCATGGGATGCAAAGATGGGCCATGTGGGCAGCTGAATAGCTGATAGGTCACAAGGACAACAAGTTCTGAAAAGAAATGCGATGGGAAACAAAGTAACATTTACCAACTGTGGAAGAAAGCTCATGCAGATGAATAAGAGAGAAATACTGATCTCTATGAGGTATCCATTTTTACAGCCTGTGCCATGTTAAAATAACAGTGATTCGATGCATTAATCAGTTAATGTTTAAACATTAACATTTTACCTGCTTTACTAAATGCAGTACTAAAGAAATGGATCATGACGAAAACAACAGAAACTCCCCAATGTCAGTTCTATCATCCATACAGCGCTGTATGAAACACATCCAGGGGGCTATCATGAAGAACGCATGAGATAAAACATCAAATACATTCCAAATAGATAAATTCATAGTAAATGAAATTAACTACAATTCATTTGCATATTATTTTGTGTACTACGTTGTCAGCTACTTCATGGGATGTTTTCTGTGCATTGTCATTTGTATGTATATTTATGATCATGCTGCTTGTATAAATTTAGATAGATTGTGTGTATTTGTGGTGTTCTCTTGCTTCAATTTTAAATATTCCTAGGAAGTTCTCCTTTGGGTACCGTCTCTCACACTTGTACTTCCCTCTGGGCTTCCTTCCTATTGTTTTGCTTTCACGGAGCAAGAGTTTTTGGAAGAAAATAATTTGGGTGATAACGGTCTCCTTGGTCTTGGAGACAAGCAGCCCACGGTTCTGTCCTGGAGACTCTTCTGCACTGTCACGAGAGGTTTATTTCATGACTAGACTTGCCACCACTTGTATTTTTCTGCTGGCTGTGCAGAAACTCTGCAGAGTCTTCCTTTGAGTAGAGAATGCATATCACCCCTACTTGACAGGCATCATTCACACCTCAGTGAAGAGTATGACGGCAACAGCTTATAACAAACTAATGTGTATGTTCTTAGGGAGCACTTTCATTGTCTGACTGACTTCATATCATTTTTCCAGAAGGATCTGTAGGACTGAAACTAAGGAGCACACAGTGCCTGAATCTTTCAGAACCTCTGCTCAAGTCTCCTGACCCCCTTTTAGCTAAAGGACCTAAAACCATTACAACATGGAAACCAAGCATTTACATACCCAGGGGTGTTACAGTCAAATGAGTTCCTAACATATAGAATTAGCATCCCTACAGAACTTTGCATTCAATGCTACTCTTCCATTCCAAACACATTTTACTCTGCTAAGAATCGAGTCATAATCTTATCAAATATGAAAATTGAAGGAGTATAACTGCCATGTCACGTTATTTTCTTAGGTCTCAGTCTTATCTGGAAAATTTATAAATATAGTAAGTTACACAACTAATGTGAAGATTAAAGGTGATATTACATCTTAGACACAAGGGGAAGAGTTTAAAAATTTTTATTCTTCAAAATAAGTTGAGTGTAGTATTTATGTTTGAAAAATGATTGTATGTGGTCCTATTAAATAACCCCCACCTCCAGTGATGTACTTTCTTAAGCAAGGTCAAATACTGGGGGATCAAGTGTTCAAATGCTTGTGGGGAACAATTCTCATTCAAACCATTACAGTAGCCAAGAGGAATAATAAATTCATGCCTTTTCTGGAGGTCTGGTTATCTCTGCTGAAAGAGAATGGAAATGCCACTGAAAGCAGGGATGACGGAAGGCAGGAATCCTACCCAGTCAGAGATGAGCAAAGCCTCCTGGAGGTAGTTGGAGAACAGGTACAGCTGTTCTCAAATTTAAGAGCCACTTACACATTGCCACCTAGGAGTCATTCTGCAGGGCCCTGTCTCTGACTCAGATTAACAAATTGACTTAAGTATGAGCCACTGACCAGAAGGAGTGGCAGTGAGGTGCCATGGTGGAGGCTAAACTTTGGAGGAGGAGCAACTGGTACAATACTGACTCCAGAGCCCATTGTCTGCAGCTGCATGCACTTTCCTTTTCCCCTGGATCATCATGGAATCAGCTCTCAGTACATTGCAAAGACACTCATGCAGGAAGGAGAATTTTAGAAGTGATCAAAGAAAGGTCCACTATAGGGCACCAATAAAACAAGAGACAGCTCAATCAGCCAGGAACTACTCTGGAAACTTTCTGAGGCTTAGAAGGAAAACTGGTGTGAAAGGAGGTACTCTGGTGAACAGCTTGGTAAGCTGCCCCAATTGGAGTGTGTAGGCTCTTGGGTTCATTTGTAGATGTTATTGATGAAGGTTCCCATTGACTTCCTTCTCTCCTGTAGCACTGCTGGCTGACATAGACTGCCCCAACCCACTAAGAACATGTGATGACTTGTCAAGTAGGGAATCAAAGGTCAAAACCATTTGTTCCACATCGCTCCTTTCAATCTTTTAATATTTTATTATAGAAGGTTTAAAACACCATTAAAATAGAACAACTACAAAGAACCTCCACATACCTACCTCTCAGGTTTTCAATAGATCGAATTGTGGTTAATATTCTTTTATCTATTGTGAGGCATGGGCTACTGTCTGTAAACCCTTGGTCAAATTAGTAATGGTCATCCAACTCTCAATATGCCTATGAAGTCGTTCTGACCCCTCTGATGAGTATGAACCACACCCGGACTTTGGGTAACCCAGTATTTTTCACTCTGTCACAGCCTTTGGTGCCCCGAGCATACCCTCCAACCCTCAGTTTCCTTATGACATCTACATCCCAGATTCTGAGTTCAGGGATACCATCCTCCAGTGAATATGATGTATCAAGTATCTGGGTCTGGAAAGAACTTTAACCTGACCCACTTCATTCAAATCTTTTAGGAACATTGCTGTGACTTATATTCCATAGAATGGGCTCTGAGCCATGTGACATGCCCTGTTGATAAATTATCAGCTGCAATTACTCAGCAATGTGCTATGGGTTTTCTGCAGGTTATGCAAAGATATGTGATAAGATAAATTTATCTGAGGGAGGAAGATAACACTGCCAGAAGAGGACATACCCTCCCTGCCAGTGACTTCTCCAACATTTTTCTGTATTAACACCCACCACAGATCTAACTCTCCATTCCCAGAATTTCTTCATTTTTTCATCTCAGATCTTAATCCCCAATTCTGGCTTCATCATCTGAATTCTTTTGGAATTTGTTCACTGGACCATAGAGCATGTTAATAATGAGTGTGTTTGCACTGTTTATACCCTGTATCCCACCACTCTATTAGATATTATGAATTTCCCTCATCAGTTACATAGGCATTTCATAGTTTTCTGCCCTCTCCTCTTTCATCAAACATAAGCTGCATGAGAACAGAAGGCCTTTTCTATTAGGTTCACAGTTTTTAATCTTTAGATCTAGCATGTAGCAAAGTTAAGCAGGTTTTAGAAGAATAGATAAATACTGAATGGAGAGTTTGCCAGAAAAGCCAGTTTTCATGTCTGGCATGGTTGAATAATGAGTTTAGCTTTAAATTTCCTTGTAAGAAAAGAAAGAGACAAGAAATGCAATATTTATAGTTGTCTTGTAAGCTTTTCTCTTGTGAATGAAAAAAAGGATGGATATATTTGGAAATTTTAAACGTGAGAAGTAATTTGTGACTCTGATTAAGTCTCTAGTTTGCCCATGACTGTTGGAAATCCAGCTTTTTCTTTTAACCTTCTGCTAATTAGAACAGAGGACTTTGAGTCTTATTGCTTTAATCCCATAGTTATTCTGGAGATTTGGATTGTCACATTGCAAGGGAGGTGATTTAAGGTGATGTGTAAGGTCCTTGTTGTGCTTCTCTTACAGGACAAGTGACAATGTTTTTGTATCGAGCGAGAGAGAGAGAGAGAGAAAAAAAAATTTTCTATCTGCTCTGGCACCTATTTCTCAGCAGGACAGAGAAAGCTTTCTGGATATGGCACTCCCTTGACGATATAGTGGTGCAGTTTATCTCATTTCGCAGACTCTGCAGTGGTAGGCGGCTTTTGTAAGGTTTATCTGGCACCCAGGAAGCCATCTAAGTGATGCTGCCTCCAAAGCTGGGAAGGATAAAGCATGGGCTTTACAGTTTCCTTCTTGGAAACGATGAGGTTTTTATGATAGTTCATCAGCTCTCTTCTTTTCCAAAAATAGTGGAAGTTCTTGATATATATATCTTGATATATATATCTTGATATATATATATATATATATATATATATATATATATATATATTACAGTTCCAGAGTCATTTGACCAATTGGAAATGGACTTATGGGGTCTTCACAGGCCATAGTGCATTCTGAGGAAGGCAAGTACTTCCTGAGTCAGGGTAGGGGAGAGCAGGAAAAGAAACTGAGGTATTCATCAAAGAGCAAGGGCTCCTGAAGAAACAGGTCCTGAGCAGATGCTGGTAGCAAACACAAAGACATGTTTCATTTCAAGGCACCTGAAACCTTTTCTGGAAGGAACATAATTAAAGAACGAATACCTAGATTGCAGAAGTATGTAAATTAAAGGTTACCACAGACATCAGTTGATTGTAGCATAAGTGGAAATAATTCAAGGAAAGAATATAAAAGGAGAAACTGCAAGCGATCAGGATTGTTTGCAGCTATGGAAGTTGTGAGAGTATATTAGGCCCTAGAAAGACGTTCAGTCTCCTGCCTTGTGATTTTATGTCTTTTCCTCCTTCTCTTTCACTATGCCAGTACTGAGCCATCTCCATTTCCGGGCAATGGTATCAGGAGTCTCTCTGTACCTGTAATCCACATTAACTAACACCTGTGGGACTAGAAAACCAGTCATCTTCCGGAGGCAAGTTTGCAGTCAGGAAGGACTGGGTAAATGAGTGGGGCCACCAAGCATCCTGAGAGGAGTACTTCCCCTCTTGGACATGTGCTATTAAATTAAGACAAAATGTTAGAAAGCTAATGATTTAATACAAAATTTCTCCCAGGAAAACTCATAATACATTGAATACTACTTATTACAGTTTGAATATGAAATGTCCCCAATAGGGTCGTGTTTGACGATTTGGTCCGCATTTGGTGGTGCTGTATGTGGGAGGCTCTGGAACTTTTAAGGAGTCTCACCAGGGCAAGTGGGTCACTGCAGAGGGGTGGGGGTGAGTCTGGGGCTTGAAAGCCCAACTGTATTTCATCTTCCAGCTTGCCTTCCTGATTGCAGGTACATCAGGAACAAGGCATCTTGTTTCTGCCTACAGGCTATGCCTACCTTCCTTTTCTACCACACTGGACTGTGTTCTTGGAAGACTCTCAGCTATATAAATCGTTTTTTCTTTCAATCACTTTGTCAGGACATTCTATCACAACAACACAAAGTAACTAAGACAACACTTCACCTAGGAGACGACCTTCCAGACAGTTGTTTTAAGCACTAAATATTGATTTACCTAATATTATCTTGGGAACTTCATATAAACAAAGGGTCTCTCCTTTTCATTTGGAGCCATGGAAGCTAAGCAGTATACCTCAAATAAAAGGGCAACAGTTACACATATATAACAAGCTGATGATAAAGTGGTTGCTTCTAGAGTGAAAGAGGGTGACAAATAAGCATAGCAGATATAACGGTCTCTGGGACTTTAACATAACAGAAATATGTGCTTCCTTGGAAATACGAAAAATGAATCACACAGCCGTCTCCTTGTAGGGGATTTGACTCTTCCAGGAGACTCTCCATTTTATTGGTCATATCAGCTTTTGTGCAGTGCTTCATGAAAGTATATTTTCATTTGAAAAAATCATGTGACTCTTTCAATTTTATTTATTTAATGTATGTTTTAATTTTTCATTGTGTATATTCATTGTGCATGGTAGTCTATTATATAATGTTATTTTCATAGAAGCATATTGCATTGAGAATATTATCTCCCATGGCCCCCTAGTCCCCTTTCCAGCACTTCTTTCCTTCTCATTAGTCTCCTTAGGTACCCTAGGCAGTTTCACTTTCCTGTGAAACATGCATTCATGATTTTATGTAACCATATAAAATCTATAGAGGTACCTATGTACAAATGATAGAAAACATGCAATATTTACCTCGCTTAATTTAATTAACTATTGCATCTGTTTTCCTGTAACAATATAACTTATTATTTCCTCCATTAATTGCGTATATGTAGACCACATTTTCCTTGTCCATTCATCTGTTTTTGAACAGGTAGGTTGGTTACAGAACTTAGCTATTGTTCATAGTGCTTGAGTTAACAGTAATGTGCACATCTCTGTGATCGGTTCATTTGGAGTTCTTTGAATAAGCACTTGGAAGTTGTGTTCATCCATGTTACATGAATTAGAAAATGACATGTGAAACCATCCAATGTACGTTCAATGGTCATGGGCAGTCAATTATCAGAGAACAATACATCCCCAGAAAAATCTCTTTGTGAATAATATACAACTCCCTATAAGTTTTACAAATTGCTTACCAGAATCAGCCAAGCCCACATTCCATAGCTTCATCCTTTTCTGGTAGCCTTGAACCATTCAGATTTAATGTGTAAAAGTATTTGGCATATAGATGTTTCAAACTTCTTGAAGACCCACCTGTGCCTTTCCTAAACCCAGAACCCTATTAAGTAAATTTAGCAAGAACTCATCTTTTCTTCTGGATCATTCTTGCTATCTGTCTATCTTCCTCATCCTGCATCATCCCCAGGAGATAGCTGACCAGTCTGACCTGCATTGACGACAACATACTCAGCTCAGCCCAGCCAGAATTCTCCTTAGCCCTGATGTCTCCATTAGTACTTTTTCTAATACAGCCACCTTGCTCCTTGTAAGTGAATTTTTCTTTGCCCATATCTATTCAGTTGAGGCCAGTCTTTCACTCACTGCAAAACCCAGCATTATGATCTTCATGTATATATACACAGACACACACACACAGACACACACACACACACACACACACACACACACACACACACACTGAAATCAGAACAATCCTAAAAGACAACATGAAAGGAGGAATATCATTCATATCACATTTAATGGTGATTTTATTTCCCACAAGTACTGAAAAAAAATCTAAAGTTAAACAAGTTGTATTACATCTACTGACAAAGTTTAAGCATAGCAAATGAAATGATCAAAAAATGGAAAAGACAGCCAAGTGAGTGGTAGAACATATTTATGAAAATGTAAATAGACACATCAGAATATTATTCAGAAAATGAGATCCTGTCATTTTTGACACCATATGCAAAAAGAAAAATACTCATTTATTCAAACAAGAAAAATAAGTTGTTGACTATCTAGAGAGGGTAGAACGATGGTGACTACACTGGAAGTAAGCGGATGATTAAAGAAGAAAATGGGAGGACTTAGGCCAATGAATAAAAAGATGTAGTTATATAGAGTGAAGAAGTCTAGTGATCTAATATTATATCTGCTAATAATATTGGCTTGTACCCTGAAGACTTAATGTGAAAGAACATTCTAGGTTTCCTAACACAGAAAGAGGATGTGTGTGATAATATGCATGACTATAGTAACCACTTCACAACCATCATCCATTTATCCTCTCTCTCTCTTTTTCTCTCTGTCCCCTCCCCTGTCTCCCCCCTCTCTTTACCTAGCCATAGTCTATCTATCTATCTATCCTCCCATCTATCCATCCCTCCATCATTCATCCTTCCATCCATCCATCCACCTATTCATCCAACTATCTGTCTATCTATCTATCTATCTATCTACTACCTATATATCATCTATCTCTCTATTATCTATCTATCTAAACTATTATCTATCTATCTATCTATCTATCTATCTATCTATCTATCTATCCATCCATCCATCTAAAAATATCATGTATACCCTAACATCTGAAAATATTTACCATGATATCCTCTAACTTTCACATCCTTTTATTTTAGGTAATATTTGCTGTATTCCTTGTCAAGCTATTTTCCTTGTCACCTTCTGAGGCAGCCACCACAGTGGCTCTTCTGGCCTCTTCTGCCCACTCATTCATAGCACCACTCTAGTCTTCTTAGTCTGTATTTACCTCAGTCCCCACCATTATATAGTTGGGATTTCTTTTGCACATCCCTGAAGCACTACAGAAACTATGTAGGAAGTTGAATTTCTGCTTACGAACAGCTTAGCTATGTTCATAGAGCCTAGAGAAATGATCCACAGCTCAAGTGTATCAATAGCCCTTAGAAAACACGCAGTTACTGTGTAGCTAACACAGATTCTAAATCCGTTCTTGTAGTTTCATTATTTTCTGCATCACATCAACTGGTCATATCAAGCAGCTGCCAGCTGACCAGCAGCCAGCACAGGATGAAACACTGCAAGGTCTTTTGTACAGGTTCTATGGCTAACCATGCTAATTATATATTAAGGATTATGGCTGTACTATTAGCACATTGCTAACCAGATCACACAAAAAGAATCAAGAAAAGCACGAGCTGGTTAGATAGAAAGAAGTAGAAATAAGAAAGTAGACAAATGAAAATTACTGAAAATGAAACACCAATGAAATTAAATGCTTCAGGAAAATTAATAAATCTGATAAAGGCGCTGGACAAAATGATACAGGAAAAAAAGCTAGAAGCACATTAACAGTATCAGAACATTTAGAGGGAATATTAATTTGGTTTCCAGGACATTAAAATCACAGGAAGAAAGCGTTATAAATATGGCAACAAATACAACAAACAGACTAGTCATGATACATTCTTGGAAACATAAAAAATTTGATCCAAATGACAAAAAAACTATACAAAATCTAGACACCTTAGGGCATGATCCTTTATGGATATCAATGTAAAAAATTTAAACTAAAAACATACTAATAAATTAATTGTACTAACCTGTTGCCGCATAGAAAACGACATTTTAAAATATGTCACTCCAGATTTTAAACTGCTCTTGCATCAGCACAGCAAGTTTAGGGGTGGCCTCCTCAAAAGTCCCTTATCTGTCTGAGGAAGAACATAGTTGTCTTTAGGCCTCTTACTGAATTGCCATTAACCAAAGAAAGTTAAACTCACAACAAGGGAGAAAAAAGACTCAAAGTCAAACACCACATGGAAAGCCTTGAGCACCTCTGCTCTACATCATTATTTATTCTTCAGGCTCACACATTCCCTTTGAAACTAAGCTCCACCCATCTAAGTGGCCTGCAGCACCCACCACCATTTTCTCTATTAAGAGGGAACTGAAAACTTCACCACCTGGTCCTTCTTTGAGCTGTAATGTTCTGTGTGACATCCGTGCACACTAGTAAATATGTACGCTTTTCCTTCTATTGAACCTCATCCGTAAAGTCAATTTCAGAACCCTCGGGGGAGAAGATGGCTTTCATTTAAAAATAATTAACAGACATTACACCATGACCAAGTAGAATCCACCCTGGGAAAGTAAAACTATATTAACATTGAATACCAGTTAATAGAATTAGCATATCTACAAGTAATTATTTAAAAAAAAAAAACAATAATTCAAAAGAAAAGCCTTGCAGAAACCTAGCATTTTCTTGTGGCTAAAAAAAAAAAAAAAATGTTACTTGGGCTACTGAGACTGGCGAGATGTCCCAGTGGGTAAGAACACTAGTGGCTCTTCCAGAAGACACAAGCTAAATTCTCAGCTCTTATATGGTCGCTCACAACTATCTGTAATACCAGTTCCAGGGAATTCAACAGGTACACACAGAGTGCACAAAGATGCGCAAAGGCAAAACAGTCACACACATGAACTGAAATAAAATATTTTAAAAATTACTTTACAAAAAAATGGAAGAGGATGCCCTTAACTTGATAGGGGAAATACACAATCAAAGAAAATAAACCAAGAATTAATATCTCACTTAAAGTTGAAAGAACAATTTCATTAAACTCAAAAACAACTGTCAATACAATGAAGAAAAAAAGGAAGACGTTAAATCATAAGCATTGAGAGAGAAGAATTAAAAATCTCTTCATATACTATGGCCTTGACACATAGAAAACCCTAGAAAACAGCCTCCTAAGGCAAGAAAGTCCTGAGAAGTCATTGCAGGAAGCAGGTAAAGTGAAGCCCAAGCAACAACAGGGAAGCTATGGCTGGAGGAATGCCCAATGAGGAAAGCTGCAGGCACAGAGTGGAATTAAGACCCGAGAACGGTCATATGTGCTATAGTCAACAGAAATGGAAGTGTGGACTTCCCAAAGCCATTGGAACATAGACCATTTCTTGATAAGCCAGGATGGCAGACTTGGAGTTTTAGAGTTTGATATTTGCCCAGAAGGCATGGATCTTGCTTGGTCTGATCCGTCTTGCTATACCCCCATTCTTCCTTGTTTGAAATGGGAGTGATTCTCTCATGCCATTGTGTCTTGGAAAAATGCAACTTAATTTTTGAGAATTTCATACATGAGTAGTAATGTGTCTACATCATTTCCATCTATCCTTTTCACACAAGGACTCCTCCCATGTCTCCCCAACCCTTTGATAAGTGATTAGATCCGGACCCCTAGATGAGGAACCACATTCAATCAATGGCTTCAGGGAAAGGGATTATTACTAGTTTTCTCCAGGGATGAGCCTCCTGATAGATTATCCAATCCCAAGTGGTCAGTCTAAATATGAGTACATATAGACACAGTAAATGGACTCATTAGGGTGTGCATGTTTGTGTCTGTAGATGATATATACATATATATATATGAATAAGTCATATGTTACATATTTATATATAATATAAAAACATATTCATCAAAGAATCTTCTTTTTGCAACAAATAGAATCTATTACAAAGAGCTACTACATATTCAGAGAATATGCGACTATATGGTGCCCCGGCCCAATTGATACATTTACGATAGAACCCCTACATCTTAGGCTCAGGAAATATATGGGGTAGAAAGTTTTTAAGGGCAAGAGGACCAGGATATCTCCTGAAATATAGTTGCTTAAATAAGACCTTTATAATAAGAGCCAGGAGACATGCAATTTGACCTTTAGGTTTATAGTGGATCACACTTAAAAGTTTGTCAACAATCTCAAGAGAGAATCCAAACTTCATGGTCTGGAGCAATTAAACATGGTGGGGATTTTTAAGAGTTGAACTAAATACATTTTGCATTTTGAAATGAGAATGAGATTTTAGGAGCAAGGAGGAAAATGCTACCATGTAAACAAAAATGGTTGGGTATCAAGGTGACAATGGGTAGAGTTGTGATGGTTGATCTTCATTGTCAGCCTGACTTGGCTTAGGAGCACTGTGGAAACACAGTTCTGAAAGTGTTTGTCTATGAGAGTTTTACCAGAAAGGTTTGATGGTTGGGGAAGACCAGCCCTGAATGCAGGTAGAAACCTTGCTTGGATCCTGGACTGCATCAAAGGAAAAGGTGAACTGAGCACTAGCGTTCATATCTCTCTACATCCTGATTGCAGATACAATGAGACCCTGACACTGTGATTTCCCTCCTGTAATGGGCTGTGTGTGCTTTCAAACCCTGAGCCCAGATTATTTTTCCTTTGTTAATGCTTGGATGTAATATTTCCTCTAACTTATCTGTCTTGGACATGTCTTATTCTTTTTTCTACTTTGTTAGATGTTAACTATTATGTTCTTTACTTGCTTTGTAGAGTCTTTCATTTCCAATATTGCTATTTATTTTTTCTTGGAAAAAAGAGATCTTGCTTTCCTTGCTCATCTTTTCAATGTTCCTGAGTTTTCATCCAAGTTCCTGATTTTTCTCATCCATTTACTGACTGTCATGGTCCTTAATGAATTGATATTTTTCATATATTTGTTTTAGTGCCATGGATCATTTTTACTAGTAAACATTTCAAATTTTAGTGTGGTGTCTTTTCCCTTTCTTTTCCATTTTTAAAGTATCTTTGAGTTCAGTAGTTCAGTAATTATTATCTTTTTTTTTTTTTTTTCGGTTTTTCAAGACAGGGTTTCTCTGTGTAGCTCTGCTGTCCTAGACTCACTTTGAAGACCATGCTGGCCTCAAACTCACAGCAATTCACCTGCTCCTGCCTCCCGAGTGCTGGGATTAAAGGTGTATGCCACTACGCCCACTATGCCCAGTTAATTAGTATCTTTTAAGAGAGTCACTTTTCTTGTTTTTGTTTCTTGTGGATATATGCCTATTATTTATACATCTATTTGGATGTGTCTTCCAGTTGTATTTGTTGCTTTTCTGAACATACTAGTCTTTGAGGCTCAATCTCCAGTATCATTCTGACATATCCTAACATGTAACAGCAACTGCATCAAAAGATGTAGAAAAACATTAAAACTCAATCAGTGCCCAGAAATGTATCAGCAGTGGTTATAAAAAAAAGAAATGTGTAAAGTTATTGCACGCTGAGCCATGAGGTTTAAATAATTTAGGGCAAATGTAGACACAGTAAATAAATTAGATGAGGCAGGGTAGAGGCAGGGAAGATGCATGTATGAGGGAAATAAAAGAAAGAGTGGAAGTGTAAGCCAAACAAGTCCCTTCCTCCCCAACTTGCTTTTGGCCATGGGGTTTCATCATACCAAAGGTAATCCTAACGAAGACATTCTGATGACACTGGATTTCTACAAAAGGGACAGTCCATAGTATCAGGAAGTGGTTGGTAGGTATCTGGGGGTACTGGCAGTAGAGATATACTAAAAGCATTGTAAACACTTTATTTAGGGTGAGAGAAATCTCATATCAAATGATTGGACATGCATTTGTATAATTGTCCAAATATTTTTTTCGTCAATTAAAAAATTGAATTCTAATAAAAAAAATAAAATTAAAGAAGAATAAACTACTTTGAAATGTGCAATTAGAGGGAAAAATAAGGAAGATGCATGCAATTAAGTAGGGGTAGAATAAAAGGTGAACGGCTGAAGCAGCTCTTTCTGGGACCTGTGAGCATATATAGGGGGAGGAAATACCCCTCAGGAACAGTCATAGGGGAGGGAAATAAGGGGAAAATGGGAGGGAGGGAAGAATGGGAGGATACAAGGGATGGGATAACCATTGAGATGTAACAAGAATAAATTAATAAAAAAAATTTAAAAAATAGATTTGTATTTCTTGATTTGTATATGAGGATGGTAGGAGGGAGAGTAAAGTGAAACCATTGACCTTGTGGACTCTTTTCTGTCCCATGGTTTATGCTGGTGTTGAGTGTGTAATGGACACGTGTCTGACATCCATCAGAGGTGTATTTACTTTAGTAGCTTCTCTTGTTTTCATATGAGAGGTCTCTGCTGATCAAACATAATTTCACAATCTGTAATGGGCAAGATCTCCTGCTAGCCTGACACTCCCTAGATATACTACGTTTGATAGTTAATATGTTAGTTGTGTCCCACCCAAGTTTATTGGCAACAGGAAATAGGCATGACAGCGCAATTTGTCCAGGAGGCTCTGCCACTGTACTTTGCAAAGTCCTTAAATAACTGCATGTTTCCTCCTAGAGTGGTGTATCTGTGGGTATCCAGTGTTCTGCAGTAGCTTCCAAGTTTGAACAACCAATGCTGTCAACAAGCATTACACAGCAGATGGGTGGCTCCACTGGTGGATCAGCTGCTGACCTCAGGTTAGGGTTCCTAAAATTGAGACGCATTGCCAGTTTATGGGGTCTACTCTGGGACACCAAGAGCAGAGATACCTTCTCCTGTGCACTGCCCTGCCTGATTCCAGACTCTCCTGCGGCTGCATCTTCCAGCTTGCCGTGCCTTCCCACAGTTCGCAACTGCTTTCCAAGGCTGTGGATCACCCTGGCACTCTGGCAGGACAAATTCAGACTTTTAGGAATGTGGTTGTTCCTTATTCTTTGGGCTCCAGACATGCATGACTTTAAGCAACAGACTCTTTGCCAGGATGGCACCCAATGACTAGTCTTCAAGTTATCTAGAATGACAATGCTGGGCTCCTTTTGCCTGCTCTCCTGTAAGATACTGAAACATAGAATGGAGCTTGAAGCTTTCAGAGGCTGTGAGCTTGTCCCTTTTTATCACTGTTCCTAAGGTTACATTTTGGCCATTGTTTTTTCTTACTGTCATCCACTAGGAAGTCATAGTACCTCAGTTGTATTTGTCTTGGCTTCTTTTCTTGCATCCCTTATTTTTTCATTCTTTTCTAATGTTCTATCAGTACCTCTGTGACTTTCTGAAGTACCTCTTCTTTTTCCCTTTGTAATGATCTTTATTTTCTCATAATGATTATTCTCAATAACTGGGTCACAAGAAAGCAGTTTCTAGTCTCCATTTTACATCCATGCAGAATTATTATAAGACCACAGTTAACTGATGTGAAAACCAGACAAAGACACTACAAGTCAGGTGTATTTATAGAATATTTCAGTATATGTGAGCATAAGAATAAAAAAATTAACAAGTGCTAAATAATTTATGTCAAATGTTATATACTAAAGATGATAATATGCAATTCATATAAACACATCCTAAGAGGTTGTTTTAATATGCAAAAATAAATCTGGTGATTCACTTTACCAATAGAATAAAAAGAAAATATTATTTTAATGAAAACAGAGTGACTTTTTTTTTTACATAAATAGGCAGTTTTGGCTAAACTTAATACCTTTATGACAATCACCCCCCAAATACAATAAAAATACCTTCTTAAAACTATTATTAAACTATTTATTAAAGTCCCTTCAAGACTCTACAGTTAGTATCATTTTAGTAGGAAAGCTGCTTCTGAAAACACTAAGAAGGGAGAAAGGATGCTTACTGTCATGACTTCGTAAAAACTTGTCCCCAAAATTCTTGACAATGTGATAAAGCAAGGAAAAACTGAGTTTTGAAAAGAAAGAAGTAAACGTATCTTATTCATTGACAGTTTTTTATGTTAAAAAGTCTTTTAAATCAGTTCTTTAAGTCAAAGATTTTGACAGCTTTCTGTAATATGTTTTGATTATACTCATCACCGTAACCCTTCCCAGATCTACCCCACTTTCATAAGCATTCAATTCTGTGTTATTAAAAAAAAAAAAAAAAAAAAAGACATCAACCTGGTGGCACTCAGGGGAAGGGTAAGCAGGCTACCAGGATGAGACCTTCTAGGCTATGATGATATGGTGGGGGAGGAGGTCCCCTCTCTCACAGACCTAGGGGAGGAGAATAGGGTGAAAGAGGTAGGGAGTAGGGAATGGGAAGATACAAGTGAGGGGATAACAATTGAGATGTAGTCTGAATAACTTACTTAAATTTTAAAAATGAAAAAAAAAAAAAAAAAAAAAAAAAAAAAGCCAAGACCTAGTTTGTGCTGTGCGAAATAGTCTTGGACATGTGGTGGTCCCCTGGGGCTCAGCTGACTTGTGAAGGGCTATGCTCTTAGAGAAAATTGACTCTTCTTTCCTAAAAGCTAATAATTGCCGATGGTGCCACAGTTAGGGGTGAGACTGTGTGCTGATCTCCCTATCCATGCTGGGATTTGGTCTGGTTTACAGTTGCACGGGTATTGTACATGCTGCCGCAATGTTTTAAGTTTGTATGTCCAGAAGATAATGTTTCCTAGTAATCATCCACCAAATTCAAAATACAGAAATAATCAAAACCTCTAAAGATAATCAAGGAGTTTGGAAAGGTTGTGAAATACAAACTCAACAGAAATTTTCTCTTTGAATAACAATTAGGGGATGAATGTATATTAAAGCTGGCAGTTTTTTCTAACCCAGCTAGACCCAAAGAATCCAGGCAGAGACATTAATTTTATTTACCATTTCTTTCTGTGCACAATGACTGAGCAGCATTAATCAATTTTGGCCCTCTATGCTAATTTAACTACCTCCCAGCCCAAATCCATGAGATACTTGCATTTTCAGGCTTTCTCTGTTCTAGCTGTTTCTCATCATCTCTCCTGGAACTCTCTTCACAGATGAATGAATCTTTCCCCCTCCTCTTGCTGGAAACCTAAGTCCAGCCCTATCCTCCCTTATGCTCAGTTATTGGCTGATCAGCTTTATTGACAAATCAGAGAATAAATGGAGAGCAATACTTACACACACTGGAGACAGAAGATTCTTGGAATAAGCATTACAATGCCATGTCAAGATTGCAACCAGATATGGAAACAGAGAAATCGGCATTTGAATAATACAAGGATAATCTTCACACAGGGCACAATGACATTATGTCATCAATTGAGAAATGAGGCAAAATAAATAACAAAAATGTTAAATGTACAAATTTTAACATTGTATGTACCTTGACTTTCTACTGCCAGTTACAATGCATTGCTCAGAGAAGCCAAGGAGGTGTAATTAAAATGAGATTTATTGCTTTGGCGCATAAGAAGTGGGACTATTAAGATGTCAGTTCCTTATACAACAGAGGGAGCTTTCGAATTCTTAGCGGTCTTTAAGTGGACATACTTCCAAGTGGGTGGGGTTAGTTTGACCACATGGCTCTTGTAAGACTGGGAACTAGGCAAAAAGAAGGAATGATAGAAATAAAGAGTAAAGTGCTGTTCCTAACCCTGTAGGAAGGGGCACAAGTCACAGAACACAGGCAGCTGTGTGAAGCAGAAGGCAAGACAGGGCACTCTCCTCTTGAGGCCTCCAGAACGAAGCTGAGTTCTAACTTCTGGGCTCTAGGGTAAATATATTTTGTTCAAGTTGCTAAATTTGTGGTTCTTTGGTAAAGTAGCAAGGACAATTAGCACCTCACATCTAACTTGAAAGAAAAAGAAGATTCTAATTGCTGCAGTATTTGCTGCATTCCTATTTCACGGGTTAGAAGTACTTAAGAATTCCTTACGTTGTTTTTACTGCATGTCGGCCATCACACGGCATTTTCATTTTCATTGGGTAGAGATTCAAGTGCAGTCTACAAACGGACAGAAGAAGGATTCCTATCATGTTTACGTTTATAATGCATCTGGTACTTCCTCCTTCCCGGGTCGGAACACCACTGTCAACTCAGTTTACTCCTATGTCGAATGATTCTTTAAATGTTCACTTCCCTTCATTCCCACCAATTGTTTATTTTCCATAAAATTCTCATGATTACTCTATTTGTAGTTTTTCTTTGTTTTTCAATGATAATATCTTTTAAACTAGTGTCTCCCCTTTCACCAGTCAACTACGCCGAGAATTGCATATTTCCCTATCATAGTGTTGTGTTCTTCAAAGAATAACTTGAGCCCAAAATGGGAGCTGGATTATCACTGATAGAAAAGTGGCCACAGAGAGGGAGAGGAGGAACTAAAGTGGGATTATTTTGTGGCAGGCATTCACTGTGGGCAATGTCAGGTAAAAAAAAAAAAAAAAAAAAAAAAAACAAAAAAACCCCAAACCATTCGAGTTATCCCACCCACATAATAAGAAAGGCTTGGTAACAAAATGCCAGTGTCCACTAGTCAGTAGCTGCAAGACGCTAAAGACGCTAGTGTCCCTGCTGGCTCTGGCAACTGAACAGCAACAAGCTTGGTTGTGCTAGCTATGAGACTCCTGAAGGCAAGGGAATGAAGATGCTTCTAGCCGGACATCAAAGCAGCCATCACTGAGGTTCACCAACAACAGCCACAGTGCCCACCAGGCCGGGGTCTCCAAGAAAACCTGGAAGAGGATAGTGAGGAAAACCAAGAAAAGCCATGAAGTCTTAACTGCTTGATCAGTGTATTAAGAAAGCCCATGCAAACATTTTCAAACTAGTAATTCAAAAAACTTTACAGCAGTTGCAACTAGGTTGGAGAAATCAGCTCCGGGGTTCAGCGACACAGTCACAGTGCGGTGTCTGCAGATCACAATGAACTCTGTATGAAGACAAAAAAGAAGTTTTAGAAAATTCTTACCATGTGGACAGGGCAAACCTTTGAGGAGCTAGCTCTATTCACTCTGATCGGAATGCTGCACTGCACGGGCATGCATTGACACATCATGTCGTGTTTTATAAATAGGTACAATTTTTGTGCATCAGCTTAATTAATTGCACTTAAAATGCACAGAGGCATACTCAGCTGTTTGTGGTACAGTGTCCCTGGCTGGGATCTTCCTCCTGGAGGGCATATGCCCTTCACTGCTAGTCTCCACGGGACACGTGAAAACAATAGTGGCTCCATGTCAATGCCACTGCTGTTCTTATATAATGGGCATTTCACAAGCTGACACTTTAGCTTGGTGTAGGCTGTACTAGAACAGACCTTTCCAGGTTTTGCTCTGACTTGTGCTATTTCCATTGCTTTTAATTTTATTTTTTCTCTTTCTTGTGCCTACAGGGGGAAAAGCATTTCATCAGAGGTAGGGGTAAGGTCAGGATCGAATGTGGCAAGAACATTTGAGCTTTTCTTGTAAAGGTTCAAGAAAGCCTCTCCCTTCCCACCTCTGTTCCTTCAGTACCGAGTTTTTGAAGCATTTCTTAACTTGTCTCTGCAATCTACCAAAGCAAGGTTAAGGGCCAAGATTTGTTCTTATTTCCTGCTCTGCCAGATAATGAACTTGAAACTGCTTATCCACTGGCAGGCACGACACACTGGGTAGAAGTGGCGGGTCACAGATGTGACACAGACTTCTCATTGGCAATATTTATAAATGGTGATGGGTCAATGGCTTGGAAGAAAAGTAATTCGCAGAGGAAAAATGTGAACATAATTTGAGACAAGAAAGCCTTAGTAGAATGACTTTGAGGATGCTACTGTGGAGGTCACCATCGTATTTTCCCTGTCAGTGTGGGCGTCCCTTAGAACAGTAGTCCTCAGCCTGTGGGTTGTGACTCCTTTGGCAAACTCCTATCTCCAAAAATATTTACATTATGATTCATAACAGTAGAAAAACTATAGTCATAAAGTAACAATGAGAGCAATTATATGGATTAAGGTTACCACAACATGAGGAAGTGTATTAAAAGATTACAGCATTAGGAAGGTTGAGAAGCACTGACTTAGAGGGATTCTAATGAAATAATCCAAGACCTCCAGCCCTGAAAAAGCACAAAGTTTCAAGCATCTGTATTTGGGAAGTGGGTAGGTGGAGAGTGGATGTTTAATCCACAAATGGGCCATGGTGAAATTACAGAGTGAGATTCTGAGTTCTGAGTCTTGAAAGCTGTTTCTGCTACATCTGTGTATATGGGTATTGGAGAACAGGGCTGGGAGACCACAGGTATGGAGCAGTAGGAGAACATTACATCCACAGACCTTAAAGCTTTGGGTCCTGCTTGCTGTATATGTTCCTCCATCAGAATTGGTTTCATTTACAACCAACCTCTGTTGACTTCTTACTCCATAGTGACAGGCATTCACACAGATTTTCCTGTTTTGACAGTGTCCTGCTCACTATGCCCAAGCTGGGTACTGTTATCATTCTTGTTTTACAAAGCAAGAGATTTATCTGTGGTCATGCTTGAAATCTTTCTGGAGGCTTTACAATGAGTGCCTGTACTGGGACAAGCAAGGAGGTGGGGGTAGACCCTTTAGACTGAGAGATGTCATGAACTTCCTCCTGTGGGAGGAAGAAGAGAAGAAGGATGCGATACTGTGTGGACCTATTGGGAATGGAACAAGGTATCTTGAATGAATGGATTGAATTTTGAAAGGAGAAGAAAAGAAGGGCTACATGAGAAGATGAGAAGAGCTGAAGAAGCAACTCAGAGAAATCCATAGCAGCAGTAGATTTATGAGAAGAGCAGGCATGGAGAGACAGACACCATGGCTTTAGACACTGCTTTGTCCTTCTCTGAGACTAAGAGGGACTTAGGCATAGCTCAGTGACAGTTCACAATCCAGTACCCTGTGTTGGCTGAGAAGTTCCACGTCACTTTAGAATTTTTCAACATACCTACCTGACCATTAGTTAAGTGGTGACAGGTAGATAATTATGGGTGAGCTTTTATCTACAGTGTTATTCTTGGGCACCAGCCATCACAACCAGCACTGCCAAGAACCAATCCTTTTTGTCTCGTCTTATCAGCAAAACAATGAGGGAGCTGTTATAAACTCTTGTTGCAACTATAGATATTAAGATACAGGGAGGTTCAATAGCTGGCTATCCAGCTTGCAAGTACTAGCGATAGTTGAATGGTCCCTGGAGCTCACATCATGGGAGGCCAAAATGGATCCCTTGGGATCATTGCTGCAGTGACTCATATACCAGAAAATGCATCCTCCACCCAACTTCTCACACTGGTTCCAAATGTTCTGACTTCTATTGAAAAAGAACCAGTGCTAAGCCCTGGAGATTTGAAGATGAAAGAGGTCCAGCTTCTTTTAAGAGTGATCTCATGTCATGGGCCATCCCAACATTCAAAGTAGGAATAAGTGAAGGAGTCCCATGAGCATTAACAGAAAATGAGTGGTCAGAAAGCCTAGAGAAAAACATGAGAATCCTGCCGACAGCTCCTTATAAAAATTATTTTCCTAATGATGAAGTCGAGGAGCAAAAAAAAAAAAAAAAAAAAAAAAAAAAAAAAAAAAAAAAAAAAATGACTTGGTAAGATGGAAGCTTGATGCTGAGAGGCACAATGAAGCATTTGAGATCATTAAAAAACAGTACAAAAAAACTAAACAAAATTAAAGGGGCTTGTCCTAAGTTTTTTATTTTATTTCTTAAATCTCTTAGTTCTCACTTAGAAAAGCACAACTAACAAACCAGTGGGCTCTCAGCTCTCATTTAGTACTTGGAATCAGAACTTCAATGTGAATATGAAAACCCAAAGGGATTTCTTCTGACATCATCCCCATCAATTTGAGGTTTATTTGCCTGAGGCCTATGACAGATATAGCTATATCTACTGGGTTCTGTGGTTTTATGAGGGAGCTTTGGTGAGGAATGCTATTCTAAGCACCATTTAGGCTTTGCTCAGATTGTTTTTATGGAGGGGAAGTTATGAGTCTTTGTAATTGCTAGAGTTTACTCTCAATGCCTCCTCCTTAGATATGAACTTAGGCATTTTTGCCTTCTGAAATTCTTATCATGGCTGCTGTTGCGTGGCGTCGTCCCTCAGCTGCTAGGTTGATGTTATTTATGAGATAATGACAGAGCAATAAATACGATAGTAAATAGTTGTGGGGTGACATTTGCTGAGCCAAAGTTACAGGCAGCTGGAGACTGTTTCAATGCAAAATTGCTTTCACTGTTCATCCCATTATAATGATCTACAGCCTAGATAAAAATAGCTCTGCACCCCACCCCAGATGCATCACCATTTCCTTGTAAGATCAATAGACCTTTCAGTAGAAACCTGTCTATGCATGCTGTGCTACAGGAAGCTTTTGACAGCTTCTACGTTAAACTTGGGGAAAACCTTCACCTCTCCTGAATAGGTGCATTCTGAAGTTTCTGTTCAGGTGCAATTAGCTGCATTTGTTAATTCATTCCCCCTGTGAGACATTTAGGTGGTTTCTGTTATGCTAGAGTGAAACCTCTGTTTAAATAGCTTAAATAGAAAATGGAAGAGAAGCATGAGCAATCACACACACACACACACACACACACACACACACACACACACACACACAGAGAGAGAGAGAGAGAGAGAGAGAGAGGAGAGAGGAGAGAGAGAGAGAGAGAGAGAGAGAGAGAGAGAGAGAGAGAGAGAGAGACAGAGAGAGAGACAGAGAGACAGAGAGAGAGACAGAGAGACAGAGAGAAGGAACTATAGAAGGTACAGAGAAAGTGGAAAGCATTATCAAACTTTCTTTAGTCAGAGAAATATTCCTGAAAGGAACTGCAATCAGCCTCTGATCTGATGGGTAGAAAGAACACGGTCTTTCCCTCAGATGACTCTGCATTTTCACAGCAGTATCCACCAACCACATATGTTGCCATTTCTGTTCTCTGGGTTTCCATGTCTGTAATATTAGGATCCAGGTAAGGCTAGGTCCTTCCAGGAGACCTCCTCTGGTAGCCTCAGTGCAGCCAGGCATGTCAGGCTTCTCTCACAGGCTGATTTGTACATTTTCACACTGGGTGGAAATGTTTTGTCCTCTAGGTATAAATGACTCATAACCTAGTCACTATCTCACCCTTCTCACAGCTCCTGTGGCAGAACGCCTCACTGCCATGTGGAACTCATGATGCTTTGACTGTACAGACGGGCATGTCCATGATTGTGTGGGAATGAAGAGCTTCCGAAGTGGATGGACTTATACAAGCACAGATACCAAAGCAGGAAATTCAAATCATGTGAACGAAATAGCAGCAAACAAGATCCTAAGGGAAAGGGGAACTTCTGGGGTGAGTTGAGAACCAGGGACTCTTTCTGGGACATTAGAAAGAGCCGTGCTCTATTTATTAGACTATTTGCTCAGACTGGTAGGATCTCTACTGCCTGTACCTGCATATGCTTTCTGTTTAAGAGCTTCTCCTAGTTTTCTCGCCATAAGCCGACCTTTCCTCCTAGTCATAGCAACTGGTCAGAAGTGTACAGTACGCTAACCTGGAAACCTTACTTTCTCCTTTATTCAAAGCTGTGTCCACAACCAATGCAAACAGTTAGCAGGCTTTGCTGTGATCAATTCCCAACCTGCCTCAGGCAAAGAAATGTCTTCTCCTGTAAGGATGTATAGTTCCACTGATTTGGGCTTATAGCCCATACAAGTGGCTGTGTACTTAAAGAGATTCAACACAAGGTACAAAGAACAGAGCCGGGAAGAGAGAGGAGCCTGGCTTTCAGCTGTAGACCTCTTTCCTGGTGATCTGGGTAAGATGTTCAAGACTACAAAGTCCTTCTTCTCACTTGGACGTTATCAGGAGCAGGAAAGCTTTCAGGAGACTTGAGGAGCAACTCTCAGGTTCCATAAGAAGTATGGAGTACTTCTTACCTTGTAGGGACACTGTAATGCAAGTGAGTCTTCTCTAACAGGTGCTGTGATGGAACCTGCCATCTCTACAGCTTGTCTGTATCATCTCAAGAACCATGTCCTGAGAGAGACTTACTAGTTAAACCTTCTCAACATCTCCAGGATTTTATTACATTCATTGAGTGTGATGCAGAGAAACAGCAGCAAGTTAGATGTCTCCTTATATTTCTCTATATCAAGTCACCCAGTCAAAAGAACATTGGACCACACACAATCTTTATTTTCTTTTGCCTCAATGCGTGGCCCTGTCTATTAAATGCCTAGCACCTCATGTTCTACCAGACTCCCATCTCCTCTTCCTCATGAAGAGTTGGAATCGACATTCCATCTCGTTTTCCTCTGTACTCTCTCATTTCCTTCTTTCTCTTGAGCTACTCCCAGGTGTTTACAATGCTCCCATGTGAAACTAACAGTTCTTCAAGAAGAGAAAAATGACTAGCATCCTATTCTCCAATAATTACCTCTCTTCTCCATTTCAAAAGCTGAATTTCTTCTTTTTTGGTGTTAGAATATATGAGGTTTATTAAATGAGCATGGGGAAAGATGGAAAGGGGGAGGGGTGCCCCAGAGAGAGGGAGGGTGAGACAGAGACAGAGGAGGAGAGAAAGGGGGTGAGGGATAAGAGAGAAAGAGGGTTATGAGGTAAAAGAACTGAATTTCTTGAAGTAGTTACAAATAGCTAAATATTTTAAACCAGAACAATTATAAAATAGACATACAAAACTGAACTGTGTGTTTAGAAGATATAATGGACAACAACCCCTTCCTGGATTCTTAGAGATCAAGAGGATATCAGGAACCATGTCCTAGATTTCTAATTGTTTGGAAAGACGTCTTACTACCATACACTTTATGCTATCGAATGTAATTTCAGGAAGAAAAGAAGCAAGAGGTAGCTGAGAAATCCACGTTTTAAAAGAAGACATTTTAGACATTTGTCTTGGCTAGAGTTTGCATCTCATTAACATTGAACTGATAAGAGGTCTTATTTTCACATTTATTATAGAAAGAATTATCTCCCTTCAATGGCAATTGAGTCCAACATTATATACACAGCAAATGAAATTCAGATGAAGATTTAGGCCCATCATTGACTCAAAGTGAATAAATGAGATGATAACAATTATGCATCACTTTGAAGCCATAGACTAAAATGTCATTGAATCTGTGTGGCCTTTCCAGACAATCCTGGCAGAATTAATTACTTTTTCTTCAGGTTTTATACATTTTTGAACATCCTTCTATATCACAGATAAACTATGATGAAAGAAGCATCCAGCCATAAAATGAGATGACATGGCACCTTCCTTATGTACAAAATGGTTAAGTTACAGAACCAACTACCTATAGGTGAGGGGATGTGTAAGGACTAGGAAGTCAGCTGAATGGTTAAGAGTACTTGATGCTCTTGAAGAGGACCTGGGTTCAATTCCTAGCCACCCACCTAGCATCTCACAACCATCTTTAAGTGCAGTTTCAGGGAACCTGATACCCTCTTCTGATTTCCACAGGTACCAGGCACACAAATGGTGCACATATATGAGTCAAAACACTCATGCACATAAATTCAATCTCAATTAACTTAGAAAGAAAAATGTAAAAGAGCAATATAAGGGGATTATCAAAATCCTTGGCATTAAGCAATTCCTTCTTAAGTTTTCAACGTGAGAAGTCTTTCCTTTTATCCACATAAGAGAGTAAGCTGCCCCTTTCCTACTCACAGACGTGACATTTCAAGATTGCTGCAGATGGAATGGCAGGGCTCTGTTTTGAACTTTTTCAAAGAAAATAGGAAAAAAGATTAGAAATAAGCCCTGTTCTCTTTTGAAGAGTTGATCTTATACAGATGACCGCATTTAAAAACCTAATTTCATGGATAACTACCTAAATAGAAAGATGACATATATTTAAAAAACAAGAAGAAACCACATCCATAGCAACTCTTTCTTTGACCCTTTATTTCATGTGGTCATTAAACCCATGTTCTCTGTGTATTGGTGCAAGATGTTCAGTGTTACATCATCACCAATGGTGTGAAAATATGGTGGTATGCTCAGAATTGACTGCAGATGGAGCATGAAAGTGGCTATTGCAGATATTGATATAGTTAGGTAGGACTGTTTGCCTCTAAACTAAATAGTCCTCTGATTATTGTGAGGTTTGTGCCTTCCCTTTATAGCCCATCTTCTTAAATATTATAGCAGCTGTCAGTTTGTTACAGTCTATTTGCCCTAACCAAAACTAAATGTGCTATTACCTTCTTAAGGCAATGGTAAATAGGATCTAAATAGGCCCAAGAAAAATTAATTTATCACTACAAAAAAAAAAAAAAAAAAAAAAAAAAAAAGCAGAGTACAAGCCTTTTTTGATGATATTTTTGGCTTCATTTACCATTTCCTCTTTGAATAATTGAGGTTGACTAAGAAAACAGTTTTGATAAGGTGTCCCTCTGTGTTTATAATCTATCTACCACGTATGCTCTTTAGAATGATATAATGTGCCTAAGGCAAAAAAAGAGATGCCGTTATAGAATCACTCTAGCATGTGCATAGAAGAATGAGAATTCAGGCATGCAGTGCATCCAATTTTATGGTACACACGTGGCTCAAACACATCCTTTTGCACTCAATCTTCTACAGTCAGCATCTCCCCACCTGGGACTTCACAGACCAGCCATAAACACATTCCAAGTTTCATTTCCATAAAGCAATGGAAGATGGGTCCCCTGAGCAAAGACCACATTCCACCCTTCATTTGAGGAGTTTAAACTGACATATTTGATAATAAATGTTAAGGGTGAACAATTAACATACAAAGTGGCAGCTGGAAAGGGCACAGCAGACATGCTTTTTTCTGGAGTCCCTTCTGTGTCCTGGAGACATTAAATGGCTAATAAATTCCGTTCTCTATTTATGTGTTACCTGTGAGACCATCTACTTGAGTATTTCCTTGGTAAGGAGTTCATTTGATCTCATGAACTCAACCTCCAAAGACGGGAAGGCCACCCATTGTCTCTAGATTGCTCAAGACAGGCACTTAGAGTAAATGTCAAAATAATAAATTATGTAAATTCCCCAAAGAGGAAAGGAAGGCTAGGCATGACCATCCTATGCCAGGCACAGATGAGGGTGCACTTATTCTTTTGGCTGATATGATCCACTTTAAATGTTTATCTCACTTTAAATGTTCCTAGCCTCCAATTAAGTGTGGAACAACCATTACCATCTCCATCCTCATCATACATAATAACTGTGTACAACATATACAACATACATTTTGTTGGTTGCCTGGGATTCAACTGACAAATTTTATGGAGATTTTTTTCCAAACTAGAAGATTCATTTTTAGAAGTTGCTGAGAAGACTCTGAAGGCTAGGGAAACTCTCAAGACTCAGAAAGCTTAGAACATTATCAGATCCTTGGGAAAAGAGAGAGAGCTCAGTGGCAAAACATGCTTGCTATTCTTGAAAAGGACCATATTTGTGTTTTTAGAACCTACGTTGGGTGGCTTGAAGCCACCTGCAATTACTCTGGCCTTCCAGGGAACCTGCATTCATGTGGCATGCATAGACATAGGTACAGATAAACATGTAAGTAAAAATATCTTCTTAAAATCTCAAGTTATAAGATCCTTAAGGCTCCTCCACATGTTACACAGGAAACTCTAGGGATGCAGGTTTTCATGTCATCCATGCTGGGGTGGACATTTAGGTGATACAGCTGTCTTTGAGTCAAAGTCATGCACGATCCTATAGGTAAACTCACTGGTTGCATCACGCTACACTTGGGTAGAATCATTTCCTTGATCTGCCACTCATGCTTATCTGGAGTGAAAAGAATATTTTCCATCTCTCCCCAGGAAGAGTCCCACAACACAAATATTAAATACAAATATAAGTATCCTGAAACATATCTGTATATTCAAAATATATGTGGATACGATACAAACCAATAAGCATGAGACTGCTGTAGGAAGATGACACGCAGGTAATCATGGGGACTGGTACTTATGCATACTGGATCAGCAGAGCAAGTAACAAGGTCTTCAAAGACGAGATAACACAGCCCAAGAAGCCATTTGCCAGGCAGGCAAGCTACATAAAAACAATCATCAAGGAGGTTAAGGAAACACAAATGGGAACTTGGCCAATTATAAGGAGCCCAAGACTGGCACTTGAATCTGATGTGAAGAGACAAGATGAGGCCAGGCAGATGTGAGGAGGGACCATGCTGTAGAGTTAAATACAAAGGAACTGGAGCGATGAATCAGAGGATCCATTTGTCAATTTCAAGGGAACTACGTCACGGAGTCTATAAAAATAATAGAACCTTATGTTTTCAAAAATACACTCTACCCCCCTTGATTGGCTTCCTCATGAACAAAGTCATCATTAGAAGGAGTCACATGATAGAAACAAAGGGATTCTTAAACTGGGGAGGGATTCAATGTTTTTTGTGTTAGCAACAATAGTTTGAGAATGGTGGGATGGAGGCAACCGCATCTCCAGTTAGTATTCCTGATGCATGCCTGCAGAGCCAGAATAGGTTTGACAAGGACATGGTATGGCATTCACTTGGATTCATAATTGTTCTGGATGTTGTCATTTTGCTGAGTCAAACTTGATGATTGGAATCTGGCATATAGGTGCCTTTCTAAAATAGTATAATTTGTGTCTATTCCAGGGGTCCATAAGCCACACATTCGGTGAAATCTGGCTTTCTGCTTTGTAAATAAAGTTTTAATGGGACATGCCAGTGCCTAATCAATGGTACATTGCCCATGGCTACAATTATGTTATATAAGAGGAGTTTAATAGCTGAAATAAAGACTGTGTGGTACAAAAAGCTGACACTGTTTTCCATCTCATCTCTTACAAAAAAAAAATGTTACCTTAACCTTGGTATATTATAGTGCAAAGTAAACCAGCTACTTTTACATACCCTGGACAGCACTACATTTCCCTGAAGTTATCCAGGCCGTGCTGGCTTCTATGTTCTCATCAACTTCCAGTTCACTGGAACTTTAGTAAGTTGATATTCCATAGAGCATCTTGCTGGTTCATGTACACATTTGGTCTTTTGTTGACAGGACCAGATGATCAGAAAGTGTTTTGGGAAGATAAACACCACATCATCTCTATTGCATGTAGGATCTTAAAATGTCAAATTCATAGAAGCAGAAAGCAAAACAAGGGTTACCAGAGCCTCAGGAGGACTGAGGAAATGTTTGTCATGGGAGATAAAAACCTTGACACAAACTAGAGGAAAAGTTCAAAAGATCATTTTACCATATAGTGACTGTGGTCAATAATAATGACTGTACATCATTGCGAATGGATTTTAAGGTTCTTATCACAAAGTTGTTAAGCATCTGAGTAATGGATATGTCAATAGCTCGATTTAGAAAATCCATAATGTTTATATGTATCAGAGTATCATTTGTACACCACTAGCATGTATCTTTCGCTTGCTAATTAATAGAATGGGTGATAAAACTTAAAAAGCACAAAGCAATTTGAGCATCTCGATATATAAGATGTACTGCTGAAGGTAGAAAAGTCTCTCTACTGAGGCCAATGATTGCTTTAATGACTTTCTCAGTGGCTTTCAGGCTGTCTGACATAAGTGCATCCCATCAAAGATTATTCCACCAGGACAGGCTGCAGCTTAAGATGCCACTGTATGGCCCACCAGAGCCAATAGTGTGCAACATGTCAGTGACCACTAGAACTATATGAAACTTCTTGAAACCTCTAAATAAGAGAATTAATAGTGCCCCCTAAAGCTCTGAAACAAAAGAAAGCCCTTTCTGTTGACAAATATCTTCGAGCTTGTTATCAGACCCTGGTTAAAAATATGAGCCACCAAACAGCAAACTTGCAAGAACTGTTAATTGTTTGTGTCTTGCTTTACTCTTCTGCCGGGAGAGCAGATACAAATTAAAGGTCACATGCCTTAGTTGGTGAAGGGGAGTTGAAAGTGCTTTGGAACAAGGAAGGCTTTTTGAAGCAGCAGGGTCTCACAAGGCTTTGCACTGCAGTAGCTCACACATCTACCCTACGAGGATGCCGATGCTCTCCAAACTACCAGAGAAGCATGAGATTACAGCTCAATCTATAAAGGGGCAGGGAGTAATGTGTGCTACTTGTGCAATTCAGGAAAATCTAAAAAAACAAAAACAAAAACAAAACAAAAAACAAGAAAATCTAAAAGGGATTTAAATAAGAAATACAAAGAGATGAAAACAAGCTTGCCAGTCAAATAGACTAACCTCCAGTACACAGTGAACCACTGGCCAACTGTGTGGTCTAGAGAAACCCAGATCCTTTTCACATTGATGTTCTCACAGGATTACAATTATAAGGACTTTATGAGACTGAAGTGGCAACCTGTAGAAAAGCATACCTGAGACTCTCAGTTAATAATAAATGAGACCTCTAGTCTAGCTCTGTTCCTATCCACCTTCCCTCACTAAAATAATAGCCAACTAAGCAACCATGCCAACAAGAGGTATGGACTGGCCACTGTATTTCAATGCTCTGTCTGTAATTATACAATAGAAGGTTAGTTATACCTACCACACTGTCCAATGTAAACAATGAGTGGAAACAAAGATGAGTGGCACAGATGATGAGGTTTGTATAACATGGTGTAATCTAACATGATCTTTAAGGTCATTTTTGAGGAGACAGATACATGTAAACAGGATGTGGTAAGTTTTCTAATTTTATAACCATAATGAAGATGTAATGAAATTATGTGTTTTACCACTTTATTATAAAACCTAGTTCATAACACTTTTCTGACTTTTAAAGTAATGGGAAAGGTCAAATATGACAACCTTAAATAAATGGATGATATGAGACTCTATAGCAGGATTTGAGACTTAGTTAAGTGCTATCTAAAATCTGTAGCTATGATAAGCAGCATGATGAAAAACAACTTGGGACAAAAAGGGTGTGGTTTAGCTCACAATTATAGTTCACCATAGAGAGTAGTTGAAACAGGATCTCAAGGCAGGAACCTGGAGGCAGGAACTGAAGAAGCAGAAGCCACAGGGGAAGAGTGCTTACTGGGTTGCTCAGGCTACTTTCTCATACCTCCCTGGACTACTCGCCCCGGGGTTGTATAGTTCATAGTAGGCTCCCCCATCAATCAAACAAGAAAATACACCATGGACTTCCATATAGATTAATGTGATAGAGGCATTTTCTCAAAGAAGTTTCCTCTTACCAGATGATCGTAGCTTATGTCAAGTTGACAAAATCTAGCCAGCACAAGTATATATTTGAAATAAAAATTGAAAGAAGACATTGACACATACGGAAGAAAGCATGAGGCTTCCTTTCCTTATTTTATACAAATAAGGAAAGAGGTTAGTAAATATACTTGAGTTATTACTGGGGCCAGTGGTGTGAAAGAAGAGGTGGAGAAAGAAAATGCAAGTCATCTCTCTTATGAGAAGCTCACTCTTCAATAACCCACTCCTATGATGACTCTAATGTACTCAGACAGACTCTGCCATAGTGACCTCATCCTTTCACAGAGGTCCTGCTTCTCACTGTTAATTGTGAATTTGGGAACACGTTTCTGATACATGAGGTTTGGATGACACTTTGAAATTACAGCACCATCCATATGACAATAAAGTGTAAGGAGGACCTGAAATAATGACTGTAAATCATTTGGGCCCAGAAACTGATCAGGAATTAATATCCAACATGAGGCAGCATCTGTGTTGGTTTGGAGCATGCATAGATGTTGAAGTCAGAATGCCCTGCTTCTTAATGTCAGTTTTTCTGCTTATTTCTCTTTCTTTCTGCTGTGCCGTCACTTAAAAAAATTCCAAGATGACAGTGCCTTACTCATAAGATTATTGTAATCTAATTAATAAAGCAGTCAATATTTGGATTTTTTATTGTTATTATTATTAAGTAGTAACTTCTAACACAGAATATTTTTATGAAAACATACTGCAGAGACCATCCTGTTCATCTCGTGCAAAAAGCAAATGAAATAGTCAACAGCTTATCATTAGTTTAACAGTAAGGAAACCAAGACAGAGTAGTTAAGAAACTTGCCAAAAGCCTCACAAAGAAAATTATTGGAGTTGAAATCAGAAAACAAAACAGCAGCTTAAACTTAAAGTGAACAAAGAAAATAATTAGACCAGATGGTTTTGTCTTACAATTAAGCTCAGTTGTTCAGGGGTTAAGATACCTTTAGGTCTAGATAGATGCTTTAAGTTGATAGTGATGAGATATGACAGATATTGATTTATATTCAGAATTTTAGATACATCAAGATAGGAAAGATGTTTTCTTCAATATTGTGAAATACAAATACCCAAAACACTATGAATGAAACATATGTATAATTCCTGATTGTTTCATGGTTCTTCTTGCTGTGTGTAGTTTATTTTATATATATATATGTGTGTGTGTGTGTGTGTGTGTGTGTGTGTAATGATTTAAACATATACGTAAAAAATTAAAGTCTTGAACGAAAAAAAAAAAAAAAAGAAAAGAATTAAACAATATAAATAAGATCAGACCAGAAGCCAAGCAACCTAAAATTGAACCGTAGGAAAACCAAACCAAACCAAACCAAACCAAACCAAACCAAACAAACGAAAAGCCTCAAATTAAGTACACTACCACTGAAAATTTTTCAAGAAAAATGGTAAAGGAAACACAAGATATTGCTATCAGGAGTTTAAAACTGATGTCACTACAAATTCTATACATTGATAGTCAACAGTATTGTAGTTATACAGTTATTTCCTCTGAATTGTGACATCCTGTCTTTTAAAAGATGTTAGGACTGAAAAATGAAATATACTAAGCTCGGGAAGTAAAAAAAAAACAGCTTACAAACCCTAGGAAACTCCTGAAACTTAGAAGTTTGAGTTCGTACAAAATAACGGTTTCTGGGGCAGAGACTCTGTGGCCAGATGCGATGGCTGCATGTCAGGCAGCTCTTCCTAGTGGTCCCTGAGGCTCGACCAGGGGTGGGGTGGGGTTCGGTGCACCCTCTTACTTATATTCTAGATAGGGACTCCCCAGACTCAAGGGCTCGCTCGGCTAGACTTGAATGGAATTGTTTCTCTTATCTGTAGATGGAGTGGTCTGGGGTGAACAAATGTTTTTTCACCAGCAAAAGTCACACAATTTTGAACAATGCTGTTGTGTCAATAAATTTATTTGACATCTCACGTAACAATATTTGACATCTCACGTGACAAAAAAAAAAAAAAGATAATGTAAAACCACAATTTATTCATCAGAATAATAGCTGTAAAATAAGAACAAATGTCATTTAGAGAGAAAATTGGATTAAACTGTTTCCCTTTATAAAGAACATACCAAGTCTATTTTTCCTCCTTACTCAGCTATAGCTATTGAAAACCAAATCCAAGTTCATTTTTGCCCTTTCATAGCACGCTTTATGTACGAAATAAGTGCGGCTCTGTTATCTCAGCCGGAACATGACATTAAAAGAACACTGCAGATTAATATCTCCCACGAACAGCAGCATGGAATTTCTAAACAGAGGATTAGCTGATAAAATCAAAAGTGTATAAAAGAATGTTTTATTGTCACCACATAGGGATATTTGTGCAAGTAAAAGGGTGATGCAGCCTATGGAAGTCAATACGGGTAATCCACAAAACTTACAAGCAAAGGAGACTTCATTAATTATGGAAAATATCCAGTAAGGTGATTCTTTTATGACACTGTCCGTGGACTAGTTCCAGCAGTACATTTCCTTCATTCAAAGGCTTTTTTTGTTTGTTTGTTTGTTTGTTGAGAATTTTCTGCTGATAGTTTCAATACTTAAGTGCAGAACATCAATAGGCCAGCAACAAAGCAAGGTTTTCTGCTCTTACCATGTATAGTTAACGTTTGTCTAGTTACACTTCTTTCTCTTACAATAAGGTATAAAATTAAAAGAGTCATAATTGGGCTGAGACTCTGGTGACAAGGCAGTGTGGGCTGCTGCTGAAGGGTTGACAAGAAGCTCAGCAGGGTGAAAGACGTCAGAAGTCAATCTACACTCTTACAATAGGGCTGACAGGCAGTGAGGGAGATGCAAGCCTTTTCAATCAGTGGCTAAAAGAAATTTAAATTCTTACCTCACACCACAGAAAAGAAATTGAAATGGAGCATCAAGCTAAACATTGGTGCTAAAAGTAGATTTTTCTAGAAGAAGACACAGGTAAAAACATTTTTTGTAGCATTAGAGTAGACCTCTATTTTTAGCAAAGCTGAGAAAATACTCAGCATTAAAAATGACAGAGTAAACTTTATGAACTAAAATAAATCTCAGGGGAAAAAGTCTTGTTAAGAAAATAAAGAGAGAAGACACCCTCTGGGAGAAGGAATTTGCAACACATACATCTGGGGAAAAATACTTTTATGTGGGATACATAAAGAAAATTTACAACTTAATAATAAGACAGCAACCCAGAAAAAAATAAAATTGCAAGAGAACAGGTTTGCAGTGCGAATCATTTGCCTCTTTTATATAGTAACTGGCTTCCTTGTCATCACTTTGCCTCTAATATGTGAGCCTCTATCTGTAAGACAGAACAGCCAGCATGTATTTAGTGCCCTATTCTTTCCTTGTACGACTCTTTGAGGCAAGTGGGTTCTTTTCACTGTGTTGCTATCTAGATCTTCTGAGTTTCTTCAGTTTTAAATGGATCACTATGCTATGGCCCAGGTAATTTACAGGAGACTCAGTTGGTGGTCCATTCTAAAATTCTTTCTTCAGTTGCCACTAATGTGCTGTTAAATCTACTCACTCCTTAAGGTGTCTCTCATATCACAATTTTTTTTTTCATGACAGCATTTCACTGTGTATTCTTGGCTGTCCTGGACTTACTTTGTAGACCAGGCTGGCCTCGAACTCACAGAGATCCACCTGTCTCTGCCTCCAAAGTGCTGGGATTAAAGGAGTGTGCCACCACTGCCCGGCTCTCTGTCTTATTCTTTAAGGATTTCATAGACATATACAATGGAAGATAAACTCCCCGTTTCACCCCATCTCTCCCCAGGCTTCCCCGACTGTCTATCTTTTTCCCCATTTCTTTCCCTTGCCTTCCCCTCTCCCTTCCTTGCTTCCTTCCTTCCTTTCTTTCTTTTTGTTTTGGTAATCTTCTAGGTCTGGTTAGTGATGGTTGTATGTGTGTGAGTATATGGCTGTTCATTGGTATGTGGGCAACCTAAAAGTAACCACAACACCCCAAGTAATGACTCTCCCTCCCTAGCAGCCACTAGCTGCCAGTACTGGCTAGATCAGGTGTAAATTCCTTCCCTAGCCATACTGGAATTCTGTTTGTCTTGATCTCAGGCTGGTCATTGGCAGGTGTGTGAGTCCATGAGTACAGTAGCCCTGTCATAGTCAAAATACAGTATCTCATAGCATTTGTCCCCACTCAATGGCTCTTACACGCTTTTTTCCTTCTTAACTGTAGTGTTGCCTGAACCTTGGCAGAGGGATGTGGTAGTGACAGAGTTGTCCTCCTGGGCTTGGCATGCACAGTCACTTATTCTCACCACTATGACGAGTTATGAGTCTCTGCATTAAGCTTCTCCCACTGTAAAATGAAGCAAAGTGGAGAACAGCTCAGGTCTATGGGGGTAAACACAAATATTTAGAATGTAATCTGACCAAATGACCACTCAGCTAAATCACAAGGGTAGGCTGTTGTAGAACCCTGACTTTTCAATTGCCTTGTTTTCCATATTGTCATCTTAATTTTTTTTTCTTTTTATGAGTTTAGCCATATGCTTAATGTGGCTGATTTCTAGTAGCTTTGTCCACAGACTCCTGTAGAGTGATGATTTTCAACTGTGTGGGTATTGTTTATTTTTATTTTTTTCCATATGGACTTGATGTGGTAGAAAAACCTTAGGCTGAGCTTCATTTTCTCCCCCAAATCTCTCCTGTTGTGTGGTACAATTATTTTCCACAAGAGATTACTGAATTCCAGGGGGAGTCTCCAGCCCAAGGCCAACTATTTCACCTGTGTACAATTTCTAGAGGCATGTGTGTCATGTCACTGAAGCCCAGGTCCACAGAAGGCTGGGCCTGAGTCTTCTGTTTTCCTGCTAGGTCCCTGGAAGGACCTTTTCTCCTCCATACTTGTTTTTGCTCCATCCTGTAGAAACTTTGAGTTATAAGCACCTTACTCTTTGTATCATCCTTGGCTGGAAAAAAATGTAGTCAAGGCAGAATCTGAATGAAACTCATTTAACAGTTAATAAAGAAGCTGTGAAAATGGAGAGTTTGTTGACTCAGATACTTTGGGAAGATTAACTGTGAGCTTGCCAATATAGCTTCTCAGATGAAAAGGAAACCATTCTCAAATATGAGCAGGCTTGTCAGCATTAAAATGAAACTAAATCTGAATTCTGTATTTTGTCATGATGGGCCCTAGTTTCTAACTGACTTGCTCAAGTAGGCTGAAATGTTTGCAACTGCTCTACAGGGTTACCAGGCCTCCCGTCTTGGAGTTTGACAATCCTCCATGGGATTGCCACATAAAAAAATATGCTTAGGATGTTTGTTCCATAACACTGCATTTATTATGTCCTGTTACAAGGTATGATCTTGCCCACCCACTATGGCGATAATTGACTCATAATTTTCTGACTATGATATCTCTGATCTAGACCTAATTAGCTTGATATTTGTGAAACGACATAAAGGAAATCTTAAAATGAGACAGGCAGTCAAAACCACAGCTCAGATGATAAAATCTTTACAACTGGAAACAGGTTACAGGTTTGTTTGAAAGAGGAGTATCAGATCTCAGGTCAGCTTTATCATCCCTGTGCAGGGAATTCAGAGACGTAGCGGAGGTCAAGCCTCTGATTGCCATGTGGATTGGACCCAGAGCTTCTTTCCCTGCTCTCACTAATCTTATGGCCAAAGGCCAAGGTCACTGTGGTGACTATATAGCCAGCCACCTCTTATTGGCTGGAATTGTGTCAACAAGAGTCCCCTCCCATAATAAACATTGTTCTCGAGAAACATTTTACACAAGATTTCAGAGGTGACTGTGAGGGGTCACCCATGTGTATGTGCAGCAGGTCCAAGTGTGGTCACCTTGTCATGTTCTGCCAGCTCGGCATTGGCATGAGGTGATTGCTGGCACTCCTCAAGGAGCTTCCTACCAAACACACCAAGTTCTTCACAGGGAACAGCAGCATTGCAATTGGAATTTTGGTTGAAGGTAGCAGAAGTCCGACATAGGTTTCAGCTTGTTGTTAGTGGTCCCAGCTCATGTCCAACTCTCCTTGTTTCCTGTCCACATTTCTTTCTCAATTCACTACCTGCTCAGTTCCTCGCAGATCTGGACCCAGAGGCACTGACTTGGCCCAGCACTTTCACCAGCTTCCATGACACCTTCCTGAGCAGTGCATCTCCCTGCTATGCTGCCTTGTGCATTCAACCCTGGTACAAGGAGCTCAAAAACTATGATAGTCAGAAGTCACTAGTCCTCTTTTCTTCTCCATTAGTAAAATGGAGATTTGTAAAAAAAAAATCCTTTATAATGTTCATTAATTTTAATGATATAGATTTGACTTTCTCATGACTTCAAGGGAGGGCTCTATCTATATATCTCTCATTATAGAGAGAAGAGTCAAGGAGGAGGGAAAGGATATGCTCTCTTATGATGATTTCAAATAATGGAGATGTGACAGGTTCTGCTTCCTTAAGCAAACCCTGAATGATGTCTTCACTAGTAACCATAACAACTTCTGTGGCATTAATGGTAGCCACATCAATGTTTCAGCTTAAGTTTTCATTTTTGAAAATGTTCATTATAAACATTTCGTTTTCTTTTCTGGAAGCTTGTATAAAATGCACTGAAATGTATTCTTTGGTTGAGAAGTTGTATTTCTTGGTAGAGAGAACATCTTTAGATCTGACATAATATTATTAGAAATTGAGGTCCTTTCATTCATCAGTCTGTAATCACTTTCCAGCATGTCCATCCTCCAGGGAAACCTCCATGGTCAAGCTCTACACAGCATGTGAGAAATCTCCCACCCTCCGACCCTTCATGTATCCTGAAAATGCTACTTGGTGGACACTCATTATCTTCCCAAGATTTGAGTCTCATGGAGATAAGTGACAGGCTCTACTTCTTGGAGCAGAAGGAAGGCACAAAGAGGAGAGTGTGTTTATCCTGAGCCACCCAGGACAAAGAGTTCCCATCATGAAATGCTTTAATTTCCCTTTGAAGACAATACAGCTGAAATTCTCATAGAGAAAACACATCCTTCCTCTCAATAACCTTTATTGCCAACTCCTCTGCGCTGAGCCAGCATTAATTATATAGGGTCATTAGCTTATCAGAGAATGGCTCAACGTGTGCCGTCTCCACAGGGTAGAACCATCATCAAATGCATTAATCAGATTGCTTATCCTGATGGAAGTTCTTAGCTCCAGGGCGGTGCTCAGAGGGCAGAAGAGCTATAGAGACAGAATGCCCAGGGAGGCTCAGTCTGTCTAGAGGAGCTAGAGAGTACGGCAATGTGTGTATTCTCTAGGAGTCACACTGTAGTTTGACCTACCTTGAAAACTGCTTCCCCAGGTTCCAATTTATGAGTAGCAATATTTTCCTGTTTTCATCAAATGATTGGAATGTCAGCTTTGAAGATCTTGCCTGGTCTTTTCTTTACTGGAATGCTCTCATCACCTCTGACAGAAGCAGATACAATTATTTCCCTTTCTCTCTTACAGCACTTGTTGTATCGCCTTTATTGGAATTATGTGAGAGTATTTCTCTGTCTCCCTGATCTCTCTCTCTCTCACAGACACACACACACACACACACACACACACACACACACAAAGTGGGCAAGAGAGAAATAGGGAGAGGGAAACAGAGACAGAAAGATACACACAGAATGAGAGTGATTAAAAATAGGTAAAAAAAAAATCTTTACTTTTATGATAAAATTCACACAATTATTAACAGATAAGATTATAGAGGGAAAAATTATGCCAGTTTTAGTTTTATAAATTTATAAGGGGAAATACTGAACAGTTTTTGAAGATAACAGTTTTAGGATTAATAGACATCTGTGATGTTGATATCAACGCTGTCTACCCTATATCTGTATGACTGATGCCCTCATTCACCATGAGGTAGAACTTTTGACACGTAAGCCAGGCATTTCTGCTTATGTAGATTTTTCAACTAAGTAAACAAAATGATGAAATGTCAACTTGGTGAATTAGCAAGTGGCAGTGCTAGACCTAAACTGTAGAAGCATGCTCCAATCACCCATCTGTTAATTATGGTCTAGCTATCTAAAGTTAGATTGCGTAGGGAATGAACATGAACTCTAGACAAGGTCAGATTACACAAAGGACAATGAGCAGCCTGCAGAAGGAAAGGCTTACTTTGGGCTTATGGCTGCAGTGGAGTCAGGTCCACGATGAAGAGAGTGGAGGTGACAGGCAGTGGAGAGCTGGAGCAGCAGCTTACCCACGAAACGGGAAGCTGAGAGTGACAACTTGAAATAGCTCCAGTCTTTTGCCCCCAGTGGCATACTTCCTCTACCAAAAATCACACCTCCTAATCCTAGCCAAACAGAAACTGGGACCAAGTATTGAAATACAAGTGATTTATGGGGGAATATAACATTCAAACCACCACAGATATGATATGTGATACTCCAAGTAGCTAATGATATTTCTGAGTAGCTAATAAATGCCCATACCACAATATTCATATTGACATGCAGATATTTCAGCTTTCATAAAGACCGGAGTCTTCTCCCTCATAACTCTCTTTAAGTAAGTTCATTTTTGGCACAGAAAAGGCCAATTGCTTCCAAATGTTGTGCTCAGAGAGACTAATTGAAGCAACTGTAGATGTTTTATTTTGCAATAATCTATTGGTATCACTGTTTAATGATGGGCCCATACCATTAGCTATAATAAAATAAAGAGTTGCAAACCATCCTAGGCCTAATCCCAATAAAACATCAAGACTCACAGAGCCAATTGCCCTTAATATGCATCTTTCTTTTTCTTTAGCTAGTTAGTTAGTTTGGTTATTTATTTATTTATTTATTTTTACATATACATTTGTATTATTACACACATATATACAACAAGCTACCTACAGCAAGAAGAACCATGAAACAATCAGGAATTATATGAATGTTACATTCTTAGTGTTTTGTCTATTTGTATTTGTCAGCCTTGAAAAAAAAAAAAAAAAAAAAAAAAAAAAAACCTTTCCTATCTTAGTGCATCTAAAATTCCGAACATAAATCAGTATCTATCATATCTCGTCATTATCAATTTAAACCATCTATCTAGACCTAAAAGCATCCTAGTCCCTAAACAACTAAGCTTAACTGTAAAACTAAACTCTCTGTCTTCAACCCCATCAAAGGCTTGAGAAAGAATAAAACTAATTACCTGAGTATATAGGGAGTGCAGGTTAGCAGCTTCCCAAATAAGAAGATGACAGAGACAGTTTGTTACCTGAGCAGTCACCCAAAACTCTCTATAACATTGGAGCATCATCTTCAACATTTTGGCCCAATATATCTGACAGACATATTTGTGTAGCAGGAACTATTGAGGATTTGCTTACTTATCCTGTCTTGGCAGAGTTTGGCCATTGGCTCTGCCTGCATCCAACATTGCCCTTTTTAAGGCAGAATTCTGTATGTGGTAGAAACAAAGACATTTTTCCCTGTGGCTTGTTTGTTGCATTTATTTGCTTTACATCCTGGCCATAGCCCAATCCCTACTCACTTCCCAGTTTTACCCTCCCTTCTTCTTCCCCTCCCCTTCCCCTATTCCTCAGAAAAGAGAAGGCCCTTCCTATTCACCCCAGCACATCAGAACTGAGCACGTACTCTTCCCCTGTGGCCTGGTAAGGCAGTCCTGCCAGGGGGAAGTAATTGAAAAATTGTCAAGAGCCCCTGTTCCCCTTATTAGAGCACCTACATGAAGCCTGAGCTGCCCATCAGCTACATCTTTGTTGGGGCCCTAAGTCCATGCATGGTCCTTGGTTGGTGTTTAGTCTCAGCAGGCTCCTCTGGTCCCTGGTTAGTTGGCTCTGTTGATTTTCTTGTGAAGCTCCTGTCACCTCCAGGTTACTCCCTCCCCCACTTTTCCACAAGGCTCTTTATTCCTTGCCCAATGTTTGGCTATGAGTCTCAGCATCTGTTTCAAGGTGCTGCTGGTTAGAGCATTTCAGAGAACAACTCTGCTTGACTCCTGTCTGCAGGCATAGCAGTATATTGTTAGTAGTGTGAGTGGTTGGTCTTTGGTTGAGGCAGGCATTGGCTGGACCTTCCCACAAGCTCTGCTATATCTGCTCTGTCTTTATTCCTGAACATCTTGTAGGCAGGGTGCATGTTGAGTTGAAGTTTTTGTAGGTGGGTTCCCTCCCTCTATTAGGAGGGTGTCTTCTTCAGTCTCTGTGGCTCTGTTATTGAGAGTCTCTGCTCTAGTCCTTCTCACATCCCCCAGGTACCTACCCTGACTTAAGTCTCCAGTTTGTCCCACCCACAGTTTATCTTTTCTCTATAGGCCTTTTGTCCTCCTGTCCCTGCTCTCCTCAGACAGATCTGATCTCTACCCTTCTCTCTCTCTGTCTTTCCACTCTTACCTTGTTTCCTCTCTTCAACAACTACCTTTCTCTATTCTATTTCTGCTTATGAATGAGATCTAAGCATCTTCCCTTAGATTCTTCTTGTTACTTACCTTCTTTGGGTCTGTGCATGGTAGTATATAGTATATGGCTCCAAAGTACAGAGCAACAGTAATAAAACCTGTATGGCACTGGCATAAAAATAGACTGGTTGTCAATAGAATCAAATCAAAGACCCAGAAGTAAATCAGCACACCTATGGACACTCACATTTGATTTTTGACAATGGAGCTAAAACTCTACAATGGAAAAAAGATAGCATCTTCTTCAACAAAAGAGTCTGTGGTACACAGTAAATACTCAGTAAATATTTGACAACTGTACAAATAACATGAGGTGGATATACAAGGGTTGTGATGGTTTGAGTAAGAACGGGCCCTGTAGGCTCATATAATTGAATACTGAGTCACCACAGAGTAGGACTTTTTGGTAGAATTAGAAGGATTAGGAGGCATGGCCTCATTGGAAGACGTATGTCACTAGGACTCTAACTGGATTTCTACAAGTAGAAAATTGCAAATATATCCATATTTATCATCCTGCACAAAACTCAAGTCCAAGTGGATCAAAGACTTCTACATAACACCAGACACCAGACACACTAAGTCTATTGGAAGAGAAAGTGGTGAATGACCTTGCGTTCATTAGCACAGGAGATAACAGATTGAATGGAACACTAACATCCCAGGCTCTAATATCAACAATTAATAAATGGGACTTCTTGAAACTGAAAAGCGTCTCTAAGACCAGGGAACTGGAGCTACACAGTTATGCCTCACTATGTGGGTTCTGAGAATTGAACCCATGTCTTCTGTAAGATGAACAAGTGCTCTTAACCCCTGAGCCATCCCTATAGCCCCAGGTCTATGTTTTTATAGCATGCAAATTTCTAGTTTGAAAATCATAAACAAATTCTGTTCCTCTGGGGCAACTGGGATTCAACTTTACTCTATACCTTCCTCTGTGGGAGGCAGATGGTTAATGCGATCACATTACCCTTGGACCACAAGCTTCAGATCAAGATTCCTCCTTAATCAAGGCAATGGAATACACCAGCTTTCATGAATCTTAGAAGCTCTGCCCCACTCAATTTTCTTTAGAATGTATTATTTCAGAGAACCACTGGGAAGTTCTTACAAGTTAATCTTTCCCATCAGCATGAGAGAGGTACCAGAACTAGGGAAATAGTAACAATGAAGTGATGCATGCTAGCTGGAAGGCAGGTATGAACAGGCCTAGGTTAGCCTCTGTCCCATTCACTTATCATGGGGCTGAGACCACAACCATATGAGTGATCTTGTTTACCCTGAATATTTCTACAACCTCACATTTTTAGTATTTTTTTTATTTTGTCTTTGTCATAAGTCTAAAAGGATAGTTCTGAGTTCTGAGATAAATGTTACTAGAGGAATAAAAGAAAACCTTCAGAATTTTGTCTCTTCAGCAGCTTTGCTCACCACAAGCAAATGTACTTTTAAAAGATGAAGGGAACCACAAGGACACTTCTCTCTGCATGGGAATGTGCCCTTCGGGTTTCCCCCATCTCATTAGTTTGTACTTCATAGGAGGGCAGGCCAGGCCAGAGAGGAACCAGCAAAAGTGCAGCTGAGAGGGGCTTGAGTGACATTAATGGAGAATTGGGCAGGCAGTGTGGCACACTGTCCAGTGAGGTGGATGAAGGGCAACCTTTGCAAAAAATAATGGTCCCCTGAGAGGGCGAAGGCAATGGGGGAGGGGGAATCAGTGTCTAGGGACCTTGAGCAATTTAGCACTTTGCTGGAGCTGATGTGGGTTGAGTAACACGTTATCTCTAGATAAGACACAGACTAAAGGAAGGGAGGTGTCTGCAGATGTACGCCTAAGAGAGACATTTCATTTTTGTATAAGAGGAGAGACCCTGGCTAGCATTTAGAATACATCCACAAGAAGAAAGCAATCACTGACCTTCCTGAGTCCTGCGGGGTCATAGTTATGGGTGCTCTTGGTATAGAGAGGAACCAAGTGCAGTATCTTTACATGGCCCAGTTCGTAGACCAGTGGGACACTATCCCCAGGTAATAGTTTGCTTTGTTAAGAGTTCTCGAGAGAACTGTGTTATTTACACACAAATATTTGACCTTTTGATGGCATGAGAGTTTGGCCAAGTCTCTGTCCAGTAGGGAACATTTAAATAGAGCTTTGGCAGAAGAGGAGGAATTCCTCCAGGTGAAGGGGACAGCACTTACATAAAATCTAAGGCTGGAGAGACCCTGGTTTGCTCACAATCAAATTCCCAGAATCTGTGGTACACAGTAAATACAAATACAAAAACATTTGACAACTGTACAAATAACATGAGGTGGATATACAAGGGTTGTGGTGGTTTGGGTAAGAATGGGCCATGTGGGCTCATATATTTGAATGCTGAGTCACCACAGAGTAGGACTTTTTGGTAGAATTAGAAGGATTAGGAGGCATGGCCTCATTGGAAGACGTATGTCACTAGGAATGGGCTTTGAGATATTAAAGACTTGTGCAAGGCTGAATCTCCTTCAGCCTGCAAATCAGGATGTAATTCTATCCTACTGATGTAGTTCCATGCTCCCTACCATAATGATAATTGTCGTAGCCTCTTGCCTTAGTTAGGGTTTTATTGCTGTGAAGAGACACCAGGACCATGGCAACTCTTATAAAGGAAAACGTTTCATTGGGGCTGGCTTACAATTCCAGAGGGTTAGTCTGTTATCATAGATAGCCTCAAAACCCTGACTCCACAGTGGCAAACTTCCTCCAAGGAGGCCACACTTTCTCCAATAAGGCTACGCTTCCTAATAGTAGCACTCCCTATGGCCAAGAATTCAAACGCATGCATCTGTGGAGGCCATACCTATTCAAACCACTACGCCTCTGAAACTCTAAGCAAGGCCCCAATCATAAGTTATTTATTGTGTAAGAGTCGCCTTGGTCGTGGTGTCTCTTCACAGCAATAGAACAGACAAGTGTTCATGAGATCCTGTTGGAGCAGCTGGGATGGATAGTTTTGATTGGCAAATTGATTGGTATGGAGAAGGTCCTGTGAGATTGCAAAGTCACACTTCTGGGTGTATCTGTGAGGGTTCACTAAGCAGAAAGACCCACCTTGAATGCAAATGGCACCATTCTGAATTCTGGAGGTCTGGAGGAAAACAAGAAGGCTCGTTAGTGCTGGAAATTGTCCATAATCCCTGCCCACACTCCAGTGAGTTCTCTGGCACACCATGACTCAGCTAGAATCAACGAGGTCAAGCCCTTGGGACTGAAAGGTGATCAGATGTGTGAGCTGAAAGAAACTCTTCTCCTGCTTAAGTGTTTTATCAGGCACTCTGAAGGAGTGACAAAAACTAAGCAATGAATCAAACAAACAGAACCACTGTATTCTGTTTACATATTGTGGAGAGAAAGGCTCTTATATGTCCTTGCCGCGGTAAGGAGATAGTGACAGGACATGAAAAAATTGCAACTATGGTTCAACAAGCTAGGAATAACATTTGTGGTCCAATTTCTAAATGTTGAGAAATTCCAGGTTTAATTAGAGTCCTGTGTAGGACAGTCTGAAATGCTGGACCAATTGGGGTTGGAAGCTTTCTTTGAAAGTGTCCTGGGAGCTGTCTTGTCCTGATGAGGAACCACAATTAAAGCATTTGGTGCTGAACATGAAGGATACAGGATGGCAGTGTCCAACATGGTGAGAGGAGTGAATCCTGTCAGGTCCAGCGTCAGTGTCCAGTTCTTTTGTTCTGAAAGCACATAATTTCTCACAAGCATTTTATAGTCCTCAAATTATAAATGTGTAAAAGGAGTTGGAGAAGTTGAGAGAGGCTGTCCCTACATGGTGGGCATTCCTGCAATTGTCCCGGAGAAAGACCACCTGTTAGAATTATATGGTAGGAGCCAAGCCTCCATATACCATCTGGGTGCCCAGGCAAGTTGTCCAACTTTCTCTCACTCAGGCTGTAAGGGACAGAAGAATGGATTCTTTTGATATCCAGTGCCTAAAACCTGCGAATTTGTCACCTTACATGACCGAAGAGGCTTTTTGCAGGTATAACTAATGAGCAGACCTTAAGACAGAAGATGACCTTGGATTCATCCAGCCAGATCCACAGAGGCCTTTCTCAGAATAGTCTCGGGCAAAATGAAGCCAAAGAGGGAGTTAAAAAGACTGAAACTAAGAGAATCTTGATGTGTTGTAGATGGGGTAATAGCTGGCAGGGCTTGCGGGGTCTGAGGGATCCAAGGAGCCCTGAGAAGTGTGCAAAGACAGTGATACCCCTGAGAACACAGACAGCCCTAGCTGACAGCCTCCTGGACCCATCTTTCCATCCTCTGTACCTTGGTTTGTTTCCTAATGGCCCCACCTAACATTTAATGTGTTTCCTTTGCAGTCAGTGACTCACTTTGCAAGTACCCGCCCACTCCTGTCACTTCCCAATCATCCCAACCTCACAAAGGCAGGCTCTGTGTTTTTATGGCTACTCTCACTCTTCCAAGAGGTGTGGCTGCTGACTATCCAGTGTTTAAGTCCATAAATGATTATAACACATGCCCTCCCAAGTACCCCATGTAGTACGCAACCCCTTCCTTCCCATACTGGAGGGCATCAGGGTCATAGACATTAGAAGCCTGGCCCTCTTACCCTTAGTGCCCCCATCTCTCTCTGGCACTAGAGGCAAGATCAAACAAAGGATGTACATATTTTCTGCCTGGCTAATACAGGCCTGCTACAACAGAAGGGCCCTATCCTCACAACACACAGATTGCCTGGGCTGAATGGATCACACCTGCAGATTTCCGTTCACCTCCGTGCAGAAAGCCCCTCCTTTTTTCGATTGTTTCATTTCCTTTCTGGTGAAGAGTCAGTTTATTTCATGCCAGAGTAAGCTTCAGCCTTGACTCACAACAGCGGACGCTATCTGACATCAATTGCCACAGCTTAAAGAGTTTTTAGGCTTGACAGACTGCAAAGTTGTTTGCAGGAGCTGAAGCTGAGTGACAAAAATGCCCCGTCATGAGGCGTAAACCTGTCAGCCGCAATTACCCACGAGGGAGTCCAGAGAAGAACAAGAATTAAACCTTGCAAATCCAAAAGGCCCCACTGGAAGGATGTAATTGTTGAGCGTCATTTCCTGATGGCTCTGAAACGGACTTGAAATTTGCATAGCACATATCCACTCACGAAAAGGGCTGTGTGGGGGAAAGGGTATTATGAACTTGGCCAGAGTTGATCAGAAGCTGTAGAGTCTGAAAACCATTCACTGGGTCCACCAAGAACCACCTTTGTCCATGCCAAAGGTCCCTATCACCAATGGCATGGGGAAGCTTCTGGACCAAGCCTGAGACCCAGACAGACTGCTCAGCAGAAACACTGCATTATTTTAACCTGGGGAGCGGAGGTGGGAGAAAGCTAGGTAATTATTCAAGTCCGTGTTCTCTTTCTGTCCGTGCAGCCACATTTCTCTGTCTCACTGGCAATGAGCGTTGTCACAGGTCGATGTCTCACAGACACAGTGAAAGTCTAAGTGACACGCATGTCTACCTTTCAGTTTTTATTTCTTTCTCTCATTCCCGGTCCAGTGCTGGTGGGTGAATGTGCAGAATCTTCAGAACCAGGACGGTCCGGACAGCTGATGGAGCCATTAACAAAGAAGGGGAGGTTTCTGGTGGTTCCTGAAAAAGACTCTCCCGCTGGCCTGTGCCTCCAATTCTCTGGCAGACAGTATGTATTAGGCAGTTGGTAGCTGCAGACAAGAAATACTTCACTATATTTTGAGGTGTAGGCAGGGTTTTAGCAGAGGGAATGATGGACAAGTTGTCTGTGCTTGATAAAATGGTATTAGAAGGTGGGAAATGTATCTTAAAAATCAGCAGAGCGACACAGCATGGAGTATCTATTTTCTCATTTGGGTGTCTACTAGGCTCTCCAAACACACTGTGTATCAAAGAAATTTCTTCATTCAAAAATCTCCCTTTTCTCCTGCCCCCAAAGACGTTTTTAGTTTCATAGGTCAAAGTTCATGGACTTAACCTTGACCTCTTTGCTTTTCACACACAATCTAATATAAAATTCTATAAGTGCACTAACAAGTGATGCTTAGACTCAACCATCTTTTCATCCCCAATGCTAGTGACAGCCCAACTGAAACCATATGAACCCTCCAATTTAATTATATCTTTTGTTCCTCCTTTTTTTTTTTTTTTTTTTTTTTTTTTTTTTTTTTTTTTCTGTTACCACTGGCTACTGTTCACCTGGCAAAGAGATCATTCAAAAATGTGAAGTCAGACCATGGCCCCTTTTCCTTTCTAAATAATCTCTGAAGCCCATCAGTGAAAATGAGAATGCAGAGCTACCCTCCCATCACTTATTCAACCTTGTTTTCTATTCCTTGGCTTCCCACTGCCCCAATTTCAGCCATCCTAGGTTCATTGTCAATATATTAAAGCAAGCACTTTGCCGTCCCAGAACCATTGCATTCACTGTTACTCTTCTGATAAGACTTTCACCAAACCAGTTCTCTGTCTGAGAAGCGTGAGCATCACCACCTGACAGAATACGCGTCCTCACCACCAACTCTCGGCACGTGCTCTGTGACATGTTTCTGCATAGCCCTAGCCCATATGATACATGAGTAACTGGAGCATGAGTTAAATTGAACAGGACTTAGAGCAGAGTACACGGCTGTATCTTCATTTGTTTATTTCCTGCCTTTGCCATAGCCTTCAGTCATAGACCTCCGCACACATTTCTCACCAATACAAAAGGCTTTCTATGTCTGGAGCACTCCGGCGACACCTTGAAAAATGAAGACCATTTCTGCCAGATAAGCTGTTGAAGGTAGAATGAACTGCACACTGTTAAAGTGCAAGTGGTGTGTGTGTGTGTGTGTGTGTGTGTGTGTGTGTGTGTGTGTAGAGAAAGAGAGACAGACTGAGTCAGAGACACATTGACGCAGAGAGACACAGTCAAAGAGATATTGCATGTTTCTTCCATGCTATATCTCAGTATCTAGGATAGCAAGGAGGCATAGTAAACTTTCCCTCTTGGTATAGATAAAGTTGCAATCTGCAGTCCATCCCCTAGGAGCTTACAAGTTCTGACCTTAGGACTCTCATGAATGCGAATAGCATAGTGAGTTCCTTAGCTCCCCATAAAAGAAATTACAGAATATTCTAGCCAAGCCTGGGTCAGGTGTCCAGTATTACAAAAGCAGTTATTATATGGCAATAGTGTAGGAGTATATTGCCCAGGTGAACAGAAATTCTCTATCACTATTTAAATTGAGTTAAATCAGATGGGCATACTAGGAAGTACAATCTGAAATCCCCACTTTCTTTAGAGCTTTCCTTAAGAAGCTGGACACTTCTTGAGAATGCAGAAATTTATCCAAGCTAACTTTTTCTCCAAACTTGCCAAGCTTGGGGAGACATTGCCACTTTTGCTTTGTGCTCAGCTCATCAAAAACCAAGTTTCCCCTTTAAGCCTGGTCCCTGTGATGGCAGTACAGGGTTCCTTGCCCTAGAATTTGCCCTTGTGGTTTGTCTTAGAAATTGCTACATTTTCTTCTTGCAAGGGGTCATTTGCTACACTGGACAGTGACCTTGCCCTGCAGCAATCCCCAGCTCCTCAGTGAGATCACAGGCCATTTCATTCTATCATAGGGTTCTTTTATTACTCCCCCAAGCATGCAAACCAAATGACATTTGGGGCTCAAATCATTGCTCAGCAAAGAAAATTGGCAGAATGTGCCAAGTCGAGAAGGGCTTTGCCACCAATGGCTGGGGCTGCTAATGCAACATTTTCTGCCTTTCTTGTCCATGCCACATTCTTCTCTGCACCCCCGTCCCTCCCCCCCCAAAGTAAACAGCTTTAATGTCAAATTGCCTTAAGGATAAGAAAATGGGCTTTTAAGGGGTAGAAAAACAGTACAGGATTTATTGAGTACTTACCATGTGACAAGAACCTTGCAAGTGTTATTTCATTTAATCCTCCCAATGGCCCTCTGGAGGTAAATCTTAACCCCATATTTAAAGATGCAGAAACCCAAACTCAGGGAAATGAAGTTTCTCGCTCGAGGGCACACAGCTAGTAAATGTCAATCAGACATTTTATGCCACTCTGCACTTTCCAGGAATGTCATCTGGGAACAGGAAGAACACAGAGTCTAAGATGAGCAAGAAAGGCGTTGTTTATACAGGAGCTTGTGCACAAATGCAGGGGCATAGGGAGGGGCGGGAGAACTGATCTACCTGCAGCTTTCTGGGGCTGAAAGGCAGCTAAATATTAACCTGGGGGAAAAGACCACCCATTCCTTTCCTTCTCCCCTCCTTCTTCCCTACTTCCTTCTTTATTCTCTTTCCTCTTCTCTCCGTGATCTGTTTCCCTTTTCCTGTCCTCCCTCCCTCCCTTTCATACATTCTTCCTTCATTTCTTTCTTCCTTTACTTACCCACCCATCCTTTCTCCATTTTTCCTTTGTTTTTGTTTTTCCTTTTCTTCCTAGCCAGATAACTAAAATGAATTTACCACAACTCCTACTTTCAATACAGAATTAAAACTCTGGGATGTGTCTTACAGTAAACGGATATGGAGCCCAGGATTCTAGAAATATATCTTATTTGGCAGACGTAGACAAAGGTCAGAGTGTGGTGGTGTGGCATATGTACAGGAGTAGAGCTACAAGACCAAAAAGTATAGGAAGCATAGGTGATTTGCCTGCTGTTGTCTGTGAGGGAACATGTGGCTTCCAGCCTAGCAAGCTAGGCATCTTCTGCTCTGAGCAGATGGCTAGATCTGCAGAAACGTTCAACCACTAGCAGTGACAGTGTGTGGTTTCATTCAATTCTTTAAGCACCACTGTCTCACCTGCTCTGATTCCTCCTTGTCCCCTCATTCATCTAAGTATGTTCCTTGAATTTCTACAATGTGACAACCATTGCACTATCAGTGGGGATATGATGCTGAAGAAAGTTAAAACTGCTTTTTGTGCCTGTAGAATTAACACAATGAAGGAGTGTAAGTGCATACACAAATGAAATCAGTAATCAATGCCTGCAATTGGACCTAGCAAGAAACAGATTCATGGGTGTGGTCAAGGACCACACCAGACAAGCTGACCTTTGCAATCTAGTGTTACATGATTAATTCACTTTGCACAGACTGGGGCAACTAACTACCCTTTCTTATCCCATTTTCACTGTCTTTGCTCTAGAAAAATGCTGTCCTAGATGGAGCAAGGATCCAACACATCCTCACTCTAAGGGTCCCTTCTGCAAGCATCTCAGAGGCCTCATTATCTTCTTGTCTGATGCTCAATTCTGGGTCTGAACTTTCTCAACAGCAGACAGTAGTAGCCAAGAAGGCATCTTTAGAAAGATCTTATAGATTAATATTCCTCACTGGTTTTAGTTCACTGTCTTAAGGACTCCGTAAATGTGTTGTTTTATAAAAACAACAACAGCAAAACAATTTTGAGTATCTACTGTTTACCACATGGGAAGAGATTTGTGTGTTTCAAGATAGTTCATATAAATACTAGCCACTTTCCTAGCTAAATAAAAAGGAAAACAATGTTCTTCCAAAAGTTTTGGTTTCCTGCTGGTTTATAAAAGGCAACCTATGTATGAAATACAACTGTCATAATAACCACATTTATTTGAACATTTTTCTCTTATTTTTATAATTTAGTGAGATTATATCCCCTCACTTATGTATCCCCCTCTCTTTTGGCCTATTCCCCTCTCCTTGACCTCTGACAGAAGGGGACCTCCTGCACCAACATATAACCACAGCCTATCAGGTCTCATCTGACAGCCTGATTTCCCTTCCTCTGAGTGCCACCAGGCCTCCCCACCAAGGGGAAGTGATCAAATTGGGGACACCAGAGTTCATGTCAGGGGCGTCTCAGCTCTTCCCACAACCATGGAGAATGAGCTGTCCACTGGCTTGATCTAAACAGGGGGCCTAGGGTTACCGCATGCATTGTCCTTGGTTGGTACAACAATTTGCGCAGGCCCCCTCTGGGTCCAGATCTGCCAGCCTTGATGCTTTTCTTGTAGGGTTTCTGCACCCTCTGAGTCTTTCTATCCCTCAAATTTTCCATACCATTCTCACTTAGAGACCAGCAATGAGTCCCAGCATCTGTACCAATCCCATGTTGTGTGGAAACTCTCAGAGGACATCTATGTTGGGCTAATATCCACTTCTGAGTCTAAGTTACCTCACTCAGGATGGTCACTTCTAGTTCCATTTATTTGCCTGCATATTTCAAAATTTCCTTGTTTTTAATAGCTGAGTAGTATTCCATAGTATAAATAAATGTGCCACATTTTCTTTATCCATTCTTTGACTGAGGGACATCTAGGTTGTTTCCAGATTCTGGCTATTATGAATAAGGCTGCTATGAACATAGCTGAGCAAATGTCCTTGTGTGGTAGAGCATCTTTCAGGTATACACCCAGGAGTGGTATAGCTGGGTGTTGAGATAGCACTATTCCCAGTTTTCTAAAAAAGTGCCAGATTGATTTCCAAAGTGGTTGATCAAGTTTGCACTCCCACCAGCAATAGAGGAGTGTTCCTCTTTCTCTACATTTTATATGATTAAAATGAAAGACCTGAAGCCCAACTACAGGCAGTTTCATGTTCACCAAATGCATGAACTTGCTGGCATAATAGAGCCAGAGGACTGGGTTGAAACTTAGATTCCCTACATATGAGCTAGGCAGGAGTTGTTGGATTCTGGGACACCACCTAGTCACATACTCTTTATCTATAAAATGAGCACAGTAATTTAAACTCATGGCCACAAAAAGACCTTGACATTGCTTAAACAAGGACCTTGAAAAGCAGCTAAACTCTGAACACAACCCTCTTTGCATTGAAGAATCCACCTGAGGCAACAATGAAGTATTTCCAAGACACTTTATGCAAAATCCAAGTAAGTGGAGGATGAAACTGAACCAACAGTGCTTTGCCTAAATCTAGACAGCCTATCAGAGACAGGCCTCACAACCTGGTGCTCAGTCACTAGCCCCACATGCTGCAAATCTTTGGGACTTGACATGAGAGATGTAGGATGCCAGGATGGATCCAGATGGAAAACTCTCTACCCAGATACCCTAGAGCAGCTCAGTGCTTTGATGATGTTTTAATATCATTATTATGAGGACAGAGCTGGTTCAATAGTTTTGAACCAAACAAGCAGCTTACATATCTCTCCAGAACACCATGTTTTTTGGCCACTGAGAAGGACATGGGTACTGGGCAGCATGCCTCCTTGCTGTATTCTATTGCTGGAGATCTGGATTTTTAAACTGTGTGTATTCAAAGTGACTGGCTAGCTCTAATTAGTCTGCCTTTGCTTCTGACAAACTTTACTTACCGTGATCAACTTATTCCCCACCGCCTCATTCTCCCATTAAAAACCCATTTTAAAGGTTTAGCTCAATTATCTGGGTTGAATGGCTGATAGGGAACTGTTTCAAATAATAGAAGCAGGCAGATAATTGCAATGATTTTTCATGACTGAGATAAGGAGTGGAATAGGGAGGCCTTCTAAGCATGGGGTGGGATTTTTCTCATAATTTTCATTTGAAAAGATCTTCCTGTAGAGTACAAAGAAACAACTGACATCCGAAGTCACAAAGCTTGCTGCCACTTGCCCAAGAAAGTATAAATTTAGACAGGAAATGGATCTGAACTGAATAGAGAAGTGCAGCATAGGGAATGAAATTTAATTATGTACTTCCCCCTATTAGCTTAACTGAAGAAGCATCCATTGCTGAGCAAAAAGGAAAAAGAAAAGAAACTTTCCTAAAATTGCCTACCGGTATACACCAAGTCCCTTCTTAGCTCTCCTACTTAGCTCTCACCCATGCAGCAGACTCAATTGTCTAGCCAAGAGAATTCCCTGGAATCCTTGAATTTGCACTTGACCTCAGCCACCATCTTTCTCAGCATGCTTTTTTACCCTTTGTCTAAATCACCCTTTCTATAAATTCGCAAATTTCCCTAAATTTCTTAATGTTCCTGAATTAATCACCTAGTAATCTTTGACAAATGCTTCTCCCAAGCAGCCTTCCATGGGTCCTACAGGAAACAGAGTTCAGATCCTGATTTACTCAAGCTCTTGGGAGTAACAGCCACTGGGTGTCTCTTTCTTGTCACATCAATCTACTATGATTGATACTCTCATCTCCATTTTTATGGCTGAGGAAACTGAAACTCATAGAGGCCAAGGAACTTCCTCAAGGTCATACAACTGGTGCTTTGTGAATTGATGATCTGAGTTCATATCAGATGCCACCTGTGTTTTCCCTGAGAGGAAGCAAGGTCTATTCTCAACCCAAGAAAACCATTGACACTCAAGCTATTGTTTTTTAAAAATTATCTGTATTATCTATACTATCTGTATTACTTGTAGGCCCGGCTATCAATCAATTAAGACACAGACACTTATTATATTTTAAAATAGTCTTAGTTAATCTGGGGCCGGGCAGATATCAATCCTCTAAACTACTTTCCATAGTAGGGCCTCAGGCATGGAATCCTTGTCTCAATCCCATGCTGTTTTCAATAACTTCTATCAAGTTACCTCCCATCCATAATCCCAAATACTTGTTAATATTCTTCATCTGGGCTGGATTCTCCATCCACGCTGCCATGTGCTTCTCCTCCAACTAACCCATGGCGGCCTTCCTCTCCTCCCTTCAGGTCTCTCTCCTTCTCCTGGTGGCAGTCCTTCTTTTTTCCAGAATTCCTCTCTCCTTAACCCCACCTATCTCCTCTGCCCTGCCCAGGTGGGATGGCTTTTTATTAAGCAAAAGGTTGGTCACAGAGACAGTAAGCAGTAGTTAGCATCAAAATACACCAGACCACCCCCCAACATAAGCACTTGATGAAAGCTTATGAAGGACACGTGTGTGTGTATGCGTGTATGTGTGTACGTGTGTGCGCGCGCGCGGGCACGCGCACACGCATGCCCCACTGGCTTGTGCACAGCTTCACTATTTATAAATGTGTAACATGGCACCTCTTCTGGGATGACACCAACTCAACTTTCCTTGCCCATGCCATAACTTAGGTGTTGAAGTAGAAGCCTTGCTTGAGTCACTCCTGGTCACTGTCATTCTCTTATTGTTTCTTAATAATACAGTGATCTACTTTGATCAATTTCCCTAGAACTACAGGTACATTATATGATCTTCATCATGAGTTCCATACAATAAACCCTTGGCAACAAGGTTACCCATTACTTTCTCACTGCTCTCCCACCAAACAGTAAACAGGCCAGTAACACTTTTACTTTTTGCCCTTTAAACACACACACACTGCCTTTGAGGTGTCAATTTTTGTCTCAACCCAAATAAGTTAGACACTATTTTAACACATTGCTCAGAGACACCTACATGCAGAGGCCAGCAAACATCTACTGCTTGCTCCAACTGCATGCACAGAGCAGATTAGTCCATGTCCAGATGACTCTTCATAAATCTGGACTTCATGATGTATACCTGGGCACCTGCTTACTCAGGAGGCTGAGGCAGGAAGATTGCATGTTTGAGGCTGTCCTTGGCTCCTAGGCTCAAATTCTTACATGAAAATACTCAAAACTAAACAAAACATATGGCCTTCTGCTATCCCACAACAAAAATGAGAAGGCGAATTACTGCCCTTTAGTTCTTAAGGCTTCTTTTGAGAAATGACATGCATTAGTTTCCCTTCTGGCCAAAGCAATATGAATAGCCATATATCAGTTCACTCCATGGGCAAGGAAGAAATTTTTAGAATATTCACAGGCAGTCTTATTTCCATCTGTGCCTTACTTATCCACAAGCTGTAGACACAGTATCTGCAAAGATTTTTTTCATTAGCATGAGCAATATGATAGTTATCTGTCTGTCTGTCTATCTATCTATCTATCTATCTATCTACCTATCCACTTTACATCCTGGTGGTAGCCTCCTCCCAATCCGACCTTCCCTCTCTCCCTCTTCCCCTTTCCTCCTCCCATATTCCTCAGAAAAGGGGAACCCCATATCCACCCATCCCAGCTCATTAAGTCCCATCATGAGTGAGTACTTCCTTTTTGCCTGTTCCAAGGCAAGGCAGTCCCACCAGGGGGAAGTAATCAAAAGTCTGGCAAGAGAGTCCATGCCAGAGAAAGCCCCCGCTCCCCTCGATAAAAGGGTGTGCTTCTGAGGAGAATGCTTTTCACACTGCAAGATGAAAGCACGGCCCATAGAGGTAAAAACACACAGCACATAGAACTGACCTGAAAGGCTTGGCTCTCCAGCAAAGAAATAAAGCTCAATATAGTTTATGGGTATCTAAACAACATCAAAGACAACAGTCAGTAAAACCCTACTGCAGATACTTAGAAGTCATTCACTTTGCCCTATTTGTCAATCAGAGTTGCTAACGCCATATAAGAGAACAGAGATTCTAAGTTTCTTTTCTCTGCCCTTTCCTCACCTGAGGGTTGTCAGTGCCTTGAAGAAAGAACATCAGCTATGTACTAATTGCTAAGTGGAAGGTGGTACCAGTCCTACCTAGTTCATCTGCCTGGATGGTTGGTAGGACTAAATAAAATTGCAAGTGAGGAATTCTTAATCAAGATCGACAGAAGATATTTTCAGCAAGGACTCTATCGTATTAGATTGTCAAGGAAATCTTTTGAAGGAAAACCCTATCTTATTGACATAGTGATTATATTAGATTATGTTAAATAATTTGTTGATAATACATATGAAACTGTTTTTTTTTTTTTTTTTTTTTTTTTTTTTTTAAGGAGGATGGTCAGGAATCTGAGAGGCACTTGCTGTCACTAAAGAGGACGATGTCAAAAAGACAGACAAGGCCTAGGTCACATGGGACCTGACATGTCATGGTAAATACATTGACTATTAAGTTCTTTGGAGTTTGGTGTTTAAGTTCAATCTAGTTTAGAAATTAGGAAAGTGGGTCTCAGAGACATTAATTGCTGTGCTCAAACACCCTCTCATAACTGCGAAGCCATGACCACTCTCATTTCCACTTGATTGAAAAAGAAGATTATATTGTCAATCATGTGCAAACTTGCATTCTGGAGTTGAAAGAAATGAAATGGCTGTTGAGTGAAAAATGGAATTTAGGCGGGAATATAGAGGCTGGGACATTCCAGGAGACTGGAATCATAATAGCAAAGCCACAGACACAAACTATTCCCCAATAGATTCAGGGCCCTAAAATAGAGTTATTTTAATTGGAGTTAATGCAGTGCACACATCTTATCATGGCACAAGTGCAACTACCGGGATACTGTCTTAAGAGCTGGATTGAAGTTAGTGGGCAGCAGAGATGACTGGCAGTGTTTAATAGCATGACATGGTCAAGGCACGGCATGATATGATCAAAGCAAAGAGAGAAATAACTCTAGGAAGGGCTGTGGGTAAATTCACAAATTAAAGACAGAAACAGGAAATTGTTGAGAAAGCGGTCACTGTTCTGTTGGCTATAAAATTCCCCATTAATACCATGTCAAGCTAAACCACCAAAGGTCTGAACCTTTGATTCACAAAATGACCTAGAAAATGTTTGTTACATGGAGACAACAACTTTAGGGGATAATTGTTAGTTACATAACCAAAACAACTGTTACAGATGCCTACAAGGGTTAGACAAATTAAATATGTCCAGTGGGCCATAAGTGGGAGAAAATGGTGAGTGTGGCAAAACAGAGAATCCTTCTTTAAATCGTCAGCTGAAAATTGTTCTTTTCATTTGAAACTTTGGGGCTTACATTGCTATAACTCCCCAGTTTTTGTATTTTTACATATTAATGTGAGATCTTTAGATGTTCATATGTTTGAACAAATGTACAAAGTGTACATACCAGGTGAAAATATATTGTCCTGTGGTCTCTTGTACTTAGCCCAGATTCTGGTCATATGCAAGACTTTTCATTGATTTAATTGTATCTTGGCTTCTCTTTTGCTTCTTCATCTTGCCTTACTTTTGCCAGCATGAAGGTAGGACCAAGATCTGAATACATTACTGATTTCATGTGTTATCTTTTCTATTGTAACAGTTCTTTTGTAAGTTGCAGGGACATAGGAACATAGATTTTATATCTCCTCTTGTTCATCTATGTCCAACTATGCATTTACTTTCTGATACGTGTTCAGTAAATATTAATTGTAGGATGAGAAGGGCATCAAAATTTGCAGCACACTAGAACTTCTTGCTCCCCAAGGAGGCCCTTCAGAACTGAAGCCATAAATCTAAGTGGCATGTACAGTGATTAGAACCGATGGGTGTATCAAATTGGGAAACATTCTGCCTAATCCCTAGGTGATGGCTCCATTGCAAACCAAGGCAAATATCAAAAGCAATATTGACAGGATGTCCTAGAATATGAAAAGAGATTCAAGCTTTCAGAGACTTAATAATGCAGAACCTTGCACATGAATCTCCCCCAACACACAAAACATGTCAAAGGACTATTAGTATTTTAGAATTTGTCTTATGCATATTCAGTCCTTATATGAAGCATTCCCTGATATAATTGCCCTTTCCTCTCATCCAATGTACATATACATGGTGTCTATGCTCTAGTGGCATTCTCTGCATCTTTCTTTATATAGCATTAGTCCTGTTCCCACCCATCTCTTTCCTTACCCCTTCAGGTGGCCATGTTGTTCCATGCAATATTCACTGGTGTTCTCAGTGGTATGTGGTTGGGTACTAGGAAGCTGAGAGGTCCATTCATCTTCACTTTTGCCTGGAGCCCAGAGGGGCTAGGGGCCTCTGTCTTCATGAAAACTCAGGGAATCGCTGTTAGTCTCCTTAGTAGTTAGGCATTTTATGTGGCATCTCCTGGCTCAAAGAGTCTTCTGAAAATGAGGCCCAGAATTGAAAAAACATTACTCCTGACATATAGTTCAGAACAAAGTACATGGACCAGTCTATCTGTAATGAGAGAAGAAGGAGACCTGTATTGCACTTCACTGCAGTAGTGCCGAGAAGTGTTCTGTTATCTCTGGTCTGTTGCCATAGACATTTCCATCTTGGATATTATCTTATAGACAGTTACTATCCAACAGAAAGTGATAATCAGGTGAATTATATGACTGATCTTGTGCCAACAAGGTGTACCACAGATAGTAGGCTCATAAAACCACAATCAGAAAGATCATGGAGGGGCCACATTTAGCGCTTAGGACCAGTAGCAGTGGCAGCTGTAATTAAGAACAAATGTAATGCTGATGTGGATTCCACTGATATGAAGGAGACAGAACCAACAGTGTGAGATGTACAGATCAAGTATAATCAAGGGAAAGTTCCAGATGGGAGATGTTAAGATTACTGATTAGGGGGAGTGAAAGACCAAAAACAGGGCTTTTCATGCTAACAGCAGGTACAGAGTATGCATCAGCCACCAAAGCAAAGCCTGACACATGGTACCCTTCCCTCAGCCACAAGCAGTGGCTTCCAGTGGAAACTAAGAGGTGTATGTAAATTCATTCATATACACAGGAGTGTGAGTGCATTTGGTCAATATAAATGAAATGGAGCTGACATACTAGCGCTTGGGATTCAGTTCTGCTCAAGATAAAATTCCCATTTCTTATCCGTTTGTTTAGTTAGAGAAGAGAGACTTGGAGAAACAAATGAGATGTTTTATAATTCCAACTCAAAGTGCCTACTTGTGATGAAAGGGAGTTTGTGTGCTTGAGAAGGCAGTAGGGACTTGTATTTTAATGTTCTTAAGCTGCTGAGGAAGAGAGCCGGTGGGTTATATGGTGATTATCATTCTGTGTTACTGGTATTTTATTTTCAATGCTGAAATCTCAGGGAGTGAGCTGAACCACCTCTGATAAACTAGATGAAAGATGCATGGCTATCCCACTCACGAGCACTCAGCAATGTTCTTTTATCTTCCCGTGCTGTCAAGTAATGGTTGAAATTGTGCCACAGTCTAGTTTTTTCATCATTGTTGCCTCTTTAGTCTCAGACATTGGGTGAATTTGATAACCAAAAGCAGAAATTCCAAAGCCAACTGTTTGATATTTAAGTTGTAGTAAATACCAGAAAGCCAACGGCTTAGTCACTAGAGAGATGGCTCAGCAGTTAAGAGCACACATCATTCTTATAAAGGACCCAAGTTTGGTTCCCAGAAACCACATGAGGTGGTTCACAACTCTCTATAACTTTAGCATCCAGTGCCTTACTCTGGTTTCCATAGATACCTGTCCTGATGCATGTGCATGTGCACTTACACACACACACACACACACACACACACACACACACACACACGGGAGAGAGGAGAGAGAGAGAGAGAGAGAGAGAGAGAGAGAGAGAGAGAGAGAGAGAGAGAGAGAGAGAGAGAGAGAGAGAGGATTGAAAATAAAAAGTCTTTAAAAGGGAAGATGGTTTAGATTTAGGAAGGCCAAGAAGTCATATGATTGATGAAAACATTCAGGTTATCTAATATATTTTCATTAACTTTGAAATTTTAAGACACATGTCAATGTGTTATAATCATACTTATCCCTCCAATTTTCTCCATCACTCCTCACAGATTTATCCCTACCTTTGTACTCCCAAACTTTATGTATTTTTTTACTTTTTAAAACCCATAGTATTTAATTTGTACTGAACACCAACTTCTAGGTGTGGAGGCATCCACTGGAGTGTGTTCTACCTCCCAGGGGTCACACTCTTAAAGAAAACTGACTCTCCCTTCCTTGGAAACCAACAACTGTCAGCTATCAATAGCTCCTCAGTTAGGGGCGTGTCTCATGGACCCCACTTCTTGATGAAATACAACACCTAAATTTCATAGTGTTCATATTAAACTAAATGTGAGATCCAAGTCTCAAAATTTCTAAATCCAGAATGCCTTGTGTCCAGACTTAGGAAAATCAGGGGGGGGAGGGGGCTTAACAGCGTTTATTAACTCCTTGGGTATAAAATAAGGATATCTTTAAAAGTGAGAGGCATTGTGGGAGTTTAACGAACTAGAACACATCACGACTTTCCTATGTGTGTTATAGTGTTATGGGTGTCTAGAGTAACAAGATCATAACATAGTATCTTTAGTAAGTAACTCACCCGGGGCCACAAACACTGATTTTTACTCAGTTCCTCCTGTGAGTCAGACATAGTGCCAGAAAGACAGCCATAAAGTGAAGAAAATCCTGCCTTCAGGGAAGTCACTGTAGCTTGCTTCTTCATACATTCCCTTGGGACCATTCAGAGGACTGGCCTCCAATCTCTGTGGTACCTTCTGAAAGCAGCCCTCTTAGTAATGGAGAGTTTGCAGACCCTCTCTATCCACAAGGGACTGTACACGAACTCATTAGTTTAAGCTGTGTATAGTGACTACGTTTGCTACCGGAGGCTCTATACTAGGAAACAAAACGTGATGTTCCAGAAAACCTGGATGGCTTGCTTCAGAGGCTCTTTTCTAAGAAATATGATATTCTAAAAGTCTTGTGGATTATTTTATTTAATAAACTTTATTTTACCACTGAAAGCAGCCACTACCTAACTAAAGTGGAGTTGCACACAAGCTCTCCCTCAGTTCTCCCGTCTGTCATTAATGTTGCTTCATCTCTCTTGGTACCTTGCAAACTTTATGAGCGGGTGATGTACCTCTCAGCATAAGGGAACCATGTGGTGATAGTACTCTTCACTTTCTCTGTAATTACACAAGGGTGGATATTTGATGGCATAAGCTGCAGATATAGGATGCAGAGACCCGGTGTCCTCACAGTGCTTCTGAATGCTGTAGACTTATTCTGTGGGATCGTGCTGAGGATAAAAGTAGCAATGACATCGTCAAAGAATACTCAGATCATATCCACACTGAACATTTTAGAAGCAAAGGCAGCTAAACTCAAGCTTGCCTGAACTATGCTTTACCTATTGGGCTTGGAAAAATTAATTTATCTGTCAGAGTCTTGGTTTTGGCATAAATCAAATGGAGATGGTACTCCGAGCTGTGCCACAGGGTTGTTGGCAGAGATTAAGTTACATAACTACATAGATACTTCTCATTGCCCTATCTGGCACACATCTCATGCAATCGGTAGCTAATCGTATTATTATTACTGCTGTATGCGTCCACTGAGCTTGAAATAACACAGAAATGATTTTACTCCCCACAAGTTAGAAAAAACAGTTTAAATACCAAGACTATATTGAGCACACAAACGAGTGTAGCTCATTCAGTCCCCAAATGCACTATATCTGAGCAAATGGAAATGAAATAAAAATGGCTCAACTGTAATGCACATCGAAATGTATGCTGTGAAATTACACTGCGAGTAGAAAGGAAATAAGGCCTTCAGTGCATAGCAGACACAGGGTGCCCAAGTGACTGATGCCCTCTTCCTCCCCCAGCATCCACTCCCTGTTCCTCATCTCACAGTCCAACTTGGTTGTGTATTAAAAGTTAAAATCATTCCATATTGCAATGCCTAAAGAATCTTTTGATTCTAAAGACACCGCTGATTCGGGAGACACATGGAGAGGCAAAGTTTTACAACACGCTGTGAAAACATTAATAAAAACGGAGTTATTTTTAATTACCCAAATTCTACATTTTCTAGTAAACAGTAATGAAAATGTCAGTTTCTCCAGGAAAGTGTCTGCATTTTAAAGGAAGCACAGTTCTCTGGGTGTACACATGAAGGAAGGCTGCTTCTGCCCTCAGCACTGTTGTGAGGGCCAGAGGATCATCAGAAACGTTCCCCATGAGATCTGTGGCTTTGGCAAACCTATAACAGTCTAGAGCACTGTGATCATCTCAGACTGCCTTTGATTGTGCCGTGGTATTTTTATGAACAGAATAGCTTGAAATACTAATGCGGGTTAATTTCTTTATATTTCTGTCGGAGGGCCCCGCTGTTTGAGGTCACAGTCCACCATGTCTGGACAGCTCTCCCAAGCTCAGCACAGAAGGCAGTGGTACCTTTCTCAGCAGGGAGCCTCCTTCTCTCTGCCTGAATTAATTAGGAGAGTGTCTTGGAGGGACATCACATAGCTCCCGGCCAACATGGAGGTTTGACTTCCTTTCTCCCTGATAACCTGCCCAACAAGTATCTGGAATTCCTAGGATGTAAATAAAGCATTCCAGGCACCTCGAACCTCAGCCAATAGAGTACACCTACCCTGGGAACCCTCCACCCTGCTTTCCAAGGAATATATAACCTTTATTTACCCCAAATAAAGTTGAGCACTCTTGCTAAAGCTGGTCCAGCAAAGTTATTCCTTCATACTCAGGGCCATCTGAATACCCCCCTCCTCCCCTGTCCTTTGTAGACCAATGGGCCAATGATCCCGGGGGTGGGACACGGGGTACAGGGAGATACACATATTTCCAGCGCCTTTCCCCTACCACCCAGGCAGAAGAATGGCTCTGTAAACACACAAAATTCATGAGTGGCAGCCGTTTGCTCTGGAGGACACACACAGTGAAGATGTTGTTCTATAGTTCCTAATGAGGGTTCATTAAATGCAAAAGGCACTGCCTGACTTAGACAATGACCATGGCCTTGCTTGTTCAGGGGCATTTTCATTTTGTTAAGCTGGACAAAACCCCCATACTTCTTCAAACTAGTCCAGGTGCTTCCCTTTTGGCTTCGTACATGCAAACAGACACCTGCTGCTAGAGAGAAGGGTGATGTCAAGGTGTCTTCACATCTTTGGCGTGTGATTGCCCTTTCTCCTTAAGAGCTTGTGGGTTTTCTCTGCAAGAATCTAAAACTGCACCTTTTTTTTTTAAATAACAAAATGTGTTTTCTTTAACCAAAGAAAATTAAAGATGACTCTTGGGTGGTCACACGGCTTAGCAAGCAGAAGTTTGGGATTAACAGGCAGGTTTAATAAGATTCCTTTCTCCATATCAGAAGCTACCATATGTTTTCTAGATTGAGCCAGAGAATAAATGTGTGAGAATTTTGTATGTCTTACAACCTCTGCTAAGCTCTTGTTGGTTGTGGTGTGAAGTCACTACAGACAATGTGTAAAGGATGGATATGTCTGTGTGCCAATAAAGTTTTTATTATAAACACATATCTGCATATAAAGTATTTGTAATATCAAAATATTCTTTGGTTATTTTAGTCATATAAAATATAAAAATAAATCTTAGTTGCCAAATCATTGTAGCAGTGATAATTGAATACAATGTGTTAACCTTTTGGGAACCCTGATTCTGAAAGAAACCCCAGGATGTAGTTTTATACCACTGTTTGGGAAAATTAGGGATAAAAAACAAGTAATAGATACATTAAAATGAGATTAATGTAGTTTTAACTACTTTAGCATTTCCTTAAGATGTATGTTTAGTTTGGGGTTATTCTGTTGTGTTGTTGTTATTTTGTTTCATCTTTTGTTTTTCATTTGATCTCAGTATCTTTTTTTAATCCTCTTGTTATCATTCAAAGAAAAAGGACCGTGTTGAGGATGTTTCTGTGGTTTCTATAAAGTCACAAAAGTAATGAAGATAAGGAACCAAATCAAAAGCAGCTTCTGCACTCAAAGCTCCCAACTGCAGCCGAAGCATCCAGGGTCTCATGTGGCCATATGAAAAAGACGAAACACTTCCGGCAGAACCCAAGAAGACATGAAGGGTTTTCAGAGATAACCCTCATCACAGTCTCTAAAACACCTTACAAACATAGCCACAATTCCTGCTTAAAGCCAGTTCCTGGGGGGAAATACCCACCGGCTCATTTTTTTTTTTAAGCAAGTTTCTGTATCAAGTACTTGGAGAGCAACCTAAAACTGTCTGCACTTCATATGTCTGGAAACACAGCTGACTACTACGGTCTGCTCTAAATGTGTAAGGACAAAGTCGTCTTCAGATAAACAGAATATCACCCCAGTTGCAGAAGGAAATAAGACAGCAAAAGGCAGTCTCTGGTTTTTCTGAACTCTTTTCTCTAGCATAGAAAGAGACAGGGAAAAGACTCCGTTCTTTGTGATGTCACAGATGCAGAGCTTAAGAGAGCCTGTGTTTTGAAGGTCAATTCTCAATTCTCTATAGGTCTGAAAATCAGCTTTACCACAACACATGGAATAATTAGACCCTTATTACCTCCTCTCTACGATGTGGAGTGCTGCAAGGATACAATGCAAACTGTTACATTGTGCAGTCGTAGGAATGTCAGGTGTTAGCAGGGAGAGCTCAACGCTGGGAAGCCAATCCAAGTCCATTCCCAGGATTCCACGCTCTGGTTTCTTTCTAAAGCCAAGAAAGAATTATTGAAATACTAATCACAGCTCCCTTGGTGACTGAGAACAGCAAACACTTATTTCTAGCTGCAACTTGTTTTCAGAGTCTACATGTGGGTTGTGTTTGGAATTGAATTGTGGATATTATTAGCTGAAGCTTCTGAAACAGGAAAAAATAACTCATAGCTCCTTGTCCCTTTTTATCAAGAATACAGAACTCTGGGTTGGTGAAGAAGCTCACCTCATCTTTCCCTGTTTCTCCCAAGAGAAGGCTGTTTACTTGAATGTATAGATTTCAGAATACCAATTACCCAAGTTAGGAAGCAAGTGTGATATACAGTTAGATACTAGGTACTTCTCTCATTGCTCTAACAAAATGCTTGACAGTAATTAACTTATGGGGAGAAGGATTTATTTTGTTCATTCATTCATTCATTCATTCATTCATTCATTCATATATTCATTTATTCATGCATTTATGTGTGTTCTGACAGTGTAGAGCTGGCATCTCCTCAATCCTTCCTTTAGTTTAGGGTGTCCTGCATCTTCTAGTCTACTTATTTGTCTATTTAGTTATTTAATCATTCACCCATCCATTAATTCATCTGTGTGTCTGTCTGTCTATCTATCTATCTATCTATCTATCTATCTATCTATTTATCTATCTGAGACAAATGCTAGCCTCAGACTAGCTATATCCCAGAAGATGACAGTGAATGTCTGATCCTCATGCCTCTGCCATCTGAGAGCTGGAATGACAGGTGTGTGCCACTACAATTGGCTTTTGTGTCCTGGAGATTAACTCAGAAAATCTTGTCCATTGCAGGAAAAGCATTGCAGAGTTTGTGGTAGCAAAAGCATTCGGCTGGACCATCTCACACTTGGCTAGTCAGGAAGCAGAGGAAATCTTTGGTTCACCTCAATTTCTCCTTTTTATTACATAGATAACACTGCTCATAGATGATAAAACCCCCATTAAGGGTAGATCTTCCCCTCTTCATTAAAAGTCTCTGGAAACACCTTAGTGGATAAGGCGTCTTTGAAGTGATCCCCAATCTACACTGGTTGATCAACACAATCCACAGGTAAGGGTGTTTGCTTCCTCTATCCCTCAAAAGAAGGAAAGAGTAAACTGCTATGTAGCTTTCCCTTCTTTTGGATTCCACCACCTCCTCTGTACTCTCTATTTATGCCTCAGAAGTGGCACAGACAGGGATGACCTTTCCACCAACTTCAGTCAACCCTCATTTCACACTTGCTTTTTTACTTTTCAGCATCTACAGGAGGGCACCAGCACCTGTACCATTCTCCATCTCTCTATGTACCTGCATTACCATTATCCAGTCATTTCTCTACTCAAAGTACACACTGGAAGGTGGTCAAATCACCAGAATTGGAAGTCAGTAAGTGAAATGAAGACCTACCAGGCCTTCAAACAAGCCACATACTTTGGGCCAGCCTTACAGAATTCTAATGCAATCATACCTTTTGTGTCCCTTCTGTTGGTTTCCTGTGTGTATGACTCCTTACAGAATTCACAGGTAAAGTGAATGTAACGTAGGGTCAAGTTTTAGAATTCCAGCAATTTCCCTGCATTCTCTGTATTATAATCTAATATAATAATTTTATCAGTGGTCTTCAGCTGGTCCTCTAAGAGAGAAATTCAATCAGAGTAATTGGAGAGGGGTTTCACTGATAAGTCAGGGTGTGGCCTTTCAGAGTTTCCATTCCTGCTAATATCTTTCTGTAGTCTAATCTAGTTCAAATTTCATTTCTTGCTTCTGTACCAAGGCAAAGTCTCTGATATGTATTTAAGGAAATCTGAGTTTCTTTCTTTCTTTCTTTCTTTTTTTAGTGTCTTTCTTTCTTGAAATGTATTTATTTATTTATTTTTACATCCTGATTGTAGCCCACCTCTCCCATTGCCTACCCATCCCACCCTCCCTCCCCAAATCCTCAGAAAGGAGAGTCCTCCTCCCCTAACATTTGACCTCAGCTTATCAAGTCTTATATGGACTGCCTGTATCCTCTTCCTCTGTGGCCAGGCAAGGCCTCCCCGCCAGGGGGAAATCTGAGTTTCAAAGTTACACTGCTTAAAAGTTAGCCTTGCATTTTTCCTCATGGGTAAACTGGCATTTTAAAAGCCTGCCTAACCAAGCTCACAGAATTATTGTGGGAAGAAAATGCACACGGATGTTGGCAAATGCTCAGGAAATAAGAGGACAATTAAAACAATAGAAATACACTATTTAGCAGAACATGTCTACAGAATGAAAATTGTAGTATAAAAGAAAATGTAACAACCAATTCCATTTCCTTGAGCACCAGTATTCCTAGCTCCCTATTAATCTCTGCAGTCCGGTGTCTGGACATTTCTAATCTAATTTACTTTTGCATTTAGGGAGTTGTTAAATTATTTTGAACGGAGCTCTTTAAACACATACTCAGGACCAACAACTCCAAACTGCTTTGTTCTCATTTTGATAAACCTTGTTTTCTTCCAAATCAGGGGAGACTGAGATGTGACCAAATGTAGAAAAGAAATCACAGGCTTTAAAAAGCTTGCAGAGAGTGGTGGCTGCTTTGAGAAAATACGTTTCTCCGAAGACCAGAGATGGGAATATCACTCATCTGCTGGCCAGGTGGGTATACCACCTTTACAGGTCATTGCATTAACCTTCTTCCAGACCTCAAGAAAGCATGTGAGCTGTCTAGCAGCAGGTGGGGGGTGCATTCTAGAAGGGTGGAAAATCTAGCCTTCTTGCATCACAGATTACTACTGTGTGCAGCTAAGGTACTTACTGTGATGGTACCAAGCAGGGGACTCTTAGAAGCACAATCATTAAATGATGTTGGCTCTCTGCATTCAGGCTCACAGAGCATGAGGGGATTGCTCATGTCCTGATTCCATTTCACTGAATTTCTGGGTCATTTCCCCCCATGTTTTTCTGCTGTCTTCAAGGCCCCCACTCATGTTGAGACTTAATCCACCCTGGTCATCCATCTCATAGGAACTTTTCCTTTCTGCCTCCACATACACGTCACACTTTGACTTGACCATACCTTTCTCCAGAGGACTTCCTGTCCCCGAAACTTGCCTGGTAGACTTAAAAACAAAAGAAGACAAAAACAAAACAAACCAACTTACCTTAAGATTGTAACAAAAATGTCAAGAATTCTCAAAGAGCCTGGCCAATTCATTGTTATATAGCAATAAAATAATTTTACGTGTATTACTTTACCTTAGATTCCTGACTGATTTTCTGTATTTTTCTCGCCCGCATTCTTTTACTCAGTGAGTCTGATTTTTTTAACATTCAAATAAGCCACAGTGCACACATCCTGAAACTCTGCCTCAGCTCCCTATGGCTTCAAGCCTTCATGATCTGGCTATTATTTACCTTCCTAGCCTTGATCTTTTCTCTTTGTAATGTTGCACTACAGCCATACAATAAAGTGGTAAAAAAACAAATTTTATTCAGAAACAATTTCAATAGAGGAAAGGAGATGTCAGTCTAGAAATGATCTCAATTTAGAATGCAACACGGAAAAGGGAGTTCCTATCACAATAATGGAAGGAGGCGGATGGGAGATGGAAAGTCATTAGGAAGACACATGAAAATGAGGAATTCTTACTAAAGAACAATTCAATAAGATTCTTGCTGAAGACAGGCTAGGATAATCTTGTATCAGAGGTACCAGGGTGGGGAACTGAGGCATTTCATCAGCTACTGAATTTGACCAGATTCTGGAGGTCTGAGGCTGGACTTTTCCAGAAAGGGATTCCATACTTCTGAGAGGGAACAAATCTTATCAGTTCCTTAGGACACTTGTAGCAGGGAGAAGGGAATGGGATACTATGTAATCCAGGGGCAATTAGTTTATTATATGGTAACTTTTGGGAGCACACTGAGAAAATCCTGTCCTTGCTAGGGCCTGACATGAAGGTGACTGTATCAGAGAAAAGAGACTAACCAGACCTCTCCTGAAGCATTGGGCATATGCTCTGAACTCATTTGAATAACTGAATTATAGAAGATTCCATGTGCCTCTCACCCAACAACTGGAGAAGAAGGTACATAAATGGAGGTGAGAAATAGATTTAGGTCCAATCTTTTCAATGGGCACAGTGGTTCCTAAACCCTCCTTTGTCCCCAGTTACACAATGTAAAGTTGCACTAGCTATACACAGCACCGGCAGAATGTCAAGTCTGTTCTGCAACATGGATGCTGATTCCTCTTGTCATGGATATCTGCTACATATAGAAGATGGCTATCTGGAGGAGCAATAAAATAAAAAAAAAATGACCAATTACCCTGATTCAGGAGCCTTGTCAATGAAGCTTACATTTCAAGATCAATAATAAAGGAAGAATCAAATGTCTGCACGCAACTGTGTAACCACTTGGAATTCCATAGCCAGGGGGAAGAAAATTGAATTGGAACATAACTACTAATTAGAATAGGAAACATATTCCCTTTCAGCAAAAATCTGGGGAGGAGGAGGAGGATGGCCTTCCTTCCATTCTCAAATCAAAATTCACAAAGAGCTGGGCTTGTCTATGCAATATTCACTGACCAAGGAGTCAAAAGGGGCATCTTTTGTGACTCAGGAAAGCAGGTGGAGTAGGAACAAGCAACTAGTAGGCTTAGTCTAAACACAGTCCCAAATGCTTTTAGTTAGTAGGAAAAGTCCTGTCACATAATTGGATGGGGATGGGTAGCAAATGTGCATGTATGTGTGCTAAATTCAGAAGAGTCACCCCAAATATAAGCATGCATTTTTACGTCAAGACGAGGCTGTGAGGTTTCTAGTCTAGCCCTCCTCTACTGGTTCCTTCTGCCACACTCTGACAGGGTGTGGCCACCTCTACCGGTAGAGAACTTGTTATACCTAGTGGCATATTATCCCATTGGTAGATTAATTCCTCCACTGGCATTATCTTGAGGTGGCTTCCTGTCACTCATTAATTATTAAGATTTCTGTTTTTATTCTGACACTTTGAAACTGAACAATCTGGTCCACCAAGCAGTGAGAACAAATTCTGTTAAAAATAAAAGCTCTTCATATTACACTCAAAACAACTGTAACTGGCTCCTGGCTTATCTGTATACACATGGAAGTTTCCACATTAATCTGTCTAAGTCCATTCAGGATGTTATAATAAACTACAACAGATGGGTGGTCTTAAACAGTAAATATCTGTTCTGGAGGCTGGAAAGCTCAAGATCAAGGTGTGTGCAGTTCTGGTGTTCATCAAGGGCTTGTTTTCTACTTCCTGCTTCCTAACCATTTTCTTACTGTGTCCTAACACGGTGGAAGAAATGAGAGCAGGACCCATGTGGAATCTCTTTCATAAGGGCAGGTCTCCTGACTTACCTATCCTCTCACACCTCTGATACTATCATTTGGGGGGGGGTGTCAAGTTCTCATGATACATTTTGAAGAAACGTAAGCAGTTTAGTTGACTATGAAATGCAACTACAAAGTGGATTCTGACACGGACTCACTGGATGCTCCCTTGGTGTTCTACAAGGGTCTCATATCTAGATCAAAAGGATCAGGATCACGCCGAGGAGGTGCTCACTGTGTAAAGCTCTGGTCTCGCTAGTGTGAGGGCATGAGTTTAGTCCTCAGAACCCACTTAAAGCACGAGAGGGTAGTGGATGTCTCCAATCCCAGAGTACCTGCGCCGACATGGGAGACAGAGACAGTAGAGTCTCTGGAATCTCATAGGCCAGTCAGCTTGGGACCAGTGAAGAGATTCTGTCTTCAACAATGTGGAAGATCAAGACTGATGACTAAAGTCATCTTCTGACCCTGATAGTCACACCCTTGACATACACATATGCATACATAAGTACATTACACACACACACACACACACACACACACACACACACACACACTTTTTAAAGACATCAGCATCAGCAAAGGAAAAGAGCCCAAGTCACACTTTTATAATCTTCTTTAACTAAAATAACTGCTGAACTTTTTATATTATACTACTCTCCACAAATTAGACCAACAAGCTCTGGTAGGTAAAAATCAATTCTGTTTCACTTTAATGTGGCTGCTTATGAATTGTAAGCTAAACTTGCCTCATAAAATTATCTTTCATATAAAAGTAAGTTAAAATGAGCATGAGCTTGCTCATTGGAAATAAATTGGCCAGCTATTGCTCCATTTAAGCCTGCTGTGTCCTGCTTCTTGGGATACTGGTAATGAGGTAAAGCATATTCTGTGGCAGTCCCTGGTCAGGTCTGCGAGCAAAGGACGGTCTATTCTACATACAGGCCTGACAACAAAGGCAAGCTGTAGGGAGTGTTCTTGTTCACTGAGGCTAAGAGATAAAGAAATAAATTAAGCCAATTTGAAGGGACCTACAAAATCAGAGATAGGAGAGTGTCTAGACACAATCCCCAAACTGCAACGATGCAAGGCATAGTGAGACCAGGGTGTGCTTCTAGATCATAAACACTGCTCTTTGAATACAATAGAAAACAATGGGGCATGGGAGATGGCTGAGAGGGGAACCTGCTTGCCATAGGAACGTGAGGATCCGAGTTTGAATCCCTAGGGCTCCACATGAATGCCCAGGAGCACATCAGAAATCCCCAATGCTGAGTGATGGGGTGGCTAGGGGTGAAGGTGGCAGATTCAGAAGGATACTCAGAACTCTCAGGCTAGCTAGTGTAGCTGAACCAGCAAACTTCAGATTCAGTGAGAAATCTGTCTCAAAAAATAAGATGGAGAGAAATAGAGGGGACACTCAACAGCAACCTCCAATCTGCACATGCACACACACATACACACACACACACACACACACACACACACACACACACACATACACACACAATTTCCCTATGGCAAGTGTAGTGTTACTCCATGTGTTTATAGTGTGATTAATATGTAATTAGTATTACTCACCCAATATATTGTAATATGTTCATATAATATATGATAATATAATTATAGCATAGTATATAAATATATTTACAGGGTTATTAATACTTTTTATTTTTATAATTTTATTTATTACAATGATTAATAAATTATTTTTAATTTCTGACAAGTGTTCATGATTTTCCAAACATTAGCATAATTCAGTATTAGAACATTTTCAACTTTCTAAGATTTCCCTTAGCTTTTATATAGCTAAATGGCCCATACCTTCACACTAGTTAATCACTGATCTGTCTGTATAAAACTAGGCCAGTCATACATATTTCATATATATACAGAAGCACGATTTATTCCTTCCTTTGCCTGGCTTCTTTCACTTAGAATACAATTTTAATGTTTAAGCATTTTGCAGCATGTATCACTTGTTTATAACTTTTATTAATTATTAATAGTCCATAATTTACTATTGAATATCACATATTTATTCATCCAACTGTTGAAGTTGCTTTGGGCCACTTGCAGTTTTATTTATTATAAACAATGCTACTATGAGCATTTATGTGTCATTTTGTTGTACATGTATATGAGAGTATATGTATGTGAGATGTGTGTGTATGTGTGCACAAGCCAATGCATGTCCTTGAGGCTGGAGAAGAGCATCAGGTGTCCTCCTTCATCCTTCTGCCTTAATCTTTAACTGCCAGTCTCTAGCTGACCCTTGAGCTCATGTTTTTAGATAGACTGCCAACCAGCAACCCATAGGAATCCTCTTGTCTCTGACCCCTCAGTGCTAGGGTTACAGGGTACAAGATGGTACCTAGATGTTATTTGGGGCCTGATAGCTGAGCTTCAATCCTTGTGCTTGCACAGAAAGCACTCTAACCCCTGAGTCATCTCTCCAGACCACACATATTTGTTTTTATTCACATGCATCTTTATTTCTCTTGAGTAGATTCCGAAGAATTCAATATTTATTAGGCAGATTTCTCACCAAACAATTCTAACATATTATAAGCTTTATTCCCCAGAAAGAACCTAGTAATTAATATAGTTGTTAACAGTTGTGATCAAGTTCTTGTTTTCACCTACCTTCTGCGTAATATACATGTATGAGTAAATACTTATTTAATTTCTGAAATGGTTGTGCCATTTCAAACTAAGGTTCAAGGCATTACGTCCTCATCCACACCTGATGTTATACATTGTTCTAGACCTGACATGTTGTCCCTAAATTTATATGGTGACACTAAGACTCCAATGTGATGAAACACACAGAGGCTTCTGGGAATCAAGGGATTTAGATGAGGTCCTGAGGATGAGCATCATGTGGTAGATTTTGTGTCTTTATAAAAACAGGAAGAGAGACAAAAGCACCCCTACCTTACCTCCGTGTGAGGACTCAGAGAAGAGGGAATGATCTTAAAGACAGAAGAAACTCTCACCAGGAACCACCACGGGGAAGTGATTGAAAAGCAGGCAGCAAAGTCCATGTCAGAGAGAGCTCCTTTACTAGGAGACCACATCAAGACTAAGTTGCCCATCAACTACACCTATGTAGGGGGCCTAGGTCCTTTCCATGTGTGGTCCTTGGTTGGTGCTTCAGTCTCCCACTCCTCCACAAGGGTCCCTGCACTCCACCTAATATTTAATTGTGAGTCTTAGCATCTTGTTTCAATGTGCTGTTAGGTGAAGTCCCTCAGAAAACAGCTATACTAGGCTCCCAGCTACAAGTGTAGCAGAATATTGTTAATAGCGTCAGAAGTTGGCTCCCTCCCGTGGTGCTTGTCTCAGGTTGGGCCAAGCATTGTTTGGACATTCCCTCAATTTCTGCTCTATCTTTATCCCTGCACTCCATCAAAGTTTTTGTGGGTGGGTTGGTGTTTTCCTTCCTCCCCTGTCTGCCTAGAAGGTAGCCTCTTCAGTCTCCACAGCCCCTGCTATAAAGAGAGAGAGAGAGAGAGAGAGAGAGAGAGAGAGAGAGAGAGAGAGAGAGAGAGAGAGAGAGAGAGCACTTCTCCCAGGGATGAGTCCCTAAGCTCATTATCTAACAAAGCACACAGCCCTAAAATTATATACATATAGGTCACACATACAGGTCAGGTCTCTCTCTCTCTCTCTCTCTCTCTCTCTCTCTCTCTCTCTCTCTCTCTCTCTCTCTCTGTGTGTGTGTGTGTGTGTGTGTCTGTCTGTCTGTGTGTGTGTCTGTCTGTCTATCTGTCTCTGTCTCTCCCCCATCCTTTCTTCCCTGTTTTTGTCTCTCAATGAAAACTCAAAGTTTTACTGTCACAGTGGATACTAATTTAATGAAAGCAGGTTGGACTAGCCATTTCTATGGCAGTTTGAATGTAGTAATTAATAATATAACCATAATTTGCAGGTAGTCCCTGTGTATAAATGATCTATATTCTTAGCATAAATTACATTTCTAAACAGCCATAGGATGTAGATTATGTTGCTTTCCTTTCTTGCCATCTATAAAAGCTAAGGTGTTTATGTGACATACTGAAGTTCATATAGATAGTATGGGTTAGAACTCAAAATTTAGCCTACCATGAAGCAGACTTCAAAGCCTAGGCTGTTGGCCACCTTACCAACTGCTCCTTAGAGCCATAGCATACCAAGAAATAGGTGGTACTTTAATCAAGAAAGTGCTTGCCTTGCTCAGCCCAATAGAGAACATTTAAAGAGAACCCCTGGGGCTCACTGGCTATCCAGTCTAGCTGAAACCATGACTAACAAACAAATGGAGAGACTCTGTCTCAAAGACAACCTTCCTCAGATGACACTTAAGACTATCCTGTGACCTCTACCTATGTACATGCATGGGCCTTGGAAAGCAAATACAGACTATGATTTACCACAAGGTCCTGGGCGTTTACAAGGCACATATACCATCCATTCTCAACCTAATAAGTGAGCAGATATGAAGTAGGTGCCAGGCAGTGAACCACAGAACCCTCATCCCCGGCCAACCTCCACCACCGGTATCACGCATTGTACCCTGAGTACCTTCAAGTTTTCAAAGACTGTCCAGTTCCTTTCCTGTTTTTTTCCTATGTTCATTTTTCATGTTCATTTATTCTTATTAAAGATCTTGGAGAAAGAGTATTGCCTAGCATTGGTTTTGAGGGCTAAATAAGCAATAAATAACAAAAGAAAATTAAATGAGTTTGAACTAATATTTCCTCTTCTAGGGTGTAGTGCTAAGGAAATTATTGGCTAGGTAATAGTACATATAAGAAGTCCTTTAAAATAGTGACAAGTAAGTATTAAAAAAAAGCTGGAAGCACTTCATAGGATTAATAGCTTCGTTTGCTCAAAGAAATCTGTTAAATAATGTACAGTCAGTCAATGTCATGATTTATTTTATGGTTGCTCAAATAACATTAAAGAATTCTTTGTTATTGCATGTCTGTTAACATAAGCATACACCAAGGAAGTCAGATCAGGATACACCTACATGTGAGTAGGGTGAGAGTATTTGGGACGACTATGTCATAGCATGGAGCTATGAGTCACTTTTGTTCTCTTGACTTCATTAAGTTCTCCATTTTTAATAAAGCGCCTTTCCTTTAGTACTAATTAAAACAGTTATTCATTGAGGAAATGCATACAGTTGTTCATGTAATAAATGTTCACTCCGTGTTCTAATTCATGTGCAAAGCTCCGAAAATGATTCCTTGAATAAACATGTCTCTCTAAGGCTCTTCCTTTAGTGTAGAATAACTTTTGCAGATGTGCAATCCTGAAAAAACAGGTAAAGGGCTGTATGCATAAACAGGTTGGATTGCGTAGGGGATCAAAAATGTGTTTCCATGTGGAGAGGCCAGAGGTCAACATCAAATATCTTCCTTAGTTGCTTCAACATTATTTTTTGAGACAGGATCCTGAATCTAGAACTCACCATTTGGCTAGGCAAAGCTTACAAATGAGCCCTGGGAACACTCCTGGCTCCATCCCTTGCCTCAGACCCACACTGTTGCACCCCTAACTTTCATCAGGTTATTAGGATCTAAACTCCAGTCCACAGGTCTGAGCAGCAGGCAGGCACTTTATTGACTAAGCCATCTCTCTGATCCTACACCTAGGTATTTATGTACAGTATGCCAGTGCTAATCTACTGCATGGGGAGCACAAATCCATGGGCTAATAGGGTTTCTCAAGTCATATTGCCACTGGGAAGTCCATTATCTATTGTTTAATTATTTAGAGTATGATCAGACTCAAGGTTTCTTTCAGACCTTGGAACAGTTTCCGAAGGACACTGGCAAATGGGAGACCTTGCAGATGAGGGTGAACATAGATCTGGTCCTAAGAGTAATAAAGATGCTAGGGAGGTGGAGTAAATCAGCAGGAAACCCTCCATCCTGTGAGAGGTGGAACACTATTACCATTGGACAATTATTTTTTTATGAAAGGGATGGCTTTGTCAAGTCTTGTGGATGCTGTTCGATGCGTGCTGGATGGAGATGTCAACGCTGACCCCTTAAGCTTTTGTTCTAAATTTGATTGTCTGCTTTGGAAAAGCAAATTAAAGGTCACTCTCCTTTTTATATCTCTCTAAAGACACCTCCATCGCATTAGAACAAAATCCTGCTTATACCGCTATGTGGCCATCATGCTACCCTGAGCTCCAATGCTTCTTTCGTCTTTCATTCCGCACCGAATCTAAAAGCCAACCTCCACCACTGGTTATGCTCTGCAGTGTGCCATTTTACGTTTCCACAGTCCGCAAACATTATCATCCTAAAGAGATCCTTTATCTGTTTGGTTAATGGATGTCCACGGAATCTTTCCTGCCTGGTTTTCCACCGTACTATGGCGACTCTGATATGCTTTGCCAACACATGGAAGCAGTCCTCATTTATGAAACAAATGGGAAGGATAAGAGAGTAAAAAGAGAGAGAACAAGAAAAATAATTTTCCTTTCAGTATCCCTGCAAATGTCCAAAGGTGACTGCAGCAGCAGTATCCTACAGATGAAAAAGAAAGGGTCAAGGAGATCAAGTAAGTCATGAGGGATACTAGCCAAAAGGAAGAGGCAGAGCAGGGAGGACCAGCTCCACGCGTCCTAGTCCAAGCCTAGTGTTGGTACAAGTATTGAGGCAGTACTGAGTTTTAATACAGAAGGCTTCCAACAGTGGACAGTAGGGGCCTTCAGAAGATAGGGAGCACACACTGTGTGAAGGAGCTCCAACAGGGTCCTAGAGGCCTTATGTATGAGTTGGAGTTATGTCTGTAGGGAAAACCAGGAGTCTAGAAACTCCAGAGGATCTAATTCTTTGAGGCAGCATTTTTTTTTTCTTAAGACCTTGGTAATGAGGCCACTCACATTGCCAAGGGCAACCATGTTTACTTACAGTCAAATGATAACCACATTAACAAAATGCCTTCAGAGCAGCACCTGGGTCCTGTTTGACTAAACTAGCAGTTCCCACAGACTAGGTAAGCTCACAAGTCAAATTACCTATTCTCATCCTGTCAGGAAGGTCATTTTAGCTATTTAGATTGTCAGATTTTCAAGGCTTCTCCAATTCAGAATTTCCTTGGCTAATAATCTCTTCTTACTCCTTCATAATATCCCATTTTCAACTCTGAGATGCATAGTATTGAACTAATCATAGAAGACTAGAAAAAGTCTTCCAAGTACCTTCAGTGCCCATGTACCCCTTTTCTTGGTATCTAAATGAATCTTGACTGACAGAACCAGTGAAGGTTATTTTAGTGAAGTATTTATTAAATCTGGATAGCAAGATTTTCATGAGGAAGATCTATTTGTGTCTTGCGGCATTGAATTACACATTTGGTGGACATCACCTAGTACACCATCCAGTGTCAGCAATAAGTATTCAATATATTTTCTGTGAAATATCCAGTTTTCTGACTTTCATGTCAGAAATTCTTATACTTTCTTTACAAAATGATTGATCCATCTCAAAAGAGATGGCGGATTAGTTGTGAGACAGCTTCCTTCTCCTTCATCCACTAGGTACCAATGAGAACATCGATGCTCATGGATGTTCTTTGGGATGGTGCTGTACTGGCAGGAAAATGGTGGCTCACACTGGTGCGTATAACTGACTCTTTTAAAAAAAATGTTATTGTATTAATTTATTCTTGTTACATCTCAATGGTTATCCCATCCCATGTATCCTCCCATTCTTCCCTCCCTCCCATTTTCCCCTTACTTCCCTCCCCTATGACTGTGACTGAGGGGGATTTCCTCCCCCTGTATATGCTCATAGGGTATCAAGTCTCTTCTTGGTAGCCTGACTCTTAATTCCCAGCATTGACTAGAAAACTCTTCTACTAGCTGCTGGAGAGCAAGGACTTCTATGTCAAAGTCCTCTCTAAAATAGAGGACTGTCTCAAATACACTGTTGTACACACACACACACACACACACACACACACACACACACACACACACACACACGACACTCACATCCTGCCTTGTTTATTTCATTTTGACCATTTTTTTAAAGTGAAGAGGCATTTATTTGCTACTTTACTGTCTCTTTAAAAGTAGAATTCTACAAGATCTGGGAGCTGCTTATTTTTTTCCAGTTCTCTTTTCACAAGGCATGAAGGAGGCTCACCATAATACAGATCCCTCAGTGCTGTTGAGTGGGAAAATGGCTGAATGGACGGAGGGATACAAGAGTGAAGAGCCTAGGTATGGTCTTGGGAACGGAGGGTAATCAATTCCTGTCAGCTTCCTGCCCTGAGGCAGCTGCTTCCTTCACAGGAAGGACTTTCTGTTCTTAGGTGCCTCAACCCTGAGTGACATCCTACTCTGTCCCGTCACAATTGTCACAGTAATAATGATGGTAAATAGGTTCATAAATCAGTCATCTAGCAATCCTATCGTATTGTCTTACAGGCAATGAACTGCACATCTCTTTTTTTTTCTTGGCAATGAAGCTATGTTTTGTTTAATGTCGGATCCCCAAAGCTTATCACAGTGAGTAGCACAAAATAAATTTAAAAGGAATGTTTTTCAAGTGAATAAGAGAAGAAAAAGGAAAAAAAAAAGACATCTCACTTACCTTACATAGGTGAGTATTTTATAGTGATTCTGACATATTTGATATTAGTTAAGTATACGGACTTCAAGTCACAGACTCTAAGGATGATCCCCACCTGATTATCCTTTTAAAATAAAAAAAAAATTTATTGATTGTTTGTGAATTTCACATCATGCACCCCAATGTCACTTATCTCCCCACCCCTGTCCCTTTGTATCTGTCCCATGCCTTTGCAATCTTCCCCCTAAAAAATAATAAACTAAATAAAATAGAATTTTTAAAAATCACTTAGTGGAAGCAGTAGTGTGTCATACATTACACCCTTTTGTCCACACATCTTTACTTGCAAATGTTCATTGCAATGAGTCATGGGTGTGGTTCAAGGCCTCTTGCTTCTGCTACACCGTCAGTACTGGCTCTTCACTGGGGCTCCTGTGGGGTATCCTGTTGCTGCTTTGTCATGGAGATCCTATAGCTTTGGATCTGCCAGACCAGCTCACTCACATGCTCCAGGAATCATAAATGGGATAGATATTGGGGTGGGCCAACACAAAGCCCTGGATCTTGGCCTGGGATGTAGCTGAGTTGATCAGCCTGCCAGCTCACCTGTGTCAGCACCACCAGGGAAAGCTCTCCAGTACTGCCCCAGCTAGCTCACCTGCTGTTGCAGCTGGCAAGGGTGAGGTCAGCTCTCATGCTCTCAAGTCTAAGAGGCCAGTTCACCACCTCACCACCAGGCTGAGTTCTACTGTGCTGCTCAGGCAAGGTGAAGGACCTGCTCTCCAGAGTGCTGTAGCCAGTGAGGGCCAGGAACAGCACTCCCACTCTCATGACCTTGGGAATAGTTCTCCTGCCTGCTGCAGGCATTAAGGAGTGGGAACATCTCTCCTTCACTCATGCCACAGGAAAGGAGGAAGAGGCCAGCTCTCAAGTGCTCATGCCCTCAGGCTGGCTCACATGTGCCCTGGCCACCAGGGCCACCACTACTGCTTGTGCTGCCCAGGTGAGGTACAGGGTCCAATCTCCAAAGTGCTTCAACTGGTGAGAGGTGGTGGCAGCTCTCTCACACTCTCATGTCCTCACCATAGCTCTCCCATCTGCTGCAGGCAGCGAGGAGTGAGGTGAGTGGAGAGGGCATCTCATCCTTGGCCACCATCCCACAGTAGACCAGGAACAGGGCCATCTCTTCTATGCCCATGTCCTTGGGGACAGCTCTCCTTAGTATGGTGGCTGGTGAGGGGTGAGGCCAGCTCAGCACAGTGCCTCAGGAGACAGTTCAGATCAGTGACATTTACATGGCGTTGATGGCAACATGGGCCTGGAACATCAACACAGATTTCAGCGCACAGGAAAATGGACCCAGACATGGCCTCCAGCAATAACCTGGACTCAGATGGCCTCAAGTGGCAGCACAGGCCACTCACATCAGCATTCTCAGCAGCAAGAGCCTCAGAGAGCCACACGGTCCCTGGTGGCAGTCCAGACTGCAGATATTCACCTGGCCTTTCATGGTAACTCGGGCCACAGACATTGACACAGACCCTAGCTGCAGCAGGACCACAGACACAGACATGGTCCTTGTCAGCAGCCCAGGCTAGACCCTCACCATGACCTTCTTATGTATGTCTGTTCTTCATTGCCGTCAAGCATCCAGCTCCACCTTTTTTGACAGTGTTTGAACCCCTCGGCTTAGCATTCTCTCACATCTCTCCATCACGTGTTCCACATTTCCAATATCTCAATCACACATTCATTCCTTGTCCAGGATAGGCAACATGAAGAAACCATCTTGAAAAACCTACTACTACTACTATTAATAATAATAATAATAATAATAATAATAATAATAATAACAACAACAACAACAATAATAATAATAATAATAATATGAAGAAGAAGAAGAAGAAGAAGAAGAAGAAGAAGAAGAAGAAGAAGAAGAAGAAGAAGAAGAAGAAGAAAATGATTATAGCCCTAAGTTGGGAATTTTAACACCCTTAGGTATTAGGAAGTTCCGCCTGTTTCATAAGTTATAGTAGGAATAGTAAGCCAGGCACCATGCAAACATCCTAATACAATGTCACAAGCATAAGACTAGCAGGCACTAGTGACTACTGGTATCATTTATTGTAATATCTGTAAGGAAAATTACATATGAGAAAATATGTATCCCAGTACCTATAACACATCTCAGGGGGCATGAAGCCCAAGGTAACATGAGTAGGAAAAATTAAGAAATGATTGGTTTCAGTGCATGGCTTTTCATTTTGATGACACCAAAAACTGAGTAGCATTTTAAATTATCTATGGGGATATATTTAACACATAGGGTGTGAAATTTCATGAGAAATACCAAGATGACATTACAAGGGTGCACAGATGGCCTTCTAGGCAGATGGTTGGAAGCCTCTCTTCCTAGAAGGTTATTCTGAGCTGAGAAAACAGGATATGTGCTCCGAGTGTGCTGTATACATATGTGAGTGAACTGCCAGCCAATATGGTCTGTGCATTCTCTTGGTCTGCTCATCCTATATTCCTCTAGCACGATGTGCCTACCTTATCAGGGAAGCCTCTCTGAAGGTTTCTTTTCAAAATGCTAGAAGATTTTCTTTTTCAGGAATGACTACTGGTTTTGCTTAGGAAGAAGGTTTTCTAAGACTCCAGATAATCAAAGTTTGGTTACTGTACACTCTTTCACTCACTTTCAAATGGAGATTTCATATTATATGCTTCTTTTTCTTTTAAAGCCCTCAGAAGATGAATGATGTAAAAATGTACTCTGTGAAAAAGTGTTTCATTAAAAGACATTAAGGAATCATGAGATGATAATAATACCATCTTGTACAAGGTATTACATAGCATATTTAAAAGGCAAGAAAGGAGCTATGTGAAGCAATGATCTGCTGGCCCCGGGCAAACTTTACCAGAAAGAAAAGTCCTCTCCTGAAGAACATGGCTCCATATTTCATTATTAAGTTCTTCTTATTCTCAGGGCTCACTGGCTGCCAGTATCTCCAACACATGAAAAAATACTGAAGGCCCCCACACTGGCACAATGGGAGTCAAGTATACAGGCTTGAGTTCCAGATTCATCATTTTATATCTGGGAGATTTGGACAAATGACCTACTTTACTATATGTAAAACAAGGTTAAATAACCAAAGAAAAGGTATTTAGTGCATAAAGGAAGAATCAGTACATAGACAGAATTCTTAAACAAACAATTTGTTCTATCTGCCATAACTCCTTCATATAGAAAGTATGGAGGTAATCCATGGCCACCTTTATTATGAGAGTATTGGGAAGGTCAAGGGTATGTTACTGTGGCTTGTCCCAGTCATGTTAGGTAACGGTAACATTTGTTTCATTAACTGACTTATATGTTCTTGGGAGACAGACAAGCATAGTAGCTCTTCTCTACCAGTGGAGAGCTTGTTCACATTAAAGCAGGATACAAGAGGAAGATGTCTTGCTTTGACATCCCCTATAGGCTCAGGGATTTGAGCACTTGGTCTCCAGTTATATTCCAGTTCATGCATGCGGCTAGAGATCTAGTTTCTCAGCTTTCTGCTCCGGCTGCCAGCTGAGATTTTTCCCTGGACATTATGGACTCTCCCTCTGGAACTTTAAGTGCAAATAAACTCTTCCTTGTAATAGTTGCTTGTCATGTTCATGGTTCTACATTAACAGAAAAGAAACTGATAACAGAGGGTTAATCCAAGGGATAATCTATCGTCAGTGGAGAGTTTAAGTATCTTTTGAATAGGATTTCTTACCATCTCGAAACCAACCCAGTACTTCTGATTGGATGGCAATCTTTCCTAGTGAAGGTAATGTCTAGCATTCTGGATTGACATTTGAAATGTCAAACAAAATTCAAGGAAGCTTAATATGCTCACAATTTGGTATCCATGAGGCATTACTTTCAGGTCTTCATGTGGCTATTAAAATCCATAGATGTTTAGGTTTCATATCAGCTGGTATAGTTGTATACAATGTGTCCTAGTCTTTCCATATACTTTAAATCAATTATGGATGACTTAGACTACTTAATGCTGTGTAAATGTAATATGAATTGTTGTTATTCAATACATACCTTGTTATTAATTGATGTTTTAAAAAAATTCCAGATAAGTGTATGTTGTATGCTGAGGATGTATTCCCAAACTACATTTTACCTTCTGGTCCCATTACATTATTTTTCCCTAGAGAGTTTTACTTCTTCTTCTTTCATGTCATATGAACACATGAGTTTGTGTATTTATACACTTCAAATGAAAGAAAACATGTTATTTTTCTGAGACTAAATATAATATTAAATGAATTATATCATATATATATAAGAAAATTCTGAACATGCTTGGTGCAGATGAATTTTTTTTGAATATTTTTATTTATATCTAGTTGAAATCATAGTTGTGGAGCCCATGGATTTGGAGTAGTGACTGGTATTTGATTATTCAGAGTTAAAGTTGAAGAAAATGGTTTGTTTAGTAACAGATGTAGGAATCAAATCATTATGTAAAAATATAAATTTATTTTATAAATTTATTTACTCCTTTAACATCCTCACATAATGAAATTATTTCCAAAATTCTGTTTTACATGCCATCTATTTTTGTTATGAAGTAGATATTTTTTTTCACAAAAGAGTCATTGGAGCTAGCACTAAGTCTCAGGGGCTCAAGGTACTTGATGTGTAGTCTGACAATCACAGTTTGATCTCTGACCTGACTTTAACAAGTGCACCATGGTGCTCAAGTGCACACGCTTGTGCATTTACACGTGTGCGTGTGTGTGTGTGTGTGTGTGTGTGTGTGTCTGAGTGTGTGAGTATGTGTGTGTGTGTGTGCACGCGCGCACACGCTCATGCAGGGCATGACTTATACATGGAAACCACCTTGTGGGAGTCTCTCCTTTCTTTCTACCATGTAGGACTCAGATCAAACTCAAGTCATTAGGCTTGGTGGCAAGTGACTTTATCCACTGAACCGTCTTACTGGCTTCTGTCCTTTGGAGAAAGGAACTAACATCATCAAGAGCTTCTTTAAAAATGTCAGGGGAGCAACCAGAGTGAACATCGCTCCGGACTGCACTCCAACTCCAACCCATAGCATTGGCCACATACTTCTTGTTCATTCAGGAATAAGAAGAGTCCTGCTGAACCTTAAACATTCAGTTACCATTCTTGGGTTAGAAGTAAAGCTAACCTTTTTCTATGTAGCTCTCAGCCACTCAGAGGATAACAGAATTTTCATCAACTCACACTGAAACAGCACAGTTCTGTGGAACCTACACCCTTCAAAGAAGGGCATGATTGATGTAAGACATAGTAGAGATGAAGTGACATAAGCCACAGAGTAAATAGGCTTTGGTTTGATAAACAGAGAATGCATGACAGTTGTGGGAATGCACTCCTCTGTGTCAGCACCTTATTAAGAATCACGAAAGTGGGGCTGGGGCAACACCTCAGTGGTTGGGAGCACTTTCTGCTCTTGTGCAGGACTCGGTTTAGAGTCTCAGCAACAATGCAGCTGTTCGCCACTGTCTACCACTGCAGTTCCAGGGGATCCAACGCAGATACAAGCTACGCACTAGGCACACGAACGTCCACACAGACCGAACAGTCATACAAACAAATAAATAAATAATCTTTAAAAGCAAAGATTCGTGGACCAGAATGAGTTTGAATAGATGGAACTAAGTGGTAGAGGCTTTTGAATTCTATGGTGACAAGATAGGGTTTTATTCTGTTGTTCCCCGAGTGTGTTCTGCAGAGCGCTAGCTCCTTTAAATGCCCTGGTTAGTGGGTATGTCTAAAGCCTGATTTATATTCAGCTTTTTGGAGACTACTATCACACATTTGCATGTTTAGTTTAAAGCTCCAAGAAGCACTGTAGTTTAAAAGTTTGCATTTTAAAACCCTGCAACTTATACATTCCACACATTCTTTTTCTGGAAATGCCTATCACCATCTCAGAGAAAATGATTTTGGAAACAATGTACTAGCCAAAGTAAAACTATGGCTAGCAGACCCCCCTGCAAATCCTGCAGCTTTTTGTCTAGATGGGTGTATACTCTATGCCACAGCTTCCTTCATACCCAATGAGTTCTAGTCACATTTGCTCTTTATTTTTTCCCTATTCCTAACACCTAGGATGTATGAGAGCCATAGGCCTCAAATAAATTTATTTGATCAATATTGCTCAATTTTAATGTCTCATTTTATCAAATACTGTTCAACCTTTAAAAAGTCTCTTTAATTTTCTTTTTTTTTTTTTTTTTTTGTATTTCTCTGCTGAGTTTACCTACTTTAAAATATCTTGCAGGCTCAGTTTCTTAGTGCTTTGCAGATAATTACAATCAGTCCTTTAAAACTATTTGTCAGGTAACACTTGCACTAATTACATTAAAAACTGGCTCGTGTTATTTTTCCTCTTGATAATAGGTGGCATCCCCAGGTTTTCATCTGTTAAGATACTTTTTAAATTATCACTCCCTGAACATGTCAGTGTTCTAGTGGAAAATTCCAGGCCTGTTCTGTTCTAGTGAAATGTGATTTTGTTTGATTGCTTACTTGTTTTCTTATTTTACCAGGCCCTTAATGTAATTAATCCCAAACTGCAAATCCTGGATCTTGAGGGAAAACCTGGGTTTTTAGCTTACTTTTGTTGGTTTCTTTGGCTAGAATCTGCCCCATACTTCTATTTCTCATGACTAACCTAGGGAATGTGGGTGAAGCTTACGCATGAATTTAGCTTGTTAAAACAATTAACAAGTTGCTTATTAAACCACCCAATGGAGTACAATGCTATAATGGGCAAGAGAAGCTCAGTTTATGCTAGAACCTTTAATTCTTCAAAGTACTCTAAGAGTTGTGTTGGCTTAATACTTTGTCTTGGGCTACCAACATACATAGGGGAAAGGAAGTTTTCCTGGGAGACCACTGCATCTTTGCATCTTGTTTATAAGATATATTAAGTAGGATAATTTATAAACAAAGTATCTTATTCGATCCATAATTCTGGTGGATGGTGAACTTGACCAATATGTACTTTTATTTTAGTGATGCTCCAGGCTGCATCATAACTGGGCTGAGGAGTAAGAAGGATGCTGGCTGCATGCAGAAATGAGCAGGTGGGAGAAGGAAGAAAGGATCAGAGGAAGCACCATACTGGCTTATATCAATCTGGGACATCTCATGAGTGTGAGAAAGTACTTCTGACCACATAAACCCCACTTAAGATATATTCAGTCCCAGTAGGCTCTGATGCTTACGTATTCCATCACCTGTCAACAGTGCCAAACTGGGGACCAAGCTTTTGACGGACATTTTGAAGGGCAATCTAAATCCAAATCACAGAAGTGAAATCTGCCATTGTTGTGGTTAGTTGTTTGTTTTTGTTTTGTCAACTTGAAGCAAAGTAGAGTCACCTAAGATGCAGGAACCTCAGTTGTGGAATTGGTTCCACTATATTGGTCTATGGGCATTGTTTATGGGACATTTTCTTCATTGATGATTAATGTGAGAGGGCCCAGTACACTTTGAGCAGTGCCACCCCTGGGAAAGTAGCTCTGGACTATATAAGAAAGCAGGCCGAACAAGCCATGCCCAGCAAGCTAGTAAGTAGCATTCTTTCATGTCTCTGCTTCAGTTCCTCCTTGTACTTTTGTGCTTTGAGTTCCCTCAACTGTGGACTGTATATTGGAAGAGAAAACAAATCATTTCCTTTCCTGAGTTGCCTTTAGTTATTCTGTATTTCACAGTAACAGGGAAAAATAGGATAACAATTGATACCAGAGAGCAGGACGTCACTGTGATGGTCTTCGGTGTGCTCTTTTAGGGAGGACACTGGCACTGAGTGCTTAGTGCTTTGTGGGCTTTTCTATGGTGGCTTAAAAGCCTAAAAACAAACAAACAAACAAACAATAACTGAAAAGAATGCCGACAATTGGAGCCTGGCTTGTGAAACTGCAGGAAAATGTTTGAGAGTGCCTCAAAAACTATCTCAGGGATGTTTTTGTTATATTTAAAATTTTTTTTTATTTAAGTAATTTATTCACATTACACCTCAATTGTTGTGCCCTCACTTGTATCTTCCCGTTCCCCCTCCCTCTCTCATTCATCCTATTTCTTCCCCTAGGTCTGTGACAGAAGGGGACCTCGTCCCCCACTATAAGATCACAACCTATAGGGTCTCTTCCTGGTAGCTTGATTCCCCTTCCTCTGAGTGCCATCAGGCCTCCCCACCAAGGGGAAGTGGTCAAATAGGGGGCACCAGAGTTCATGTTCCTGCTCTCCACACAATTGTGGGGAATGTGCTGTCCATTGGCTAGATCTGGATAGGGGTTCTAGGTTTACCACATGCATTGTCCTTGGTTGGTACAGTAGTTTGAGCTGATCCGCCTGGGTCCAGATACTTTTATTAAGAATATGTGGAGGGGCTTCAGAGATGCTCAGTGGTTAATAGCACTGGATGCTATTCCAGAGGACCTGGTATGATCCCCAGTACCTTCTTGGTGGCTCACAATTCCACTCCCGGGGGATCCATTGCCCTCTTCTGGCCATCACAAGAACTGCTGCATGCACATGTGTGTGGTGAGCAGACATAAAAGCTGGCACAGCATACACAAACAGACAGACAGAAAGACAAACACAAGAAGAATCCGTGGACGTTAAACTTTCTGCAATTTATTGGGACAAATGGTACTGGTGATCTAGGGCTGAAAAATCTCCTGTGATTAATAAGAAAGCAACATCACTAAGGCAAAATCTGGGAGTTCATCAAGGTCAGCAGATAGAAGCTGTGGTCTAAGGGGGCATGGGCAGGGGCTGAATCTTAAGCTAGCATCTGACCTTGGTAATGTGTAATAGTATTGAGAACATGCAAGGTTTGGCACTATTTGGCAGGGTTAGATTCCCCCTGGAGAAAGGTCAGGGGTGGCTGTTGGAGGTGCAGACTTGCTTGCATTGGAAATCTCAGGATTAAAGGGGTCATGAAGCGTAGCTGCAGCTTGGCACAGTGTGATAAGTTGGGATCCATGAAGAGGCCATGAGAGACTATTGGTAAAGCTGACGCCTTAGTTGTAATAGTAGCCAACCGTCATGGAGATGACAGCATCATTGATACCCACCACAGACAGTAGCTTATGTGAGTTGAGCCAGCCTGAGTCTATGAGAAAAATATATATGACAAAAGTGAGATTTCCCAAATCTCCTGAAACCCAGAAGATCACAACTGAGTCCCAAATATCAGGCATTGAGATTTTCATTTTGCTTTGATCTGACTGTTACTACATTCTGACTCTTTCACACTTGAAGTAATAAAGTATTTTACTTGTTTTTACAGAAGCCCATGAGTCTTTGGATTACTAAAGAGATTCTGAAATTTGAAATGTTTGAATTTTTGTAAGACTGTGAGACTTTTAAGGTTATATATTATGTTTTATATTGTGATAGTAGCATGAGATCTTTGAGATAAACAAAAAAGTAAAGTCTATAGTTTAATAGTGGTATATTTGTGTGTCAAGTAGACAGACAGTCACATGTACAGGCATTTTTTTTGTCAACTGACATAAACCAAAGTCACCTGGAACTGTGCAGCCTTCAGTATGTCATTTTATACCACAGGGATTCCCTTTTCATATTTGACACTAGGGACAGTTGCACCATAGAATCCTGAAATTCTTGTTAAGTCTTCTGGTCTTTCATTTTACTGAAGCAGCAGAGCTGATTTTTGGACTTCTGATGCCTGTAAAGCCTCAGATAGGACTATTTTAGTGTTCTTAATTTTTTTGTGTTTAGGTTTATTAAGTAACAAACCACACTGTGAAGACACTAGGAAGCACTTTCCTCCTCTGCAGCTAGTATACAGTGTATTGGTTCTTCTAATTAGGTAAGTCACCTGGAAATCCCTCTTATCCTTCAATGGAGATGGGCCAGAGGACAATCTGGAAGACTTGGGGGATGCCTGGAGATATGAGACAAGATTCTTGTTATAAACTCAGGCTTGTTATGTGATAAATCCACCAGAGGAAGAAAATACAACTTAATTTAGTCCTTTACAGAGAGTGAGTTTTGCAGTCAGAGATATCAAGGTTTATATCCCGTCTCACTCGCTAATAACTGGGTGTCTTGAGACAATTATTTAAAATTTTTGAACATCAGATTCCTCAGGTTAAATCTGAAATAACAATCTCTATCCTGCAGAGTAACATATCCTGAATGCCTAGTACAAAGGCAGTTCTGACATCCACTCAGTAAGCTCAGCTCTGCACACTGACACAAAAGGAGGAACAAAGGGAGGCCTGACCCAAAAAAGATCTGCATTCATTGGAGACAGAAATGTTCAGAAACTTGTTAACACCTAGAATAGGCCATTATGTGAATTATGTAGTTGTAGTATTTTTTTTTCACCATGCTTGTCATAGATTGCTGAAAACATTTGGAACCCAGACATGCTGTTTCCTGATTACTTTTAGTTGTATTTTAAAATGCATTTGCTTTAGTAAGCATCTTTCTAATATATTACTTTGCTTAAAACAGAGGATACCATGATTGTTGATAGCGATATACTTATTACCTTCTGCATGTTGTAATTTAGAAAACTGATAACTAGTGTGTGAAGAAACTTGTCTGGTAGCGAATAAGTCGGCAGTGGTGGAACTCTACCATGATCTTAAGCTTACTCTTTTCTCAGTTCCACAGCTGTATGAAATTCAAACCACAGAATAATCTTGTTCCAACTCTTAATCTTTGCATGAAGAAAGGGAACTTCTCATTCTCTGGTCATGTGAGTGATATATCTGTCATTTCCTAGATCATTTCATGAACATGAGATTCCACTTTTCTTAGCTACTGTTCTTCTTTTTTTTTTTTTTTAAGCTTTATTTTGGTGTCTGTTGTACATCTAACCCTGCAGTTAATAACATTTTTTGGCACTGCATGAGTGAATCTGACTTTGCCACCTCTCCATTCTTTTGCATCCACTTCCTTTTCATGAATCCTTCCTCTTCTCTAGTTGTTGATTTCCTAGAAGTACCACTCCCAACACACATTCTACCATAGAGTGGCTAATGTACTGAAGGTCCCAATGCCTCAGTGTCTAGAATTTAGGTTTTTGCAAAGTATATTAGTTAAGTTTATATTGTTGTGATTAAACACTCCGACCAAATGCAGCCTTGGGAAGAAAGGGTTTATTTGGCTGACATGACTTTCAGTGAAGGCAAGGCTGTGGAAGAATGTTGCAGATAGGCGTGCTCACCATGGTTTGCTCTGCCTACTTTCTTACAAGCCAAGACCACCTGGCCAGGAATGATCAGGGCATTCCCACATCAGTCATTAATCAAGACAATGCCTACAGACTAGTGAATGAAAGCATTTTCTAAATCAAGGCTTCTCTTACCAGATTTGTGTCATGTTGACAAAATAATTAGACAGTACACAAGTGATTGTTTCCTCAGGAACTTTAAAATCATCCATAAATTAATCTATGGATGGACTCCTAATCTGATGGCAGTATTGTGAAAAGTCAGAAGCTAAGAGGAACTGTCACTAGGAGAATGAGGTAGAAGAAAAAGTCTTGTTAGTGAGTCATTTCCCATTGTACTCCCGTGCTTTTCGGCCACCGTAATGTTAGCATCTTTGCTCCACAATGTCAGGATGGATGTCACCATAGGCCCAAAGACAGTGCAAGCTGACAGGCACTGAAAGCTATGACACCATGAGACAAAGTGAATCACCCTCATTCAAACAGCTCCATGTCTTTTTTATAGTGGCAGGGAGAGTGACTAACATAAGATATTGATGTCCAGAGATGTAAGGTTATTTCTATGACTCCATCTAATGTTCAGAAGCCTTCGGAACTTCTCCCTAGGGAGGAGCTCAAAATGTGCGGAACACCGGTATAGGATTCTCTAAGCAGAAGCTACTGGGAAATTGTTTAGCAGCTTAAAATTGGGTAGAATGCAAACAGAAAAAATGACCATTAGAAGGTGGTAATAGGACATTTTTTGTATGTGTATATTTATGTGTATATGTGTATATGTATAGGTATATGTGTATATGTATGGTGTCTACTCTATCACCATTTATTTCTTAAGGCTGGGTCTTTTACTCACAAAATCTAGCTACTCTAGCTAGATTGTTCCATGAATCCTTGTCTCTTCAATTCAAACCCAGAGATTACAGGAGGCTGTCATGCCTACTCAGCTTTCTGGACTTCAGGGTTCTGGGGATCTGAACTCTGGTCCTCATTCTTGTGGCACAAGTATTGTGTCCACTAAGCCATCTTTCCAGCCCTCGTTTTGATTTTATTGGGATTCATAACTAAGAGAATATTGGAGAAACTTTAGACATGAACTTTTGATCAATACTAAAACTGTTGATTTTGTAGGATACATAGTATATTTTTATTATATGCAAGATAATTCTACCATGGTAGGCATAATTACGACTTTGTTAAGGTCTTTCCTTAAGTATTGTTTGAGAAGACCTCTTGGTATCATAAGGGATTTCTGATGACTCTTCATTATTGTCAACTTTACGGAGGAACACTTGAGGGTTATTAAAGCACTTCTTCATGTCTGTGAATGTCGTGGGACAAGACTTTTCTTGGGAAGACTCAACACACATGTACTCACCCTAGGTAAGATGTCCATAAGAAGACCAAAGTACGGATACCACCAAAGTCCAACTTGGTGAACCATGAGTTTTAGTGGGGTTACTTAAAGAAATATAGGTGAAGGGTTACTTACAGGAGCAGAAATGACTCAAAGACAGCTGCATCACCAAAGCTCACCTCAGCATGGTATCAGCTCACAAAAGCTGGAAACCTGGAGCCACACTGCATGGCCTACATGCAGCTCAACAGGTTGGAGAATGTTCTCTCCAGAGACTCAGTTGATTTAAACTTCTTCTATGCAGATTGGCTGGTTTCTGCATCTTCCAGCAGATGGCCTGGTCTCAGAGTTTCTTTGCAGCTTGGCTTGTCTGCAAGTGACTCTCATCGACTTTATTACTTATTCTGAGAGAGAGAGAGAAGCCTAGAAAATGTTGTTGATTTCAGGGACTTCCTGAAGCTACTTTAAGATATTTACATTCCTGTTTAGGAGCTTCCCTGTAGGAGGGAATGTTTCAATCTCAGAGGAAACTATTATGCAATAGTGAGAAATTTCTGGATCAGATCAGGAAGCCTCTACCATAATCAGTAATCAGAAAATTTAACTCACTGATAAATTGAAAAGTTGAATAAACTACTAGAAGGTGATAGTACTTAAGGACTTAATTAGAGTAGCCAAGTTGCTGAAAGCATGGCTTTGAAAAGCAGATCTTAGCCCTGGTTCATTTGCATTGCTTCCTGGCTGTGGGAGATGAGCCTGCTTACTCTTCTAGACCCATCTTGAATATTTTTTCTGTCTTCCACAGACCTAAAAGTAACAGAATCCCAGGTCAAAGGCAGAAAGCTCCGAAAACATGAGCCTAAATAAGTTTTTCTTCCTTGGCCTTGTTTCTTTCAGGAATTTTTCACAAAGATAGAAGACTTCCTGACACACTAGTTTTCACTGTTTCCCTCCTCCATATTTTCAGTCTCACCTGTGCCTAAAGTAAACATCAAATCACAGATGCTGATCAAACCACCTGCATGCTACACCACTTCCTCATGGATGCCTACTACTAACAAGGCATTTGAGCATCTTCTGGGGTTAAATGTTTCTTAACTCACCAGACTTACCCATCAACTGCTCTTCAACTCTACTGATAGTTTTGGCTACCTTAACCTTTGTTTTCTCTGAAAGCCTATCATATGGTTTTATGATTGCCCCCCTGAATAAAATTAGTACTATTCTTTCATCATTAAGTTTATATGATAAGCAACTGTGAAACACACAACTTGGACCTTAGTTTAGCCTAGATCCCTTGCACCTCAGACAAAACTGTTGTATCTTATGAGACCTTGTGGTAGCATTGTCAGTTCTCTGTTTGAAAGTTTGTGGGCATTTATACTTGTAATCACTATGCCTATCATATAGGCTTTACAAATTTACACTTCCATTAAAGATATGAAGGTACTTATTTCTCTACCACTTAACATTTTCCACCCTTTCAAAAATATTTGACCATATGATAGATTAAAATGATAGCAATTTTCTAATTGTTCCAGAGAAGTGAAGGGAGATTGATCATATCTCCATCTGTTTCTTGCACTAGTTGTAATTTCTCTTCTGAGAATTTCTACTCTCAACGGCATGTGGATTTGTCTTATGGGCACATATGAATACCTTATATAGGGAACACTTTTAATAATAGTAATTCTATGTTTCCATATCCTTCTGTCAAGATCCACCAGGAAGGTTTCCCTAGCCTCTCACTTAACTTTTAATTTTGCTAAGAGGACCTTTTGCTTCAGCTGACACTACATCTTTTGAGTTATTTAGAAAAGCAGAACCATCACCAAACTTCACCTATATTTCTTTTATTATTTGACACAATCCCAGTTGGGCTGAATCATTATATACTGTGTGAAGTAACATTTCCTTCCTTTAAATACAGTTATCACAATGTCAGAAGTAGATGTATTCCCATTTTTTTTTTTACTGATTTGTTACGACATCATTTGAAATATGAAATCCACATGTAGTTATAAATCAGTCTGGAAGAATCTCAGTTCTGTTAAATTGAGTTCTTTATTCAGCTAACAAACAAACACCATAACCCTATCCAAACCAAATCTAATTCAGGTGAGTATAATATCTTCCAATTACAAGTGCCTTAGTCAATCAAGGATCTATTAATAGCATATAACAGCAATATGATTATAGTAAGCCTAAATCCTTCATGGGCAGACTGTTCATCCTTGGCAAGAACAGTAGCCTCTGCAAACTGGTAGGATTTCCTAGAGATGTCTGCCGTACATTTCATGAACTGCCATTGAGCCAGGTGAACACTTCCTTCTATTTGCAATAACACCAAAGAGCTTTCCAGGTGTCCACATTCGGAAAGAGCTAGTCAATCCACTGTGTATCACCTTCATGTAGCTCTCAGTTATTCCTGTTTTCATTTCCAATATGTATTTTCAAGCCAGCGTAACATGAAAAGAGATATCCTTGTCAGATTGCCAAAGAATCTCGCATAGGGTTTGCTAATAGCCTGGCTACCAGAAGATTAGAAAGAGAATAATCCTTCTTTTTTTTTTTTTAACACATTTTTATTGAAAAATAAAATAATTCATATCACATCTCATTTTCTATCCCATCCCATGCATCCTCCCATTCCTCCCTCCCTCCCACTTTCACCCCAATCCTCCTTCCCTATGACTGTGACTGAGGGGGACCTCCTCCCCCTGAATATGGTGCTAGAATAATCCTTCTAATATTGAACTTTACAATAGACAGCATCTACTTGAGAAACTCCCAACCACCTTACTGTGAGTCATAGATATAATGAGCTCTGAGAATCATCTTTTCCTCCCTTCTCTCATGCCATAGATATCAACAGCACATTACATTCTGAAATGAATTAACAATTCTTTTTCTTCGGTATTTTACTTAAAATAGAACGCTCCTCTGATACATTTCCTGCATATCTGACTCAGCTCGGCTTATGCTTCTTCAAGACTGAAATGAATAAAAATGTTATTGAGAATAGTTGAAGATAACAGAGGTGGGATGGGGCTTGAAGACTGGATCACTCCATTTGTCTAGGAAAGAAAATAAGATCCGGGATCCAAGTTAGCTAGGTTTCAGATGCCATATAAATACTCATCCTTATATCCACAAACAAGTGCACCTCTCACATCTTGTCAAAGAAGCTTTATGAAACAGATAGAGACTATAACAGAGACCTACAACTAGTCAAAATGCAGAGAATAATTGACCATGGGGTTGCCAGATCCACTTGGACCATCTATAACACAAGCTACCTCTAAGGTAGCTTGGAGAAGATGAGATGGGAAAACTCTTAAGTGCCTTAGTGCTGCAAAGGTTGCTACATGATTGTTTCTTCTGGACAGGGCAGGAATGCTACTCCAATGAACTCTCAACAATATGACTGTTTGCACAGGACTTGCAAATGCTGCACCTGTCAGCACAGCAACCTGAATGGAGGGTAATTTCACAACCCTCCCCACCAGATGAAGAGCTATAGTCAATGGCCGTTGAGAAAGAATCAGTTTTCTTTCCTACTTTTCTTCAGAAAAAAGATCCTAGTCCTGTGTGGTCATCCCTAAACACATACAAGTAAGGAGTATACTAATTGGATTCTGTGTGTTTGTATATGTGTGTGCATGTGCACATGTGCATGCACACACATACTTTATGTGTGTGCATATATATGTATGTGTGCTTGTATAGAAGTGACCATGTTGTACATAGATATATAATGTGTGTGTGTGTATATCATATAGTTATCTGAGAAGATGTAATCAATTTGAATTTAAGGTGGGCAATTAGAGAGTCACAAGGGGGGAGGAACTGTGGAAAAGACACAAATACAGAATATTCATCGGTGAAATCAACATATTTAAAAATATGATAAAAAAAAGAATTGAATTTGCAATGCAGATAGTCCCTAGTATAATAGGAAGTTAAATTACTGAAGAGTTCATCAGAAGCAACTAGGGGAAAAAACCCTTATGCTTTTTCTGGTGCAGTGGTTCAGGGATCTGATAGATCTGTAAGAGAAACAAGACTTACAAAAATAGTAGGTTAATAAATGATTATAAGTTCGATTGATGCCCTACAGAGAATTAATGAAGTTATAGGAATTTGTAACAAAGAGTTAGATAATTAGCTTGAAAGCAAAGTGCTCTTTGGCAGTTTACCCATCTCTGAAGTTCAAAATGATTCAACACCTAGACTCAAGCTGAAAACATGGCAGTTATGTCACAAAGATCCAGAGAAATGAAGGATCTGAGTAGGGATCTGGGCCCCTAAAATTGATGGAGGGACACTGGCTATGTGACCCTGAGAATTTTCACTTTCAAATAGATACTGACAGGTGGCCCATCCTACCTTGTTAATAATCAATGTGTTCTCTTTCAAGTAGGGTGCTGAGGATCCTCTTCCTCATGAGGTAGTTGGAGCTTTGTCAGGAGCTGCATCCTTGTATCTGACTTTTAGGTCAATAATTACAGTTAAGTCTCAATATGGTTTCGCTAAGAATATGGTGGTCAGATAAGGACAAAAGAGAATACACTACAAAGTGCTCACTTTGACAGACAGCGTCATCAGAATAAGATTTCTTGTTGACAGTTCTATGAACTTAAACACTTTAAACATATTTGCCCTTTACTTTTTAAGATCCAATTTTTCTTGTAAGAAATTTGCTGATAGCTTTATTGGGGTCTATCATATATAATGAATCAATTCTCTTGTGTTCCTTTGAAGATTACCTTTAAATATCTTGTTCATCGTGTGCTCTGCGGTGGCTTCTTTTAGTTTTTCCTGCTTTGAATAAACAGTGATTCTTACATATGTGTATTCACAACTTTTACCGAGTCTGAAACTTTTTCAGTCATTATTTTATCAAATGATGTATGCCCCTTTTTGTTTCCTTAAATTCCTACAATCTGCACATTGCTGATTGATGTCCTACAATTTCAAGATCTGTTTACTTACCTTTATTTATCTTTCTAGGTTATATATTCTTCAAATCTATTGATTTGGTTTTTTTTTTTTTTCAGTTTTAAAGTTTACCTTCAAATCCCTCCAGTGAAAATTTCATATTAGTTATGTATTCTTCAGGTACAGAATTGTGTATCCTGTTTTTGTTTTAACTTTCTGTATTTATAGTTCCACTTCACTCATGTATTGTTTATTTGACTATTTTATGTCTGCTATTAGGGGCATGGTCATCTTCATGACTATTGATTTGAAGTTTGTGGGGAAATGACCTTTATCAGGTATAAACTTGGGGAACTTATTTTTCTTTCAGTAGATTGTGTCTTGTTTATTTTTTGTCTTGCTGTGCTTTGTGATTTTTTTTTTTTTTTTTTTTTTGCTAAAGACTTAATATTTCTCTTAATATAATTCTGTAGATCCAAGTTTCGCTTATTTGGTTGTTTCTATGCTATCTTTGTATGAGGTATAACTTGAAATGAAACTTAAGTCCTTTTTAAAAATGAGTCTATGTCTTTTGGGGCATATATAGTATATTTCTAAATTCTTTTGTGGATGTTTTGAATGTCCTAGACTTTAAGCATCTGGCTTAAAAAATAGAAAGAAAAAATGAAGGAGAAAATATGCTGTGTTCTAACTCACCAACTAGAAGTTGCTTCAGCCTGAGAGATGGACTTATTAAAATTATTACCCACCTCTGTAGGCACCTTGAGATAATAAAGCAATAATTAGTAAAAGAAAACCAATATATGATATTTATAGAAGAGGGTCATTACTTCCATCCTGGGTCTTACAGGATGCATGAAAATCACTTCTAGTATGCATACATAGCTGCTCCATAGAGCTGTAAATGGGAAAATGGGTATCTGCTAGCCTGTCAATAACCAAGGCTGAATAGAATTGACCACAATTTACCACCCATGACTTCCCAGGGAGGTCCGCTGTCTACAATAGACTCCACAGGCCCAGAATAGTTTCATAGACAGATTCTGCTTCTGCAGCTGAAACAAGGGCAAAGAAATATTCCTGGGGCTTGGACCCCCACCTTCCTCCTAATTTTACTTTAGTCTGGTTTTTAAGCTTCAGTATTTTTACTTTTGTGATGCATGTTCATTTTATAGTAAGTAACTGATCATTTATTAAGTTATTTGTGTGTGCCTGCTAGTTCTTCTTCCTCTGGTTAAATTCTGAGACTGAGATCAAGGATGGTGGCTGACTAATTATTCACCAGCATTTGTTTTTGCTGAAGGTAACGTGTGGCACATGATTTCAGCTTACTATGCTTTTTCTTAATCAATCACTCAATAAAATAACAGCTGGATTTGGTGGTTATAAAATATGTTGTTCCCTCATCAAAAGGAAAATACAGTCTGTATTTTTACCAGTTTTTTTTCTGTCTCTATTACTCATCCTTTGCAGCAAAGTGAACTCAATACTACTAAATCAAGCCCAAACTATGCATTGTACAAGACATTTATCTTTGTACGTAATAGGATTCTAGCCTTTGTGTTGGAAGCTAAGACAAAGTAGCTACAGCAGTAATCTTGAGGTTTTAATACTTGCGCAACCTCTGGACCTCACTGTTGCTTCAGTGCAGCCTGGAATGCCCTTTGTAATGCCAATGACCCTGTCTTCATGTTCAAATTCTATTCTTTAAGAAGCAGTTCAATTATCATTATATCATTAACCTTAGGAAGTTTATTGGCTCATTAAACTTATAGAAAAATGCCCATTCTTCTGCAAAGGTAGACAATTATGAAGTGCATGCATATAACTAGAATAAGCTTGAATGTTTATACATATTGGCTACTTTCAGTTCATGCACAACATGTTTTACTTTAATGAATTGTAAAAGTTATTGAATTATGTGAAGTGAAATTAAATGAATTAGAATTAAATACTGTAGTGTATAAATTGCCGAGAGATCACTATAACCATTTGTCACTTCATCATTGTCTATTACTTCAAGAGTAGAAAGTACAATAAATTAAGATGATAAAGGACAGACATGTACTGAGCATCAATCTTGTGATGCACTATGTGTTTTAATTTTTTTTTTTTAACAAAAGCGTAGTGAGGAAAATGACATGTTACCTATAAAAGGCTTCATTTCTTGCATTGTTTTCATGTATGAGGCATTTTTCACACACCATCTCACATGGATATTGTCAGTTTTATGTGATAGATGACATTGGTGGCAAAATTGGATCTTCAAGAAGCCCATTCACTTATTCAGTGCAATCCAACCACTAAGCTGCAGAGATGAAAACTTAATCCAGGTACGTGCGACCCTAAGTCTCCACATACACTGAGCATTATTTATTTACACCAATTCTATTTGGCTATGAAATTCATCTACTTAAAAATGAAAACCCTGAAGGTTTAGGCTTTATGGAAATATTTATCCTGTGATTGACACTGTGGTGTTACAACTATTAGCGTTCTGGTTTGTCTTCCCTGAAATTCAGTCTCCCTTTGAGAATAATAAAAGGTAGATGGCCATGAAGCTATTATTAAAAGTATAAACCAAATAGCTTAGCTTCATGGATAGAGAACATACTGATGAATAGCTTCTCATTGTTTCTAAGAGTGATGGTATTGTTGCTAACTTTATCACATAATTTAAAAAGTTTATTTCATACTCAATTGAAAGAAAACTTTGTAAGCACTTCTTACTCTGTGCTCAGTTTTCACTTTTAAGCCAACAGTCTGAAAGAGATGCAACACCATTCCCAGCACTAAAGAGTTCTCAGGATTAATTTTATCTCCCAATATGTTTTTCCTTACTCTCCATTTTGATGCTTATTTGATGTTGAAATTTTAACAACTAGTCTCATTTTAAGAAACCACAGCACCAATTTTGATGAGAAGAAGGGAGACCTTTGATGACATGAAAATTCAGTGCCCTTGGCATTTCAGGGTTGCCCGGCTAGGAATAATATGTTGTTCTCAATCAATAAAACATAATAATTTTATTGAGCAATTAGATACTATGCCTTGTCTCATTCTTTTTGAAGAATTAATGTTCTGAGAATAGAGTTCAATTGATCTCTCAGAGTGACACCTGATTTTTTTGTACTAACTGTATATGACTATGACAAGAAACAGAGTCGGCAGGAATTGCCAAGAATTTCTAGACATATGTGAAGCAGTTCATACCAGAGACAGAGATGAGGACTAATAAAGTGAAATAAGCTCAGAGAGAGGCTATTAAAAAGAAAAGAAGTTACTGGAGATACTAGAAAAGACTTTATAAATGAAAATTACTTCTCATAAAAATTTAGATAATACCATAAAGTCTTAAAAACTAGAAATGTAATTACATAAATAAATAAAACACACTAAAACTGGAAGTTAGTGCCGAGTGGCTTTTCTAGAATATAAAACAAAAAGACAAATTGAGTAATAACAGGAAATAAAGTATAGAAAGCAGGATGAACAACAAGGAAGTGCTGAAAGCACAGAAAAAACAGAGAAGAAAGAGAAACAGTGTGATTCAGAAGAAATGCAGTGTGTAGACTTCACACTGAGAGAGTGCATCGAAAACGTAAACAACGATGGTGCTCACACCTGTGTGTGTGTTTGTGCATACAGAGTGCCTTCACCTAGAGACACACCACCCAATCATCTCAGCCTTCTGCCAGGCAGGATTCTTGGAGGAGCCCATGACCTGGGGAACCGCTATATAATGGTTTATTTTGGTGTACTGGGTCTAGGTCCTGTGATTAGATTCTGCCCAGGTGAACCATAAAATATGATTCTTACCCTGCAGGTTGGATCTAACCATGTGAGCCTTTTAAAAGTAAAATATTTTCTGGGATGAATACAGTGAAGGATAGCAAACTAGAGTCTTAAGAAAGATCGTAGACCTTTCTGGGCTTTATATCACAGGATATGGGCAGTCCTTGTTGACAGCTAACACGGGAAGACCCTATATTCATGACAGATAACCCAAATTAACAGTTTGAGTTTAGTTTTGTGACACTTTGAGCAGACCCCCTTTCCTACTCCAACAAACCTCTGACCTGTACAATTTTCAAATAATAATAAAAAAAATTAAATGGGTGTGGTTTTAAACTGCAAGTTTATTGGGATTTACTGTGGTGCAATGGGAAAAGAATGTAGCAACTCTGCAGTTACAATGGTTTTTATAGGCTTCAAAGAGAAGGGAAAAACAATTCTAATAGGCAGGGATAAGAACAGGATGAAACTGGACTGTTATTAGTCAGATGAAATCTGGAAGAAATGGAGCAACGTCTTTCCAACCAACTGTTCCCTACAAAGTGTGAGGGGCTTAATAAAATTGTCACAGGACATCTGCATAACATTTCACTCCTCTGCTCCTAGTATCAGAGAGCTAACAAAAATTGTGTGGCATCCAGACCAGCACACAAGTCAAAAAATGACTTAGAAAAGAAGGCACAAAATTGAAATAATAAAACAGCTTAAAAAGAGAGAAGACGACGCAGGTTGAAAGACGGATCTTGACGCAGCCAGGCAAACCAGAGACATCACAAGGCTGTGGGGGCGATTCTTTCCCGCAGGTGAACCTGACAGTCTTCTAAAGGATGAGGACTTTGAGGATTTTTTTCCCCCACAACACAGGAAGACTCTGAGGCAGAATTAGTAAAAAACAGAATTTTTTAAAAATTGGAAACTGGTAAATGAAGCAAAACAACAGAGAAAAGTGTATTGTAAGATATACAAAGAATCGTAATTTGGAGGACTCAGCATGTGTGACATGGCACATAAGGCACTGCAAAATGTCGTCTGTATAATCATGATGTATAAACGCAGGGTGCTGGGGTGAGGAATCAGAGAGCAGGCATGTGTGAGGAGGGTCAAATCGGCTGTGTGAAAGTGACTGAATTCTCATGTTCTGATCATGGATACAATTCAGGAGTGAGTGACAGCCAGGTGAGCATGCATAGGCGCTTTAAAAGGTGAGTCATATGCCATATGTGTGCATTCCAGGCAGGCTGCTGGGTGGGTCGGGGAGGAGAGGTCTTGGGAACAGTTCTCTCTCCTCGCTTTGACAAGCCTTAAAGAACTACAGGAAGTTGTAAATGAAGCACACATGTTAGCTAAGGTAAATATAGAAACTAAGTGGAAGGAAAGAAAGAAGGTGGCTATGGAGGGCAGGCTGTGTCTGCACAGTGGAATTCCTCATCCATTAGAAGCACTTTCCTCCTGGGAATGCAGTTCCTAGAAGCAAGAGATATTTCTGTAACTATGTGCTAACAAACTCTTAATTGAAGGGAACTAGGACAGTGTGTCTTCTTTTCTTTTCTCTTTTGACACAGATTTTTTGATCCACTTGGGAACAAGGAAATATATCCTGTGAGGTAATCAATGGCTTAAAATATCAGTGCAGGAACCGAGATGGAAGCCCCCCCCCCTTTTTCTTAATCACAGGAATGGCTCCTCCATGATGTTATGTGGGCTTCCCTTTGACCTGGCAACATGCAAAACTTTCTTTCACTAGATTGGATCTAAAAAACTAATCACTGGGCATTTTCTTGCCAGAATGTGTAATGTTCTAACATGATGCCTTCTGGCTGCTTGCACATATGACGAAGCTGCTAGGACCAAGATATATTCAGAGCTGTATGTTTGGCTAAATAGGATTGTGAAGGGTGAAAAAGGAAACAAAAGGAATCCTTACCTCAAATGAAACCAGAAGGAAAGAAGAGTCCAGGTGCCCAAACAGTGTGTAGTCAATAGCAATGCTTTTCAACCTTCCTAATGCAACAACACTTGAATACAGGTCCCCATGTTGTGGTGACCCCCAACCATAAGATCATTTTCTTCGCTACTTCATAACTGTAATTGTGATATTGTTATGAATCATAATGTGTTTTCCAATGGTCTTAGGCGACCCCTGTGAAAGGGTCATTAGACCGTCAAAGAGGGCGCAGACCACAGGTTTGCTCGATGAAGACTGTGGCTTTTGAATCCAAACAGTTTGGGGTTGAGTCCTGTCTTAACTTTGTGAACTAAACTGGGCCAAATCTTACCCATCACATGTGTCAATATAAGTTATGCCATATGAGATTATGAAGGTCGGAACTGCAGTGATTTGAATGAAAAATGTCCCCCATTGGTTTGTATATTTGAACACCAGGTCCACACGTGATTATACTTTTAGAGAAGTTGCAACTTTCGTGAGGTAGGAGATGACTGGGGGTAGCCTATAAGAGCCTATGGCCCCATCCCACTCCCCACTTTAACTGCTTTCTGTGTGTGGTGGAGAAGTACCTCTGAGCGTTATGTTTCTTTCAATATGCCTGGTCTGCCCATTTAGAAGTGTAGGGTTCAGTAATCATAAGCTAAGATACACTCTTTCTTAAGTTTCTTTTAGCCATGATATTTTTATCACAGCAATGATGAAGTAACTGTATCAATACAGAAATTGGTATCAAGATTAGAATTGTTGCTGTGAAGACCCTGACCATGCTGAGGTTTTCAGAAGAATGTGTAAGACTTTAGAAGTTAGGACTAGAACACACTAGAAGACAGTAGTGCTGAGAGTAGTGTGGACATGGGAGCATAGCTCATGACGTTAGGAGCAGAATGAAGTTTCTATTAACAGGTTGGCTAGAGACCACTAAAGGCTCTGATGGTTTTCTGCTCATGTTCTCAGAATTTACATGAGGCTGAATAAAAAAGTAATGGACTTAGATCCGAGCAGAAGTTGAGAGAATGGCAAACCAATGACTAGCTCAACTTGGGACTCACTCCATGGGAGAGAGTTATCCCTGTTACTATAATTATACTCTGTTGTGCTTGCAGAAAGGACCCTACCATAACTGTTTTCTGAGAGGCTTCATCCAGCAGATGATGGGAGAAGATGCAGGAACCCACAGCTACACCATAGACTGAGCTTGGGGAGTCTAGTGGAGGATGGGAAAAAGGAAAGAGGGATCTGGAGGGGTCAAAGGCTCCACAAGAAGACCTACAGAGTAAACTAACCTGAGCCAACAAATGAAGACCATGTACAGGGTAGACCTAGACCCCCTACACATATGTGCCGCCTGGTCCTCATGTGGGGCTGCCTTTGACTCTGTTGCCTGACTTTAGATCTCTTTCCCTTAGCTGGGCTGCCTTGTCAGGCTTCAATAGAGAGAATATGTTTAGTCCTGCTATGAGTTGAGGTGCTAGGGTGGATTGGTACCACTTGGGGGGCCTCCCCTTCTCTGAGAAGGAGAGGGATGAGAGGAGGAGGCATGAGCATGTGACTGGGAGGAGAGGAGGGAGGGGCCTAGGATCAGGCTATAAAGTGATTAAACAAATAAATAAAGGGGGAAAAGATTTAAAAAGTAATGGATTAATTTTCAGACATAACAATGAGTCAGTGGCATGGTTACTGCTGGTCAGTATTATGTAAGTCTACTAGGAAAAAAAGAATGAAAAAGACAAAAAACACAAAAAGTGACTCTTAGGAAAAGAGCAGTAGGAAGCTTAAAGCTACTGCTAAAACATGTGGAAAAGAAGAGGCTGCAATTCGTAATTAGATGCTTGTCAGGCTTCTAGTCTCCTGCTATGCATTAGAATAGAAAAGATGTCCTCAGGACAAGATCCCATCTAGCTAAGCCTCCAGTAAAAAAAAGAGCCCAGTGGGCTTTTCTGTTCTTACATAGTATACAATCAGTGAAACTCTTCTGGCTTTTGCTCTGGTGCCCTTCCTTATGTCTTCTGTCTCTGATGGTCTCAGCCCATTCTTTCAAGGTTTCACTGAGTTATTTGTAGATGTTGTTATCCAATAGGGAGCTCATAGTGGATAAAAAAGTAGCCATACCAAATGATTTTCTATTAAGCCTATGTAAAAGATACAATTAGTGGAATAATAGAGGAAGCTCAATTCAGAGTGACCCACGCAGTACCTCAGCAATGGGGTTGGGTTGAGGTGGAGCCAGGAAGTAGAATAGAACTATTGGTTTCATCCACTTTCTTTCTAAGATGTGCCGTGACCATCCATGCAGATGCCTCTTTTCCCAATAGTAAGACTCCTTCATGTCCTGGTACTAAGAACAATCCTCCTCAGTACAGAATTGTTGAGGACCAGCAAAAGAGATTAGATTTCCAGATTTTTATTTTCTTTCTTCACATTTTTTTTCTTTCTTTTTCCTGGTTATATGGAGAAAACAATAGAGGTTAACAAGATAGTCCTAATACTTGAAGTATTAAATATTCCACCAAGCAAGGATTCTAAGATCTTAACTTTTAGGCACTGTGGAGACACACCATAATCAGTTTAAGAAAAAGGATATAGAAGCATTCCTTTAATGTAGGAAGACATGAAGGTTCATGTGTCGGTGGTGGAAGTAGAAAAGACCAATGAGGTTTTCTCATGCATCCTAGGCTGGCCCAGAATGACCTAAAAATGATCTTCCTGCTTCTATCTGCAAAGTGCTGGATTACAGGAGTACACTACGATGGCAGTTTTAAGCAGTCTTAGGTCTTGAGGCCAAAGCTTCATGCATGCAAGACAAATGCTCTACCAGGAGAGTTTCAAGCCCAGTTCCAGCATAGTGGTCTTGAGTTAAGCATTGTGTGTTATGTATTAAGGTGAAATAAACACAACCATAGAAGAAAGCTCACTTTTAACAGAGGCACTTGTCAGAATTCCTCACAGAAGAGATAGAATCATCATGCTCACCTCTGTGCCTTTTCTTTCTAACCCCAACAAACAGCATATTAAACAGGAATTGCAAAATACAGAGGTGGCTCCATTTCTCTTTACCGTATTCTCCACCTTATTCCTGTTCTTTTTTTCATCTCCAGACCAAAATTCAAACTTCCAGCTTTCTTGTCCCCTACTCCAATTCCCTGTGTATGCTCCTGAAACAACCTGATTATTTCCTTTTCATCAGGCCATCTATACTCAAATTCATTTCCTATTTGTTGCCAGTGTTCTCCATGCTAAATTTAACAGCTCTTGAAACATTAGTGCATGTGCATATCAAAGAGCATTATGAGCACACTCTCACTAGTGATTGATTTTTTTCTACTCCTTCTTGACAGATTGCTGAAACTATGCTTTATCAGATACAGCGATAGGGCCACAGCTTTAACCAAGGCTTCTTGCTCCTTCACTGGGCAACTATTTCACTATTCTGGCCTCCTGAGTCCTGTATAATACAACTGTTGTTATTTTGGTCTTAGAGTCTTCAGATAAGTGATGTATTATTATCTCCCTCAACCTTCATGCAATGTACTAAAGACTCCCTTGAGTGGAATATCCCCAAATCTTTTAAATTTTTATGACAGATTTGTTTGATGTTTTTGTTTTCATCCCACCTTATGTCACATGAGTCTGTTGTTCCTAACATGCCCACTATCATCTTAATTGAAGAAGCTGTGGTCATCCATCCTCAACATGCCTTCATTAGGTCATGTGTGTTGACATTTCCTCACAGAAGGGATGAATGGAGAGGGTAATTTGACTCTCTCCTGTTATTCCAGCTATGCCTTCCCTCCTGCCCACATCTATCTGCCCCCTCAACTAGAGGTATGTAATAATAGAAACATATGGTTTTGTTACCAGTGGTCAGTGTCTGGGTTGTGGTTTCCAGGCCCTTAGAGTTGAAAAAGGCACACCCAGACTGCAAAGAGGCAAGGCAACTTAATTCATAAGCAAAGCAATGGTGCAGATCAGATATTATATTGCCAAGAAAGACACCAGGCCAATTGAGTGAGAAAGTATTCAAGGGCCCCAGATAACTGCCTGGGATCATCTTTTTTTAATGGAGTCTAAAGTGAGGAAGGGCTGGCTATTTAGGAACATTTCTTATATTGTTGTCTCTTTTGCATCAGATTTGGACTACATGAACATTTCTCTACTTTGCATGGCCCTTACCATACATAAATCATATGCATGCCAAATTATGCATAGACATTAAATGATAAATAAAAAAGTTCATCCAGTGTACACAGTTTTTGTACACCAAATACTAGTCCGGGCTGATAGGACCCTTCATCCCCATAGCCAGATATATCCAGGAATATATTTGGATAGCTAATGTCCATTAAAGAAGAGTCACTGATGGCTGTCAGGGGAATATAGATTTATTCCACAGTTTGGAGTGAAAGGAGGACACAGCTCGATATGAGGGGGCGTGCCCTGGGTTATTAGGTTTGTTCTAAGGAGAGGAATACGTGTACATAGTCCATGCAGTGAGGGGCATAGGTTGCTGGATACATTATTAGAAAAAGGAAGTGTGTATATCTCAAACCAAATGGAGTCCCAGATTGCTAAGCTATTTCCTTTGCTTGCCTGCCTCAGTTTCAAGTGGTGCTACAGTATATGGGAAGTAAAAGACTCACCTAATGGGAATTCATCACGCAATTTCAAGAGGTAATTACCTATACCAGGGTGAGACTTATCACTGATGCAACTGCTTTGGGATCAGGCACACTACCATAATTGACTTCTTACTCACATTTCTGTAAACAAAACCTATGAATCTATTGGCTCACCAAGTTGGACTTGGGTAGAATCTTTCCTTTGGTTGTTTTGTTGGCCTCCTGCTTAGGCTGATTAGACATTTTTCCTGTTGTTGCACTTGTGTCACTCAGACTAAAACGGGTCTCAGTTAAACACAATTATTCAGAAGCATCCTGCCAGTCCCTTTGTTGATTTGCATTCTGGAGGGGATATTTAATATCCTAAAATTGAATCAATGTTTCTGCAGAAACTGACTGCCTTCCCAGCATCTCTCCCAGTGGGAGGCATTGTCCCAGTTGTTTCTTGGATATGGCCCTATCCCCATCCATACACATACCATGCTGTATGTATGGTTTGAGGAGGTTCTTGCCCAATCCTAGAGGAGGATGTGAAAGCCAGTCAACAGGTGGCCGGAAATGTCTGAACGGTGAGTCTTTGATCTGGGTCTGGTAGATGAGCTGAGCTGTGCAACTTCAGATAGATGCACCGTAAATGATTGTTTCCAAGCTGGACTTGGATCTACTTGGAGACAGGCTGTCTTAGGAAGCGTATCTGTTGCTGTGATAAAACACCGTAACCAAAACAACTTGAGGAGGAAAGTGTTTGTTTCATCTTACCTCTTACCACTGTATAGTCCATCATTCAGGGAAGTCTGGGCAGAGACTAAAAGCAGGAATCTGGAGGCAGACTGAAGCTGAAGCCATAGGAGAGTGCTACTTACTAACACATTCCCCAAGGCTTGTTCAGCCTGCTTTCTTGTAGCACACAGGACCACCAGCCTCGGGTTGTTGCTGCCCACCGTGAACCAGGCCTTCCCACATCAATCAAGAAAGCATACCACAGACCTGGCTACAAGCCAGTCTGGAGGTGGGGGTGGGGGTGGAGGTGGGGGGAAAAGCACTTTCTCAAATGAAGTCCCCTCTTCTAAAATGTCTCTAGCTTGTGTCAAGTTGATGTGAAACTAGCTAGCTCTCAATAGGTGACTCTCAAGTGTTCTTGGAAAATGGGGTCAGCCCAGAAGCAGAGTCAAGATACAAAGAATAAAACTAGAGCCCAGCGCATTGCTATGCGTTTGCAAGCATATCTGAGGTCAGATGGGATCTGGGGAGTATGAGTCATGAAACACAGTTCACTGCCCTGTATAGACAAGTCAATTTCAAACAAGTTTTTTGTTCTTTGAGACTGAAAGAATCATATTAATAAAAGATTACATGGTACAGTTAAAAAAAACCCAATTAATAAAAGATTATAGTACAGTAAAGAACTTGAGAAAGAATATTAAAGACTATTTGGGTTGGTTCTGATCCAAGTTTATAGGTAATTTCCTGGTCCCATTTGACCCATCAATATAAGGAACACCTCCTTGCCCTATATCAGAGGAAATACACATGGCTTCCTTAAAGCAGCTTTCAAGAAAACCTGGACGACATCACATTAATATGACATATAAATTCTGCTAGTCTTTTGTTTCCAAAACAAATGAGATTTCAAGATGCTGCAGAGATGCAGAAGTGGTCTGACTCTCAAGAACTGGACAGTAGCATCATTTGTACACCTGAATCAGAAACCTACTATGCAACATGCTCTTAAGGCATGTCACTGAATGAATGTGTGAGTGACTAAAGATATTTCACAGCTGAATCAATGCAGTAAAATGATGGAGAGATGAATAAAATACTGTGTAAGCCGACACCTCTGCAAAAGCAAGTTTTACTAATTGTATTAATATGTACATGGAGATTTCCCCTGGCTACTGTGAGGATGGTCTTAAAAATGGTCAGTGTCCTGGCAAGTACGCTAACCCAACCACAGCCATCCACAAAGCCCCAGAGCCATCCCTACAGAACACTTGTTTTCCTAAAATGTTGGCATAGCTAACAACACAGTCATTCATGAAATGCCATAGATAAGCCAGGCAGGAATAAAAACCCTCAAGTCCTCTCAGATGGAGTGTCATCTGTCTGTTCTTGCAGAGAAGCTCCTGCCCAAGCGTGAGGCAGTGCAGTGGCCCCTTGCAAATGATCTCAGCTTACTCTGCCTTAGAAGATTTAGTTCATTTTTACAAATGGAAATAATAAGCCCAGAGGAAAGATTATAAAAATGAATCTGTAAACACCGAAATTGAATGTAATCGTCGGCAAGCCATAGCTTAGACTAATGAAGAATAAATTATGCTGCAATGCAAAATAAGATTTGTTTCTCAGCATGAATGTTGGCAGGAAATGCCCATGTGACTCTGCATGTAAGGATAAAAGTGGGTGAGATGCTGAAAAATGGTCTCCTGTTTGTGAAGGATCACAGGTCGGCTGCCTCAGCTGGGACATAGTGGAAACATTTACAACTCCTATGCAACAGCCACAGTTATTGCTCAAAGTCTTTCTCAAATTTTCACTCCTTCCTTCTTTTCTGCTTACAGAGGACATGGACTTTGTGAGCTTCCTGGGGTTCATTTCACCCATATTTTCAAAATCTGCATGCCATCATTCCCCCCAAAAGACACCACTCCTATGGGTTTTGATTTTAGAGCCAGGGATTTATTGCCAGATTTTAGAGCCAGGGCCACTTATTGTCACAATGTCTTTTATCCTTTGATTTCCAGTTGAATTACAAATTCAGTTCAGCTGACACCATCTATTAGGCCAGTTAATGATATGCTATCATATGTTGTGTATTTGCTAACTAGAACATTAACTTTTAAGCTCTATTTTGCAGGCTTTCCTTATTTGAACTACATTTCTACTCTGTGTATCTGAGATACCTGCACCTAGTTAGTGTTCTGGGTTTTTTGTTGTTGTTGTTGTTTTGATTTTGGTTTTTGTTTTGTTGTTGTTTTGGTTTTTCGAGACAGGATCTTTCTGTGTACGCTTGGCTGTCCTGGGCTTGCTTTGTAGACCAGGCTGGCCTCGAACTCACAGAGATCCATCTGCCTCTGCCTCCCGAGTACTGGGATTAAAGGTGTGTGCCATCATGCCTGGCTGTGTTTTGGGTTTTTAATGAAAGCCTGCCACACAGACTCTGGTCTCTGTCATCTATGCCTTGTTCTTGTCCTTAATCCTGATCCCTGAGCTTAGTCCACTATGAGGCAGAGGACTAACTTTTGTGTAGGCATTCCATTATCATCTGAACCAGGGCGTGGCAACCGGTCTCTGTGGTGGTTATCACCATCTTATCTACGTGCTCTCGAATAGAGCTATGACAAAAGAAGCCATATGGAGGTGACACAGAGTGTCTTCAAGGGCAGATCACAAAGTCAAGGTGACTTTTCCCTTGCTCTGTTTGGGGTTACATCATCTGTCAGATGCTGGCTGACATGCTGTGAGGACAATCAAGGACTCTCATGGAGAGAGGACCTGAGGCATCCAGCCTACATCTAGCATTCGATTCCTGCCAATAATTTGTCAAATGTGAGCATGAGTCACACTGGAAGAGGGTTCCATAGTCCCAGTCAAGACTTCAAAGGACCGCAGGCTGGGCCAAATTTTAGACTACAGTGCTTTGATACCCCACAATACAAAATGTTACCCATTTAAAATTTTATTCTCTTCATAGGGGAAGGCAATACCCAATGGGGCAGCACATTTGCATTAGGGATCTTAGGGCTTGGCACAGATATTGGTGTCTCCCTTTTGTGGGTGGCCACTATCTCCCGCAGCTCACTGCAGCCTGGCCTCCATCTTCTCAGCCATGAATAGGTGAGAAAGGAGGCCGAGCACCTTTCAGCAGGAAAACATAAGTATGTAGCCTTCAGTAACCTTACAGGACATATGTAACATTGGTGTATGTGTTAACTATGGAATTTTGCCCTAGGAAAGAGCTCTCTTAAAAGGCCCCATCTTCTTCAAATTCTTCTTCCGTTAGCATTTGACTTAACCCAATCCCCTTCTATTAAAAAAAAAAAAAAAAAAAAAAAAAAAAAAAAAAAAAAAAAGCTGTTCATAATCTTCATAGAGGAGGAAGTCTAAAAATTGAAAAATTTAACTCGGCAATTGCATTTTGTTTTCAGTGCCTAAAAGACTCTATATGCATACTTTACGAGCCCAAGACTTTTCATATCCACCTTCAAAGAGACTATCCTGCACATGCATTGGTGGCCAATCGATGGCAATTGAAAGTGAAATGCCTTCCATACATCACCCTCTGTGAAAACTGCTCTTCCCTCAACTGAAGCCACAAGACTTGGACCTATAAACTGAGTGTGACAGTGGCACTAGGTAAGGTTTGGGTTCAGTGTGCCCTCCACAACTCACCAATTCAAGCCCAGGCTTATCATTGTACTTAGGCTGTAAATGTGTCCAAAGACCTATCCGTACTACAGTCCAGAAGACATCAAAATGGATGACAACTGGAATGGGAAGAAAATCATCTCCTGGCCTGTAAACCCAACTTGATCCATGGGACAATGACAGACAATAAATGTGGAGCTACATGAAGTCATTTATATAGGTACTTTATGAGGATAATAGCTGAGAGAAAGGCTGTCCATGCCTGAGGTGCAGTCATGGTTTATAGAAATGAGTGTGCCGCCTAGTTCTTTCTCCATATCTCCCTGTTGCATTCATCACAGGAGAAACTGAGTTAGTGATTTCTAATCATGCATAAGCATATAAATATATGCCTTTCTTTCTGAGAACTGAAATGAACTCGAAATTTTGCTTTTTGCTCTCTTTATACTAATTAATGTGTTTTTATTGCATCCCATTTATACTTAATGATGCATCCAACAGCACTACAAATTGAAGATGTAAATGATGTTATATTTTTTATAGGTTTAGCTTTTTTTTTTTTAACCTTGTAATATGTCATGGAGAAATAAAATGAAATTATCAGGCTTGGTTCATTTCCTAGGTTAGAAAAGAACACTTTGCAACTTTCTTCCTTAATTGAAAGTTTGGTTCCTTCGTGGTCCTACTTAATTCCTTTAAGCCCATTCAGCCAGCCGGAGAGGCATTTGAGCAAGTCATTACCACATGTGAATGCATTAGCTCAGAAATTGATTAATCCATCATGTGAATGTTTCCAACTATGCCAAGGCAGACAACAAAATTCTAATGAAAACCCATTGTACATGGTGAGGGACAGCACCCTTTTCAATCAATCTGAAGGCCTCAGTTAACCTTTCTTGGAGTTGGTTCTGTTGTGCTCTGTAGTTTAACAAGATTGAAGACGTGACTGAGTCAAATGAAGCCGAATAGTGCCTGCGCAGCAGGGCAGACCTGGTCTGGGATGGTAGGTGGCTGGAGTGAGAGAAGAAACACTCCATGCAGTTTCCAAAAAGGTTGCCTTCCTTAATAGATGCAAAACTAAATACCTCACTCGTACTCTTCTCTCTTTTCTTCTTTCCTTTTTAAGTAACCAGCTTGGTAAAAAATCTTCTTACATTCTGCATTTATACTAGGAAGGATGCCTACAAACATTCATCATTCTAGCCTGATTTATAAGAAAGAATTCGTTACAACAAGGTAATATTGTCTACTTTATTGATGTAGGAAAAGACAAAAAAAAGGGGGAAGGAACTGCTCAAGGTCACAAAAATATGAGGCTCAAACATGGTTATATGCTATACAATAATCTGCTAAAGAGTATGTATTTACTTCCATTTTATAAAAAAGAAAGACATAGATATTAAGCACAAAATTGGCATTTGAATCTCAACTCTGAATCTAAAGTGTAGATCAATATGTACTACCATTTCTGAGTGCTTTTCTAAAACTAAGAACTCAGGTAATCCTGTGCACCATTGTGGGGGATGAAGGAAATATCAATATTTTAGAATCAGGGTTATTCAGGATCTATATAATTATAGATTTCTTCCCCACCCTCTAAGAAACACATATGCCTCCAACTTTACACAATAAAAATTGTTGCTAAATATTTTTTCTTATTTTTGGTAGGTGATAATTAATAAAATCAAAACCATTTAAAAGTACATGTCAAAATATTTTAAAACAAAAATAAAGATATAGCCATACAACCTAAATTATCACTAAACTGAAAATAAATCTTAGTGTTTCACTTATCTCTTACTTCTTTTTATTGTTTATAAGATTAGAAACACATTAAAGAATTCTCAAAATTAATTTAATGAAGAGCCCACAATTTCATGCAATCTAATGGTATATATATAAACATGTATAAACTATTGGCCAGGCTATACCAACTCTGCCTTATAACATGACATCATCAAAGCAGAGTAGAATCAACACAAGAGATGGTGTAGAGTGTTATGCCAAGATATAACCATCATAACTGAAGCTTGACAAAAGTGAAATTACAAGTCACATGAATAAACATGATTATATGATTAATTGTGGTCACTGGCAGTGATTTGGAGTAGAACATCTCAAACTCTGTGCCAAAATAAATATCAGATGACTCAAAAATTTATTTATTTCCTTTTATTTAAGTAATTTATTCAGACTACATCTCAATTGTTATCCCTCACTTGTATCTTCCCATTCCCTACTCCCTTCCCCTTTCACCCTATTCCCCTCCACTAGGTCTAGGTCACAGCCTATCAAGTCTCATCCTGGTAGCCTGCTTACCCTTCCTCTGAGTGTGACCAGGCCTCCCCACCAAGGGGAAGTGGTCAAATAGGGGCACCAGAGTCAGTCTCTGCTCTTCACAGATCAAAACTCAAGTGACAGCATATGCTGGCAAAGATATGGAGAAAGGGGAACACTCTTTCATTGCTGGTGGGAGGGCAAACTAGTACAACCACTTTGGAAAATCAATTTTGTGCTTTCTCAGAAAACTGGAAATAGGGCTTCCTTAAGACCCAGCTATTCCACTCCTTGGAATATACCCAAAAGATGCTCCACCACACAACAAAGGACATATGCTCATCTATGTCCATAGCAGCCTTATTTGTAATAGCCAGAATCTGGAAACAACCTAGATGTCCCTCAGTCAAAAAATGGATAAAGAAACTGTGGTCAGTTCACACTGTGGTATACTACTCAGCTATTAGAAACAGAAATTTATTTCAGACAGAGAGAGAGAGAGAGAGAGAGAGAGAGAGAGAGAGAGAGAGAGAGAGAGAGAGAGAGACAGAGAGAGAGACAGAGAGAGAGACAGAGAGACAGAGAGACACAGAGACACAGAGAGAATGAGAGAATGAGAGAGATTACATTCTGTACAAAGCATATGCATTACACAGAATCGAGATGCTAAAAGTTTAATAAATTTGAAGTGTAAACATGTCTGCTCCAGAGACAAACAAATAACACAGGAAGAAAATGGATAATCTTTTTTAAAAACAAGGATAGTGAAATTAAGAAAACAAGAAATTAATTATTTAGTATAGAAAGAGCAAAATCGATAAAGATAAAGCTATTTAATGGAAATTACAGGCCAAGAACATGAATTTACAATGATTTCAAAATAAAAATATAAGCATCTCATTCATAATAGGTCTTTAGTATTATCCATAACAAGTAATTTAAAATACATCTACAGAAGTTTTCATCTATTGCATGGACAAAGATTTGATAGTTTGACAGCATGATGAATTAGAAACAGATTCTTAAATAGAGTAATTGTTTCCTGTAGAGGCGAAAATGGAAAGTGACCCAGTCTCCAGGAAATTCAGTTTGCTCTTCCTCTTTCTTCTGTCCATTCACTTAAGATTCTCTTCGTCCTTTTGGGTGTTTCTCTGTGTCCCTAGTGTCTGGTTTCTGTTCACATTCCTTTGCCAGTTGGCTCTGAGTTGGTGTCCGTGAATGGGAGATGCTGGAGAGGCCAGAGTGACTCAACCCTGGAAGGTGCACCTAGAGAGACAAGCAATTTAACACTATTATACATCAGTCATGTTTAGTTTCTATTTCTGAGAGTGACTGGTCACTGGCAAGGTCTGATTTGGAAGCTTCTTCTCCTTTTAGAAAACCAGCTTGTGTCACCTCAAACTTGCAAATTTTGTCATGAGAAAAAAAGTTCTTGTGGTATAGAAGCATATTCACTGCTTTGTAGATAACCTATTGCTATCTAGTTACGGATCTCTCAAATGCCTCTTTCTCCTATATATTTCCAAAATATTTTTCTAAACACAGAAAATATCCTTGCCGATGAAAATCAAAATAGCTGGTGCCATTTAATTTGTGAAGTATACTATCCCAGCAAACTGGTAATGTCCCAGCAATGCTCCCTACTGAAGCAGCACGCCATCTGTCCCTCTAGACAGCCAGACCTTGTGTCTGTGTCCGACTGGCTCCCCAGGAACCATCTGCATCTTAGGAAGCCATCAGAAGTCAGCCCGAAGAAGAAGACGCTGAGGACAGAGCTTAGAAATAGGTTCTGAAAGATGTCGGAATCTATCGTGAGCGTTGCAAGAAGTAGGCTTTGAAGAAGAAAATCCTGCATGTAGAAAAACGAGGGGAAATCAGAGTGTATTCAAGGCTGAAAAGGGATTCTGTGTGGCTATAACTCTAACCGGGAAGGGGACAGAAAGAGCTGCACAGATGTGGAAGAGTTGTGGCACAGCTAGACATGATCGAGTCAACTTTGGTGAAGGAACTGGATCTGTCCCCAAGTATATTCCACTGAGCATGGCGACTTAGTGATGCTCAGCAGAAAACAAGATCCCAGTGTTGGAGGCTGGTCTGATGTATTTCGATGCTAATTACTGCTTACTGTCGTTTAATGTATCCCAAATAGTGCTGGGTTACCTTGTCTAAAAACTTATTCCTCTTTGACCAATAAAATGCCCACACACTAGGCAGGCAAATGTGATTGTCGTGGCTAGGTTCGAGAGGATCTTGGGAAGGGAAGCAGGCAGAGAGCAGAAGAGAATCTTGGGAAGAGAGAGGAGAGGTAGAAGGAAGGATGTGGCCAACCATGGGTTAGGCGGAGTAAGAAGCACATGGCTGGAGTGAATAGAGATTTTGGCCCAAATGAAGAACATTAGCAAGTATTTGGGATTATAGATGGGAGACAGCTCGATAAAAATTATAAGAAGCAGATGGCATGGGATTTGGGCAGAGAGGTAGTTTAGGGGGAATTTAATATCTTCCCTGCCCCCAGGTGAACCAAGGCTATTTTAAAATATAACAGGTGTCTGTGTTTTTATTGACTAATAACAGGTTAGAAAATACCACAGTAATAATAATTAGCCTAATAATAAATATGTATTAGACCCTACTTATAGATTAATGGCAGCACCCAACGAAAGATTGCAAATGGCATCATAGTACGTGCTTACAAATTGATGCATAGAAGCAACATGAATAAAATTGAGAAGTCCCTATGAGCATACACAGAGGGAGGAGGTCCCCCTCAGTCACAGTCACAGGGGAGGGGAGTAAGGGGAAAATGGGAGGGAGGGAGGAATGGGAGGATAGAAGGGATGGGATAACCATTGAGATGTAATATGAATAAATTATATATATAACTGAGAAGTCCAGAAACAAGAAATTTCATTTCGTTTTGATCCAGAATTTCGAAGACTTATTTTATAGGAGTCAAGAAATATACTCAAGAATTCACAAAACATAGTGCAAAGGGACAAGCTACTTCAGTCTCATGAGCTAGAGGCAGAGCTTTGAGGTAAATGTCCAGGTCCCCTGTAACTTTCTCAAATCTGGATAAGACAGTGAGGACTTCTGGTGTTTGAAAATAAACTTCTCAGTGCCCATTCATGCGTATAAAGGAGATAGAACTGGAAAAGAGAATTAAAAATTACATTATAATGTTACTACCTTTTACCTGCTTCTCATTGAAGAGGGCTTAATGCTTTATGTAATTACAGTTTTCTGTATAAAATTGTTCTTAAGTTAACTACCTAGAAAACTGTCTATCGATTTCTATTTGAGGTGCTTTTCCATTTTTTGTTGTTTATTTTCTTCCACAATGTGAAGAACTAGATTGAAAGGTAAAGGAAAAGCTGGAAAGGGGGCCTTTTCCTTCCTTCTTTCCTTCCTTCCTTTCTTCCTTCCTTCCTATTTTTATCTCCTTCATCGCTGTCCAACATGAGTGATGCATTTCTTCTCTGGACTTAAAAGCAGCCTACCTCTGGTTGAAATGAATAAAAGTATAAATCAACACCCCTCTGCTGAACACTGAAAACTAAAAGAGAGAAAGGAATTGCTTTTGCTTTTGCACTCACTATATCAAAGTAATTTATGCCAGAAGCACTCTGGCTGTATTCATACATATTCAGTTCTAAATAAAATCAATATCTCTAAACCTGCAATAGCTTTCTTTGTAAAGCTCTTAGAAATAAAAATAAAATTGCTGAGCTCTGGTTCTCTTAGGATTAAATTAGAGGTTTGTTGCCTCACAAAACCACTTGTCCTAACAAAGCCTAAGGTTAAGAGAATGTATTAAATAGCTAAAGGCCATCTACTGACAAGAAATTAAGCAATGAGAGCCCACATCTAAATGGATCAAGGATGGGTTAATTGTGAAGCCTTCAACAGGAAGCAAGGGTCTGAAGCACTTCATAGGGTTGGCACCAATTTGGAAGAAAGGGCTAGTTGGTGAGTATAAGAAAGCTTACCTTTATCCAAAGAGCATCTTGAAGACTGGCTGGTATATTAGGCCCTTGTGTGGTCTTCTGAAAGCTCTCCGGATGACATAGAAAGACATATATACTTTGAGAGGCAAGGTCTAACTATGTAGCTCTAGCTGGCCCAAAACTCACTTTGAAGACTAGCTGGCCTTAAGCTCAGAGATCTGCAGTACAGAACACCACCATTCATGGCTTACTTTCATATTGTTTGTTTGTTTGTTGGAGCAATAGTGACAATTTGCTATGATTGCCCTCTTCTTTCTGTTTGTCACTACTTTATACCCCTGATGACCCTGTAAAATAATGCCATGAGATAGGAGGCTAGGGTACAAAGAGCTGAAGCAATTGTCCAGGACCTCATCACAGGGATTTTACCGGGAGCATTAATTAAGGCTGTCTAGTTCTGCATTACCTGTGCTTAACCTCATCCTAGAACTTCTTTCTAACCCACTAGTCTCAGCATATAGACTCCATTATTAGTAAAACGGCGCCATAAGTAACAGATCCTATTTTATGATCAGAAAACAGGTCTAGAGGTTCAAGTGTCTTACTTCATCTCTGTGTCTGTTTCTATTCCAAGGCCTGTATTCTTCAATTGGAAGAGATTTCAGAAGTGCTGGTAAGAGAGGAAAAACACGAAATAGCCTCTCACCCTTACATGTCTGCACTACCGACTCTCAAATAAACAACACTCTATCAGGTCTTGGTTCTCTTTCCAGCTTCATGCCTGTGCATTCTACCAGTTAACAGCATTAAACTGAGAAAGAAGCTAGCACTCTGAAGTCAAGTCTAATGCAATGAGAATGAAAAAAAAAATCCCACAGTCACGTATGTGACTGAAACAATTAACTCTGGGCTGGTTACAGTTCCTGATATCAAATTTCACTATATAATGGGGCTGATCCTTACTCAATGATCTGTGGAATTGTCATCATGAATTTGAACCTCAAAGACAACATAGCACATGTAGAAAGCATTTGATGAAGAAATGTTGTCATAATTATTGCTGGTCACATTTCTCATATCTTCCAAACCTTCTCTCCAGCCATCCTATAGGGCAGTCTGCCTCAGAAAGTGGAATGTCATAATACACTCACATTGTGCTGGGTGAGACATCATATGAAAAACAAAACCAGCTGCTGGTTCAGAGGGCAGGTCATCTTAGGGTTTCCTGCAGAAAATGATATAGGACTCAAATTCTAAATTCAATCTTCTAGGTAAATATTGCTATTCTTAGGTCCTGGACAATCTGATAATTTTACTGCTTCTTGGTTTTCCATGCAGGGCAACTGGCTTTGTAATTAATAGGAGAAAATTATCCATAGATATCTTGTCAAAGTAGGATGACAACCAGACAAATCTAATGTCCCTTTCTCTCCAGAGAATGGACTGATACATATATAAATGTTCATTACTTGCTGACAATGGGGCCTTGGATATATAATATGTGAATCAATAATTCACCATTTATTACTTGAATGAATGTCTTTGAAATTGGATCCAATAGCTGATGATTACCCTTAAAGAGATATAAACATCAAGGATAGTTAAGAAGATTTATTCTTAATTAAACTAATCAAAGGTGTATTAATGTTACATCTTATTAATCCCTGGCTCTCAGCCAGGTATTCCCAGGATTTGGGCCTAAGAGTATTAATAAAACAGACTCACACAGATTCACAAAGGAAGTGAGATATTATTTGGAGCAAAGCATAGAAAAGAAGTGTACAGTGTCAAGACTGACAATAGTTACACCAATGGGAATGTTCAAAGAACACAGGAATTGTCTATGGCTTCCTTTTATGGGGTTCAAGAAAAGGAACAGTTGGTTACTAAAGGACAGACCTTTGTGGTTCTATACTTTGACAGACTAGGCTATATATTCATTTTTTATTATTGCCCATGTTCCTTTTCATAATGTATCTGAGGGTTTTTTTTTTAATCATAAAACACATGCAAATTAGTCATATGCATAAAATAGTAAATAGGGGATTTTCCATGCAACTTATGCAGATTTGCATTTTTGTACATGCAGCCAAAGCCAGTTCAAGCTGCATCAGGCTTTCTATTCTTTCTATTCTTTTTCAGTCTCGGATACTGTGGGGATATGCCTATATCAAAATTGTCTAAATATTATTGTTACTAGTAGAGAGAAGAATCTATACTATTGTTTAGAAATAGTTATACGAGTAGCCTGATGCAAGTGGAGGATTGGGAGGGTTCTGTGGTTACTGGATGCATTGTTTGGAACATTTATAACCCAAACCAAATAAAGTCCCAGGTTACTAAGCCATTGTATAAGGTAGCTTGTCTCATTAAGAGTTTCCCTGGAGTATTAGTACTTGCTAAACCCTGAGGAGTTGAAGGATAAAGACTCTGATAGTTCTAATGTACAGTATTACTGTTTGGAAGATGAACATAATGGGTCAGTTAAAAGCAAATCTTGGAGCCATGTTTCTTGGCTTCAAATTGATCTCTATTACTTAGAAACTTTGCTGTCTTACCTGCCTCTAACAGATGGATAATTGATTTATATATAGAGAAAAAAATGGCAAGTTCTCAGAATGATTCCCAACAGTTAAAAAGCAATACATAAATGGTAGATATTTTGTATTGCCAAAGTTAAAGCTCTATATAGTCTTAACAGTTAACTAATCCAATGAACTAATTTTACAGGAGATGCCAGGAGGCCAGAAAAGTAATGAGATATAATAAGTTCTAGCTAGGTCAACTAGCAAAATGTAGTATTTGAAAATATTAGACAGTATATGTGAATATCTTTGTGATTTTTGTATAGCAAATGATAATTTTAGGCAAGAGATAAAAATAGCATTCATAAGAAGGAAACAAATCCACTTTACAGCAAAAAAAATTGTGGGTAGAGAATTATGGTGTTGAAATATGTGATTAATATAGTTCAGTGTACCCTGACACTAAGCCCAACGTGGAAGGAGCTGGAGATCACGTTCAACCTTTGGCCAACGGTTCAATCAATCATGCTGATGTAATAGTTCCTTAATAAAAATCTTTAGACACTGAAGGTCATGAACTTCAAGGACACAAGCAAAATGGCCCAGGTTTTCCTGGATAACATAGGCTCTACATATAGTGCTGCACATTGGCTGAGACACACCGATTCCGAGGAAGAAGTTTTCAATTTGAGATCTTCTGTGATCTTCTATTTGACTATTCTTGTGGCTGGTCCTGACTTGTAGCCTTGTGTGCTATAACAAGACTATAATCACATGGATATTCCTTTTCCAAGTTCTTTAAATCATTCAAAACATCTTTAAATGAGAAGGAAAATCTTATTAGATTTTTACAGTCAGTTGGTAGGAAGCATGGCTGATCTAGGGACCCTAAACTTGAAGCAACTGTGGAAAGATACAGAAGTTTTAGCTAGGAAGCTGCTCTCTATTTGTGAAATTGCTTCCAATTCTAGATATTGTCAGAATTTTATTGTACTATCAATAAACAAATTGGAGATGAAATTAGAATGAAATGTGATTTGAGCCAAATAACTTGTGGCTAAATAGCTATATCTACAAGAACTGAAGGTGAAAATCAATAAGAATTGTGATGGCCTGCACAGAAATCAAGTGTGGGGTGTGATGTGAAAGTGTGTTAGTCAGTACTGGAATAAAACTCCAAGACAACAAGGGAGGAAGGGAAAGATGAGTTTCATAAATGACAATTGTCAAAATATAAATTCTACCCAAGCCACCGAAGTCCAGTGTTGTTTTTTTTCTTTTTTTAATCATAGTTAAGCAACCATGTGGTGGATGAAATATTTACAGTGAGACCTTCAACTTACCCTGTGTTTTATGTTGCAAAATACATCACATCCATGAGTTCATTCAATTAGCATAAAATTCTAGGCAAGTTAAATACAGTGCTGAGAGAGAGTTCATTCCACTATGACGTGAGTATGAAAACTGAGTTTGTTTCCAAGACCCCAAATGTGAACATCAGAGTTAAAGAGGTGGCTTCTCCTCCAAATCACATATCAGGGGATGATGAGATTCAAGTGTTGTAATAGCTGTGAGCCTCAGTTTTCCTACCTGTGAAATAGAAATAACAGTATAACATACATGCTGCTGTACATGCTATCACCACGTGACGCTCATCTACCATATTGTGACACAGCGTGAGGCCCTGACTAAACATGGCTGATAAGTCTTAGACATTCAGACTTCCAAACTGTCAGCTACATGAATGACTTTTCTTTATAGAGTCACTTAGTTCAGGCCATTTGTTATGGAAATGTAAAAAAAAAAAAAACTAAAAAGAACCACTAAATAAATTTTTATTATACTTTTTTATCTGAAGAAAATTTCACAGTGCTAGAGCTCCACTGTCCCTGGTGTGCCTCAAGCATACAAACCTTTCCAGTAACTATTTCTAGGTCTTGGAAATTCTTTCAAATCACATGACCACCAAATCACTGTGTCAGGAAGTCTTTCCCAAGCATCTATCTACAGGAATGTCTGCCTCCTTTTCTGTTTTGTTTTCACTAGGGTACTTATCATTGACATTACATCATGGGCTTTCATGCTTATTGAATGTCCCCATGCTTAAAAGTGGGAGAGAAAATAGAAGCAATGACTTTATTTTATTCACATCTGTTTCAAACATCCACTATGGTCCTGGCACTTAGCACTTTAAAAAATAATTTTTGATTAAATGAAAGAATTTATGATCTGAGTAGAGTTGCTGGGTCAGCCAAATCCTGGGCATTTGGTGTTAATAGATACCGCCAAATTGCTTCTTCAGAAGAGTTATGTTCTTGTCAAGCTTACCAATTTTGAGCCAGCACCAGTTTACATGTAGACTGATAATCTGTCTGCACATAGGATAACTGAGGCAAGAAGAGCACAAGTTCAAGGCCTTCCTAGGCTGAGTGAATTTAATGTAAGCCTACATAAGCTACTGACAAAACAAAAAGAAGGCTTTGCACATTTACTATTTGCACAGTAATGAATTCATTGGGAAGAATCTTCCCAGCTTCTGGGCAGATTGTATATACTGGTTAATATCTATTTTTTTGTTGTTGTTTTTAATTTTCTGAGACTTTCATACAAAGGTACTGCATACACACTATCTCTCCCTCTCCCTCTATCCTCCCAACTTCTCCCATAATCCCCAATCCCTCTCATTTATGATCTCTTCTTTAATTGCTGTTGTTATATATGTATACACACATATATGTATATACGAATATGCATATATGTATGTTTACATATAAATACATATATAGGTATACACACACACATGTGTAACCTCTGAGGACAATTATTGTTCATATATGTGTATGTTTAGGGCTAATCATATGAGATTGGTAACTGTGGTGGTCTGAATAAAAGTGGCCCTGATAGTCTCACATTTTGAATGCATAGTCATCAGGGAATGGAGCTCTTTGATAGGATTAGAAGGATTAGGTGTGGCCTTGTTGGAGGAAATATGTCATTGAAGGTGGACTTTGAGTTTTCAAAAACTCATGCTAGCTCCAGTTCTCTCTCTTTGATTGCAGATCAGGATGTAGCTCTCAGCTGCTTCTCTGACACCGTGCCTGCCTGTCGCTGTGCTGCCTGCTGTCCTTCTCCCTGCCACGAACCAAACCTCTGAGACTTTAAGCAAGACCCCATTAAATGCTTTATTTTATGAGTTGTTATGGTCATGGTGTTTCTTCACAGAAGAACTAAACAAACAAAAACAAACAAACAAACAACCAGTGACTAAGTCAGTAGCCTAATTATGTCTATTAAAATCATCTTCATTTTCTCTTTGCTCTATGAGCGCATATTCTGTCATCTGATGTTTAGCTTCCCTTGTATGATAAGTATGCTCCATCATCACTGTTTTGGGCCATTTTATACAACAAGGGATGTGTGCTCATTGTTTCTGTTTTCGTGATATCAAGTTCACAAGCCTTTGTTTTTTATAAATATTCTGAGTTTGGGATCAGATCACAGCACTACTCCTGCATGAGACGGTCATGTCCACAGAGATCTTGAGCACCATAGAAGTGACAAGATCTGTCCTAATCACAGACCTGCCGATGGCATGAGGTGCCCCACCCCCTTGGTTCAGAAGTGTGCATATTCAGAGACAGCATTAGCCTGCCTCTGTTTTTACTCTCCTCCCCTGTATTAGATGAGAGTGAGTTCGCCACACTCACTCGCAGAGCACTTATAAGGATCAAATGAAGTATCAGTATACGAACACAGAAGGCGCTGAAGAGAAAAAGCCTCAAAAGGAGCTGACAGGAGCAGCATCAGGGCTGGCCAAAGGCAGAGAGAGTGCCCCGTTAAAACTGGCTGCTAGGAAAATGAGAAATTTGGAAGGAAGAGATTCTTCTAAGGAAATTAATTTGGTCACTGCTTCCACATAGTGGCTTTATAAAATCGATAAGCATTCTGAATTTTCTCATTCAGGAGAGTCGATCACCAGGAGTAAGGCCAGCTGAACTCACATCCATCTTTTACGCTGATTCTACTGCATTGCACAAATCCAGCCTCTCTGGGTTGCAGCTTTGATTTTGTTTTTAAGAGAATTCCAAAAGAGAAAAAAAAATGAAAAAGAAAAAGAAAAGAACATTTATTTCAAAGAATTTGAACAGAAATCAAATGTTATTGAAATTAGGGCATATACTGAAAGGTTTATAAGAATTTTTAATTTTTAAGAATTGCATTAAATTCATATTAAAGTGAGATGTGTATGTCGAATGGTAGGACTGAGCTTTCACGGTATTTCTCCCTCCTCAATTCGTGTATTGAGGCTGCTCTGTGCCCATCATTGTCAAGGAAATTAACGAGCCCTTTTTAACTGCCATAAAACACCTTGATTAATACCTATAAGTAAGTATATGAATAATCTACTCATTATATCTCAGAGTGTATTTACTGTCCTGGGTGATAGGATATGACAAAGTCAGAGCTACCTCATCCTTCCATTCTTTATCACCTGTGGCCATTGGTATAAATCCAGACACAGTATGAGGTCTCTTCCTTGTTCAAGGACCATAATACTCCACAATATAGGAATTATGTTGAGATGATAACACTTTGAAAGGGAACCTAAGAACACTTAGGTTCACTTCACTATAAAGTGCCATTTTGATTTCCCCATTTAAGATCTCATTTATTTCACATGATTAAAACACTAAATGAGAAGAACTCGATTAAAAGAAGTAACATATAATTAGAGCATCCATAAATTCTCCAGGCAAGATTCTAGACAATCACAAGCTTCAGGAGAGACAAAGAACCAGTGAAAAAAGTCTGGACTCCAGTAGGGTAAAAGAGGGAAAAATATACTGCAAAATTTCTCAAGTGATGTACTGTTTACCTGACACTTGAAGGGTAACTGGAGAGCAGAGAGAAGGTACCAAAATTGAGGATGAAAAAAGGGGTATGGACTCTCATAGAATTCCTTTCCTGATGTCGTTCTGGTGCCTTTGTCTCCTTTGGTATGGCTGCCTTTACAAGTGTAGCCCTGTACAGGCTTCATCATGAGTATTTCTGTGGCTTAACGAAAACACTATGTCTTCCACAAGTTTTGTTTATGGGTATTTAGGGGAATCCAGGCAGGAGGAGATCAGAGAGTTGCCCTTGTTCACAATGTTTAGTGGGTATATCACAGGGGTGCTTGATCCAAGATAGGAATCCAGTAAACATGCACTAAGAACTGCATGCTCATTGGGCGCTATGGCCTGTGATCCCAGCATCGGAGGAGGCAGAGGCAGGTGGAGCACTGTGAGTTCGAGGCCAGCCTGGTCTACAAAGTGAGTTCAAGACAGCCAAGGCTACACAGAGAAACCTTGTCTAAAAAAGAAAAAAATAACGATAAAGAAAGACAGAAAGAGAAAGAAAGGAAAGGAAGAAAGAAAAAATGAATGCCATGCTCACTTGCTTCCTCAGTGGTCTTCTGACTGAGTTCTGCTTTCTCAGTCTTTGCTTCCTCTGCTTTCTGATTTCTTTCATTTCTGTTTCTCCCCTGTCCTCCACCAAGTCCAATAGGAGATATGTTTTGAAACAGGTATGGGGGAAAAAAAAGATCTGCTTGGATCTGCCTCAATAAAGGACAAGATAGGTCTTCTCACTTTGTATCTCTCCCTGGTCTGGGACAGAGACTGTGTTCTTAGATATCTGAAGAGTAGACTACCTATATTGTGATTTATAGAATCATCCACTGACACCTACCATGCCAGGCACCTATCACTGGATAGAACTCAGCATGGCTTCTTTCCCAAAGGTAATTCATCTGTCTGTTACTCTGGTATGAGGAAAGAAACATACCAGTGTGGACTTATCACAAACAAGACATGAGAAAAAAAAAAACAAAAAAAAAAACCAGCCTGTACTTTGAAGGCAGAGACAGGTTCAGGGTGCAGCCCTGTTTCCTTTTCCCGCTGTGGAAACTTAGATCTGATAGCAATGAGGACTCTCTTTAGGGAATTCCAGCTTCCAAGTTTCTGGGGACCATGTGAAACTCACCATCATCTGCGGCAGGTGCAAGCTGTGTTGCAAGTCAGCAGATGTCTCTGTGCCCTCATTACAGGATATGGAGATTCTTCAGTCCTGGGGGCCACACACTGTGCTGTACAAATAAATGCTTTGGATCACTCACAGAGCAGAATGTAATCTTTTGACTTTTTCCCCCTCTTGGTTACTTTGTGAGCTCTTGGTGGATTCTTCTCCTGTCCCCTAACATACCTTCACTGGCTCAGCTCAGCTTCTCCTGGCTCACCTGGCACCACTTGTCTTCTCTTTCCACTCTACTAGTCCAAACCACTTTCAATGGCCTCCTATCTTCACTCTGCTCCGTCTCTTTTCTTCTCTTCCTTGGCCCTACTCAATCTTCCTTCTTCCTGCACCAGCTGCCCTCTCTAGCCCTATTCTGTGACCTTACTCTTCTCTGACCCTACTCCATTCCTACTCAATCTTTCTCAGTCTCTGCTAGCTTTTTAAAATTATATATATATCCTCTCCTATTCCCAGCAATCCAACAGCAAATTGACACTGAAGATCACAGGATTAACTGGGGATTCTTTAAAGGGCCAGGCACACAAAATGAATCACACAACAACATAAAACCTTCATTTTTGAAACAGTTTGATTTTAAAACTGCTTATTTTTCCAGAGGAAAAACAATGGTAAGAAGCTTTCAAAGCCCACTTAACTTCTGGTCCAGCTTGGAGATTGGACCTACATGTATTGATTTGGCTCTACAGCCAACAGGGCAGTGCCACTGTTGGAGGCAGAATGAAGTTAAGAGGCAGGCTCTCAATTCCAGTGCTTTTATTCAGCCATTGCTAGATGCTTTAGCCAGGTTCTGTCACATCAGTTGCCCCTCATCACAGGTTACTCATTCTAAAACACCCAGTGGAAACAGGAAACTACAGATACCACTAAGCCCTAAATATAATGCCTTTTGCATCTTAACCAAAAAAACTTATCACATTCTGTGGTTGTAAGTTTTACAGATTGCAGTGTGACAGAAAAATATGCATGAGTTTCCTTTTTCTCCAGGATTCCAGATAGATGATTCATTCCTAATACTAATCTCAGCAAGCTCAGCACATTTTTCCCCTGGTGAGTCAAGATCTTGGCTTTTTCCTTAAAATAAAAACTTCATAGCTTCTACTCTTGGGATATAAAACTGTGGCTAAATAAAATAAAGTTTGCAAGGACACAGAATTGCCATGCCACAAAAGTTGATCTGAAAACCAAGATAGCCACTAAATGATTAATGGACAGGTAGCATATATACCATGGAGACAGAGAGTGGAAGGGCAACTCATTAAGTACAGTGGAATGGCACCAGGTAAGATTTCATCATGCTATTTGGAATAGTTCATGGTTTAATACTGATGAACTCATTATTTGTGGAATTTTTAATTTAATACATTTGCACTGTGTTCATCTCCCCTCATAACTGAAACTACAGAATATAAAACCTATATAAAACCAGGGCTCAGAAAGACAGCTAGATACCAGCAAAAGGCAGCCATCTTGCCTTCAGTCTCTAGTAGGAACTCAGGCTAGTGCAGCTCTCATCACACCGTGTGTGGAATTCTGCTCTTGGGATCTATATTTCTAGACATAAATCTCAGGGCATGGGGTACCTACCTGTTGGTAGATCACTTAGGGCACACCTAACTGCTCAGAAGGGAGAGCTGCCAAGAATCCTATCACTAACTGAGCAAACCCTCAAGAAAAGGCAATGTTTCATTCACGCAGCAGCACTTCAGTTCCCACAGGAAGTCCTACGAGAGTGCTGTCATTATTCCTACCTTGCAGATGTCCCTTGGAGATAAAAACAAAGTCTGAAATTAAGACTAGGATGGCGTTAGTTTCCTTGTTTAATTGGAGTTTCACTTTTAAATAGAGGCAAGGTTGACTTTCAGACTTCAGGACAATGGCAGAAGCACTCTACAGAACCTAAGTAGAGGACTTGTGTGGCTTAAAGCAGGTCATTTATTTGTCAAGCCTTTAACCATTTGGGATGCCTTTTTGTGTCTACCAGTTCTCTCTGCTGTTCAATATGCTAGCAGATTTTGAGGTAGAAAACAGAGTAGAGATTGCCAACCTTGGCAGGGCTCATTGTGAACTTTGGATTAAGCCACGTAATGGCCTGTTCTAAGATACTTCAGAAGTTGCTAGTGGCAACCACCAGTTGAGCACACGAGCATCCACAAAATGGCTCAACTCCAGTTCTGACCCTTCCAGTCTATCTGGTACTCAGTCTTATTCCTGTCAAACTGTTATTTAGCATAGAGAAAATACAAGGTGAGTATTTGTTGAGTAATTATTCCTTCCAATAATCCTCGAAAGCTTTAGAACGAAAAACAACAACAACAAACGGTAAATTTAAGCAGCATCTGTTCATCCTGTGAGATCAGCTTAACTGTCTTCTCCGTGGGATCTGGGATGTATTTCGCCTTACTTCTCTTGTGCTTTTAGCCATCATATTATCTACATTATAAATGGTGTTGGTGCTCATTAAGGACTCTATTTTGAGGGTTATACTTCATGGACTAAAGCTGTAGCCCCACTTTGACCTTGGCCTTCTCTGAGACAGTATCCTCATTGGAAGATGGAGATGATATTAATACTAATGCCAGAAGGAGGCTGCGAGAGGCAGTAAGCACACAAAGGGCAATTGGCACAGCTCTTTCCATCAGTTAAGCACTACAGTGTACAACATTACACAGTAGTTGTTTGTGTACCATAATCTGACATTTAATAATGGGCATTTTGGAAATTGGATCCTGTATTCTGCATCTTTTTCACCTCAGTGTCCAGAGCTTTAGTTGAATTAAAAATGGTGATTTGTGTGACCTTCATCATCTCAACCTCTGTCAGCATGCATGATCTCATCTCCTGATAAACGGGAGCTTAACAGATGTGGTGCTGATGTGTGTGAGAGAGGAAGCATCCTTCAGGCCTATGATTAGTGCTCCCAGGATGCGACCCTCACAAGTCCTTCAGGTTGTTTTAATTTCTTTCCACTTAGTTAATTCAGTATTTCTATTCTCCCAGTTCAGTTAAGCTCTGATGAAATCCAGCAATTTAGAGTCTAATAAAATGGTTTTCTTTTGGGGTAGGCCTTGTTAATATCAAATTTTTTTTTAGTATATTTAAGAATCGACTACTTTTTATTTCTTCCTGCTAGAGCCAAAGAGAGTGTTCTTTAGTCTTCACTGTGAGAACCTAGAAGTACTGTAGTTGATAAAAGTCCATTAAATGTGGGTTCTCCTAAGAGTACGCCTGCTGGGATTGTTTTTTTAGAGATTCACATTTTACTTTTATCCGTGTGTGTGTGTGTGTGTGTGTGTGTGTGTGTGTGTGTATGTGTGTGTGACTACTGGTACATGAACAAACATCTACTCACCCAAGAAAGGGAACAAGTGACAGACTAAAATAATGATACCACCAAAGTCTGGCCTGGTGAACAAATAGTTCTTATTAATGTGACTTACAAGAGTGTTAGTGAGGGAGGAGTCACTTACAGGAACAGAAACTGCTCAAAGACAGATTATCACCACAAATCCACATGCACAAGATGGCTGGAAACCTAAAACACACTGTACACTGTATAACTAGTTCAACTGGTTAAACTGTCTTTTCCAAGTAGCTTCCTTTCTCTGAGCCTCTTTCTGGCAGGTTGGCTGGTTTGAGAGTGCCTTTCTGCAATTCTCACTGTTTATATATATACTTGAAGAGTGAAGTGCCTAGGAATCTGATAGGTTTCAGGGACTTTCTGAACCCTTTAAGTTGATTACTTGCTAAGCTTAAGAGCTTCCACACAGGATGTGATGCTTCACCTCCCTTTAGAGCATGCCATGTTTTAAGGAATTTCCCTAAAGGATGTAAGGTTTTTACCCCTGAGGAAATTTCTATACAATAGTGTATGCCACATGTGTGTGTAGTGCCTGAATAGGTAAGAAGTGGGCATGGGATTCCCTGGAACTGGGAACTGGCAATTGTGAGCACTCTAAAATGGGTGCTGGGGACCAACATGTGTCCTGTGGAAGAACAGGAAATGATTTTAACCACGGAGCCATCTCTCCAGTCCTGGCTAAGATGTTGTAACATTTTAGTTTTAGCACAATTACAGGTTTGTTGCAAAGTTGAGCAGAAAGTAGAGAGTTCCCACATATCTCATGCTGTGGTTATGAGTATGGGTATTAAGACCCCATAGAATGGTACATTTATCAGTATTATTGAAACTACATAAACATATTCTTAGTTCCCAAAGTCTACATTAGTATACTATCTGTGTTGTAACAAACATTAATGATATGTATATAGCCTGATAACACCGCACAGAATTCATTCACAACCCTGACAACTCTGTTGAGTTATAACCATTAATCACATCTTCTTCCTTAACCCTTCGAGGCCAATATCCTTTTGCTTGTCTTCATCATTAAATCCTTTTCAGAATGTCACATAGTTGAACCAATATACTGTGCAGCCTTTTAAAATGGGGGAACTATACTTAGTAATCTACTTTCAAGATCCCTTCATGTCTTGGAAGATCACAGGTTTTTTGACTCTGAGTAATATTCCATCATTCAGATGCTCCATGTTTTATTTTTCAGTTAATCTGCTGAAGGGTGTCTTCAGTGTTGCCCCATACTTTGACAGCTGTGGAGTGGCTATAAACATTCATGTGTGGGTTTTTGTGTGGATGTAAGTTCTCAGATGCTTGAGTAAATATGGAGAAACAGGATCGTTGTATCATATGAAATGATTACATTTAGTTTTTCAAGAAGCCACTCAGTCTTCCAAAAAGGTTGCCTTCACAGACAGCGGCTGGGTGCTCCTGTTGCCCTCCTCATCAGCACTTGCTGGTATTCTCACCTTAACATTTTTTCACTGGTATCTCAACGATACTCTGGTGTTTGCCTTCCTACTGACAGTGAGTAGTAAGCATGTATTCATTAACCATCAGTGTCTCTTCTTTGTTCATTTGTTTTGCCCATTTTTTAATTGACCTGGTCAATTGTTCAGTCCAATTTTCTTTGCATATTTTGGATAATTTTATTTTTACTAGATGTGTCTTTGACAGATATAGTCTTCTAGCCTATGGCTTATCTTCTCGTTCTTTTGTCACCTCTGTAGTTTTTACTTTCAAGTTTGTCCTCACCAACCTCATGTAATCCTATAATTACAGACTTTGTGCTCCTAATTGTTTCCAGTGATTCCACCCCAGCACATTGATTCTTTGCACCAGCCTTTCTGTTTCTACTCTTGGGTCCATTGGATTTTCTCTGACCTCTGTTCTCTAGTGGATACAAAAAGAGCTCTTTATTTTTTATTCCTTCTGCTTCCTGTTAGTGTATCAACACAGTGCATATCTTGAAGAACCTTACTTACCCTATTACCAGACATCTTTATGATCTCATTTGTTTATTAATCCAGTAATGGGCCAGTGTAAAAGAATTATGCCTGACTCATGAATTTGAAAACCGAGTTGAAATAGAGTACCTAGATGTTAGCAAAAACAAAACAAAACAAACAGACAAACAAAAAAAGGTCATTATTGCCAAATATAGAACAGATATTCTCAAAGTGCAGGGTTCTTTATATTCAAGCAAGCTGCCTGTCATATTCTTGTTGTTTAATGGTGTGAAAGTCTTGTGGATGTCCTGGCTTCAGTTTGTGCATGTGCGTATTATTTAAAACTTTTAACGAACTTTATGATTTTGAATATAATTAGCCTTTCTAGATCTTCCTCTGCTTTTCCTGCCTCCCGGTCTCTGTCTCACTTTCTGTCCTGTTTCTCTCTGTTCCTATGTCTGTCTGTCTACCTATCTGTGTGTCTGTCTGTCTGCGAAAGAAAGCCTTGTTGTAATGCAGTTCCGACAGTGTTTTTCTAAAATCTGCAGCTTTAGTAGTGTGATTAGGCATCTTATAAATAGAAATTACTGTCTCATGGATAGGGAGAAGAAAGAATGGGGGGGGGGCCTGAACTAGGAGCAGGTGCAGAGCTCATCGGATAAGCACAGCCCACATCTTCAATGGCCGTGATGTATGGCGCTACCTGGCAGCCCGGGCTTTCCCGGGCCCCTCCCCTTTTAATCATTAACCTTGGGAGCTGAAGACTTCTTTATTTTAATCTTCAAGGTTGCAGCAAGTCTCCCCATCTGTAACTACTTGGTACCCAGATGGAAGCCAACAGAAGTTCTCTCAGCTATCATCCCAGCAACATGATGCCTTTGACAAGTCTGTCTCTAAAAACAGAGCTGATAGAAGCAGCGGAAGGGACACTAGGAGTGGGATGACAGCTTCAGAAGAATGGAGAGACCACACTCAGAGGATCCCCTGGTGTGGGTGTGAGATGCAGAATCTGGAGGGATAATTGAAGCTAGAAAGAAAACTGGTAAAAGATGCCGCAGTCTGAATTTGAAGTAGATGATTCTTTATTCAAATCTGATTGCAGCAAATGTGGGCATTCGGTAGTGTGCCGGTACTAAGCTTCAGTTCTACCACCTGTAAAATGGGGAGAGTCTTGCCCACACCCCAGATCTCTACCAATATTTGAAATGGGCAGTATCCACAAAGGTGCCTTCCTCAGTGGTCAACATGTTTATTTTTCCCTCTTCCAGCCTCTGCTCTCCTTTCTTTCCCTCCTTTCCTCCTTCCTTCCCTGTCTCCCTCCTTCCTGCTTCTTCCTTTATTCCAATCTTCTTCACTGTCAGACTTTTTTTTCTCACAAAAATCCTATCAGACAAAAAAAAAAAAAAAAAAAAAAAAAAAAAGAGAGAGAGAGAGAGAGAGAGAGAGAGAGAGAGAGAGAGAGAGAGAGAGAGATTAGAATAGATTGGAAAAGACTTTGATGAGTGGCATCCCCCATCAGAGATTTTGTTTTGATCAACGTGAGGAGGAGTGTTGAGCAATATTGGTGGCGGGTCATGGTGGCCATCTCAGCCTCAAGATTATTGGGTTTTCAGAGCCTTAAGAAAGTGGGATCCATCCAGCTTGACAATTCTGAATAGCATAAGCAGCTTCTCTAACCATGAAGAGGGATTTAATGCCACACATGAATTCTGGACATCACAGTCATGAATGAGCATAAGCAGTTCTCTTGGCTCTTATGATAGCAGTAGAGAAAAGACCACACAGATGCTCTTTGTAACCAACATCTCCAGGGTGGCAAGTCTCTGGCTTAAAGTTAAGGCCACTCAAGGCCAGTCAGATAAGGCTTTAAAAAAAAAAAAAGAAGCATAATCTAGTTGGGGGGGTTTAAATTCATATGATTGTATGTGTCACCCAGTACTTCTATATATCTCATCGATTCTATAAGGGAATACCGCAAAGTCATGTTGTGTATACAAACACAATTGAATGATAGAAATTGTCTAGAAATCTGAGCACCAACTTACCCTAAAAGCTCAGAATCTATATTTCACATCAGTACTCTGGTCTGATGTCTTCTTGCTATTTTCCAAAAGGGATGGCTTAAATATTTGACTAGTTAGTTTTTCCTTCTCCGCTTTGTATTTCAGAGTGTGTTTTGTTAAGGACTAATTTTTTTAAAATTTAACTTATATTTTTTATTTTAAATGTGTATATAGTTAATTTTGGTCATTTTCATCTCCCATTGCCTTCTCTCATCTCCCTCCCAGTCCCTCTAAACCACTTACTCTTCCAAGTAAGCCCCCACTTTCATGTCCTGACGCATGGGCAAGATGCCAGTGGCTGTTCCACTAAAAGACTCCTTTTCTCCCAACGTCCACAAACTCCCAATAGTTCCTCAAGGAGGAGTTGGTCTTCATGAGCCCCTTCTGCCAAGGGGTCATTTAAAAAGAATACCCCTGATTCCTAAAAAAACAGAAGTCCTAGTATGTTATATTTTCAAATACAGTTATTTCCAGTTTTAAGCCTGTTGTTCTGTACCTCCTGCTGCCACCTCTATCACGCCAGAAGTTGTTGGCTTCCAGTGGGAACAGGTGGGACCTCAGAGTTCCAGGTTCTGCTTCCTCAGGAACTGCTGTATCATTCAAAGAGAGGTCAGCACAAAAGGCTCCTGATCTCACTGGTGCTGAGGAAAAGTTTTCCACTGTGTTACAAATGAGCTCTTTTTGCTTGTTTGTTTGTTTGTTTTTGTTTTGTTTTGTTTTATAAAAAGTTAAACCAAGTCTCTTTAATTATATATTCTTTTTTTCTATTTTTAAATTAGGTTTCTTTTTTAACATATATATTTATATTATTACACATAAAAAATTACATACAGCAGGAAGAACCAGGAAACAATCAAGAATCATATAAATGTTACATTCATAGTAATTTAGCTATCCATATTTGGCAAATTTGAAGTAAATGTCTTTCCTATCTTGGTGAGTCTAAAATTCTGAATGAAAATCAATATCATATCTCTTCTCAATTAATTTAAAATATCTATCTAGATCTAAAAACATCTTAACTGCTAACCAACTAAGCTTAATTGCAAGATTAAATTATCTGGTCTTCAACCTCATGAGAGACTTGAGAAAGAACAAAACTTAATTACCTGAGTGAACCAAAAGTGCAGGTTAGTAGGTTCCAAAATGAAAAAATGACAGAGACAGTTTACTGTCTGAACAGTCACCAAAACCTCTTTGTAACATTGGAGCATCATCTCCAGTTTTCTAGCTGAATGACAATGAGCTCTTTTTAATGAGATCGCAGGTACCAGAAGGCAAAGGAAACTCTGGAATTCCAAGGTGGATGGTGATACATGATACTGCAGTGTCACAGCCCTTCAGTTAAGCCAAGGTGCTGGTGGCAGAGGGTACCACGAAACATTCTGCTTGGGTTTCTTATCTCTTGCCTGGTTTGCTTGATCTTTGGCTAGTGGTAGCCCCCATCAGTTGTTTTTTTTTTGTATGCATTGGTGTTCTGCCTACATACATGTCTGTTTGAAGGTATAGAATCCCTTGGAACTAGAGTTACAGATAGTTGTAAGTTGTCATGTAGGTGCTGGGAATTGAACCAGGGTCTTCTGGAAGAGTTACCAGTGCTCCTAACCACTGACTCATCTCTCCAGCCATAATGTGTATATTTTATAAGATGAAACATATCAAATAATTTTGTTTTGCTTTCAACTTTGTTCGAATATTTTTATAAATTTAGGAGCTACAAAATTATATATTTTAGTTCTAATTATATCTTAGCAAACAATATCATTTCATTCAATTAAAAACTGAGGTTACATTAGAAAAATTTCTTCAGGCAGACTAATTTAACTTTGTACTGTAGAATACAGTATGCCCTTTGAGCTCTTATCATGTTTTTTTCTGGCTCTTTCTCTGCCTTTGTTATGATGCGTTTTCATGTCTCTTTATTTGAAGGCCTTGTTTTTCAGTAATTGTAATTTGCTTTCACACTTCAATTGCTTAAAACTTTTGAACAAAACGATACCACAATTTGGAGGGCTGACATAGAATCATTCTAAAGTATTCCAAGACATTCAGGCTTTTTTAGAAAGTAGTTCTTCAAAGTTTCATACGTTTTAAAATTGAAGCAATTTTAAGTAACCATGAAGAAAAGTGTGTGTGTGTGTGTGTGTGTGTGTGTGTGTGTGTGTGTGTAAGCGCTTGTGTGTTTGTGCATGCAGTCTCAGTTATATATATATATCCTTAATGTGCCTATTCTTTCTCATTTTAAAGATATTTTATTAATGTCCTCCAATTTCTGTACATTTTTCTTTTTAAAAATGACTCACTGCGCCCATGTATGACTGAATACATGGGACCATCCACTAGTGCACGACTGATCTTCCAGGAACTACAGCTTAAAGAAAACTGACTATTCCTTGCCATCTCCCAGCAGCCATCAGTTATCAGTAGCTTATCAGCTGGACATGGGGCTCATGAGCCCCTCCCTCTCTGTTCTAGAATACTGACTGGCTTGATATTATGAAGGTCTTGTGCAGCTGCCACAAGTGTGAGTGCATGTGAGTACATATATTCAGAGGTCCTCTTGTGTCCAGAAGACACTGTTTTGCTCCAGTCCTCCCGACCTCTGGCTCTCACAATCTTTCTGTTCCCTCTTCTGTGATGGTCAATGAGCCTTGCAGATAAAGGCTGTACTACAGATGTCTTATTTATTGCTGAACTCTCACTAACACTTGTTCTCTGCACTTTGGTAATTTTTGTATGTTTCTGCTTTAATTGCTGTACATTGCACAATGAAACTTTTTATGTCTATCTCTCTTATTTGAAGAACACCTAAATTATAACCAAGTTCTCAATATATTCCTGCCTCACAGATATTTTTATTAATTTGTGAACATTATTTGTACCATGGAACTATTTTACAAAATCTTATGTTTATATTATCACAAAATAATATGTATTCCCATTTTTGAGGTACTATAAATTTTAGAATAATATTCACAGTATTGATTGTTTCATCTTTTAACTTTTTAATTAATTACACTTGTTTTTTGATAATTTCCTACCTAATGGATTCTAATTATTCAAAAACCTCTATCCTCTTTTATATGGCTCCTACCTCATCAATTTTGACCCCCCCCCCAATCCTTTTTTCACATTCCTTTATTTGTATTTTGTGATCCACTGAGCTTAACCACAGCAGAGGGAGTGGGGACAAAGAAGTAGGTTAATGTTCGAATTAACTCAATTTCTATGTAGTTATCATTTGTTTTAAATTTTTCTTGCAACGTAGCTAGCATGTTAGCAAATGTTTTCTCCCCTCTCATAGGATCACATGAAAACATGGAATTAAAATAAAATTTTCATTTTTTCTAGATGAGAGGTCACACTTCTTAGATGAAAGGGAACTTCTCAGTTCAACGTGGGAACAGCACTTGCACGCATGCTCTTCTTCCTGCATCTGCTAATGGGTGCAGTAGAGACTAAAGATGTCTCAACACATTTATGCGCCCCATATTTTGCATTGTCAGTGAGCTCAAAATCAGGCATATTGTGGGCATTATATGTTAGTAAGGACATATTTATTATAAAACCTGCTTAGGAAGAAAATGCAATTAAATTTAAATTCCCTTAAGTGTGTCTTCCAATTTTAGAAATAATTTCTGGCTCAGTGGTTAAGAGCATTGGCTGCTTTTCCAGAGGTCCTGAGTTCAATTCCCAGAAACTACATGATGGTTCACAACCACCTATAATGTGATCTGATGCCCTTTTCTGGCCTGCAGGTGTAGGCAGAGGACTGTATACATAGTAAATAAATAAATCCTAAAAAAAGATTATGGGCCTTTTCAATGAGGGTGGGATTGCAGGCAAATGCATGGAACTAGAAAAGACATCCTGAGTGAAGTAACCCAGACCCAAAAAGGCACACATGGTATATACTCACTTATACATGGATATTAGCCCAACATAGATGTCCTCTGAGACACTCCACCCAGCAAGGGATGGGGCAGATGCTGGGGCTCACAGATGAACTCTGGAAGGAGCTCTGAGAGTGGTACAAAAGAGTGTTGGGAGAGGGGAGGACAGAAGGGCCCAGAGGGTTCAGGAGCCCCACAGGGAGACCATCAAGGGCTCTGGATCTGGACCCAGCACCAGCTGCCGCACCAACCAAGGACAATGCCTAGAGAGAACTTGTTCAGATCTAGCCAATGGACAGCTCATTTTCCACAGTTGTGGGGGTAGTGGTGACTGCCTCTGACATGAACTCTGATGCCTCTGATTTGATCATTTCCCCTTGGTGGGGAGGCCTTGTGGCACTCAGAGGAAGGGGATGCAGACTACCCAGATGAGACCTGATAGGCTGTGGTCATAAGGTAGGGGAGAAAGGCCCTCCTGTCAGAGATCTAGGGGAGGGAAATATGGCAGAAAAGGGAGGGAAAGAGGGAAAGGGAAGATATAAGCAAGGGCATAACAATCAGGATGTAAGATGAATAAATTATAATAATAAATAAATAACCTCAAAAAACCAAAATATTATTATAAAATATTTTTTATTACACAGGGTTACACGTTCTCTAAATGGTTACTTTTCTATACAAGTATGTAATATATTTAATTTAAACATTTTCCAAATATAAGGGAATTTAGGACCATTTCAGAGGCTGAGCAGAATCACATAAGATATTTGTGAAGGAAGCTGTGCTGAGTGTTATTGATAAACATATAATTGGTGATTTTAAAAATTAGTCTGCCAATCATGGAGAGAGAGAGAGAGAGAGAGAGAGAGAGAGAGAGAGAGAGAGAGAGAGAGAGAGAGAGAGATTGATTTTTCTCTAACAGATAACAGATTGAAGGAGAGAGATGCTTAGCCCTCTCTCCACAGTTATATTTTGCTTTATCCACTGATTTCCAGCGCGTTCAATGGTACTTCTTTTAGACACAATGAGGGATGACAATGAATTCTGAGAACATAGAGATAGAAAGAAAATGAGAGAGTGTTATCAGGCATCCAGAAGAAAAAAGGTATTTCACCATTTAGAGAGTGTGTTTTATCTGTAAGAGGGATGAAGACACAGATCAACTTGTGTTTAGTTAGGAAGTGAGTGGGCAGTAGGTGGCTGAGGGGGAGCCACATGTCACTTACATTTGGAGAAGACACATAGTGGAGGAAAACTGAGTTATATTAGTAAATAGAACACACATGTGTGGTTGTTCTGAGACCAAACCCAGCAAGGGTTCCCATGCAACTTCTTCCTTCTCCATACAGGGATCCTGTGTTGACTGGCTTTTGTTGTGACAATTACAGGGAAAAACAACTTAGGAGGGGGAAAACTTAGTTTACTTCCATTTCAAAGGTGTCAGCCCACAGTTAATACCATTGCTTTGGCTTTAGGTGAGGCAGAATATTAAGGTACACTATAGTTAGTATGGTGGATGTATGTGGCAGAGAGAGCTGATCACCTTGTTATGGCTAGAAATGAGTGTTGGTAAGAAGAGGTCAGGAAGCAGATACTCTTTTCAAAGGCCCACCCCTACATGGCCAATTATCTGCTTTTTTCACCTAGGCTTCACCCATTGGTCTATATAAACTTATCAATGGATTAATCTATTGCACCTTCAGGACCAAACTTTCACTCAATAGTGCTGCCATAAGAGCCTAAGCCTTCAACATATAAGCCTAAACACATTTCCTGTTTAGCCTGTAATAATGGCCCACCATCATCACCCTGAAGGTATCCTAGTTAGGATGTTGCTTGATTGATCACTCAGCTTCCATTGAATCCACTGGTGCCTCCTATAAATAATCAGGGTTAGACAATCACGGCTGAAACAAAGGAGATACAAGTTATGGGCAGGGCATTTGCTAATGACAAACCTATAGGTAAGTTCTTGACCTCCTCTCAATCTCAGTCTCTCTTCATCTTTAAACAAAGCTAGATACCTGTCTTGAGGACAAGGAGAAATTATAAATGTTAAATGGGAGGCAGCAAACTAGGTGTACAGCAGTTACACTGCTCTTCACTGCAGTATTTTATGATACTACTACCAAGTTTGGATCCATCTTAGGGTTAAAGTGTTTAACTAGTGTTTGCAGGAGGTCACTTAGGAAACTGACCAGGAATTAGAGGGCTTCTTTGTCTACCCCTGATACAGTTTGATACCACTGTCCTCAGTGAAAGTGGTGGCCTTGGCAGGCCAGAGTGATGTCTTCTAAGGGCATTCTGGCTGCCTCAGAGGAAGGGATAACCCACCTCTGAGGGCTGTGTGCAGGGCTCCAGCAATGCATAGCTCTCCAGCTGTCTTCCAAAGTTTTTCCAAAGGCTATCAGTAAGGTAAAACATTGGCTGAAAAGCACAGCAGGCAGAATGCCAACCAGCTTCTTTGGCGCTTCAGAAGCTTAACATTCTCCACTTAGCTTCTAATCCATTATTAAAAGCAAGAATGTGTGCTGACCATTCTGAGCATGCTTTTTCAAGCAGTAAATGAAGTTGGGTTAACCAGCCCCCTGCTCCTTCACACACCATGCCATGTGGACACCATAGTTGTTTGGTTTTTTAAGTCAAGTTTACTTACTGCAGCTGCTTGCCACCCTCTCACACAGTGGGACAGATGCTCCTGCACTCAGCAGCAGCTCTGAGAAGGGAAGACAGGGCAGATTATGTATGTGTTCTAGTCTGCCCAGGCACCACACTGCCTCCGACTGTAAGTGAAAGGATGGGAAAGGATTTCAGGGGGTTTTATAAACATCTGGCAAAGCCAGGACAATACACTTAAATTTTTCCCAAACTTAAGTCAATTAATGAATCTTGATAAGATAGGTCTTTTATCTTAATTTGTTAAATTTTTAATTAAAATATAGTTATATCACTTCTTCTTTCCCTGCCCTTTCTCCAACTCTACCCATTATCCCTCACTCCTTTGCAAATGACTGGCATCCTTTTTGTTGTTTTACACACACACACACACACACACACACACACACACACACACACACACACCCTCACCAGCACAAGGAGTACATCTGTATATACAGATACACACACACTACACACTGGCACACATGCACACACACACACACACACACACAAATACATACATATCAAAACACACACACACATCTCATACACATGCACGCACACACACACACACACACACACACACACACACACACACACTACACACATGTCCACACAAACATACTCATAGAACTATGTACAATATACTCTGCTGAGATCGTTTAGTGTCATTTGTGTGTATATGATTTCAGGGTTGACCACTTTGTATTGGATAACCAATTAGTCAGCTCATCCCTCAGAGGGGCTAATTATCTTCCCTCAGTAGCTATTAGTTGTCAGTAGTTCTTTGTCTCGAGGTGGAGCCCCATGAGATTTTTCCCTTCTGAGTTAGCATGTCTGTTGGTACTATCATTGTTTGGGTCCTTTTAGGTACTTCAGACTTCAGATAGCTATTACTGAGATAGCATGGGCGCAGCATCCTTGTCATTTCTAGGAGACACATTCTCACAGTAGACTTCCTGGTCCTCTGGCCTTTAGAATCTTTCTACTCTCTTTTCTGCCATGTTTACTGAGCCTTATGGACAGGAGATATATCCATTTAAGCCAAGCTCCACATGAACTGTTGATCTTTACACTACGACCTGTTCTTGTTTTCTGTAATGGCCTCCATTTGATGTAAAGAAAAGCTTCTTTGATGAGATAGGTCTTTGAACTCTGTCCTGTATCTCTCTTGATAGAAGCCTTAAAAACATGAAGAAAATAAGAGCCAAACAGGTATAAGTAATCGTGTCTAGGAATAACACCTTGTTAGACATAGCCAAATATTTTCCTTTAAATAGTCCCTCTCTTCATAGCTTATTTCCTCTACCCTCCTCCTTATTTTCTTTCTCCCTTTGTTTTGTCTCTTATAATATCGTCAACTGTGACTTTTCCTGGGGAGTCTATTTCTATTCAGTCCAGTTTTATAGGTCAGTGACAAACCGAAGAAATGCTTCCACCCAAGCCTAGCTTTGCCAGCCAAGGAATTTCTTGGTATTTCTTATATATTCATTAGTGTAGGGTTTACTACAAGAGTAAAGGGAACCCCAAAACTGCTGCATTAATTCAGTATGCATGACAAATCATGACGGCTGCATTGCCAGAGACCCCTACTTTACTTGTAAACAGTTTCAATAGTGCAAACTTTGCAGCCCCTCCCTCCATGCTCTATCCTCACTATTATCTAGCATGCCCCAAGAGTACATGCAGTTGAGTCAAGATTGTAAGTAGATGGTGGAGAGGGAGAAAGAGAGAGTGGCTAGAATCTCAGGTGAGAAAATCTGAGTACTGCTCCCACTCCTTTCCATGAGAAAATATTACTAGTACTGATATTAAGAGGCTCTCATGTGAAAAGTCCCAACTAATGATCTTAAGGTGGTATTGGGTATATCATGCCTAGAAGTCAGAGTTCCTCAAGACCCTTGCTTTCAGTACGATAATTGATGTCATCTGAAGAGCCATGCTCTTGGTTTCTGCTTTAACAGTCGGTTGTTCTTTTGGTTCTTAGCTCCTCAAGGGCTCCTGACTATCATTTTTATATTCTTTACATGTGTATCAGAAAAATGAATATCTTCAGTGAAATAATCCAATAAGCTTCTGAAAATAGATGAGATGGAAGCAGTTAGGATGCTTCGATGCCCTTTGTCAGCGGGTCTTTGTTTCAGATCTGATTGTCTCCGTGGAGAAGCAGCCTCAGTCTAGGAGGAAGTAGAACACCAGAGTTATTAGATGTACAGTTGACAAGTTTTTTCACCCATCCTCTGGCTGTCTCTGCATTCTGATGATTTTTTTTTTCTGCTGTGCTAAAGCTACCTTGTTTGGGGTAAGTTATAAGCAATACAAATGGATACCCTGCATCTCTGGTATCTGGTAAAGGCCCGATGACACCTTCTCTGTGTCTTCATAAACAAGGGGGTGGGTTCCTTCAACTTCTTATACTCTTAAAAAGATTTATTTTGGGGGCTGGAGAGATAGCTCAGAGGCTAAAAGCGCTGACTGCTCTTTAAAGGGTCATGAGTTCAATTCCCAGCAACCATAAGATGGCTCACAACCATCTATAATGCGATCTGATGGCCCTCTACTGGCATGAAGGTGTACATGCAGGCAGAGCACTGTATACCTAATAATAATAAATAAATAAATCTTTAAGAAAAGATTTGTTTTGACTCATGTATCTGTGTGCCACAAGTACACAGGTGCCCTGAGAGAACAGAAGAAGGTGTTGAATATCCTGGAGGTAGAGTTATATGTAGTTGTAAGCTGCCAGATGTCATTGCTGGCAAATGAAGCCAGTTCCCCTGGAACAGCTACAAGTGCTCTGAGGCACTGACTCCTTCTCCAGCCCAACATTTTGCTTCCTCTCTAAAGGCTGCAATTTCATTCATGCCTTGGCAAGGTCTCATGCTTTGATCACTTGCTGAAGGCATGTCTTTTTAATAATATCACATTGGTTGTTTAGTTCCCCATATGAGTCTAAGAGAACATCAATATTAAGCATACAATACTGGCCAAAGCTGAATGGCCATGAGATTATACATGCTCACATTCAAAAACAAATGCTACAGGTCACCAACTATATTTAGAGTCCACGTTTATGCAGAGATGACTAGCAATAGAGTGAAACAGTATTTTTGACAGCATACTAGTGTTGATTGACATTCTCAACAAATTAATATGCATATAAATTATATTTAGTTTACATGGCTATCTGTGAAAGCCACCTAAGTTCATTAAAAGACCTACAGTATTTTCTTTACAGTTACTATTTGTAGAGAGCCAGCTATCTGTGACTTTGAAAGAGTCGATATACTCAATTTTAAAAATTAAAAAAAAAAAAAAAGATATGGGAGTTTGAATCTCAGCCTACCTTGAGTAAAGGCAAGAAGTCTTGGCATTGAGTTCAGTATTTGCGTGATTTGAAGTTTCCTTCTCTGTTTATAATACAGAATTCTTCTCCCCAGTCTGTGTGTCACTATAGCAAGAAACTTGAGATCATCAGCTTATCAAGACAAAGGTTTTAATTTAACTCACAGTGACTTGGAAAAGTTCTAGATCAGTAGTTCTCAACCAGTCCATCACAACCCCTTTGGGGGTCATATATCAGATACTTACATTATAATTTATAATAGTGGCGAAATTACAGTTAATGAGTACCAAGGAAATAATTATAAGGTTGTGGGAGGAGAATGGCCACAACATGAAGAATGGTGTTAAACTGTCATACCATAAGAAGGTTAAGAACTGTTGGTATAGACCACGAGCAGTTGATCCATTGCTTTGGATGTGTGGAAAGTCAGCACATCACAACAGGGAACATGTTATAGAGACAAAGCTCTGATCCCACATCTACAGTGCAAATAAGAAAGAAGGTGCTGACTGCCCCTCAGTCTCCTTCAGGAAGATGCCCTCAATGACTTCAATGGCTTTAGACCTAACCACCATGCCCCATCTCTTAGTGGCTCCACTATCCCTTCTAGCACCACCTTGAGGACTAAAATTTTGACACATGGTTCTTTTTATTTTCACTTATTTATTCATTCATTCATTCAGTTTATATCTTGATCACAGTGTTCCTTCCTCCTCTCCTCTCAGTTCCCAGCCACACATACCTCTTCCCTCCATTCTCCCTTCCCCTTCAAAGGGGAGGTCCCCCTTGGGGACCTGCTGTGGCACATATAGTCTCAGCAGGACTAAGGGCATCCTCTCCTGTTGTAGCCAGACAAGGCAGCCCAGCTAGGAGAAAGGAATCCAAAGGCAGTCAATGGAATCAGAGTCAGCTCCCCTCCCCCGCTCCAGTTGTTAGGGGACCCACAAGAAGACTAAGCTGCACAACTGCTACATATATTCAGGGGACCTAGATCCAGCCCATGTATGCTCCTTAGTTGGTGGTTCAGTCCTTGTGAGGCCCTATGGGTATTGTTTAGTTTACTCTGTAAGTCTTCTTCAGGTGTCCTTGACCCATCCAGCTCCTTCAATCCTTCCCTAGAATCTTCCTCAGGACTCCTCAAACTCCACCTAACATTTGGGTCTCTGCATCAGTTTCCATCAGGTGCTGGGTGATTCCTCTCAGAGGACAGTTACAGTAGGTTCCTGCCTGCAAGAATAGCAGGGCATCATTAATAGTGTCAGGGGTTAGTTCTCTCTCGAGGGATGGTTCTCAAGGGTACATTTAAAGTAAAAACTTGTACCACCCCACATTTCCTTTAAGCTATTTTCAATGCATAGCTGAGGCAGAATTTGATTTATTTTTCCTGGCCTAAAGAGCCAATTCACAGTTGGCATTAAGCACTGACGTTGTGAAGGATAGAGAGCATGCTGAACTGCCTCTCCATTTCCGGTGCTTTGCATAGACCTGTGTTTTCATCCTGTGTGAACAAATAAGTGGGTATTTGATGTTAGGCAAATAAGCTCATCTTTCCGAGTCTGTTGGCTCATGTACAAAGAACTCAGTGCCCAATTCTAACATCCAGGAATTCAGCGTAAACAAATCTGTGTATAAACATTAAAGCATGTAACATAAAAACTCCAAATGCATTTTTAGAAAACTTCAATTAAAAATACATTAAAGTGTAACTTTACAAGTGAACAAACCTGAATGCTAAAACTTGAGATTGTTGAAACTGGGAGATATTGAAATTGAGGATGCTTACGACACCCTATGTTTAGAAACTGGCACCACACTGAGGTAAGGGATAGCATGGGAAGCATGGACCTTGTGTCCTTTGACTGTCAATAGTGAGGACACAAAGAAAATGCTAGGGCTGGGGTAATTGTCAGTCAGTTCATTTTTTTTTCTCCTGCCTAACTGATGCAGAGTGAAATGCATTTACTGCCTATAATTATTTAATTACCCTTGTCTGTTCTTGCCAACAAACTAAAAGTCAAGTCATTTGTGGCACAAATATAGTTAATGAGATAAGCAGGAGATTAGGAACTCTACAAAGCCATTCACATTTACCATAATGAATCCTGCTGATTAAAAAGCCCTAACAGACTTGTTAGCATCTTCTTTATGGTGCCTGCTCCTTGAGTTTATCTTAGACTTTCTCCTTCGTCTGCTGGTGATAAAGTAAACCTGGAGATGTGTCTGTGATAGTACCCAGAAGGATTTTACAGTGTGGAAATGTTCCTGCCGTAGGAGTTTTAGTGTATGGCCTGTACATTAACTGAGCAAGTGGCCGACTTGAGGTTTTTAAGGAAGGAGAATTAGCTGAGAGTTTAACCGTGAGATCTCTTCTGGTGTTTCTTTGGTGAGCATTGCTGGACATTCTACTCTCAACCCTCAAATGATTTCATGTTCTCTCCATGGCTTCCCACAAGCTCAGAAAGAAATTCTCACTTCTGAGCAAATCCATGGTTTCCTTGTAACTGAACATTGCTCGTGACAGCCTTTCCCTGGCTCCTGGGTCTGTTTTCCCCCCTGGCTGCTTTCTTCTAGCATAAAAATATACAAACTTCCTTCCTAAACAAACCCACTTGTGCTAAACAAAATCTGTCTTGTCTTCATTACAGGGTAGCTGTGAAAGCGCGAACAGACTCAAGGTAGAACAGGAGCAGTCTGAAGCAATGGACAATCAAAGAGGCCTAGCAGACAGCCACCTAGAAGTCTGGGAGCTAATCTAGGGCAAGTGTCCTATTGTCAGCTCAACAAAACCAGGCATGTCACCATTGTACCAGAAGAGTAGACTAAAACACAGACACAAGAGATGCAACACTTCACCAGAAGCAACATCCAGCCACTGCTGCCTACACACTATTACTTTAAGCAACTGTGTGGCCAAGGGGTGTCAATTTCAACTCTCTCTAGAAAATCAGACTGGAGAATGTGTCTATGAGGGTGACTGACCATCTGGTTGGCCTGGGATTGAATGTTTACCTTATGTCAATAAAAAGACATTCTTGGAATGCAGGTTAACAGCTTCCCAAATGAGAAGATGACAGAGACAGTTTGCTACTTGAGCAGTCACCCAAAACTCTCTATAACATTGGAGCATCATCTTCAGCTTTCTAGCTCAATATATATGACGGACATATTTGTGAGGCAGGAACTATTGAGGACTTGATTGCCTTGTTGTGGCAGAGTTTGGCCGTTGACTCTGCCAGCACCCAAGCTTGCCCATTTTTAGGCAGAATTCTGTCTGTGGTAGAAACGAGGACATTTTTCCCTGCGGCTTGTTTGCCACATTTGAAGCCATCTCCATAAGAAGGTTCTTTGGATAATGATGAGATATGACAGATATTGATTTATATTCAGAATTTCGGACACACCAAGATAGGAAAGATGTTTACTTCAAGGCTGCCAAATACAAATAGCTGAAACACTGTGAATGTAACATTTACACAATTCCTGATTGTTTCATTATTCTTCTTCTTGCTGTAGGTAGTATATTATATATATGGGCAATAAAATAAATTTACATGTAAAAATTAAAAAATATTTAATAAATATATATATATATATATATATATATATACTTACAAAAAAGACAGTCTTGTGAAAGCAGGACTGTTGGTCACACTAGCAGAAACAGATATTTAGGATACTGGTGGGCAATTTATTCACTCTGCTGGAGACTGAGATTTTCAGATCCCGAGTAACTTTGTGTGATAAGAGAGTGATATTGACTTCACGATGTGGTTGCTATGCAGAATTGACACCAACTATTCCACTTAACAGAGAGAATATGTGTGACAATTCTGGAAAGACTTAATGTTTTGGTGATGTAGTCTTGAATCAAGGTACTCTGGAAGTGGACCTTTGAAAATTGAATATTAATAAAATATATTCTGATCATGATTTCACCTTCACCATCGCCTCACTGAAAAAGTAAGTATGTCAAAGAGCTCGACAGGATTTCCCAGGACATTTGACTTTCATGATCTCATTCTTTCTCTCTTTATATTTTCTTCTTCTTTGAGGAACCTCGACCTTTTCCCTTTAGGTCTTCCACGGGTTAGATGAGGCTCACACACATTATGTAGGGTAATCTGTTTTACTCAAAGTCTACTCATTCATATGTTAACTGCATTAAAAATAACTTGATGATGACATCCAGATAGAGATTTAGCCAAACCATTGGGTTCCATATAGTGGCCAATTTAACTTGACACTTAACAATTACAAGTGATGCATACAGATACTATCCTTGGTATAGCTTATAGACTATGACTTTCTTTTTCAAACATGTATACATTTCTTTCATGATAGCCATAGACTGACTTGGGAAAAACCCAAACCATAAAGCAAATATATTGTAGAATAATATTTTACAATAAAACATATTTTGTCTATAATGGTTATTTGATAAATCATATAGCTTATACACAGTGGCTATACAATTGAGAGATGAATTTAATAAAAAAAAAATGACTAAACACCCATTAAAAGACTACAGTTCTTCAGGACACTAGGTTACAAAGAAGAAGGCTGACTCCACAATTATCAGACATCCCAAAGTCTAATGAAGAAGCCCCTATGGAGACATGTATAGCCCGAGGCAGTGCATCTTATAAAAGCATAAGTGCAGACAACATACAAATGGTGTGGAGTAGAAAGCTAAGTATGTTAACAAGCTCAGAAAGATTTCCCAGGCCACTTGACTTTTATGTTGGCAAGCAGTGCTTCCAACGGAAATTAAGCCCAGTTTGTTGCACTGCCCAAATGCATGAAGATAATAAAGAATATATACTTGATGTAGTCTAGTGATTGGGAGACCCTCCAAGGACCAAGGGCAGAGTGGACAGATGATAGCTTTCGAATGCCCTGGGTTCGCCTCACTTGTTTACCTAGGTCCCTATAATCCTTACCTCTGCCTAGAGGATGCAATTCACCATCTCGTGACCTTCTTACTGTCCTTTATAATGGGGTCCTTTGAGCATTCCAACGATTGATTCTAAGTGTTCCTACATTTCATAGAGCTATCTAGATCTGCTATCTGGCCAAATCCATGCCTGCTTTTAGGCCCAGAATGTTGGAATCTCCCCTGTTCACATAACTTTGAAGACTTTTTCTCTACCCAAAGCCACCATATGGACTCAAAGCATAATTATATAGTAACGCTTGATAACCTAATTGCTCATGCATGTCTCTGTCTTGGTGCAATAAAACTGGAGCTCTTATAAGAAAGGAGTCTAGTTTCATGTACTTTTGCATCATGGCATCTGGTGTCATAGCCAGATCTTCCTAGAAGCTTGGAATATACTGATGGAAATTAACCCAGTGCTGGAGCTAAGAATGCTGCTATTGTTGAGCAGAACATGTCATGTGAGTTAAATATCTGTGACTGTTTTAGAATTATTGCTTTTTCATGCTGTCACTCTCATAACTGGTAATGATGCTGAAAAAGACAAATGTGATGAGATATTTTTCTTGCAATTCTGAAATGAATTTCCTGTTTCCTATTATGCAAATGCAGAATGTAGACTCCTGAACAGCAGCCCATTGCCTTTTGGGTTAATGAAAATAAACCCCAGGTATGGTTTAAATGTTCTTGAAAATTGATGCTCCAACAAGTACAGAAATAACACATTAGGGGAAAAGAATCAAGAATGTAATTTAAAATTTTCTCTTTTACTTCAAGAGAAAAAAGTCTTTTTTTTTTTTTTAACAATTCCTCTTTATTTCTGATAATTCTCTCACAACTACCACCATCACCACCTCCTTTTCCTGCCAAGAAAGAAGCATCTTCAGTTTCCTGATCACCTGTACGTTTTGTATTTTTCCTGACACAGTTTTGCTGAAGTCTTTGTCATTTTGTGTTTCTGTATTACCTTAGGTTTTGTCTTTTTTTCCCCTGCGTTTCTTGGAAATTTATTCTGATAACTTATTTTGTATATACAGACAAATGTGTAAATTGTATGCATAAGGTTGATGAATTAAGGGCAAAAAGATATGCATGCATGTTGCCACATATAGAACAGGAAATGAAGCAAATGATCACTATCCCAGAGAGGCCCTGAGTTCCAGCTCAGACATTTTCCTACTGCAGCAAAGTAACCCCCACCTCACATATGAGCAAGACAGACTCATGGTGCTGATGTTTGCACAGAAGACTGACCAGAGAATATTTAACTCTTTTAGGTATGGTTTCCACATCCAATATTATATTATTATCTAAATCCAATTCTACATATGTATAAGTACACACAAATCACTTATGATAATAAATATAACCAGCCTTCCACACCCATGACGTCCCCATCTATAGATTCAATCAATGTGAACTGAAAAGATCTGAGAGGTCTTATATCTGCCTTCATGCAGAATTTTCTGTCTCATTATTTCCTAAACAATGCACCAGAACAAATATCTGCATAGTGTTAGGTAATATAAGTTATTCAGCCTAGGACATGGTGACACAGTGCTGTCACCTACAATGTTCATGCGTAAGAACCATGCAATGGAATTACAAACGAAACAAAACAGAAAACCCTCATTACTGATTAAGTAGTTCAGCATTTTGAGTGGGGATGCATTCAAAGCTACACTCAGCTATTTGCAGCCTATAGGCTGTGGGTTAGATGTGCCTCAAAATATACAAAATGTTGCATAGGTTCTATGGCAAGCAGTATCCACAAGTTTTCACAGGAAACTGAAATAACTATGGGTTTTGGTGTTTATGGACTGTTCTAGATATACCAAGGATACACAAATTGTGATTTAATATGTCAGTCTATGAATGATACAAATTCCTATTGCTCAATATTATAAACAAAAGGTTACTGTGGGCATTCTTATACATGGGTTAGCTGTATATTGGTTCACTTAGCTGAATATTTGCAGAGAAGCAGCATACATAGTCAAGTAATTTCCTAGAACAAACTATGAGTTGTGATGGTTTCACATCCTTAACGGTATTGCTATACTTAGGTTTAATGATGTTATCTTTCCTGATGTTGGGGGGTTGGTATAGCCTTTTTTAAAAAAATATGCAGGTAGTAGATGAATCATTTATTGAGCACTTTGATGCTTAATGTCTTTTCTTTGAATCACTTTCAGGTGCACCAACACTTTTATTAGATTGTTTGTCTTTTATGTGTCAATTTTCAAGCCATGTCTATATATTTTGAATTGGGTTTCTCTCACCCAGATGCCTTGCAAATACTTTCTCTCTATTAACGATTTCCCTTTTTGTTTTCACATAGTGGTTATTGATATAAACCAATGCTCTTAACTTTAATGGCTCTATATTTTAGTTGCCCGAGAAAGTGCTGATGTTCACATTTCCTTAAGAATTCTTTTCATAGTCCAACTTTACTAAATTACTCTGTCTTACGTGAAGTATGCTAGTTTGCCTTTCATGATGCCCATATAGATTTGTAATGTGCCTGGACTGAGTTTTCATAGAGTCCCAAGTAGATGCCATATTTTAAAAATTGCTTTTGTTTTTATATAATTATAGAATTGATTAAGAGCATTGATTGGACTATCTTTTTTGATATGTGATGTTCATTTACTGAACACTTTGAAAAGTAAGAAAAAATTTTGAAAAATTCATGCACTTGAACTGACAAGAATGCCACACTATTGTCACGTGGACCACACATTTGTGAAAAGAGTACAGTACTCCTGCACTAAAATTGAAAAGGTAAAAATGTTTAAAGGGTAGAGAGTTGGCTCAGGGTTTACAAGCACTTGCTGCTGATCTTGATGACCCGAGTTGATCCCTGGGTCTCACAAGGTAGAAGGAGAGAATTGGCTATTGCAAGTTGTCCTCTGACCTCCAGATGTGTGCTGTTGTTTCTCTGCACTCCTTCTTTGCCATCTCCACTCCTCTTTCCTTTGAGACCGCCTGAAATCCTCAGTGGCTCCTCTTCAGCTTTCATAACACATGTGACATTTTGTCCCATCTCCCTTTATGAATACCTCCTGTTTGCTTCTGATCGCCTGTCTGTTTGCATAATCTACGTCAAACCTCACTACTCTTTATTCAGAAAGTCAGACATTGAAAGTTTAGAGCTGCATATGAGAAAACATGAAAAGTTCTAGGAAGTATCATAGCAAATGAGGTGACAGATTGTCCTTTACACATGAACTGCCTTGTCACTTTGTTAACACAATAAACATAAACTTAATTTTTGGCTCTATAGGATGCTGTTCTATTACTTATTGGCACACAAAGATATGCTTCCTTAATTCTTTTGAGTTGATATTTTACTATTATATAATAATAATAATAATAATAATAATAATAATAATAATAATAATAAATAGCATTTTGTATTATAACACAATTTTTAAGAGTATCTTTAAATGTTTTTATTTAAAACTGCTTTGAATTATATCCACTCTCTATATTACAACACTAAATAGTACTAATACTGAAACACATGACATATTTAGATTATCTTTTGATGCCATTAGAGATACTTAGTTTGTTTAAAGTTTTCAAAGTAAGAGTATGGCAATAGGAGCTCATACAGAGGCCATGGATAGGCGTTGCTTACTGCCTTGCTCCTTATAGCTTGTTCAGCCTGTGTTCTTACACCACCCATATCCACCAGCGCACAATGGGTTAGGCTCTCTCTCATCAATCATTAAGAAAATACTCACAGGCTTGCTTACAGCCTGATCTAATGGAGGCATTTTCTCTATTGAGGCTCTCTCCTCTCTGATGACGGCTTGTATCAAGTTGACATAAAACTAGCCAATACAACTGACCCCTTGTCAACTTGACACATAAAATGTCACTGTTAAGGCAGAGATGTCCCTTTCTTGTTCATTCCCAAGTTCACACATTAGTAAAGACATCACAATATAAAACATTTTCACAAACTTAAAAAGTTCCACAGCTTTTATAAATTCAAACATTGAAAAATTTAGTCTCTTTAAAACACTAAGTCTCTTTTAAAATTCCAAGTCTTTTAAATTATAATGTCTTCCAACTGTGGGCTTCTGTGAAATAAAAAATAAGTTAAATAATTTCTTCCTTCAAGAGGGAACAAGCAAGGTACAGTCAGAATCAAAGCAAAACCAAACCAAACTCCAACATTGTAAAGAACTCAATGTCCAATATCTAAAATCCACTCATGATCTTCTGGGCTCCTCCAAAGGTCTTGGGGTCACGTGAGGAAACACAGCTTGTCTTCTAGGCTCACTCTGGCTCCACTGCTCTGTGGCTGTTGTTCTTGGTGTTCATTCCATGGTACTGGAATCTCCAAAGCTGCTAGGGTTCCTTGCTGAAACTGAGCTACATTTTCATCATAGCCTCTCCTGGGCTTTTTTGAGGGATTTCAGCCCTGCCACCCAAAGCCAAGCCACCGCTTCTCTCCATAACACATTCATGCCTTCAAAACAAGTTACCAGCAGGGTAATTCTCACACTACCGCATTCAGCCGCCAGCACAAGGTACATACATCCTTGGCCCCTTCTGGAACGCAGCTTCTGTGTGGTCACCTTAAGAAAACACGTCCCTGAAGATTTCACTTCAGTGATGCTAGCCTCTTCCTACTCAGTTGATTCTTCAGCCCCAGTTAACCAGCATCCAAGGCTCAGCAAAGCCAAGGTTTTACAGTGGATTCTTGAAATGCAGCTGACCAGACACCACAGATTCCTTACACAAAAGGCCCACCCAGTAGAGTCTTCACTTCCTTCTGAAACCTCACAAGCCAGTCTTCCATCTTTTTCATTGCTCTCAGCATCCTTATCTTCCAAGCTCCTACAAAAGAGTTCACTGAGCTCCTAACGCTCAGTGGCTTTGCTAGTCCAACCATGGTTTGAAAGCCCTTCCACAGTCTTCCCCTAAACAACTTGGTCAGGTCTGTCACAGGAATATCCCACTATCCTGGGACTGACTTCTGTCCTAGTTAAGGGTCTCTATCACAGTGAAGAAAGACCATGACTGAAACAATTTGTGGAGGAACAGGTTTATTCCACTTATGCTTCCTTATCATTTTTCATTATTGAAAATAGTCAGGACAGAAACTGAAACAGGCCAGGAGCTGATGCACAGGCCATAAAGAAATGTTGCCTACTGCCTTGCTCATCCTGCTTCCTCAAAGAACCCTGAACCGACCAGCCCAGGGATGGCACAATTCACAATAGGCTGGGTTCTCACTAATCAATCACTAACTAAGAAAAATGCCCTATAGATTTGCCTACAGACTGGTATTATGGAAGCGCTTTCTTAATTGAGGTTCCCTACTCTGAGATGACTCTAGCTTATGTCAAGTTGACATAAAACTAGCTAGCACATATGCCATATATTTAATCTCACATTTTCCCTGCATTTTAAAATTTGATATTCTTGGTGGCATAGTTAAATTTTAAACTATAGTTACTTAGAATGGAAACTACAAACTCTTCTCAGATTAACTCTCCTTCCCTGTGTTCTTTTAAAAATATTTTTTTCAGACCAATTTGTGCTGCCCCAAATATTCTAGGTGTGTAGTTTTCCACTGCAGCACAGTCATATCAAGGGATACACTCTTATGATGAACTAACTCCTCCTTTCCTAGAACTTAACAATTGCCAATAGCTCTCCCACTAGGGATGTGAATGCCCAGTTCCACTCTCCATGCTGGCCTTTGTTCTGGCTTTGGCCACTGAGATACATTTAATTTAGAATGTTGTTTTTCTTCCAATCTCAGTTCGTGATAGTCAAGAAATCTGTGTCATCTGTACATTCTCTTAGTTTAATTTCAGTAGTTCATGTTGTCTAGAATTTTATCCACTTCTTTTAAATGTTGCCATTTCTTCTATTTTTTAAAATATATTACCTATTCAATCCAAGTAGTGTAGTCCATACATGTATGGGTGTAGAACTGAGCACTGAAATGTGAGAAGCTTGCCAGGGATAGCTGGGGGAAGCTTTATCCTTCAGAAGATGTGAGATAATCCCATTGAAGTTGGGTTCTTTGGCTACATGTTTTTAAGATAGGTGAAGGCACCGGAAGAATTGGAATTGGGAATGAGGGATGGGTTTGATCAAAATACGTTGTACTCACATATTAAGGTTTGAAAGACTAAAAAGAAGTAAGCTTTCGAAACTTCCAGTTTCTCTTTTGCCTGTTCTTGGGACCTTCTTCCTTCTACTGGGTAGCATCACCCAGACTTGATGTGAGGGTATGTTCCTGGTTTTATTGTAGCTTCTTGTGGAATTGATGCCCTTAAAAAGCCTACCGTTTTTTCTAAGGGGCAACTGGGAGGAGTAGAAAGATGGGAAGCTGAGGTCAAGGTGTCTTATATGAGAGAAGAATAAATAAAAATTTAAAAATCTAATTTATTAAAATACGGGTTTTTAAAGTTTACCCTAATGATCTTCTGGGTTTCATTAGCTTTTGTTGCAATGCCTCCTTTTTTGGGGCTAATTCTACTAAATTGACTCTTTTCTCTCCTAGCTTAAGTAAGGGTTGGCTAATTCTGTTTATCATTTCTAAGAACTACTCTGTTCTATTGATTCTCTATATTTTTCTTTTCATTTCCCTTTCATTGAGTTCTTACTTTGATCTTTATTTTTCTGTATATGTGTTCTTTGGGGGACTGACTCTTTTTAAATCTAGGGCTCTTAGGTGTATCATTAAATTACTTACCTAAGACCTCTCAAAATTTTTCTTTCAAATACAATATCTTTATTTTCAAACAATATATAAATAGAGAAGCAAATCAATGCTAACACTGTGCATATTTAAATATAACAAAGTGTAGTACAAAAAGTTCAAGGAAATGCCTTTTGGAGTTGACATTCAAGACCATGTAAATGCCTGTTTTCATTAACTTTTGTTTCTTTTATTGAAAATAGATTTGCTCCCATACAATATATTCTGACTATGGCTTCTCCTTCCTCTACTGCTTTCAGTTCTTCCCACCTCCCCCTCACCTGTCTTTCCTAAGGGGGAGACATCTAAGGAGTAAGTAAAATAGGACTAAACAAAGAGAAGGAAAAACCCCAAAGAAACAGATATAGATTTAGAGGTATATTCATTTGCACATTCAGAAATCCCATGGATACACAAAACCAGAAGCTACAATATATGTGCAAAGAACCTGTATGTTAAAAATAAAAATAAACCAAAGTCCTGACAAGACATTATGAGACAGGAAAATCCAAAGATGCCACTGAGTTTATTTTACATTGGCCATCTACTGCGGGTCATAGAGCTTACACTAAAGGGTGGTCTGTTACCCTAGTGAAACTCCTGTGGAGAAAACTAATTTTCAGTTTGCAAGTGGTTTCCAAGTAGAGATGGCATCTATGTTAGGAACTGACTAGTGTCCACTTCTCCTTTCAGTTCCAAGATTGCATCCTGTGGAGACCTGTGCAGCAGGACCTGTGTGCGCTGCCTCCTATGTGCATCAAACGTGGTGATTTAGAGGGTTTTGTTTTCTTGGTGTTCTCCATCACTTATGCCTCTTATATTCTTTCTGACTCCTCTTTCTCAGGGTTCTCTGGTCCGAGAGGGGAAGGATTTGATAGGGAAATCTCATTTAGCACTGAATGTTCCAAGGTATCTCATTCTCTGCATATTTTCTCCCTGTGTTTCTCTGTATTTGTTTCCATCTGCTGCAGGAAGAATCTTCTATGATGATGGCTGAGCAAGGCACTGATCTGAGTATAGCGCAATGTCAGTAAGGGTCATTCTGAAGCTACATTTCATTTAGAACAATAGTATTTGGGTTTAGCCTAGGGGGCTGGGCTACCTAATCTCGAGTTCTTGGCCACACACGAGGTATTCTATATATAAGTGTTATAGAGAGAGCCTTGAATAATATCAGACGTTGGTTGGTTTCTTCCACAAGCTTTGTGCCTCTATTGCACAAGCATATCTTGTAGGCAGATGACAATTATAGATGAAAAAGTTTGTAGCTGTATTGGCGTTTGTGTTTTCCTTTGGTAGCGTGCAGAGTATGTTCCAGTATCATAAAAAGAACACTAAGCTGTAGGGCTAAAGGCTCTAGGTGCTCACAGCTTTATGTTTCCATGTTCAGTAAGTTGTGTTTGGATGTTCTTCAGCAATAGAGCTTTACTGTTATATTGTGGAGAGCAGCTGATAGTTTGGACAATCGTCTGTGTTGCTTAGGGGTTCCTATAGGACCCCTTCAGCCCAAAATTGAATGTATGTAACCAATTCCTGGTATCGAAAGCTTCATTTGATGACTCGAGATGTCCAGTTTGGACTCTATCTCTCCCGTTGTTTGATAATACCATTGAGAGATCAACTTCATATTTGCATACATTTAATGAAACTTCTACTGTAGTAGGTTTCCATCAAAGCCTCAAACAGCTTCTAGCTTTAGTAATCCTTCCTAGTGTTCCCTTTGTCACCCCCTCTTCACTCCTACTCCCTATTTTATCCTCCCATTTCAGTCCCCCTTCATCCATAACTATTTGTTCTATTTCCCTTTCCTAGGGAGATTCTTTTTTCAACACCGAACCTCTGTGGTAATTTGGACTGTGGTTTGCTTACCAGTGACGTAACAGCTAACATCCACATATAAGCAAACCTTGTATTATAATTGAGTTATATGGCTACAATACTACATATTAGAGTAGAAATATATATAATATGTATGAAGAGTAATCTTAAAATTGAATTCTCTACCACTGTATCTAAAATTAAACTAATTTTGCATCTACATCCAACCTTTATACCAGTGAATTAAAAATAACTTTGTGAGTGACAATTAAGTCATTAAGTTGAAGAGTAGACTCACTAATCTACTTTTTGTTCTACTGTCCATGTATATTTCTATATTCTCCCTGCTTTCTTTTCAGCCCCTGTCTCCAAACCTAAGAATGGATGATAAAGAAAAAGAGAGACATCCCTGAGTCCAACCTTGTTTTCTCTTCAAATAAGACCAAGAATAACTTAGTGAAAATAACCCTCTATAGCCCAAGAAAGCAATCAAACACTTACCTGACTCCCTTAAAGGAAATGGGGTGTTTTTCTCTTAAGGTTTCTTCCAGCTGATTTGGGATGAATAATGCCTTTGTAAGGGCCCAAATAAATTGGGGAAATGGTTAAACAAGCTAGGAATAGCATTTGTGGCCCAGTTCCTAAATGTTGAGAAATTCCAGGCTTAATTAGAGTCCTGTGTTGGATAGTCTGAAATGCTGAACCAATTGAGATTGATCTTGGCTGTCTTTGTGTCCTTCATTGTGTTCCCTAGTTTCGTGTATGTTGTGTATTCATTGCAATTCAATTCTTTAAAAAATTAAGTTCTTTCTTAATGTCTGTCTTGACCTAATTTTCCATTAAGCAGTGAGTTATTCAGTTTTCTGTCACCTCTTAAAATTTGTTGATCTGATATTACATGTTCCTTATGCCTTCTTGGGACAGTTGACCGCTTCAGGTGGAGGTTTTTCTTCTATTGACTTCTGTAGACAGATGTGCTTAAATTTGCTCTCACTATGGAATATTGTTCTTTTCCCTCCTATTGTGATTCAAATATTGATGACTATGGTAGTCTGGCCTGTGATCCTTGGTCATTTAGAGTTGGCAGAACATCTGTCCAGGCCCTTCTGACTTTTAGAGTCTCCATTGAAAAGTCAGATTATTTTTTTTCCGAGTCAGAGTTTCTCTGTGTAGCCTTGGTTATCCTGGACTCACTTTATAGATTCACCTGCCTCTGCCTCCCAGAGTTCTGGGGTCAACGATGTGTACCACCATGCCCAGCTTACATGTTATTGTAATAGGTCAATCTTTGTATGTGATTTTGTTCTTTTCTCTTTTGGCTTTCAATAGTTGTAATTTTTCTGTACATTTAGTGTTTTGATTTTTATGTGCTGAGGCAAATTTCTTTTCTGGTCCAATATATTCAGTGTTCTGTATGCTTCTAGTACTTTGAAGGCACGACCTTCTTTATCTTAGGGAAATTTTCTTTTTCTATTTTCCTTTTTTTCCTTTCTTTCCTTTCTTTTTTCTTTGTTGTTGTTGTTGAGAATATTTTCTGTGCCTTGAACTGAATTTCTTCACCTTCATATATTTCTATTATTCATATATTTGGGGTTTTTTTTCATAACATCTTAGATTTACTGGATATTTTATGCCTCACTTTAAAAAAAAGATTTAACATTTTTTTTGACTTGGGTACTTGTTTCTTCCATCACGTCTTCAATGTCTGAGATTCTCTCTTCTGTCTCTTATATTCTGTTGAAGAGGGTTACTTGTGAGGTTCCTGTTTGAGTTCCTAAAATTTTCATTTCCAGTTTTCCCTCAGTTTAGGTTGTCTTTAGTGATTCTATTTCCATTTTCATGTTCTAAACTGTTTTCTTCATTCCACTTCAATGTTTGGTTGTGTTTTCATAGGTTTCTTTAATGGGTATATGAATTTCATCTTTAAGGACCTCTAATATATTCATAATGGCTAGTTTTGAAGTCATTGTCTTGCACTTCAGCTATATTGCATTGCTCAAGGCGTACTGTGTTAGGGTTGCTGGGCTCCACTGAAAATACATTGCCCTGGCAGTTGTTGGTTATATTTTTACGTTCATGTCTAGGCCCCTGAGTTTGGGATTATTACAATTCCAGGTGCTGGTATCAGGTCTTGTCATTGCTGTGTGGGTGTTCTATTCCTTGGTTAAATGACCCTTTCTATTCTTAGAGTGTGGTGGCCATGGGTTGTCTGGTAAGAAATACTTCTGAGATCCTGCCATGTTACTTCTTGTCCATGGTAGATTGTGTTTCTGGGTATTGAGAGCTGACACTTAGGAATACTGATGATCTAGAATGGGGCATTTATGAGGTTCCCTGGGAGGAGGGAAGCAGGGCATGTCACCAGAGTCTGCTTCGTTCCCTGAGAATGGGGACAAAGACAGTAGAGAAGGTAGAGAAGCCATGGTAGATGGCCTGCTGCAGGACAAGCGGTGAAGCTGGGAAAATAGATTTGTAAGAGAGGAGGGCAAGTGAAAAACCTAAAGATCGCCTACCTTCATCACTGCCTTACCTGCTTACTTGACATCTTCAATTTTAATATACACGCTTGTAACCATAAACTTCTCTCTTAGAATTGCTTTTATTGTACCCCATGAGTTTGGATGTGTTGTGTTTTTATTATCATTTTTCTTTTAGGAGTTTTTAATTTCCTTCTTGATTTCTTTAATGACCAACTTAATGATCAGTAGTGTGTGGATTACTCTCCTGACATTTGAACATTATTCTGAGTTTACCTTTCTCTTCATTTCTAGCTTTATTTCACTGTTTTCAGAAAGAATGTAAAATTATTTCAATTTTCTTATATTTGTGAAGATATGCTCTGTATCCCATTATGTCTTTTATTTTATAGTTTTGTGAAAATAATAAATATTTGGAATATATGTGTGGTATATTATGTATGTGTCTGCCAACTCTATTTTATTTATTATTCCATTTAACTATGATATTTCTTTTTGGTGCTTGTTTTGTCTCCTTATCTGTTGGTAAGGTAAGGTATTGAAGCCACTCATTACTATTATGTTGAAATCAACATGTTTACCTTCATATCCTGTAATATTTGTTTTAAGAAATTAGATGAACCAATGTCCATTGTGTATATGTTTAAAGTTATTATATCCATGTCTGTGGCTGTTCAAATAAATCAATATGAAGCAACCATTTTTATTTCTTCTGAAAAAAATTTTGGTCAAAGCACAATTTGCCAAATATTAGTATGGCCACATCTAATTTTATTCCAGTTCAATTTGCCCAGAAAGCATTTTTTATTCTTTCACTCTAACACTGTGTCTTGCCATGTGAAGCTTATTTCTTGAGTGCAAGAAATAGCTAGGTTCTGGTTTTTTTTTTTTTTTTAATACAATCTGCTACTTTATGTCTTTTCTGGCTGGAGAACTGAGGTATTTGAGAAATTCCAACATCTCGTTATCATGAAAACCTTGAGGAAACTAAGAATATAAAAGATCATTCCTCAATCTCTATGCTTAATGTGGAAAAACTGAAATATTTCCTCTAAATATGGGTTGAGAAATGAAAATCCACTCTCTCCACTCTTTTTCCAGCACAGTGCTCAAAGTCCTATCTAGAGCAATAGGACAGGAGAAAATAATAAAAAAGATACTTAAAAAGTCCTCAGCATCTCACTAGAAAAAGTTTCTATTTAATATGTAGAAGAATATATGGTCATCTATAAGAATTGGTAGCTTTTCTATATACCAATAAAAACATGTTGAAAAATATAAGGAAAACAAATTTATTCTTTCTTACTTTTAACCAAACCTTGAATAAGCATTTCCAGGGAAATGAAAAATCATCTATAATAATTTTTTAAAAAACAAAGAAATAAATTTAAAAATACAGTAGAAGACAATAAGACACTCATGTTTATCAATCATCACAATTAATACTGTAGAAAATTTTTACATACCAAAACAATCTAAAATTCAATGCAAGCTCTATTAAAAGTCTAATGTCATTCTTTATAGAAATTTAAAATGAGTCCTAAAATTCACGTGGAAGCATTAAAAACCCTGGATGGCCAAAGAAACCCTAACGAATAAGAACAATGCTGGAAATGTCAGTATACCTGCTCCCAATACAGAGTCACAGGCATGGTACATCGCAAAGCCAGACATTTACAGAATTAGCATAAAATAGAAGGCACAGGTACAAACATACAAGTACAAACAGAGTAGAGTAGAAGAAACATCTGCAGACACTTTTAAGTATCTGCTTTCGAAAAAGATGTTTAAAATGCATTAAAGAAAAGGTATCATCTATGACAATTGGTCTGGACAACTGGAAATTCATATAAGGAAGAATTAAAGTAAGCTCTTACTTTTTTATTTAAAATAAGACAAAGACCTTTCATACAAGACTGGACATTATGAAATCACTAATGTAAAATGTAGGAAAAGTGCCTCAAGATATAGGCATAAGCAAGGACTCCCTCACAAGGACGCTGACAGTTTAGAAAATGAACCCAGGAATTGATAAATGGAGTTGCATGAAACTAAAATGCTTCTTTACAGCCATGGATCAGACAGCTTACTGGAGGTTATCTGTGTGTTTATCTGACTACTGTCTAGAACACATGACGATCTTAAAAATGCTGAAAAGGCAAGAATCCAAGCAACCTGATCAATAAATGGACTGATTAACAGGAGGCTCTTTAAAAGTGAGATATAGGAGTGAAGAGTGGGGTCTGACTTTCACACAAACTCTGGTGCCTCATATCTGACCACGTCCCCTTGATGGGGAGGCCTGGTGGCACTCAGAGGAAGGATAGCAGGCTACCAAGAAGAGACTTGATACCCTATGAGCAGGAGGAGGTCCCCCTCAGTCACAGTCATAAGGGAGGGGAGTAAGGGGAAAGTGGGAGGGAGGGAGAAATGGGAGGATACAAAGGATGGGATAACTATTGAGATGTAATATGAATGAATTAATTTTAAAAAAGTATTTAAAAAATCACCTAAAACAATAGAGAATAAACATGCCTACACAGTTAAGCACATTTTATCACTACGAGATATCTTGGTAGAAAGTAAGGAACACCTTGTTTCGGGTTTAGAGGGAAAATTTGCCTTGGGAGAGGCAAAAGGGCATGGAAGATGATGCTCTTAGTTTTGCAGTGACTTCATATGCCAGGACAGGTTGGTACCCATGGATACCCTCTCTGGGGAGAAATAGAGGGGAGAGTGAGATTAAAGGGTGTGTGAAGGGGGCGGAGCTTGGCAGAGCAAGGACTGCAGTCATGATGTAAAGTGAATAAGTAAATAAAAATTTTAAAAATTATTAAAGCAAACTTCTCTCAGTGTGAAATATTAATGTACATGTGAATTAAAAAATAAAAGTTCTTGTAAAGCACAAATTAAATTTTCCCAAGGGGGGAAAAAGTCAGATATAGATGTCAATAGACATATGAAAAGATGTTAAAAACCTTTCAGGGCCATTAAAACAGCAACAAGATTCATCTCATCTCCATTTGAATGGCTACAATTAAGAAAACTAATGCTGTCAAGGAGGGGAGGAAAATAATTCATGTACACTGTGGACTGGATATTGACTGGTTCAGCCACAGTAGCAGATTATGTGTTCTTCTACTGTGTTATTTTTCGAAACTAAAAATAAAACCCACCATGTAAGCGAGCTGTATCACTCCTGCTACATTCTTAATGGGCTCTAAATCAACATCCCATGGAGATAGTTGCATATTTGTTTATTGCAGCCCTATTCACAATAGCCAAGTTGTGGAATTAGTCTACATTCCTCTCAGCAGATGAATGGATAAAGACAATGTGGAATATATGTACAATAGATTTTTTTCCTATTTTCCTTTATTGAAAATATATTATTTTTGCATACAATATATCCTGATTATAGTTTCCTCTCCCTCCACTCCTCCCAGTTCCTCCACACCTCACACCCGCTCCAGGCCCATTAGAAAAGAACATGCTTGTAAGAGATAACAACCAAACATAAAAAAATAAAATAGAATCGAATAAGATGAATCAGAAAACTGTCATATTCAAGTTGGACGTGGTGACACAACAGAAGAAAAAGAGTCCAAAGAGCAAGCACAAGAGTTAGACACCCACTAGTTCTCACAGCCAGGAGTCCCATAAAAATAGTAAGCTAATAGCTATAATATAAATACAGAGGACCTGGTGCAGACCCGTGCAGGCCCTGTGCTTCCTGCTTCAGTCTCTGTAAGTTCGTATGCACCTTACTGAAATGATTGAAAAGGTCCTGTTCTGCTGTGTCCTCCATCCCTTCTGGCTCTTACAAGCTTTCCATCTACTGTTCCACAGGGTTCTCTGAGCTCTGAGGGGAAGGATTTGAGGGAGACCTCCCATATAGGCTTCTTTCCATGTAACGTCTGGCTCTGGCTCTCTGCATCTGTTCCCATTTACTGCCAGAGAATGCTTCTCTGATGATGACTATATCAGGTACTGATCTATAACTGTAACATAATTGCATGGTAGAATTTTATTCAGACATGAAGTAAAAAAAAAAATTACATCATTTGCAGAAATATGGATGACAATGGGAGGTCATCATATTAAGCTAAATAAAAGAGACTTAGAAAGACAAATGTCTTATTTTAACTCATTTTTCACTCCTAGATTTTACATAGATAAATAAAATCATCTGAGCATAAGATATGAAGGAAGAAGGGAGGCCACTTGTAGGAATAGATGACTTTAATGGTATAAGGGAAAGAGGAGTGGGGAGAAAATTGAGGGTGAGTGTGAATATAGTAAAAGCATATGATATGAAACCCACCGCTATGTACAATAAACATATTCTAATTTAAAAGATAATAACTAAATGTCTTTTAAAATTATTTATACATGTGTGTTTGTGTGCACTTGAATATAGGTGCACACTGAGACCAGAAGACAGTGTTGGATCGCCTGGAACTGGAGTTACAGGTTATTGTGAAACACCCTTCTCTCTTGAGGTGCATGCTGGGAACTGAATTCTGGTCTTCTTCAAGAGTCGTATGCACTCTCAGCTACTGAGCCATCTCTCCCTCCTCACTAAATGTGATGAAAGGTAAACTGCTGAGGTAGTCCGGCTCTTTGTTTTTCAGTTTGCTAATTCATGCTATCTTTGATTCTCAAATGGTAGCTGTTTTAGTCTTCATAAGGCTCATTTTATTTTCTCCACTGAAGAGAGTATGCCAAATGTAGCATCATCTCCCTTCTCATTCTCTAGCGTGGTCTTTGCTTGGTGTTCAGTTCCTCTGTGCCTCAGTCTGTAATGCTTAGAACTCTGTGAGGCTCTGAAGGAGCAGGTGTGAGAGAGGGACTCAGGCCAGTGGATCCCCCTCCTGCCAGGGCCTGAGCTCCAGCTCCCAAGGTGGCTCTGCAATGTATTCAAACCAGGTACTTTTATAATCCACCCATTTCTTCTTTATGTTCCCAGCAAGAGTTTTGGAATGCTGCAATCTAGTTCTTCATAAGCAGAGGTGGCGTGGGTTTTGCTTGTTTGTTTGTTTGTTTGTTTAAATTTGGCTTCTTGAATTGAACTCACAATTCACTTAGCTCCCAAATTGCTTGTTCTCATAAATAAATGATACTTCCTTCTACATATCATATTAACTTAATCTCTTAGGTTTTGATTTAGTATTTTCACAGTTCATTCCAAAATAGTTAACAATTTTTATTGTCATGCTTTTCCTAATTAATGAGTAGTTAATAGTGAACATTTAAAAGATTTAGATACAGTTTTGATTATTTCTTTTTAAAAGATATTTATATTTAATGATTTAAAAGTAAAATTCCCTCAAAAAATTTCCTCTAGAGAGAGATAACTAACAATAAAAGGCTTTTGGAAAGCCATATGGAAATCTACTACTGTAGAAGCTTCCTAAAATATTTATTCTTAAAATTAAATATGTACAAAAAGAATTTAAAGAGTAATATTATAAAGAGGTGACAATGTACTGACTAGACATCTTCTGCCACCAAGTAAAACAAACATCAAGTGCCTGTAATGAGCCTTGTATTGTTGAGTTGTTGGCCAAAGAAGCCCCATAGACCCCTTCCTCTAACATCGCAGGCTGTAGCTGAGGCTATTCTTACTGCTGGACCTTGGTGGAAAGACCTTATTGTTGAAGACATTGCTTTCTGATACCACTTTCTTATATTATTAAATTTTGAGGAATCAAACTAGTGCCCAGCTAGAAGCTTTCACCCTGGCTGGCATCGATGGTGCTAGAAGGCATTTTGCAGGATGCTGGAGAGAGAAGTCATTATCCATCTCACCCAGGCAAAAAGCATTTCAACCTACCATAGTGACCTTCCTGTGAGATAGGCCCATCGTGCAGAGCATTGCTCAATCCTCATCAAAGAAACTTCCTCAGTAGATGGTGAATAACAAACAGATTTATAGCTGGACAATGTGTAAAGAGTGAGAAGCTTTGGCGTACTCAGCCCTGGATGAGATGTCATTATCAGCCTCCGACCCTAAGGCTCGGGGATCTAATTGAAGAGGAGGTGAAAAGATTTGAATAGCCAGAGGTAGTTTATGACTACAAGGAAAAAAGTCTCTTGCTGACACAACAGGATGATAAACAGAAACTGTGATATCATGCCAAGATCTTCAGAACTTCAAGCCAGACAAAAATGCCAGCATGGAGAAGGAGAGTGGGGGAAACAAAGACTCACTATTAACCAAATACTAGTTACTATTGAAAGTTGGAAGCTGCTGGTAAAGGGGGTATTACTTTCTCGATGGGGTGTCAACCACACTCCAGAAACTGAGGGTCAGGAATAACGTGCTGTCTAGTCAGTTTGATTGAGTTAGTAAGTTGAGAGACTGAGTTTGTAGCAGTTCAGTTTGTGGAATTCAGAGACAGTTTTACTGGGAGAATTTTACAAATATACGTTGAAGAAAGAACAAACTAGGCACAGGTGAAGACAGAATGAGCCAGAGAATGAGAAGGAGGCAGAAGATTAGAACATATTTCTGAAGATAGTATGAGGCCAAGCAGAACAAATCTCTCTTCGTCAGAAGCCGAGAGAGAAGTGAGACTACATAAGTCAGCTAGGGGAGGAGTTTGAGCCAGAACAGCTGAGTTGAACTAGGTGGCAAAAGGCCTAGATAATAAGAACTAGAAAAAGGACTAGAAAGGGTGAACTTATTCAGCAGTAAATCTCAGAGGCTGAAAGCATTCGGGGCCTATGTTAGATTTTACAGAGGCTAGAATCTTCCAGGACTAGGCCTAGGTTAGCAGACAGAGGCAGTAAGCCTCCAAGACAATTACAGAGATGGGTAAAAGATACTTTTACAGTTCTGTCCACAAATTTACTTTCCTTTCTATGTGCCTTTTCTTTCTTACTCCTTAAACTGATTTTCACTTAACTAATTTTATTTTTCTATTAAATTATTTAATATATCTGGTATTTATTATTTGGCACATATATACTCAGGTGTGTGTATGCCTATGTGTTTTCATGTGTGTGTATGCTTTGTATATGTGTATGCACACACATGGGCATGGGAAAGCCGGAGGTCAATCTCAGCTGTCCTTCCTCAGAAGCCATCCACCTTACTGGGACCCAGAAGTCACTGACTAAATAGGCTAGCATGGCTAGCTAATTCTGTCTATCTCAGCCTCCTTAGTGCTGGCATTAGAGGCACATGCCATGATGCCTGACTTTTTACATGTGTGCTTGGTATAGAGCGAATATCCTCATGCATGCATTTTACTGACTGAAATAATGCCTAATTCCCATATTTCTAATCTTTTTGTGTTTACAGTATAATTAGTATATTCATTCACCCACTGATTCCATATGACTCCAATTAAATTATTTTTGTAGCAGTGAAGACTTAATGCTACAGGTTATGTCCAGTTGTGTGCATTTATTCATAGGTCTGCTCTTTTCTTGAATATCAATAGCTATGCTTAGGCTATCCACTAATTTCATCATCCAGATCACTCAGAAACTTTCCTATGATTAATATCTATACTAACTCAGGCCATGTTGCAGTGCTTTGCACCTCTACTATGCATTTTTATGGTACCTGGCATTTTGGGCATATGATCCAATACATAATCTATTTGATTTTGCTCTAACATTGACATTTGCATAAAGATAGAAAGCTCACATATTTTCTGAGTCTTTCATAAAAAGATACCTGGGGAACAATTTGACACTTTGAATCTTTTTCCTTTTATTCAAAATCATGGTCCCTTGGGGGTATCGCCATAACAACTCTTCTATAGAAATTTTTCTTATTTTAGAGGGATAAACACACTGATAATACCTATCTCTTCAAATGGTTTGGTGACCAAGTGCTTTTCTTTTTCAATAACTCTTTGGTCTGGCACTCTACACAAAGGGACAAAGCCTGGGAAGCCTGGGATGTTCCCACTACCACTGAGAGTCCGGCAGAGAACGAGAAAGGTTGATGTGAAGACATGTGGTGTGTTAGCTCTTGCCCTTCGACTCTGCTGGCCAAACAATGAAACCAAAGGCATTTTACTCATTATTCTGCACTGCAGTTTCCTTAGCTATCATTAACTAGAGTAACAGCTCGGACCACAAGGGGTTATTTTAAGTATGAGTGAGGTGTGTCAAAATCCTGGGTTCCTAGTGAATACTTGATACATAGCTGTTGGATCCCCAGATATAGGACTATCAGCAATGATATTGTCAAGAGTGAAAAACCCAGACTCCCAGTTTAAATGATAGACGCTCTCTGATAGTCTTTGCTTGTTACATTCACAAGTCTATTTTCTTATTTATAAAATAGAGAAACATTACCCAACATGTAGCTACATAGATTATTGAAACAACCACCTAAAATGGAAAGGGCTGGCGGCTAGAGAGCTGTCTCAGAGACCAAGAGCAGTTGGTACTTTCCCAGAGGACCTGGGTTCGATCCCCAGTACCTACCTGACTGCTGACAAGCATCTGTAACTCCAGTTCCAGGGGCTTGGATGCCTCTTCTAGCTTAGCAGCCACCAGGTTAGCATGTGGTATAGACATACATGCTCACAAAATACCCAGACATTAAAAAAAAAAAAGAAAAACAAACAAATAAGTCTTTAAATATGGCAAATTCTGAGTCATCTACCTTCTGTATAGTTTTTATTCAAATGTTATGTAACATTAATTGTTTTGATAGGCATAGTCATATATATGAGCTTTGTTTTAGTTGTCTGAAAATTTAGGGCAAAAAAAAAAAAGGCACTGTTCCATTACACATGCATGCACGTACACACACACACACACACACACACACACACACACACAGGCTGCTTATTTTCTTTTAAGAGTTCTCTTTTCTGCTGTGGGCTCAAGTGGATTAACCACTTCTGAGTATTAGAGACTTAGACGAATCCTCAGCGCAGTCTCATGGCAGATGGTTGGGAACCACACTGATTAGAATGCTAACTGCTCCAGTACTAGGGCACATTTAGAGGTGAGAAAGATAAAAATATTTCTTGTCTAAGCTGAGGATTTCCCAGAAGGTAATAGGAGAAGAGTCTAAATCAAGGTTAAAAAATGAATACATTATCTGTTTGATGTTTACCATTGGCAGGTCTTAATACGTTAAGAAGAAAGTATTATCTTTGAAGAGGTTCGCATTTAAAATCAGTTATGAACAACATCCGATAGCGCTGGGCGTTTGTGTGAGATAAGAACCCCAAAGCCTCGATTCTCAAAGTCAAAGGTTTTACATTTCCATTACTTTTCTTTTCTGCTTTTCTACTAATACTAAAAACAAAACAAAAAAGAAATACCTGCTGGGCTGAGTTGGTCCTGAGCAGCATTAGCCGCCTGTTGACCTGGCATCTTAGCCAATTCCCATAAACTCTGTGGGTGCCCTCCTCTTTCTAAATCAAAAGAGAACTCTCTCCTGCCCAGTTCTTCTATCTTCTTCTGGGTCCCTAATACTGCTTCCCAATACAATTTCACTAGGTCTTCTACATCTACTATCGCCCCCTTCTGGTCAATTCTCCTCATTGCCTCCTCAATTGTAACATCTTTTATTTTATTTTTTATTTATTTTTATTTTTTTATTTTTATTTTTTTTTAGTTTACACACTTTACAGCCCAATATTAGCCCCCTTCTTCATCTCCCTCTGGTCCCATCCCCTCTCTTATGCCCCTCCCTTAGTCATTAGAGAGGGGGAGCCCTTCTTCCCTATCAACTGACTCCAGCCTACCGCGTCTATCAGGACTGCCTGGATCCTCCTCTGTGGCATGGTTGGGTACCCCGCCAGGGGGCATGGTTGGGTACCCCACCACGGGATGTGATCAAAGAGCAGGCAACCATATCTATGGCACGGACAGCCTCTGCTCCCCTTACTAGGGGACCCCTATGGAGGCTGAGCTATCTGTTGGCTACATCTGAGCACAGGATCTAGGTCCTCTCCATGCATGGTCCTTGTTTGGTGCATCAGTCTCCACTGAGCCCTCTGGGCTCAGATTTGTTGCTTCTGTTGGCCTTCTTGTGGAACTCCTGTCTCCTCTGGGTTCTTTCTATATCCTCATCTTCCATAAGACTCCCTGTCCTCTGCCCAAAGTTTGGCTGTGAGTCTCAGCATCTGTTTTGATCCCATGTTGAGTGGAGTCTTTCAGAAGACATCTATGGGCTCCGATCATTGTCCCTCTTCAAAAGTTTCCAGTGTCTATTTGCTTTTCTGAATGACAATGAAGCATCCTCCCTAGGGTCCTCCTTATTACTTAGCTTTTTTTTTGTCTGCAGATTGTAATACTTTTTTTAAAAACTTAGGTTTTGGATAACAGAGGAGATCTTAAACTAACATCTCTCTGTTGGAGCCAACCACTATGCATAAGCCCTTGTGTTGTCTTTAAATATATTTTTTTTTACAGTAGTTGTAGTTGCGGACACTTGAGGGCTCATGGAATCCCACTGTGTGCTGTGACCCATCCCAGTCTTCCTATAAGTTAGGCTGAGGCCATGTGACTCATCCCAACTAATGGGTCTTCAGAAACAATGGGTGTCTTTGATCCAGGCTTAATGACCCTGATAGACATGAGTCCTTCCTGACATAAGTACATGAAAGTGGGCTGTTCTGCACACATAGGGCCATCTGTGAGTGGGACATAAGCTTGTATTATATTTCATCATGACCACTGGAGTTTCTTTGTTGTCATAACACAGCATGACCCAACTTATAAAGTCTCTAGTGCTCTTAAGTTAAGAGGTTTCACATCAAATGTTTAATTGGTCTATTTATTTGAGGAGCTACTGAATATCAGATGTTGTGTTGGACCAATCAGATGATGAGTCTGTACTGTGCCCAATTCCTATTGGAACTATGAACAAGAGGAGTCCTTAGCGTGCTTGTCTCCTTTCCTCCTCCCTAGTTCTGTCTGTCTGCCTGGCTGTTGTGTGTATTTGGATAATGCAATCCCTTGATAATGATATATGAGCCCTTCTTGACTCCTCCCTGAAGCCTTAAAACTCACCACCAACTAGAGCAACAAACATAGCCCAACCAGCACTTGATCATCAGATCATCAATGCCACTGCATTCCAGCCTCTGTAAGGCCGTGCACACTTGGATCTCTGTAAACCGGGCCTTTGCTGCCTGCTGCCCTGCTTCTGGTAGATGGCTCATTTTTCAATATCCTCCTACTGCTTTACTTCCTTTTTGCCTTTCTCCCAACCAGAAAACCCACCCAACCCTTTACTCTGTCTTATTCTTCGAACTCGCAGGCCATAGCCTACCCAAGTACAGCTGCAATTTGTGCTAATGAGTTTGCTGTTGAATTGTGGGGTTTGTGTCTCTGATTTCAAAGTCATGTATACACATGATAATTATGTGGTAGCCCATAGATGTACAATATGGAATGGATAACTGCTATTTCATTTCACCATTTGGAAACAGCCTGTCTTTGCATAACTTCTGATTTTATTCCAATGTGGGCCACCGTTAGTCTTGGTCTTGAAACTGCATTTCTTGGTTTATTGTTTTCCTCCTTTTCACTATATCCTCTCCTAGCTTTTGACAGCACTATTGCTATGCTTTAAGTTCTGTCAGCTGCTAGAACTCTAATAATAAACTTAAAGCCGCTATTCCTTTTGATGGTGTTCGTTAAACACATCTTCTCTTCCTTCATGTCTGCTTTTCCACCTCTGGGGCTTCACTCTGCAGAAGATATCTGATGCTTCTAAAATGTTCATATTTATATTATAATCCTCATCTTGATAAAGTCTTCTGTGATTTATTTATTCTGTCTGCTTCTTTGTGACAACTTGAATAAGTTGTTCATCCCCCAAACACTCTTATGTTCATCTCTTGACTCCTCACTCATGCCTTCCTTCCAGCCCTTTGATGTCTGACCAGTCCTATAGAAACAAAAGCAGCCTCTCCTGTGCTTGGAAGGCTTTTAGCCAACTCTTCTTCTCCTTTCTTTCAAACTTCCTTTCTCTACTATGTCCTAAATCATCATGAAAGAGGAGTAGTTGAGAGCTGACTCAGGGACTGTCCCCACACTCTGTGTATAAAAAGAAATATAGTCTTGCAAGTTAAGTAAATCAAGAAGCAACATTTTTCTTTGTAGACACAGATTAAACTTAATGAGCTAAATTAGTAAATCCAGAAATGGGTCTGTCTTGGTGCCAAGACTATCATTTTTGCAACAATAGGATGTTTTTAAAGCATTATTCTTTATACCTTACAATCAGAAGCCCTGAGCTTACTGGAAAACTGTCATTGTACAGGAGGGACAGAAAAACAAAATCACCTTGATTTTTGAAATAGATTAGAAACACATAGAAAAGTAGGACTCTTGGGTTCCATTCAGATTTATCAGTGATGCCTGGACAACCTCAATTAAATTAGCTCAATCCCTCTAACCTGCTCTAATAAGCTGAGAAGTTTGTGTGAAATCATTTTCCAAGTGACTCCCAACTCTCATAGGTAATGATGTCACTCTCTAGCAATCACTCATGCTCTCAAAGATGAAGGGGCTCTTTGGTGGTTTCTTAATGAGCATGTGTTGTCATCTCTTGGGAAGAATGAGTGTGCAGATGGAGAGAAACTGGATGTATTTCAGTAGACCTTCCTATTAGTAAAGGAATTATTGGAGGTAGACAAGCAGCAGCCCAATTCAAAGAACATATGCACACAAGGCCCATAGCCCATACTTTGTGGTCAATACTTGGTCAAGATATAAATCTGCAGAATGTGTGACTGAAGGTAACTCAATCAGTGTTATATGGACACCTAGACCTAAAAACTTACATGTTTACCACACTTAAATGCAGAATCCTCGAGGGTGACAAATGTGTTTTCAGAATCTTCATGGTCACTTCCTTGTGGCAAGTAGCACCACCTTGTCCAGAGTATGAGCTCAAATAATATGTTGACAGCATCCCATGATTATAATCTATTATATTATAAGCCTGTGCAGAACATTTCTCAGAAAGATAACTGTTTCTACCAGAGGGAGTATGAGAGATAGATGTGTGTGACAGTTCGCTAAGGGGACAGATAAACGAGTATGACTGCAGCATGTGGTGAGAGAAAAGTAAAAAAGGTTGGGTAGAACTCTGAAAGCAATTAGAGAGAAGTGAATAGTCTGGACAATGACAGTTCAGCAAACCAGGAGGACATGGCATTGCTGGGTTTGTTCCAAACATGCTTTCCAAGTAGAACATGCCTTAGAAATAGAATTCAGGTGGAGGTTAGGTTTTTGACACAAGACCTGCACAAGATCAAGCCAGTCAACATCCAGCAAGAACAGAGAAGGGCTCACAAGTCTCTACATCTAACTGGAGAGCTATTGGCAGCTTTGTGTGCTGATGAAGGACTTAATTATCTTCAGAGGTTCAGCTCTTGGTAAATAGGCTGCGCATGTTCTAGTAGATGGTTTCCTACATTTATGTACATACAGGCAACACTAAGTGGGTTAGTGGGTTAGGGGGTTAGGAAGTAGAGGGGAGGAAGAAGAGGAAGAAAAGGGGTGGGAAGTCCTTGGCATGAAATTGCAGGGGGATGGGACAAGTTATCCAAATGATTATAGGGAGTAAGTAAGGGGTAGATATAATACATTGTGTTCTAAGTATATTATGTTCATGCATGAAATTAGCATAGAATGATACTTTTTTAAAGAGAAAGTAAAAAGCCCTGTGAGATATACTTTGTCTGTCATCAGATCCCTTGTCAGGAGTACAGAGACTAGTGTAGAGAAAGCTTCCAAAAATACTTATAGGGTTCATAAATAGTTAACTAAATGGGCAATATTTCTAGATGGTAAAAATTCAGATGGAAGCAGAGAAAAGATGTGTTACAAGTGGGTGAGGAGAAAGAACTTTGAAGTGAGTCTAAGTTCTTAGGTTCAGCTCACACTGGGTGCACAGGCAACTCTCAAGGTGATCTTGAAAAAACAGCTTGACCTGCCTGAATCTCAGCTCCTTTGTCATGCAGGGTCAATGGCAATAATATCTCCTTCACAGAGAGCTGCTAAGAGCATCTGATATAATGCACTGAGAAGATTTAGCCTTGCTAATAGAATCAATTAAAAAACTGACCATAAACCATTAGGATTAGAAGAGTGTCACAGTGGGAAAGGAGGTGTGACTAGTCTTGGAAAGATCTGAGTGCTGAATTGTAGAGTCTAGACTGAATACTGTGAGAAAACCTGAACATTTTCTAGGATGTGAGGGGCATCAAGTGAGCTCTCCTAAAGAGTTATCTTCAATAACTCCATAGTTTAGGGTGAGTAGTGGAACTCAGATCATAAAATCAGAAGAACAGAAATGAATGATCCTCATGAGAGGCACCTTTTGTCTTAACTGCAGCAGAAAACTTCATGGTATTGAGGAAGTAGAGTATGTAGGGCTCATTATAACATGTTGTCAGATAAGTGGATTAGGTCCACATCAAACATGATAACCCTCCTTTGTGGTGCTGACTAGGTTAAGAATGAGCCTTTCAGCCAAGGAAATGCCAGGCAGCCTCAATAGAGAGGCTCTTCCCTCCTGAGAAGATAATCTTGCTGCATTTGCTAACTTTGCATTGTCCGTCTTATAGATAGCATAACCAGGAGTTGTTATGTGTGATGTGCGAGCAGTGGGGGAATAAAGCTGACTGAGGGATGATGGAGCCAGGGAAGGTAAGAAAATGAGAGTGTTTCTGGAGCTTTATACTCAGTGCCTTGTCGGGATGCCATGCAAGCTGATAACATCTACTTTTTAAAGTTCGTCTATGTTGGAGGCTTTGTGTTGCTCCATTGCCCAATACATCCTTTTATAGATTTCATTTTTAAATTTTAATTATGTGTGCTTCTGTGTGTGTGTGTGTGGATGGGTATATGCTATGTATGTAGGTGCCTGCTAGGACCAGAGGAGGGCAACATATTTCCCCGGAGTTGGCTTTACAGGAGGCCGTAAGCCACCCTATGTAGTTGTCGGGAACTGAACTAAGTCTTTTAGAAAGAATAGCCAAGATTCTTATCCAATGATACATATCACCAAAGAAAGGAAAAATTTCCCCATTATTTATGTGTCATGCGTTCATACTAAGTGTGTGTAGGTTTATGTTGGAGCCAGAATATGATGTTTGGTCCCCTAGAACTAGAAAATAATGTCCCCCCAAAAAGTAATGAGGATTCCTAAACAATCTTACAGACACATCACTAGTGCATGGATTAGGAGAATGAGGGAATGGATAAATCAAATGTAGTTCTGAGGGTTTTTAACTTTTATGGCTGGGTACATGTGAAGCTCTTTGTTGAGATAAGCAACTAAGGAAAAAGTAAAGACAGAGGGAGTAGAAGACTAGTACTTAGTACGTCATGTCAGAGACACCAGCCTGACACCCATTTGTAGCTATTTGGTGTACAGTTAACAATCTCCATAGAAATCTATGAGATTATTCACATGCGTGAGATAACATCTACCTTTTAAAGCCCACATACATGAGATGAATGTTGAAAATCTGCGGTGAGCGAAGTCACCCATGGAGAAATGGCAGAGTAAGCAAGCACTCTGAAACACCAGCCAAGGTGATTTGCCAAGGCGTAAAGTAACCCAAATTATATCTACAAGATAGCTGGCTCTAGGAAATGAGACCTAACTCATACTTCCTTCCTTGAAGAATCTAACCTATGAACAGTGCAACAATTAGCTCCAAGCTGAGGGGCCAAACAAAACATTTTCTTGCCAGTGCTAAGCTTTGAATTTTAGTTTGGCCTTAGCTAGAAATTAAAGAACAGAAGGGTGCTGTGTTAGTTATTCTCACTGTTCCCACAAACTACCTGAGAAGCCACTTAAGGGAAGATGAGTTTATCAGGCTCACAGTTTGGAGGGATACAGTCTGTCATGGTGAAGGCACCATAGCAGATTGAGCCAGTCAATCACATGATATCCACAGTCAGGAGGCAGGACAAAGAATGTGGGTGTTCAGCTGGTTATCCTCAGTTTTTTAATGCAGTCCTGGACCTCAGCTCAGAAAATAATGCTAGCCCCATTTAGGGCAGTTCTTCTCATCCTGATTAGTCTAGCCTAGAAAATCCCTCATGGACCTGCCCAGAGATTCATCTCTATGATGATTCAAGACCATGTCAAGTCACCAATCTACATGAACCAGCACAGATACAAATAAAGATACCTATAAATGGTATAAAAATTATGGACTATTTTACCTTATAACCACCCTGTAAAGTAGATACTATTATCACGCTCATTTATCATTGGGAGGAAAATAGACTTGAAGAGTTTAAACACCTATTTCCAATCATATGGTTGACAAGTGACAATATCCAGGTCTGTCTGACTCTAAAACTCCTTTCTATCATCACCATGACATGTAGTCTTTATTAAGGACATATATAGAGTTTTATATATGCTTTACCTTGAATGTTGTCAGTGTCAGATGCTTTGACTCATTTTCTAAGTAATGAATTTAATAAACAGCATAGCATAGTGTATCATGGGTGAAATTTGCTTAATATGCTGCCTATGAGAAGAAAAGTCAGTGTTAGCTAGACCAACATTGGTTGATCCTTTGTTTATGATTAAATGAATGTCAGGTCTCCTTAGAGTATAATTTTTACCCAATAATGTTGGGCTTCATAATATATATGTGTACTATATATGTTATATACATGTATTTAATGTTATATATATACAATATATGCGTGGAGTGGAATACTAATGAACATGAAAAACAAAGGCTTTATAGACCCTTGACATTGTCATTGTGTGATTGGGTTCTTGCCTATTGCATTTCTGCCATTACTATTAAAATACCTGCACAGGTAACCTGCTAATCCCAAAATGAGTGAGAACGTGGCTCAGAGCCTCTCCTACTTCTCCTACGATGGAAGCCACGTATAAAGAAGCAAGTGTGAGGACGAAAGCTATCATTTTGATACTGTTCTAGAGCGTTTATTATGTAGCACGAGCTGCCCAACACAATTTATAAAATTTAATTGATGATTTTGATTTGTTCACTATTTCAATTACCATGTATGTGGCAGTTAATATCCTGATCTTGTGATTGAGCTTGTGAGCATGACAAGCACAACCTTGTTGAGAAGTTCTAAGCATAACGAAGAAAGATATTTTTAAAAATAAAACCTTATAGTTACATATTGCTAGTACCCTCATGGAGGGGCATGGGAGAACATGGAAACCATAGTCCTGAGTGTCTAAGGGAGGTTTCTAGTCAAAGCAGGGTCTCTGAAAGAAACGCCGTCTTAACTGAAGATATGGTGGGAGGACACATGGGAGCGGTGAATACTTATGGAAAAGTAAAAGATAAAAAGCATACATTCATTGTCCCAGGGGAAAGAAATAGCAGAGACTACAAGAGATGATTGAAGCATTCCAATGAAGAGAAGATATAGGAAGAGTGATAAAAGCGAAGGGAAAGGCTGAAGAGGTAAGTGAGCCTAGCCATGCAAGCACTTGCAAGATTTTCTGTTAAATTTGAACTCTGAAAGAGCTAGAGGGCAGAAAATTGTTTTTGTAAACTTTTTAAAATTCATGTATTTTCCCATTCCAAAATCATAAATAACTTGGTGTATGTAAATGACACATTTTTTTAAATAAGGAAATTTTTTTAAATTAAATATCCCTTCCAAAATCAGCACACCCACTTTAACAATGCATGCTGAAGAATTTCTAATCAACTAGCAGCTAATGTTATGTTCCTGATGAGCAACACTCCCAGAGGCCTGTGGATAATTTAATGTTAGGGTATCAGTATGTGCTTTCCTCAGCTCTTTATTACTTGCTTGAGATGTTGCTATGGGAAACAAAATTCTGCTGCAGAAATTGGCAGTATTTACAGAAAGGTAGACAATAGGAACAGAAAACAAACCTTTCATAACCTCATATTTTCCCATGACCTCTGCCTCTGGAAATGTTCCAAGATCATACCATCCCATGAGCTTTTCCACATGAAGACTATTAACCTATCAGGGCAAGGACTTTGCCAATATTCTTCAATAAAACTAACAATAGTGATGATTTACTAATTATGGGCAATTATCTTTTACTTTTCCTTAAAAGGAAATTAATTAGAGGGTGAGTATTTAAAGCAACTGATTTTGTATTCATAGGATCTCAGTTCCTGGCACATAGTAGGAAGTTTTACATTTTTCAAATATTTTACTTCATGTGTGTGAATGTTTTGCCTGCATGCATGTCTGTGCACCATATATGTACCTAGTACCTGTGGAGGACAGAAGAGGGTGTCAGGTCCCCTGAAAGTGGAGTTACAGATGGTGATGAACCTGGATATATTAATGTGATGTTTTAATTTTTTATAGTAATGATGATGATGATGTTGATGGTCATGACAGTAATTATCTAGATGAAATTATCTTTTCTTTTTTCTCTCAATGGCAGACAAGGGGAGGCAAGGAAAGGGCAAATGCTAAGCTCTGTCCTGTGGTTGTGGGGAGATGTCAAGTTCCTTTAAGCAGCTGACAGGTGATTGGGAGGTATTAGTCCTTCCTGAGTGTAGACTCCACCTAGAGCTCAGACAGCCTTCCTGGCCTTCTTCTTGAGCACCCAGTGGGTTATATACCCATCCATTAAGGATTTGGGAAGAAACATAAAGATCCACTTCCTGTGTCTTGATCACCCAAGCCAGTGAGGAAGGTAGAAATCATGGATGACATGATTTCTTGAGGGATGCTCCCAGGAACGTCTTATAGTCAATGCTCACCTTCACTTCTGGTAAGGTCATAGGAGGAAGGAGGAGACACTGGTGTAGAGAAATTCCTGTCACATCTAGTCTGTGGGCTGTCCTCAGGTGCTTTGTGGATTCTTTGGAAATACAGAAAATGAGGAAATATTTCTGGTTTTATTTATAGTGTGATCCATGTGTTCATTCGTCTTGTTTAATTCAACTAACAGACATTGTCTCAGCTATAGACAGCAGCATCTGCCTTCCATTCCTTCTGCGTATCCTCATGCAAGGCATGCAGGTCAACTCTGGACAACTACAGTCTGGTGAGGTGTTTTACGAATCTCCCAGCCTAACAATCTAGAATTCCAAGAGCAGAAAGGATTGTGAGAGAGTGCCATCTGCCTTTCCTCTACCCTCAGTGCTTATCCCGATCATGGGATAATTGTGAGTACAGTATTGGTAATGGGATAATTGTGAGTAAAGTATTGGGTTAGGTATAAGAGACACAAAAAATGAATGAGGAGGAAAACACTGGATATCTGCAATGTGACAGGCACTCTCCTTGTTCACGCATGTGCACTTTTCTAACAAATAAAATGTTTCATATATACATTGTTATTTGGTCTCCTTATACTAATTCAGTTTCTGGGACTATGTATAACTCCCTCAGCTTCACAATCCCTTAAATTCAGAGTAGTAGAAATCATACTAGGTTTCCCTGACTCACATAGATAGCTGGCTGGCTGCAGAGCTGGTCCTGTGGACTCACTCCTGACAGGGGTATTTAGGTGGCTCTATAGCACCTGTTTCTGGAAAGGTTTGAAGAAGTTCCAGCAGCAGCAGAGAGCTGATGTTTAAAACTGCACATCTCCCATCTGAGAGGGGGATTCCATGTGATGTCTTTTAATCCTCCTCTCCTCCATGGACTACTTTCTAGAACTCTCTGGATACATTAGTGTTTCTTGGTCCTTGGTGCCTTTCCCGTGTTCCCTGTAACAGGTCTGAGTTTCTGATATGTGCCTACTGTAGAAGGAAGTCAAATCATCACAAATGGCAGTTAAAGCATCATCTGGTGAAGGTCTCCTTAAAAATGGGTGTGATGAGTGTGAATGACATCCCAAGATCCCAGAGAGCACATCATAGATTTGGTCATCTGCTCACTTTCACAGTGAGTGAAACCTAGAACCCTCAGAAGACCTTGTTCCAACAAAGACCCTCCAAAGACATTGACAAGTGACAGGTATCTATCCAAGTTAGGGACCTACAACAACCCAATGGGTGGTGCTGACTCCAAGACACTCACAGTCCAAAGTGTGACAAAGGAACTGCATGGCTGTATGTGTTCAACCACATGCACAGAGTGGTATTATTCACACTAGCCAGAAGCCCACAGTAACCCAAGAGTCCAGAATGCAATTGTTGCAGAAACACATGATCATATACACAGGATGCAACGTTGTTCAGCCTTAAAAGGGAAAAAGACTAATGATGCATGCCAGTGTGACAATGTTTACTTAGAATAGGAAGATCTTGGATTTGAGCATCACTGATGTAAAAAAAAGTGGAGAGAGAGAGAGAGAGAGAGAGAGAGAGAGAGAGAGAGAGAGAGAGAGAGGTTCTAATACATGTCCAATATGGATGCATTTAATACCTTATTCTCAAGGTGTAGTTTTATGATTCACAGAAACCTATCTGTACAAAACCAGGATGAGTCCTTATAACATAAATATTGCCTTTTATGTCTCACTTATTTCACTTTCTATGATGTCTTTAAGAATCATCTATGAGTTCTATTTATTTTTAATTTTTAACCATATTATGAGTGGGAAAATGAGATCAAATTGGTTCACTAATGTATCTAATATTGTATAGATATCAAGTAGCAAATCTGGTACTGAATCAAGGCATTTAAGACAAAATACTTGTTCTAGGAGATTACACTCCAGAGGCTTCTCACAGTAGTGAGCCAGCTCTCTGATTCACAGGTCTTTCTGGGTTGATAGAACTGGGTTAAAAATAAATGAAGAGCCTTAAACACTGAACAAGGAAAGAGAAGCTCACACCGTGCTTCTGGAAGCCCATGCATAATTCTGCAGATCATGGAGGCACTGCTCTGTCTCTCTTTACCCTGTTTCTCACTGTCCATGTATTCTGTTATCTCTAATCCCTAAGACTTCTGTCTTCAAACCTAGTGAATATCCATTCAAATCTTTATGTCAAATATCCATGATCCATCTGACCATTCTGCTGTACTTGTTGCTGCTCATATGGAAAACATAATTGTTCTGGCTTTTCCTTGACCATATTTTAGACTCTGCCTAGGACTCTGTCACAGTAAAAGAAAGCCTCAGTCACTCAAGCTTTTAAGATCCCTGCCATGTGTCAGAAAGCTTGGGCCTCCACCCTTGCTTTGCTTAGGTTTATGATGCTCCAAACAATGTGGCTGCTTATCAACCCATGGTAGTGTGCATAAGGCTTAGAAGATCTCAGGACATGCTATAGACTCCTTCAGCTAACAGTTCTCACACTATCCTTGTAACCACTGCTGAGATGGGTATGATTAGGACCCCTTTGAAAATCAGGAAACAGCAGCAAGGGGAAGTTATATCCATTGATTAACAATATATGATATATATGGGTAAGGCCTGGACCCAAGTCTTTATGACATCAGGCCCTCCCATTCAGCTTCTGAAAATAAATTATTATTGTACTTATTTTTCAAGAGGAAGAACTACAGTGCTAAGGCCAAGACGATATTTGGTCTGTGTGACTTTGAACTTGGATAGAGAGCGTTTGAATTTCAACCAATCCTCTGGTTTGCAATTCCCCATTCAATGTTTGATCATCCTATCATAGTTGCTGCTGCTCATGAGTTAATTGCCTATGACCTATTACAAAAACTGAATTTTGGCTTGCTTTCCTTCCAGCTTCAATTTTATGCTTCTACAGCATTCATATCTAAAGGAAAGTGGGTAGTTCTGTCTAGAGATGTTGACTCTACCTCTTCTTATCTCACCATCACAAAGCAACAAAGTAATCAGTGTTTATATATATTTATTGTGCCTCTGAATTATACTTAAAATTTAACTCCACTGAAGCTTTATCATATGGCATAACCACTTTACCTACTTCTGACCGTTAAAGATAATTTTCATTTGATCTACCCTGGAGGAACAAAAGATCTCTTTTTATCCTACCTTGATGTGTATTGTCAATTGCAAAGACTGTTTGGAAGAAGGGAGAAGTGAAGACTGGTAGACTTAGAAGTGAGGACATTCACCTGACTTGGGATATAGTCAAGGGATGAGTGGTACCAACAGTAGAGTTGCAGGGAATTGGTGTAGAGAGGCTAACATAAGTTGGCCTGACTACAGGATATTCTAGACAACTGAAAACCTATACTCTGAACACGAGTGGAGGCTGCATCATAAGACCTGGTGGGAAGCATACAGAGGGCAAGGGGCTGTGGAAGACAAAGGACCAAGTTGGAAACTGAGCCACAATGTTCAGGAAAATGTTCAGGTGCCCAGGATCTTCTGCAGAAGACTTGATTTAAGTGAAACCCAATAGCTTAATCTGAGGAAACTTCTCTAAGTCTGTGGGACCCATCCACTGTTAGAGTGAGGATCATTTCTACTCTTATACATAGTTTATTCCATAATGACACAGGAAGCTGCTGAAATAGCAACTGCCAAGGACAGGTTATAAAAAAGTCAGAGAGGGAAGAGCAAATGACACCTAAATTACTCATCAGATCTGAGTGTTGTCACCCACTGTCATACATTGCCCTTGCTATTATCCTATAAACTTTCCTTAAAGACTTTGAACACTGTAAAGCATAAAACACACCGTCACACCCACATTATTCTTCAGGTGTCTTTATGTGGGCTTTGAGTTATGGCTCACTTATTGAGTGGGCAAATGAGTAAGTGAAGAACAGGGTTTACTATACGATTCCACCATTCACTTCCTGCAGCTCCCATAACACATTCTCACAGTCATCATGGCTTAAGACAACCTGGAATTTAGTTTTTAATTGTCCCGCAGAGAATATGTGTGACATAGGTCTCAATGGGTAATGCAGATATGTTAGCAAAGTTGCCTTCCTTCTAAAAACTGCAGGCAGGAAGACCCAGGTAGTCTTTTCTAGGTTTCTTGGTTCATAACCTTTTCTTTTGTTTTGAAAGTCAACTTTCCAGCACCTTGAATTTCTCTCTCTCTCTGACTTTCCTGACGCCTTCTACTCATACACCCCATGTGATTGCATTGGGAATGCCTGGATAATACAGGACACGTCACTCATCTTAATCGTATCTGCCAAGTCCCTTCTACCATGTAGAAAATATTCACAGGTTGAGGGACATTGAGATATGAATATATCTTGTAGGGGGAGGCTTTGTTCTCCCTCCTCTCACTCATGTGGCCCAGTGTTCCCTCCTGAGGCTCCTCAGCCAATGAAATAAAAGTATCAGCCTACCTCTGCCTGGTAAAGAAGCTCCAACAATGTACAAAACTGTCATAGTGGCTGCACTTCTGAGACCCAGCCTGCATCTGACGACGTGACGACCTCCTTCCCAGGCTCCTTAACTGCACAAATGAATGAGTCCCAGGAGACACCATTAAGCTGCTCACCAAATGTGCAAGTAAATGAGGTGCCAGCTCAAAATAGCTCTTCAGGTAAGAGAGTGAAATGTGTAGAGGCAGTATTCTACTTGGAAGATGATCTGAAATGGCTGTGTGTTCATTAGTGTGGCAGCTGTGCGCTCCCAAGGAAAGGTCCAGGTGGTGTGTGACTTCTCACCTTGCTGGTTTTTGCTCAGAGCTCAGTGTCTGTCTCGGCAGAGAATGTTCTTCTGTGAATGTACATAGTTATGTTTGTGTCTTGAATGTAACCCAAAGGCCCACAAGCTAAGAGTTCATTCCCTAGCTCATCGTGCTAGTGGGACATGATGGAGCCCATAGGAGGATGGAACTTTTGAGGACTAGTAGACATAAGTGACAAAACTGAGGGCATAGTTTTGAAAGGGGTACTGGAATTTCAAATCATACACACACACACACACACACACACACACACACACACACACACACACACACACACACACACTTGCTTTCCTTCTCGCTCTTCTTTCTGCTTCTTTGCTCTCATGACGTACCAGCTCTCTTCATTGGGAACTCCTGACATGATGACATGAACTCTACAAGTGCAAGGTGAATGGGCAGCTTTGTTTTATTATCTAAGGTGTTCAAAACATCAGCCTCATAACAGGCAGTGACTTTGGATTTTATGAAGACATTCAGTCAGAGGTCATATGGGGATGCTCACATTAGAAGATGGGAAGTGAAGGGATAGAAGTTAATAGAGCTAAAGGGGCTGGGAGATAAGAATGCTGCAGTGGTGCTGAGGGTAGAAATGGTGCTTCAGTCTCCAAGTTGGAATATTATTATAACTAAAGAGGTGTAAAACTGAGTCACTTGGTGTGAAGTAGTTCAGTGTTAGAGTCCAAGAGCAAAGAAGGAGCCCAGGGAGAGTCTTCGGTTATAATTGATGTGCCCCCACCCCTCCATATCCGTCAGCATATCACAGCTGCAGATTGGTGGGATGCTCTCTAAAACTGGGTGGGACCCAAGAATCCCATGGCCTGTGTCATCTTGGAAACAAGCCCAGTGTTATGGTTGATGCAAAGATTAGAGAAGATGACATGAGGACGAGCGTCACATTCTGTAGGTTCAGCTCTTATCTCTTTATCTCAGGACCCCACCCATACTTTCTTGAGATTCAGGGGCTCTTGTGGCCTTTGCTTTCATCTTGGAGCTGTCATGTGACAATCCCTTTTCTCAGAGAGATGATGTGAACCATGTTGCTAAAACCATCTGTCTTCATGCAGTCTCCAGAGACCTTCAGAGCAAGCCTTCACTCTTCTACCCTTGCTATCAGAATTGGATAATGTCTGACTTCTTCATTGCTGAGGCATACTATCTAGGGCTCTCTAAACAGCCACTGAATGGATAAATGAGTTTGCTTCTGTCTATTACATTTTTGAATGTTTTCTTTCATTTATAAGAAGTATCAGTCAAACATCATGGAGTACATGCCTGAAGTGAAGCAGATCCTTAGAGTGCACGAGACCGTGAAAATCAGAAAGCAGAGTCCCTAGAATTTGAGTTGCCAACACCCAGGTGTGAATTTTGACTTCCCAGTGACCTGAACAATAGGCTTGTTGAGAACAGACACATGTCATAGCATTTGCAAGAGAAACCAGCACCCACTGCATGAAGGACCCATAAAAGAACATATTTCTATCTTTCCTTTTATTCAGTTCTTGCTTCTATTAGAACTTTCCTTCTCAGAGACAAAGAAAGCCTGAGATGCCTTTACAACAACCCCTGCCCTTGTCTTCTTGTTTCAATTTATTTGGGGGTGGGGGTAGGATGAGGAAGCCTTAACCCTGGTTACAATGAGGTTGGGTTATTCAGGATCCAAAACAAGAATTTCCCTAGATTCCTGGCTTCTCTTATTAAATGGATGCTGGGAGGCTGTTCTGAGATGCCCTGTCCCTGATTCCTGTGGATGTCTTTGCTAGAATGCAACCAACCTCAAGAATTCTGGAAGCTTACAGGATCTTTTGAATTTGCAGAAGGTGGTCCCTGCTAACAAACTGATCCACCAGGCTGGTATTCCTCATCCTTATTAGTAAGAAGGAATCTCCAGCCCAGTCTCACTTCTATTTGCAGTTTTATTTTTTCTCAGCAAGAAAGTTAAGTTTGGCACAATTAAAGTCTTTATCTATTTATGCCCATTTGACTGTGATAGAAACACCTCTAACTTTCCAACAGTGAAGCCAGTGGCCTCTTCCAATCATTCTTGAGAACTCCTTTTTCTGCCATTGCTTTCTCCCTTCACCTTCTCTCCTCCTTCTTTGGTTCTAATCCTCTTTGCTCCAGTTACCTAAGGGGTGACCCCACTTACTCAAGCTGCTTTTGTTCCTTAACCTTTTCTGTAAAACAGCAGACCCTACCTTATAGTTCTGTCTTTAGCAATAAATGAGAAAATGTCTGTGGGGTCTTATCCAGGTACATAAGGCACACCTACTAATCCCTTGCAGTCTTCCCCTTCTCATCGTTCTCTGCCTGCCCCCACTATTCCTTGTGCTTACACTCTTCTTTCTAATATGTAAGTTCTTCCATCTCTTTTTTTTTTAATTTTTTTATTAATTTATTCTTGTTACATCTCAATGGTTATCCCATCCCTTGTATCCTCCCATTCTTCCCTCCCTCCCATTTTCCCCTTATTCCCCCCCCATGCCTGTTCCTGAGGGGGATTACCTCTCCCTGTATATGCTCGTAGGGTGTCAAGTCTCTTCTTGGTAACCTGCTATCCTTCCTCTGAGTGCCACCAGGTCTCCCCCTCCAGAGGACATGGTCAAATGTGAGGCACCAGAGTATGTGAGAAAGTCTTTCTTCCATCTCTTTAATCTTCTTTATCTTTTCTTGTGGAATTCAGCTCTAATGATGGCCTAATGTTCACTTTGGTTAGATATCTCACTATGTTAGTTACAATGCACAGCTGAGCTCCAAGGCCCTTGCACTAGTTCACCAAAAACCAGGTCTGGATGAGGCACACTTGATATAGATGACTTAAGGACATTGTTGACTGTTTCCTCTCCAGCAGCCATTTGGTTGTCGAGATAATCACAAAGGGTTTCTGTTTCTCTAATCGGGATATAACTTGCCTCTTAATCTAGAGGAAGGTTTTCTCTGGACAAAGCAAACAAGAAATACAGGTATTGTGCCAGGACTTGTGTCTTCTTCATGTCTGAATGCAATGGAGTCACATAAATCACTTTCTATGTTCTGGGGCCAACAGCTAGCTGTGCTTCCTGACCTTCTGAGTTACTGGCCAATGTGTTGGCACCTTGTTAATCACAGGAACATTTCTGTTACTTGTTTTGGCTGGAAGCTCTGCTTTCTCAAGGAATATACCACTCAGTCTTTTTGGCTTACCACTAAGTAATGTCCCCTGGTCAGTGTCCTCCTTCCTAGGGAAGTATCACATTTGTCTTCTGATTTATAGAAATGATTGCTGACATTTCCTGAATTTGAGGAGGTAGGGCAGTTTTCCAGAGTGACTTTTCCATTTATATGCCAGGAGAGTTCATTCGTTTTTCTTGATCCTCTTTTCAAGTCCGTGCATATATCCATTTATATAAATAGGGACACTACAGGATATTCCTGTCAGAATCCAAATGCAAGAGTCACTACCTTTCAGTTACAGGACAATTACTGCCATGTCAACTTATAATAAATTTCATCTTGCCTGTCATTGAACATTGAGCCTGACACAGCCCTGGTTCATTGCATAAGCAATCAATCTTCACAGTGGAGGGAGAGTCGCCACACTTCACATGGGGAAGCAGGACCTCAGAAAGGGAAAATGTCATTGTGAACAATGGGTATGAATGGCCAAGAAATGAGTTCTAGAAACAGTCCATGCTGTGTGCTGTGCCTCTGTGCTGTGCCTCTGCTCTGTGACGCCTCAGTTGAGACTTTCATCTCCCTGTCCCTCAAGATGTGCCCTCTCTCTCACTTTCTCACCTCTCCTTCCTCTGTCTTCCTCTGTGTGTGTGTGTGTGTGTGAGAGAGAGAGAGAGAGAGAGAGAGAGAGAGGGAGGGAGGGAGGGAGAGAGAGAGACAGAGAGAGGAAAGGAGGGAGGGAGGGAGACGGGGGGAGGGGTACCTGCTGGGAAAAATCATTTGCATAAAGGCAATGGGTGATATAATACAATAGGGGGATTTTAGTAGTTATTGATATAGCCCCAAAGATTCAAAGGTTCCAGGAAATCATTCAGGGGGTGTTTCATGTGATCTGAAAGGGTTCCAGGCACCTTTACAGTGTTTAGAGTCCTACAGAAACACAAGTTGAAAGTTCCTATTCTCTCTTATAGGAAGAGCCTCAGGATGAACAGTTGCTTATATTGCTCTAGTGTACAGAGCAGAGAAGCAGTAAGGATCAAATCTAAACACCTTTCCCACTTTGAAGCTCCATCCTTTCCACCTGGTATGCTTTCTTTACAGAGAGCATAAATAACAACTACAAGGCCAGCAATTCAGCAAAGTATATCTTCATCAGAAAGACACAGAGTCAATATATTTGACTTTGTAGGCCTGCATTATCTTACCCAGCACTATCTTTCCAGTTTCATTTGTTTATGTAGAAATTTCATCCATTCATACATGAGCAACACTAATTGGATATATATGCATTATATATATATATATATACATATATATATATATATATACATACATACTGTACATGAAGGTGAAAGACACACACACACACACATATATGGTACGTGAACCTGGGAGGGTGTGTGTGTGAATGAGGATCTGAGAGGTTTGGAAGGAGGAATGTTGTGTGAATATGATTGAAAAATATGGTATCCATATATAAAAATCAAAGACTAAACAGAAATTATTATATTTTTTAAAGGAACCCACAGGGATACTTCAGCAAGGTTCTCCACAGTCCAAGGCTCTCCTTTAGATATCAGTAGTTTTCTGCTTACTTGTTACATTTTCTACAGACTCCAATAACTCCTCGCTTTCTCCTGACACTTTGAAGTTCTGTGTCACTGCCTCCATTTTCCTCTCAGTTGTGTATAAAGCACATGAGCATCCACAGACTCTGATTTCTGCCAGGGAAGGCTGGCACTAATCCATGCAGAGATGGCAGGGTGATTGTGTTGAAATATTTGCCGTAGAATGTGTTTGCTAAGGTCACTTTTAATAATCTTTTTTTAGTTTTGCCTCTGCTCCTTGTTAAATGCTTATTGAGCCCCAGCTTCTGTGGAGACTGCAGGTGTTGAATTATGCTTTATTAAGTCACTTATCTCCACTCAGTCCTGTGGTGATGAACGGCACAAATAAATCAAGCAGGAAGTGGATGGGGAGCTCTGCTTGTCCCACGGAGAAGCTTGAGAAAAGTTACAGCAATTTGTTCATTTCACAGTTCTGCCTTTAAAGTTCCAACAGCCAGGTAAATGGTCTACCTGGCAGGTTGCAAGCAAACAAGACGGTGGGTGGTGACATCCTGGCTGTGTGTTAAGAAACGGGACAGCCACTCACTGACTAAATATAGGCATGGACTTGGCTCTCATGTTTGTGTTCTTGGTGGCTTCTTAATGATCTCTCTCGCTTGAGGTCCTACCATCCAGGAGCCTCAATCCCCTTACCTGGAGGACAAAGACAACCAGGAGTGCCTGGCACAGGAGCAGTGCTGCTGCAGGCTCATAGCCAGGCCAGAGGCACCACTAGGGGATTCCACATGCTTAAGTTCCCCCAAGGAAGAACTGAGCAGAGAGAGAGAGAGAGCTCAGTTTATTAAAAGCTTGTAAACTCACAAGAATGGAAGCAAACGGAAGAAAAGAGAGTTCAGTAGCTCAAATGTCACCAGAATGTGAAAGGTCAGGATGTTGTCACATAGCTCTGAGTTTCTCCTGCTTTTTCTGTCACCTGCAACCAACCTACATGTCACAGTGTCATTAGCATATTAAAGGTGTGGGCAATGTTTAAATGAGCTGTGGGTCAACCTCAGACACTCGAAGTGCTCTGCTTCCACCAGTGACACTGGTTTTGAATGGCTTTGTTGGGGGGAAATAGAAAGGGGTCCCACTGTTCTCTTTGTCAATTAGGTATTTTTTTTTCATATGCTAATCGTATAAGGCTTTGTTTAAAGCCTCCCAGACCGCCTCAACACCCAGCTCTGTCTGTGGCCTGGTAGGTCCTTCACATGAATGCTGCCACCACTGAGGGATGCTCTAGGTGGAACTCAGGATGTGTCCCAGTCTCATTTCTGTTGCTGTGATAAAAATACTCCCCAACAAAAGCAAGTTAGGGTAGAAAGGGTTTATTTCAGTTCATGATTCCAGGTTACTGACCATCACAGCAAGGAAGTCAAGGCAGCGGGGACTTAAAAAACTAGTCAGATTACATCCACAGCCAAAGCAGAGAGGATGGGTGCATGTGTGTTTGCAATTCAGTCTCTTTCTCCACTGCTGTGTAGTACAGAACACCTACGCTGGGAATGTGTGGCTCGCAGTAGGCTGGGTCTTCCTACATCATGTAGTGCAACCAAGACATTCCCACAGACGGGTTTACTGGCCCCTCTCATCTACGCAGACCCTCACTGAAGCGCTCTTCCCACATGATTCTAGATTAACAACTAATACTAGCCAACACAAGGGCAACTGGGTTCCTGTGTCCCAGAGCAGCCTTCCCCTGGTGGAAGGAGCTTCTGATGGGACTCTAGGGGGCTGGCATCTCATTTTTGCACGTGGAACCCTCAGGATATTTTTGATGACTTTCCTCCATTTCTTTCTGCAATGAAGTGACAAAATGTTTTCCTGGTTGTTTCGCTTTTTCTCTTCATAAAGTACCCAAGATAACAAACGTCACACAAGATTGACTCTGTAACACATTTCCATGCTAATTAATAGCAGCCTCAATGGGGTGAGGTCTGGAGCAAAATAAATTACATATATTCAGGTGTCTGGATTTTACCACCATTAAACTTTACTACCCTGTTTGTGTCTTTTTATTGCCCTTCTTTTGCAAAGACTATAAAAAAGAAGTTACAATACTGTAGCCAGGGGCTGGGAGAAAGCCTTCTTTTCATATTTCTAATAGCTTCAAATAAAAATATGTTCAAGCATTTCCAGCCATCTGCCTGGGAAAGGTTATTTGGAGAGGTCTCACTGCCCTGCCCTGATTCTTATAAGCATCAATTCTGTTTCCTAACTCTGTTGCTGGATTAAATTTATGAACTGCTCTGCCCTTTGGGTGATAAATCTGTTGATTGTGACCATTTCCTCCTTCGCGTTTCCAATTAACATGATTGGTATGGAATCCTCTGAGACAGCTTAGGTTCTTTACTTTCATCTTGCAGCTCAGAGCTGAGTCAGCAGAGATGTCAGCCTGAGCCTCGCCCTCTTTAGTCATTTCTCTATTCACATGCCTTTTGGAGCATTTAACAATAGTTCAATATTATTTCCATTTATATGAAAGGAGGAAAAAAAACTGTCCTAAATTTAAAACCTGCAAGTGCAGCTTGTAATTTTCCTGTAAAAACAAAATCCTATTCAGTACAGGTCATTTTCTGTAACATTTCCATACCGTGGGCAGCTTGGTGTTTAAACAGGGAAATGGATCCAGCTTCTAATCAGACAGTGTTAGCAATGGACAGGACGCACTGCACAAATGTGAAGTGACACACAGGAGGTAAGGGCAAAGAGGAAAAGGGAAATTGCTCCCGGGGGACTGTCTTTACATTCTATATTATTCTGTCAATCCAAGTCCCCAAAAGGAGGAAGGCCTCAGGAAAGCTTGTATTCTGTCTTTCCTCTTCCTCCTTCTCTTCTTCATCCATCACCTTCCTCCTCTCTTGACTGTCATTATCATTACCTTAGCAACCGTCTGGTAGATTGGCACTTGAGAATGACAGAGAGAGAAAGGCTCTGTGACAACTTCTTTCCTACACTCCCCACCCCACCCCCAGAAGAAACAGTCTAGACAGGATGCCATTGAACTCTTAAAAGTTGGGGTAGGGATGCTGAAGTGTAGATCTTCACAGTTGAGGGCTTGTGGCAGGGTTACGGCTGGGGACAGACTAACTTTTCTTTAAGGGCACTGACCAGTGAGAGTTTTATCGTTCTCTAGTGAATAAATGGGCAACACCAACTGGACTTTCCTTTTTCTTCTTCTTTTTGGGGGGCACATGAGGCAAGGGCTGGGAAGACTGGGAAGTGAGTGTGATGCAGGGGTACTATGTGAAATTCCCAAATAATCCATAAAAATATGTTGGATAAAAGTTGGTGACAGGTATGTTATACTTTAAACATGAAGTGTTCTTCTCCAAAGACTCACGACTGGATACTATTTTGGAAGGCTCTAGATACTTAGGAGATAGAGAGAGCCGGAGAAAGTAACTCACTTAGTGGGAGAGAGTCCTATGATCTTTTATTGCTTCCCATCATACTGTCTTCTTCCTGACTGAACAGCTTTCCTCTCTTCCTTTTGCCATATTGTCTTGTTTAAGCAAGCACACAGAGCCAAACAAATATGGGCTGATGCTTCCAAAGCTATGAACCAACTATCTCGTCTGTCTTCAGGTAAGCAAAGGTAACTAATATAAGGTGGTAGAACCAAGTGTGCTTGAAGTCTTAAGGATGCTCTTTGTGACCTTCATAATTTCTGGTAAAAACACTCCTACATCTCAGGTCTAATTCCATCATCTATAGTAAGAGAAGAGAATAGTACTTATTTTTCATAGATATAGTCCAAAACAACACAATTTTTTCCAGGCCAGCAGAAAGCTAATATATGAAAAGATACCTTCCTTTACAATAATTTACATCTAAAAATGGGAACCTTGCATTCAAGATAATTGTATTCAAATCTCAACTCTATCTCTTCATGGATATGTCCATTAGAAACATGATTTAGCTCCTTTCTGTTTCGTTGCTCTCATTTCTAAAATGAAAATTATAATCATGGAATATATTCTATAATTATGGGTTAAGAATCACACTAAGGGTTAAAATTGTGATAACTATGCTTAGTATTTAAAACATTAATAAACCATTATTATTCCCCACTGCACATATTTTTTAATACCTGCTCTGTGTCAGGTTCTCTTTAGGTATGGCCTAAAGGCACATTGGAGAGTTTGGAGTAAGCTCAAGTTCTCATCATAGTTATCAGGGCTTTTATCTGTGCCTCAGTTCAGCTGTGGCCTGAGTACTGAGATATTATACCTCTTGTCTCAGCCCCAGGCCCTGACACTCTATACTTATTGTCTCTGCACGTGCTCAATGACAAGCCCCATAAGCACAGGAATTGTGTCTGTTTTGGCCCCATCCCCAATGCTTAGAGCAAGCCTTGGCACATGCCAAGAGCTTAATCAATATTTGTTGGCTGTCAAGTGGAAATCGCATTCCTACGCTGGCCGACTTTGCATTTTAGCAGAGTTGTCAGACACTAAAAATTCTATAATAAAGGCATATGTTAAAAAGTGCCAGAGACACTCTATGGCAAAGACTTAACTCTGCTTTGGAAAGTTAGCACAGGACCTTGAAGAGTTCCTAAGAGTTGTTTTTTGGGCTAAAAATGGGGTATGGTAACTATTCTGGTGGAAAAATAAACACTAGCTGTACAGGTAGGAGAAAGCATTGAGAATGATGGCTTGGATAAAGCTTAGGTAATCTGTAGAAGGGGAATCTATAGAAGGAGGCAAAGAGCAACAGAGGCCCTCTGGTCTCCTGAGAACATGGCTCAATGTCTTATATGCAGTTACTGATATTTGAAATTTTTTTCAGTAAATATTGAAAGAGTTGATGCTCAAACATCAGTGGAAAGGCACAGAGCTGTGAATAAGTGGGTCCAAGGATTGATATTATTTAAGATATAGGTTATGATTGTGCTAACAAAGCCTAGATGGAACAGGAATCTAAACTAAATACCTACATTTCCTTCCTAAGCAACAAAAAGAAAGCATGTGAGGTGATACAGTGGTCCTTGGGGTTAGGGATCTGGACTGGTTTATATTCTTGCTCTGCCATCACATCCCAACTTCTATATCAATGTCCTGAATGGAATGGATGTTCCAGCTGTTGTCTATGTATCTATACGCACAAATGGGTTAAGGAATGAAAAAATAGGACGTTGCTAGATACTTCCATTTGCCTCTCACACATTGACTGGGAGATAGTGCCAAGAGAAGCTGGGAAATATAGTCTTTATCTGGTAAACACACATCTATACAGATTGAAATAACCATAAAGAGATTAAAAACACATATCCATGCAATAGTTTTCTAATTTGTTTTATTCTCTCATTCAATATCTCACAAGTACAGCTTCTTCTCCCTTCACTACTTGCAGTCCCCTTACCTCCTCTCTCCCTCCACCCCCCATGCCTCCCCAGCCAAAAGTAGGTTTCCCAGAGACATCAGTTAAAAACTCCACAACAAGATACAAAAGACCAGGCACAAACACTCATATTAAAGCTGAGTAAAGAAACCAAGTAGGAGGGAAAAGGGTCCAAGAGCAGGCAAAAAAGTCAGAGGCAATGCCACTCCCATTGCCAGGAGTACCCAAAAAGCATCAAGTCAAGAACCGTACTGTATATGCAGAGGGCCTAGGCCAGATTCATTCAGGCTCCAGAATTGCTGCTTAAGTCTCTGTGAGGTTCCAAGGGCCCAACTTGGTTCTGTGTGCCATGTCCCACAGCTTCTCTTTCCTTTCTTCTGCAGGTTTCCCTGAGCTCTGAGGAGAGGGACCCAATAAAGAACTCCAATCTGTTCTCTCTCTCTCTCTCTCTCTCTCTCTCTCTCTCTCTCTCTCTCTCTCTCTCTCTCTCTCTCTCTCTCTCTCTAAAGCTTGGCTGTGGTATCTGAATTTACTCCCCTCGGCTGCTGGAGGCAGCCTCTCTGATGATGACTGGACTAAATCCCGATCTATGAATATAGCAGAACATAGTTAGGAATCTTGCCATCGACTGAATCCAGAAAAGGGGATTCTTGGGGCTTCCTGCATGCCTGTCTAGCCAAGTTGGCAAGCTTCAGGTTCGGCGAGAGACTTTTCTCAAAAAAAAAAAAAAAAAAAGTGGAGAGTGATTAAGGAAGACGCTTGATATTGACTTTTGCCTTCTACCTGCACCTGTAAATAGACACACACGGAGAGGAAGAAAAAGAAGAGAAGGCATGGATGGGAGATGGAGTAGAAAGAGGAGCTAACTCCCAAGTAAATCTAAGAGATAGGCTGGTATTGTTGTCACATGGGAGGTGACAGATAACTGCCTCTCTTCTTGTTTGCTATGAAAATACTCTTTCAAATGTCAAGTATGGCAGCATCTCAGACCCTTAACAACAAGAAAATACCTGGAAAACATTCAGTCCAGAACCTCTCAAATTTCACTGCGCACCAGGATCACTCAGAGACATAAGTCTTGAAAGCAGCATGAGAGACTCAATTCAGAGTTCCTGGTTCAATAGGTCTGGCCTTATAGCTGAAAATCTGAATATTCAACAAGTTATCAAGAGATGCTGATACCGCATGCTCACAGAAAACAGTCCTAGTATACTAAAATCTACCTAAGTATTCCTTAGCCAATGCACACAGTGGCAGGGGCAGGGGCAGGGGTGGGGGGGGGGCTGGGGGCGCGGCGCTGGCTTGAGAATTTCAGCAAGAACTGAGCCACACTTTGCCATGCAATCCAGAAATGTTTCCTCAACTAGTAGTTTCCCCAGCATTCGCCGCTCCAGATCATGTGTCTCCCTCAGAATACAACACTCAACAAGCATCTTCTGCAGAATGCATTTCTCCATAGCACTTATCTCCCTGACCAGGCATCTCTCCTAAAGCATGCATTTTCCCTATCTACTCCAGTAAGCATCTCCTCCCCGCATGCACTTTCCGCTGCAGGCATCTCCCACACAAGTCCATCAAGAATTGCTTGGGGGTGATGCCAACTATATGGTCCAGTGAATAAAACTGGTTGCACGTGAGCCTAATGACCTGAGTTCCAGCCTCAGAACCCAGGTAAATGCAAAAGAAGAGAACTAACTCTACAAAGTTATCCTATAAACTCTCAGGAAGTGGTGTGCCATGAATGTTCACAAGCGCAGGCATGTGCGTGCGTGCACACACACACACACACACATGCATGCACAAATAAAATATATTAAATAGGTAGCTTTGTTTTCCTCAGTCTTCCTGGGCACCTCTAGTAGCAGCTGTTTTGTATGGTGCGTTCAGTCCTCCCTCACTTCCCTGTGCTGGGTGATAAAAGCTTAGCTCAACTGGCTAACCACCAGCCAAGATGAGGGAGGCCAGAAAGAGGGTTAAGTGGGATCAAACATACCTTGCTGCTACCATTCAAAAAGAAAACTGACTTAAAACAGAAATGATGTACAGTGGCGCCCAGCGTCATTTCTGTCCTTTCCCACTTTGCTCTCCACTCATCTCCTGGGGCAATCTTTCCCCAGCTGGTGCCCACATCACTATTAGCTCCACAAAGGATAGCCTGAGAGTTTCCTGTCAAAACTCATGCTGTGGGGCCTCCTGTCAGATCAGGTTGGAGTTTTGCTGTAAAAGCCAAGTTGTTATGTATGAACAACTTGAGGATGGAGCAGTTACTTCTGTTTTCTGCTTCCAGCACAAGGTGTGTTAGTCAGTATCCATTGCCACACAGAACCCATGTACAGAGGTCAGCAAAGGGAGCTGAACACTGGAAGTAGCTGTAAAAATGTTAGGAAGGCAGGAATCAGGTGATGAGTGAGACAGTTCAGAGGTTAACAACAACCAAAGAAAGCCATTATCCCAGGGCTAAGTTTCCCACCGCTCAAAGCTGGGTACTACTGCTACTGTTCCTAGGGAGTCAGAGTCTTAGAAGATAGCTGTGGTAATCTTTGAAAAGTGAATTAAGAGCCTTTTAGGGGACTACTTAGACAGGGCTTTGTTGTGTGTCTATAAGGATATGCCAAGATTACTTGAGGGGCAAAGACTTGCTCTGACCCTGAGTGGCAAATTCCCATAGGGTCTGGGGTAGATGGATGAGGTTAAATAAAGTATGGAGGAGAAAGCTAGCTGAGGGCCGCTGAAGCGGGAGTTTCTGGTGTCTGTGAAGACTTTGTTATGTCATGTGATGTTTTTCCGGGGGCTGTCTTGTGAACGGTCACATGGTGTTTTCATGGAAGATGTCTTTGAGAGAGCATGTGATGTTTTGCTGCGAGCAAACAGTGAGAAGACGTTTGATGGTTGGAAGGAGTAGAAAAAACAAAACAAAACACCACAGACAGTGGGACGAAGCTTTATTGACATTTCTGCATCATGCACACCACTTCGCTGGGCTTCACTGGTCTTAGTTGGTCTTTGCTAGTCTTCGCTTCACAGAGAGAAACATTCACAGAAATTCTCATTCTGATTCGGGCCGCTCCCACAGACTCGCGCTGATTTCGTGGAACTTTACTGATTCTGCTGGATTGTCGTACTACCATGGATTCATGAGGCTTGTTCGGTATTGGCTTTTGGACTGCACTGCTGGTATTCTGACAACGCAGAGTGGAATTGACCCAAAGAACTACATCCACAGAGGTCTACAAGCCCCTTTTCCTATGTACAGTCTTTATCCCCTTCCTCTGGTCAGTGGGCGGGTTAGAAGAGATGTTGAAGTGTTTAAGAACCATAACGTAGGTTTAAATTTTTTTAATTTATAATTATTTACTCAGATTGCATCTGGATTATTATACCCTCACTTGTATTTTCCCATTCCCACCCTTTCTCCCTTTCCCACCCTATCCCCCTCCCCTCCAGCCTCTGACAGAAGGGGACCTCCATCCCCATAGTATGACCATAGTCTCTCAGTCTTCATCCTAGTGGCCTGCTTCCCCTTCCTCTGTGGGCCCGCTGGCCACTCCACCAAGGGGAAGTGATCAAATCAGGGGCCCCAGAGTCCATGTCAGAGGCAGTCCCTGTTCTCCACACAATCTTGGCAAATGAGCATTGCCCTTGGATGGTGTAGCAGTTTGTGCAGGTCCCCCTGGCTCCAGATCTGCTGCCATCGATGGTCTCCTTGGGTGGATCATGAATCCTCTGGGCCCTTCCATGCCGCTCTTAGTGCTCTACCCAGAGTCCAGCATCAAGTCCCAGCACCTGCTCTGATCCCTCGCTTGGAGGAGTATCTCAGATGACATCTATGTTGGGTTAGTATCCACTTATAAATGAGTATGTACCATGTGTGTCTTTCTAAGTCTGGGTTACCTCACTCATGATAATCATTTCTAGTTCCATATATTTGCCTGCAAATTTCAAGATTTCCTTGTTTTTAACAGCTGAGTAGAATTCCATTGTGTAAATGTACCACGGTTTCTTTATTCATTCTTCGGTTGAGTATCATCTAGGTTGTTTTCAGATACTGACTATTACAAATAAAACTGGTATGAACATAGTTGAGCAAATGTTCTTGTTGTATGGTGAAGCATCTTTGAGGTATATTCCCAGGCATCATATAGCTGGCTCTTGAGGTAGAACAATTCCCAATTTTCTGAGAAAGCACCAGATTGATTTTCAAAGTGGTGGCACAAGTTTACACTCCCACCAGTAATGGAGGAGTGGTCCCCTTTCTCCACATCCTCACCAGCATGTACTATCACTTAAGGTTTTGAAAAATCTAAGCCAACAGACCATCACTCCCTTCTCTCTGCTTACTGTGATGCAACAAACATCTAACACATGCTTCTACTACTGTGAATAGAACCATGCTGGGCTGAGACCCTCTAAAACCATGCCTTAAAATAAAATCTCTTTTCCTAAAGTTGTTCTATGGAACATCCTATTACAGTGACATAAGAGTAATGAATCCACAGGCCCTCTCAGTTATCCAGACTAATTGCAGACACACATGGGGAGATGTAGAATGGTGCTGCAGCTATGGAGAAAATATATATCTCTCACCAGATCTGGATTGGGCAAGGGTGGGGGAGGGGCTAGAACCAGTATGGGCTGGGAAAGAGTAGACTGCTGAAGTAGGCAGAAATAAACAATAGATTCCACCTAAAGTGATGGACCTTATTTCTCGCTTTCCTGCATGGATGCTCTTAAGCACAGTGTTGAGATGGGGTTGTCTGGAGGCATTTACTAACTCCGGGGGATCTCTAACTTTATCTAGATGCCATGAAATGTTTTGCAGTACTAACTATCTCCCTGTCTCTTGTGCATTGAGGCTATGGAGATTGGGTTTTTGTACACCTTGAGGAAGAAAATTATTAGGTTCAGATTCCCAGGGTCTGTGTAGCTTCAAGGCATCTCCAGGCAAGATGGCACCAGAAATGAAGGACAGTTCTGAAGGGAAGATTATAGGTAGGGGATTCAGGATCACTTTCCAAAACCCAAATTTGCACACTAGTTGCAGCCATCTACCATGCTTATTCTCCTGTATGCATCCAGGCTCCTGGTTGGTGGAACTTAACTCATGCAGTGAAAAAGAGGGATGGCCATTTGGTACTGCACAACCAATCAGTATGCTCTTCCCCGGGCAAGCCCATCTCCCCTATTCCCGGCTTTCTGCAGTTGCCTTTAGTTCTTTGTGTGGAATTGAGAACTTTTGATCTTTCCTCTGACCAGTTGGGTGTGTTCATTGGTGGCATCCCAGTTCAGCTCACACTTGGGTGGTCATATATGCATGCAATTACAGTTTATTTTTTTACTGGCCATGAATTTGAAGGAGAGTGAGGAGCGTATATGAGAAGGTTTGGAGGAGAGAAAGGTAAGGGGGAAATGTTGCAATTAAATTTATGATCTCAAAAATAAAACAAAATAGAGAGCAAGAGGGGTGAATCTGAGATCAAGTAAGCAATTGGCACATAGTAAGTGCTCAGCAGTGTGTGCTGAGCTGAATTCCCCTTTCCCACTCATGCCAGACAGTTTGGCGCTTTGCAAAAATTGAATCTGTCAGCAATAGTTGAAGATTTATCATCACTAAGGAAATAGTTTTCAGTGGAAATTATCATTTGCCTACGAGTGCATGACAGATACTGATTTAGTGTCTAACACACTACAATTTACTCACTGACCTAAAGGGAGTTTGAGAGAAAGTGAGATTCAAGCATGGATGTGAAAGGGTCTGCCTAGCCTCAGATTCCTTCCAAACTGGAAGGTAGATTTTTAAAGAAGAGTACAAGCTATGTGAGGTGCAGGCATTATGAAGACATGTACAGTTAAAATTCTAGCAGATCATGGCTGCTATTTACTAACTTGTAAGAGTCCTTTACCAACTTCCAATTGTTTTATGTTCCATATAACTCAGAAGGACTTCCTGTGTCAGGTGTAAGGTGGATATTCTCCTGAAGTTAGATAAGAGTATTTGCTCGGCTTCTCACAGCTCTCAGCAAATATTAGCTGAGGGAAGATATCTGTTGTCCAAGGAGATGGCCGAATCAGAAAATGACAAATGTTAAACTCGGAATAAGCTAGAAGGAGCATGCACTAACACATCTTAGCCCCAGTCACAGTGCTGGGCTCGGCATATGTCTCACCCCAGATTCTTCCCCTAACACTGTGAGGAAGAAACAACACTGGATCCAGAAGAACAAGAGACTTATCTGAGGCCCCACACCTGGCAAAACCGGGGGTGAGCACAGACTTCACTGCTTGTAAAGCCAAGTGAGGAAGCAACTGCATCATTAGTGATGGACACCCTTCCTACTGCTTATATCATGGCTGGGTCCTCTTTTTTTTTCTCCCATGATTTTACTGTGCTCTTTTCTTCTAATCCTAGGTTCCTCTGATCTTTTCTCCAGAGATTCTCAATGAATTGAAAATATTTCTTTTTCCTCGCAAGCTACAATAACAACTGGCCTAGCAAGACAATCCCAATAGCACAACAACATCATGAAGCGATCACTTTGTGACTGGATTTAACCTCTGCTTCACAAGATGAAACCCCTACTTCCTGTCATTATTGGAGCCGAGAACCTTTTGACAAGACAGGGTATAGACCTTAAGGGAGAACCTACTGCTATTATCCTGCTAGATGGACATAACACTGAACAGTCTCAACTTCTTATTGCTTTGCCCCAAGGGGGCGGAGAATGAGGGACAAAGCACTAGACATGAATCTCTATAGACACACATCTGGATATTCCTATGAGTGTATCGGATACTCTCCTTGAAGCCTTTCTAAGGCAGATACTATTAATTAGGTGTTTATATTCATTCCAGCCTTGGTCTCCTCTCTCTCCTCTGTCTTAGGTCCTATGAACACATGCCCAGATCATCTTGTAGTCACAAGCTCTACACAATCAGCTCTAAGTATGTCCTCACTAAAGGTTTCGAGAAAGCCTTCACCTCCTTATTCATGGAGCCGTTTATTCTTTCTCTATTTCCTCCATTTCTCCTTTAACATTCTTGGATGTGATAGCTGTAGCTAGTGATTATTTTCTGACCACAATAGAAAGTTCATGAGTTTTCCATAAAGTTATCACTGTGGAGCAGATTAATGAGCAACATTCCCACAACAAGCCCCTCTTGCTCTTGTTAAAGAATGAGAGAGATGGAGGGAAGGGAGAGGAAAGAAAGAAAGAAAGAAAGAAAGAAAGAAAGAAAGAAAGAAAGAAGAAATCAAGCTGTCTGCATAAACCACAGTAATAGATTTGTTCTTACTTGTAGATTAATTCAATCCAATTTGAAATTTTAAAAAAATCCCTCATTATTACCAACTCTGTTACAAACCACCGTTCTTCAGAGTATCTTTAAAGGAATGGAGAAAAAAGAAGGATATAATGTTGACCCAATGATAGGAGGGAAGGAAATACAAAAGTGAGTAAGAGCAGACATCAAAGATTAATGAGCAGAAGGATACAGAAGAAAATGAGCTTCGTACACAGATGTCTTCACAGACACATTTTCACACACAAACACACTTGTGAACGCATGCAGATACATTTGTGTTCACCTACCTATATAGCTCTTAGCAAATGTGTATGCATACATAAACACATACATAAACATCTGTATGTCATATTTCTGCAGACACATACACCCAGGTTGTCCTATATAAGAAATCTATAGAGAAGGCTCACTCTATGGGAGGCACTATTTAAGGAATCATACAAGCCATTTATTGGCTTTGCATACTTTCTTTTTTATACAGACTTATTTTTATTTTTGTGTGCATAGAGGTCGTGTCTGAATATATTTAAGTGCACCATGTGAGTGTAATACTCAAGGAGGTCAGCAGAGGGCTGAAACACCCTGCAGCTGGAGTTACAGAGATTTGGGAGCTGCCATGTAGGTTCTGGCAATCAAACCTAGGTCATCTGCAAGAGTAGCAAGCACTCTTCACAGCTGAGCCATATCTCCAGACCTGGTTGTTTTTTTCCTTAAGTACAAAGCTTTTGTTGCTTGTGATTCCAAACCCAGGCTAAAATTTTCCTCTGATAATAAAGAAAATGGCATAGAGTGGTGTTTCATGTGTGCATTCGAAAAAAATGCCTACAAAATTATTCATAAGCAGCTTATTGAAACAAATAAGCAAGGGACACTAAATGCAAATCTATTAAATGCTCTCTTTTATTTGGAGCAGCAGCACAGGAGTGAACACAATTGTTCTGAGACTGCTTTTGCTCTAAGACTTAAGCCTCTCAGCCATGAAACACTTTATTATTGGTTCGTTCAGAGTTGTTTGGGGGTATGCAAATGAGACAGTGTATTCTGTTGCAAAAAGGATGTGATTTTACTTATAACTTCATTCTTACTGAAAAAGAGTGATGTTTTAAGAGGTTGAGGGGTAGATGTTATATCCCAAAAGAAGATATATATTTTAATCCGCAGAGGAAATGCGTACAGTGCATCTGGGAGACGAATCAGGGCAAGTGAAGAAAAAGGCAGAAGGGTAGAGTGAATGCTGGCTGCAAGATGCACCAGCGAGTCTCCAGTCAGAAGAAGTCAAATACCTCCAGAAGATTGGCAATGACGTAAGCATTCTTTGGTAATCAGGTGAAGAGACAGCTAGCCTAAAAAGCATGTGATGTGAGAAGTGGATGACTACCCTCTGAGTCCTAGACTTCCATATCCCACAGGGCTCCTCAAGTACTCCAGATTCCTAGACACATGAGGAAATGGCGGAACACTGCAGTTTTGTTGCTCCTCGTCCCACCTTGAGGGTGCTGCATTGCTGCATGGCTGCATTGCCCTGCTAAGTGCAGGCTGTGCCTTGTTGCATGGGACTTTGCTGGGTTTTACACATAAAATCCTTCATCCTAAGAAAGCTTCAGTTGGAGACAGACTGGAAAGTTGGTCAATCCAGTTCTGTCCACCTCAACTTAGAAGCGCATGAGCAGTCTGGTGGTTCCACAAAACTTAGCCTCGAGACTGTCTTGCAAAAACTTCACAAGAATAGTAGGCAAGATATATCTCAACCCCTTCCCCCAAGGTTCAGAAACATTGTGAAAGAGGTGTGTGGGGAGGGCTGCGAATGACACTAAGAGCCAGAGGTTGGGGAGGACAGGGTGAAAACAATGTTTTCTAGACATGACAGTACTGACACATTCTTTGAACTTAAAGTAGCTATGATAGCCAGCATTTCATCGAGAAACAAGAGGGTATTCAATGGCCTCCATGCCTACCTGAGTATCTATGGACAGTTGATGGCTACTGGATGGGGAAAACTCAGTTTTCTTCAGGAATATGGCTCCTTGTAGACTGAATATGTTCTAGTGGATGCCCCCATACCCATGTGTATATGGAAAGCTAAAATTGGATTTGGTGGGTTATTAAAAAGTAAAAAAAAATAGGAAGTTTGAGGGATGGAGAGCTAGCCTAAGGAGAGATAGAAGGGGGTGTGGGAGGGAAAATATGGTCAAAATGCATATGTACATATGTATGTATGTATGTATTTATGTATGTACGTATGCATTTATGTATGTATGTAATTCTCAAAGGATTGATAAAATGTTATATCATAAATAGGAGATAAGAGTGTTATGTGGTATCTAGGCTCAAATCATGGGATCTGGTAATGTGATAGCTACAAATGACTTTCTCTTTGATAGAAGCCAATGTTATAATCTATAATAAAATATTTTCCAATAAATTTTATTGTATTTATACAACTGACAATAAAGGATGCTTATAAGTTCTTTTTACAAATATTCAAACAGAAACAGGCCAAATAAGCAACGAGTTAGCTACACAACATAAAAATTTAAGGACACTATCATAGAATATTATAGGTATATTTTCTCCTTTTGTTGTTTATCTAGCTGGAGTTTTGTAAGTTAGGTTTTCTTATGGCATTTCCATACATTTTTTTACTTTGGCTGATCTGTTTCCTCCACTCCCCTCTCCTATTCCTAGCCCCTTCCTGTGAGTCACCTTTTCCTCACTAACAACCCCTTCTATTTTCACATCATATGTATTTAAATCAACCCCCCTTACAATCTATTTTTACTTCTCTCATGGTCATTTTTTCTGATTTAATGACCTGCAAATTAAGTTAATATCTAGGATCCATGTACAATCCATGTCTGAGTCTCAGTTACTCTTATTCACAAAATTTCTATCTCCATGTATTTTCCTGAAAATAACATAACTTTGTTTTTTTTAAAAAATAAAGTTCTGTTATGCATGCTTGAGTTTATCCATTCTTCTGTTGACAGATATCTAGGTTTATTCCATTTTTCTGCTGTTATAAATGGTATAGTAACAACCACGATGTACAACTGTCTCCATGCAGTAGTACTTAGAATCCTTTGGGAATTTTGTAGTCCTAGTTTTAGTATTTTAGAAAGCAAATATTTATGCTTTCATGAAGTTTCTTTAAGACCTTATCAACTAAAGGCCAACATCTGGCAGAGTTGAAGAATAGAACATAAAGGAATCCTCTGGAGACAAATCACTGAGAAGAAAGCAGGTCCAGCTGGGAGATGTGGAATATCCAGGTTCCAAGATGTGTAACATGGACCACATGCTACATGAGCGGTATTCAGATCCTAGGGTGAAGATCTCCCTAGCAAGGTGAACTTAACCTGGAGCAATTTCTCCTTCTCCTCCTCCTCCTGTAAAAAACAAAACAAAACAAAACAAACAACAAACAAATTTACCCTTATTCCTATATCTGGTTGTCTCTGCAGATTAAGAGGACATTGGACATCAATGAAGCAAATGGCCCCAGGGCTTCAGCAAGACTAGTCATAGATGTTTGCTATTTTGACGTCTCCTGATACATGCCTTACACCTGACGCTGACTAACCTGATCCAGGATTCATCAATCTCCACAGTCTTACCTGCCAGTCTTATGAACCTTGAAAACTAAGAAATCCCTGGGAATTGTCATGGGAGAACAACCTTGCTTTTCTCCAGTCCCAAAAACTTATCTGATCTCTATATACTAGTTGGCTTGGGTTGCTGTTACAAAATATTACAGATCAGGTGGCTTAGCCATAACAGCTAGGCTTCCTTAGAACTAAGTGCCAGTAGCCTGACTTCGAGAAGCCTCTACAGGTTAGTGCCTAAAGAAATCTTTCTATGAAGCAGAAATTGATGTTCTCTATTTCCCCAACACTTCCTTGGAGGAAAGCAGGTGGGAAGAATAGAGGAGCAAAGAGAGAAAAAGAATTAGTGAAGTTTTATAAACTTATTTTTTTAACTGAGGAATATTCTTTTACTCCTATGTAGCCCTGTAAGGACCCACACAACATAGAACACACAGTAGAAGGCAAGTCTGCTTTTATCATTTACATGTGGTTATGATATATAAATGGTGTATTGCATGTGTGTGTGTGTGAAAATGTGTGCTATAGTGTATGTGTAGAGGTCAGATGACAATCTTGGATGTCAGTTCTCGCTTTCTACCTGTTTTTGAGACAGGCTTTCTTTGTTGTTCATTCACTTCTGCATATGCTGTGCTAGGTACCCTTCAAGCTTCCAGAGCGTCTCTTGTCTCCACCTCCCATCTCATCACCAGAACACTACAATTACACACACACACACACTTCTGTATTCAGCTTTATGTGTGCTCTGAAGACCCAAACTCAGGTCCTCACATTTTTATAACAAGCACTTACCCACTGAGCTGTCTTCGCCAGTCCACATCTTCTTCCTCTTTTTCCTCTTCTTCTTCTTCTTCTTCTTCTTCTTCTTCTTCTTCTTCTTCTTCTTCTTCTTCTTCTTCTTCTTCTTCTTCTTCTTTTTGTTTTGTTTTTGCTGGACTTCACTCACGCCAGGCTTAGGAGCCCATTTCATGACCTTATTTATTTTTACTTCCTCTTTTTCTTATTAGTAGATTATATTATTCTTCCTTCCTTTTTCTTTCTTTCTTTCTTTCTTTCTTTCTTTCTTTCTTTCTTTCTTTCTTTACTTTACATCCTGGTCATAGCCCCATTCCTTCTCACCTCCCAGTCCCACCCTCCCTCTATCTCCCATACCCCCCCTACGCCCCTGTTTCTCAGAAAAAGGAAGCTCCTTTCCCATACACTCCAACTCATCAAGTCATATCAGGACTGAGTGTGCCCTCTTCCCCTGTGGCAAGACACTTCCATCAGGGGGAAGTGATCAAAAAGCAGGCAACAGAGTCCATGTCAGACACAGGCCCCATGCCCCTTACGACAGCACCCACATGAAGCCTGAGTTGCCCGTGAGCTACATCATTGTAGGGGGCTTAGGCCCAATCCTTGCAAAATCCTTGGTTGGTGCTTCAGTCTTCACAAGCCCCTCTGGGCCCTGGTTAGTTGGCTCTGTTAGTCTTCTTATGGAACTCCTGTCACCTCTTAAGAGGCCCGACCTTCATATGTTGTCATACTGGCTTCAACACATGAGTTTGGAGGTGCAAGGACACAATTCAGCCTACCAGAGCCTTCCATTTGCTTTTCATCCAAGGGCTCCGTGGAGCCATTCCATCTTCCAACAAGGCACTATAAAGGAATATCTGTGTCATCCCTGACCATATCCTCTTGTTCTCTCTGCCACCAAATCCTGAGAGAAGAGTGAATCTCCTATGGGACTGAGTCTACCCTCAGGCTGACTCCTGAAAGTCTATAACCAAAGCAATATTAAAGTCATTTTGAATTTTCTTCCTTTTTGTTAAACCCCAGTGCTTAAAATACTGTACAATTATTCAAATTGATCCTTAATCCTGTTCTAATTCATGAGGCTATATTTTTAAAGAAGAGACGCTATCTAAAGAGTCCTATACATTATTTGCATTTTATGATACTCTGGGTAGTAGACACATGGTTTATGTTTTGCATTTTGATTTCACTACTTAGTCTTCCATAAACCACTGTAGCAGGCATTTTGCGCAAAAGCACTACAGCAATTACACTTATTTGAAATTTTAAAGACCATAATGAGCTGCCTGGAAGTATACTTAATATTATATTGTTAAAAGTCAATTGTGGAATAACTTGTAGTTTACCTAAACAAATTTGCATTGGTTGAAAAGATTCAGTTCAATATCTACAAGTCAGTTAATATAATGATAGTGAAACCACGTTAACAGCATGAAGGAAAAATACAAGATCATTCCAATCTATGCAGGAGATACATTTTATAAATCTTGGTTTCCTTTTATGATCAAAGTACTCAGCAGCCCAGGGATGGAAGAAGGTCACCTTGGCATAATAAAAGTCACATATGAGAAATCATAGCTAGCATTGAGCTCGGAGGCAAAGACTGAGATTGTTTTGTATATGCGGTTGTTTGAATGACAATGGCTCCCAATAGGCTCATAATAAACTTGAATACTTGTCCCCCACTTGGACTTGGTCATAGTTTTTGTAAATGAATGAGAGGTATAGTGAAGGTGTGTTATTAGAGGTGGTCTCTCTCTCTCTCTCCTCCCTCCCCTCTCTCTCTCTCTCTCTCTCTCTCTCTTTCTCTCTGCACCTGATAGTTGTGTCTCAAAAAGTGAGTTCTCTGATATTGCTTCAGCATCATGCCTATCTGTTTGCTTCTGTGTTCCCTGCTATGATGGTCATAGATTCTACCCTGAAATGGCAATCCCCAAATAAATGCTTTCTTTAAAAGCATTTGGTCATGGTGTCTTAGCACAAAAATAGAACTGTAACAAAGGCACCATTGAGTAGGAATATGATGAAGCTGTCTTGGTTTGTTATTACTATTTAGAATGTTGCTAGAAGCCTGCTTAGAGAAGTTGGAAAGAACAAACAAATAAATAACAAAAAAAACAAACAGAAAGTAAAAGTTCCCAAAGGAAGACATAAATTGCCTTTTAATACTGCAGAGAGCAAATTATCTGAAGAAAACTTAAAACATGAGAGAAAGGGAAGGAGGGAGGGAAAGAGGAGAGAGAGAGAGAGAGAGAGAGAGAGAGAGAGAGAGAGAAGAGAGAGAGAATGAAATTCAACAAGTTTCAAAATATCAAAGCAACAGATACAAACCAGCCATTTTCTAGGCACTAAAAATAAACAGTTTTATTTTAAATAGTAACAAATAGAAGAAGTATTGAGAAATACTTTAACCAAAGAAATTAAATAATTCTTACATGCTGAAAATGCTAAAGTGTTGGCAGGAGACATTAAAGGCAACATCAGATAAAATAATGTTCCGTGTGCATGGGTTGGAAAACTCAACATTGTTATGAGATCAATAATTCCCAGAGCAATCTAAAGATTCACTGCAATATCTATCAAAAGCTCTCAAAACTTTGTATTGAATTGAAAAAATAAATGCATTCCAGAATTCAGATGGAACCTCAGGGGACCTAAATTGGCAAAAATAATCTTAAAAGGAACATAGTTGGAAGTCTCATGTTTTCTGGTTTTCCTAGAAAACTCCCTGTAGAGCTGTAGAAATCTAAAGCATCAATCAGTAAGTAATACAGGATACTGATTTCAGGAACAAGCTAGCATAAATAGTTTATTGTTGTTAGAATGACCAAAAACATCTTTGATTGGAGAGAGGCCATTTCTTTCCACAAGTGTATTGGGAAGCAGCTGCCCATAAGTAAAAGAATGCACATAGGCGCTTTTCTTATGATACATACAGAATTCATTTCCATTTTAGATTCACATGAATGAGTGTTTTGCCTGTGTGTGTGTATAATATGCACATGGTATACACTCATGACACATCTGATCAGAAAAAGATACTAGATCCTCTGGGACTGTAGCTGTGGGTTGTATAACTCAGCCTATGGGTCCTGGGAACCAAACCTGAGTCCTCTTTAAGGACAATAAGTGCTCCTAATCTTTGAGCCATCTCTCTAGATCTATAAATTAATTTTAAAACATTTTTAAAAATCTAAATATGAGAACTAAAACTATGAAATTCTTAGAAGAGAAGAAGGGTGGAATCTTTGTGATTTTTGGATTTGAGAAGTATTTCTTAAGGGACTAAAACATAAACAACAAAAGAAGAGATTATTTAATGTCATTAATATTAAAATATTATTGTGCATTAGAAGGCATATACAGAGTAAAAAAAGCCTCACAAAACAGGTAAAACGTTTTGAAACTTAACACAGAACTACAATTCAGATATATAAAGAACAACTATAAGTCAACAACAAAATCTAGTCTAAACTTTGGTAAATGACTTGGACAGACATTTCTGTGACAATATCAGAAGACCAATTGAATATGAAATTATATTCAACAGAATTAATAATTAGAATAAAATTAAAAGCCATAATGAGATGTATTCTTCACACTAGACAAGTGTGGGCAATGCAAAGAAAGAAAAACAAAACAAAACTGAAATGTTGATGAGGATGTGTGCTGCTGATCAGCATGCAAAATGGTATAGCCACTGTGGAAAACAATGTGGTTGATCTTCAAGTGAAAACAGAATCATATATGATACAGATTCCCTTTAGATATACATCAAGAGATTTGAAGTAGGGGACAGAACTGTTGGGTTTTTTGTTTTGTCACAAAAGCAAAACAATGAAAGTAACTTGAGTGTCTACCCACAGATGAATGGATAGAAATAATGAGAAATATACATAAGATGGAATATTATTCAACCTCAAAGAAGAAAGTCTAGCATCTACTACAATATGGATGAACTGGGAGGACTGGATGCTAAGCCCCAGAAATCAGTCCAAGAAGGACAAACGATTGCTCAGTCCATTGCTCCAAGTTGCACAGAGAAACCAAAGGGAGAGCAGAGGAGAGAAAGAAAAAGTAAGGGCAGCTGCTAGGCTGAGGAAAAAGCCACAGAAAGAGTTGCTTTATGGGTAGGGAATTTCAAATTAAGAATGTGACAAAAGTCAAGGGCTGCATTGTAGTGATTAGCACACAAAATTGTTCTGGCACTTTTTGTCACTGGACTGCACATTTGGAATCAGTTATAGTAGTAAAATTTGCTATTTGTATTTTACCACAATAAAACCATTATAAAGATAAAATATAATTCTCCCTTGTAAAATGCCTCATGAATCCTTTGTTTGTTTGTTTGGTCATTTGTTTGTCAGAAAAGAAGTTACCTTTACCGTTGCAAAGATTTTCAATGAGTTCGTATCTTTTCAAAGCTTAAATGAGCCAGGGCTCTCAGAAATGGATTTATTTCCTCAGTCCCTTGCTTTACGAGCCTCATCCCTTGAATGTGCATTAATGGGAAAAGGAGGTGTAGCAGGTTCATGTGTTTTTATCTCTGGATGTAGCAAGTGGAGGTGAAGTGGAATTAATCAAGCCACTGTTGAATTTACAGCCCTCCCTTTGGCTTCTTTGATTGCAGATTTCATGTGTACCTCCACTTAGTGACATAGATAGGGTGAAAGCCACTCAAGCCTCCAGGAAGGCAGGCTCACCTTAAGTGTGTGATGGGGGCTCTTCGTCCTGAGGCATGACTGCTGGTCACTCTCCCCTCGATCTGGCTTCCTCCACAGAGTCCAGAGGCAGCCTCAGCTTGCTGGGAGTTGAATCAGTTCATGACAGACAGCCACAGAGGCTGGGCTTCCTGGAGACCAGCCCTGCTTTTTGCCAACCTATTTTTATCCTGGTGCTTCTAGGTGTACAAAGCTGCAGACATGAGTGGTGGGGCTTGGGGTCAGAGGAGGTCATTCCGGGTCAGAGGCCATCACTTTGTAGGATAGGAGAGGGGTATAACAAAATCTCATCTGTCTGGGGCCAAACGTCATCTAGCCTTACGCTGAATGCTGAGCCAGTTTTAGTCTCTTTTCCTGCTGGGACAGGCTGGTAGGATTGCTTTATGCCTGACTGTAGTTATCCAAGCACACTTGATGCCCAGGAAACTTCAAACTTCTCTCTCTCTCTCTCTCTCTCTCTCTCTCTCTCTCTCTCTCTCTCTCTCTCTCTCTCTCTCTCTCTCTCTCTCTCTCTCTCTCTCTCTCTCTGTGTCTCCCTCTCCTACTCCTGTTTAGCATGATGACCTGCTTAGAGAAATCGAGTTCTCCCTGGACCTTTATGCTGTTTTCAGAACATCTGCCCCACCGTTTGCAAGCTATTATGAACCCTTGATCATGCTACCCAGATGTCATTCTCCCAACAGAAAGGCCACCGTTTCCCTTTTTTCTATAGATAAACATGCTGATTCCCTTTCTCTCACTTGCATTACTTGTCCTGTGCCTGGTGGTGTTTGTGCCCAGCCCTTCTTTTTTGAATTGAATTGTTTCCTGTTGCTCTGTCATTTTTGTTAATCATGGCTCTTTGGAGTTGGTGTGTGTGTGTGTGTGTGTGTGTGTGTGTGTGTGTGTGTGTGTGTGTGTGTGTGTGTGCTGGGCATGACTGCCAAGACTTTAAGCTTTCTGAGATAGTCTTTTGACAATTACTGTATTTGCAGAACAGTAACAGACCCTAGGACAATGATTGACTCTGGTAGTACTCCTAACAAAACTTTGTTTTTAAAAGTACCCGGTGAGCCCAATGGCTTCCATCATCTTGTCTAGATGCTGGTATAATAAGCATTGGAAAATGATTTGTATCCAACTGTTTGTATTTGTGACGAGTACACTAGACAATGGAAATTTAAGGTTGCCCATCCCCTATGTCATCTCCAAAAGTCTGATGTTGTCATTTCCTTATTTGGGCCAAAATAACAAATACATGTGACAATGGAAAGCAGGATACCATATGTGCGATCAGAGGCCAGTAATGAGTTCTTACTTTAGTACTTACTGGGTGATTCTGGGCTGGCTATGTTATGCTTCTGAGCTTTTGGTCTCTTTGTTAACATAATTGGTTGTGTGGAGAACTACAGTGAAGGTGGAAATGCTGCCCCCACCTTCTGTGGTTTTGTGACCTAGCATGCTGGGGTTTTTTTCTAGTATGATTTGTATCGCTTTGATAAACACCACATCCAAAAGCAACCTTGGGGAGCAAAGGGTTTATTTGTCTTACAATCCAACATCATAGTCCATCACTGAAGGAAGTATGGGCAGGAAGCTGGAGGCAGGAACTGAAGCATGGACCAGGAAGGAAGGCTGCTTACTGAATTGCTCCCTAAGCCTCATTCAGTTTGCTTTCTCAATGAATCCGTGACCATCTGGCTAGGGTTGTCATTGCCTACAGTGGGCTGATTCCTCCCATATCAATTATTGATTAAGAAATCCCCTACAGATACCTGATGGAGAGATCTTTCTCAATTGAGAACCTTAACTCTTCCCAGATGATTCTACTTTGTGTCAAGTTGACAAGAATCAAACCAGAAAATTAGTCAAGTACATAATATCCTTATGCTATGCTGTATTGCTGTGTTATGCTATGTTGTCCTTTATTGCGCTGTGTTGTGTTGTGTTAAGTTGTGCTGTGCTGTATTATCTTGCTGTGGTGAGTTGTGTGAAGGTGTGTTTTCAGTCACTGAACTTTCAAGCCTGTTCATTATAACATTTTCTTGCCAAAAATAAAATAAAAACAAAAACAAAAAACTGTAATGAGAAGCTACCTTATTTCCTTTCCAGCCATTCTTCCCCTCATCTTCTTATTTCTATTTTATGTTCCAAATTTAATAAACCCAGTATACTCAAGACATGATATTCTTTGGATTCAACACTTTAAACTTTAAAAAGTTTGGGTGATATACAAGGACTGACCCCTGGCAAGACCGTAAGCTTAGACAATTTTGGGATGTTCTTCAAATAAAGGATTATAAAACTTTAAATACAGAAACTGGATTCTATAGCCATGGAGGTCAAGATTAATCTTCTTCATAACATTTTTCAACAAGTGGTTCGTTCTGGTCCACAGCCTCCTAGTTAAATGTCTCAATACTCCTGCACAAAACACGTACCCATTCTACCTGAGCTCAGCGGCACTATGCATTGCCTTCAGTACTTTAGATGGAATTGCCCCCCTAAACTTGTAGAAAGCAGGCTTGGTCTTGCTGTCAAACACATTTTTAGGAATAGGGACAGCCCTTGAAATTTAGAGGTTGGTGGGCTATAAACATGAAGCTTGAATAACAAATAAACACAGTCCTTATCAAGTGGTGTTTGGGCAGGAGACAGCCCAGGGAACAATCGAAACATCCTTAAGGAATCTGCAGTTTTTAGTAAACAGGACATGAAGGAAAACAACTACAGTGGGATCAGTGAAGAAGAATAGGTCACCCTGCATGAACGCAATGTATGTCGAATGGGAGCCTCTTGTTAATGACACCAAGGTTCTTCCCATCCCCTCTGTTGTCCCTGGTGCTCACCAACAGGACAGGCTTGGTTGCCACTGTGGTGAGCCAGTCAGTAGCAAATTGGAGTAGTGACAGCCACAAGCATCGACACTAATGCTTCTAGTCATGGTGGTCATAGGTAAGTTATCACATTCTTTGACTTAATTATTGCATTGTGGGTTTTACTGTGTTGCGGGTACTGTGCTTGGTGCTTGGTCAAAATGACAATATGACATGTTCTCCTGATTATAATTTTAAGGAGAGTTTTTAGACCCTATCTAAGATTCAGGTCTGTCTGACCTAACAGCTCAAGCAAGAAGCTATCGTTCTGTCCTTCCTTGAGACAAGAAATAATATAAAAACAAGCCAGAAAGTCACAAACAAGATTTTGTGTTGAGGTTTTTCTAAAGCCTCACAATTGTGCCCCTTCCTGTGCTTCTGAGCCCCTGTGCTCGACCTCCTCCCTTCTCAGCCTGGCCTGACACTCCCCAGGATACCACCAGTCTAGATTTTAAAAATAAAAAGGAAAAAAACAAAGCAAAAGGCAAATCAAAACCAGACTAGGAGCAATGATGGTATCCTTCAAAATAGCTTAAGCTTTTGGGGACTTTGATTTGCCCACTTTGTACGAACCTATCAGTCTTCCTTGAGAAACCAAGATATATTAAAAACACTGGCCTTGCATTAGTCCTTGTCAGTCAGTGGAAGCCTCCCAAAGCTCAAATAGTTTCCCTTTTTTTTTTCTTTTTTAAACCTTTTTATTATTAATTAATTAATTTATTCACTTTACAAAAATTTTGCTTCAGGAAAAAATAAAGGTTCTATGGGAACGCTTAAGAAAGGGAACCAGCAGGGGTTGGAAACAGATGCTGAGACTCACAGCCAAACATTGGGTGATGCCTAGGGAGTCCTGTGGGAAAATGTGTCAAGGGAATGCATAGAAGGACATGGAAGAGACTGGAGCTTCACAAAAAATCCAACAGAGTCAACTAACCAGGGCCCGGAGGGGCTTGCAGAGACTTAAGCACCAACCAAGGACCATATGGACTGGACCATGCGATATAGCGGATGGGCAGCTCAGGCTTCATGTAGGTCCTCTAGTAAGGGCAGCAGGGGCTGTTTGACATGGACTCTGTTACCTGCTATTTGACCATTCCCCGTGCTCGAGGAACTGCCTTGCCAGACCACAGGGGATGAGGACAGGCCCAGTCCTGATGTGACTTGATTAGCTGGGGTGAGTTGGTGGGGGGAGACTCCCTTTTCCTGAGGAATAGGGGAGGTGGGAAGAGTGAAAAGGGAGGAAGGGTGGGACCGGGAGCAGAGGAGGGAGGGGGCTATGATAGGGATGTAAAGTAAATAAATCCGTAAATAAATTTTCTTTCCTTTTGTTTTTGTTTTGTTTTGTTTTCGAGAGTGTTTTTCTGTGTGTAGCCCTGGCTGTCCTGGAACTCTCTTTGTAGACCAGGCTGGCCTGGAAGTCACAGAGGTACACCTGCCTCTGTCTCCCAAGTGCTGGGAATAAAGGTGTTCGCCGCTACCAACCCACTAATTTTTAAAAATGTTTAAAGGGGGGCAGAAGAAAATGAGATGATAAGGTTATTTATGTTATAAAATGGTTACTATTCATTGTCAACTTGACAGGATCGGCACCTAGGCAACAAGCTTCCTGCACACCTGTAAGAGGTTATTTAGATGATAGTGACCTCTGAGCACGCCTGTGAGGGATCATCTTTATTTAGGTTAATTGAGGTGAGAAGACCCATAACACAAGAACCATTCCTGGGTTTGGATCCTGCACTGAGTGAAAAGGAGAAATCTCGCTGCATACAGTCACTACTCTCTGCCTTAACCTTGTGAGGTAATGTGACCAGCTGATGCTGAGAGCTCCTGATGCTTGGACTACCCCACCATGAGCAATTCTACCTTTAAAGTGTGAACCAGAATAAGCCCTTCTTTCTTTCTGTTGCTTTTGTCAGCATATTTTATCACAGCAACAGAAAACTCATACACATCTCAGGGATATTGTTAATATCCCTGATATTTTGGCGATTAGACAAACATTTAGGAGCAAAAAGTCAGAGAGATCTTATTATCCACAAGGTCAGAAAGGTCAAGGTGTATATTTTGAATATAAGCATGGGTTCACATTGATGCTTCTCAGTGAGCAGTGATGAGAGGCAACTTCGCTGGCCCAAGTGCTCCTGTTTTTCCTTTTCCCCACTCTAATTACCCTGTGAGTTTTCAACTCTTTAATATCAAGAGTTGATGATGGCCAAAGTTTATTTTTCTGAACTTCTTACTCTAAAAGGGGAATAAATAATTTTGAGGTGAAAAGTGCCAACCTGAATAATCCAAGGGGGACATGAAAAAAATCCAAGCTTTAAGATTTGATGAATATGGAACAAAACCTATGCTTTCTTGAGACATCAAACCACATAAGCAATTATGAATAGATACAATTGTTGGGCCTAATCCTAACATAGAAGGATTTTTTTCTATCATGAGTTACTTGAGAATCATCTTACTAAAGATAATAACAACTCAAAGCAGACTCTGTGGCAAACCAAAGAGGACACACCACTCAGTTATCAGCATGTGGATACACAGCATTCTGTTTCAACAGTGACACAGGTTCTCCTTTGCGCTTAGGTCAAAGTATCTGATGACATCTGTCCTCATCTCAACATTAGAATTTAACAGTGAGATCCCTTGGACTATTAAAAACAAAAATGAAAAAGCTAAAACAAAGAGATACCACGTATTATTAAATAATTAGTTTGTATTAGTATTTATTTTTAAATAAGTAATTAAGTTATATGAACACACAAAGGAAATGTCATGCTTCTCTGACTTCGTTAGCTTAGTTCATAGTTTTATGGTGATTCTTATGAGTACACATAGACTACTTGTTCTCTTCATTAAGAAGCTCCATGTTTGACTTCCACAAATGCCTCCTCGGTGCCTAACACAGAATCCAAAACATAGCAGCACTAGCTAAAGAGATAAACATCTAGATGAATAAACAAAGAAGCCACGTTTAGGTAGATAACAGTCTGTTACTATGACAGTGTGTCAAGCCTGGCCCTTTAAGTCCGGGACTTGGTCTTTTTGAAGAATTGAGCCACACCATCCAAGAACAGCTGCTGCTCGGTCTGGATACTGGAAGTATAATGACTTTGAAGTGTGTGTCTTCTCATTAATGACCCTAAACATTAAAGAAATTGGAATTGGCAGGGTCTGTGGGGCTACTATTCTTTAACATACTGGGGCTTCCAAATGGTGGCTTTATGCTGCCAGCTAGTATAATATTAAAGATTAATAGGCAATAAAACAGAGACAGGTGGCCAACCATAAGTTGTCATGAGCTGCACAAGGGAAGCAATCTCCAGTTTATGTTGCCTGATAAGACTGATTGGCCATAATCGCACCTTGGTTTCACAGGCTGGCTTCCTCAGAGAACAAGAGGTCCTTGATCACACTGCTTATGATCTTACTAACAAGCATATCATGACACATCAATGACAAGGGAAGTCCCCTGTAAGCCCTCTGTGCAGAGCTAGCATATCAGTCCCCCATTGTGTAAGGCCATTGCTATTTGAATGAGTCCATCAATCTAACAAATTGAGCAAGTGTCAAGTCAAACACTGTACACATTCATAGCTGGTGCCACAGTGTCCTGAAAGCCTTTCTATAGCTGGCATGGTGTGCATTTTCCAAAATAATCATGCCATCTCCCAGTAGATGACAAGTATCTTCCTCCAGGACAGCTCAGGAATCCTCTCCCGGTAGAGTCCAACATCTCCTCCAGTGGATCTCAAGCATATCTTCCCAACAGAACACTGGGGGATTTCCTCCCAGTGGAGCCCAGCTATCCCCCCTAGTGAAACCCAAGCATCTTTCCCCAGTAGCATCTGGCATTTCCTCCAAGACTCTCAGGCATCTCCTCCTGATGGAACCCAGACACCTTTCCCAGTGGAGCCCAAGCATCTTCCCCTAGTGGAACAAGGTCATTGTCTGTTCAGACATCTCTCCCCAGGGTAGCCTGACAATCTTCTCTCAGTGGAGCCCAGGCATCTCCCTCCAGGGGAGCCAATGTTCCTCATGTCTTGCTAATCTGACATTCAGTTGGCCTTATGTAAGAATCAAGCAGTCTTACTACATTGGAGTGGAACAGGTGTACTGAAGTGATACACATGGGTGAGTCTTGTGCCTATCTACCTTATATGTATGAAAGAGAATGCAAACATTTTGCCCTCTGTTTCTATGCTCATCTTTAAACTCAAGAGCAATTTGATTTGTATAATTGTGAATAATATTTGGAATATTGTATGGAAAGTGCTCTACTATATAGCTGGTATTAAATATATATTAATTTTTTTTCTTGTTTAGAGTGTAGGGTCTTGTGCTTTTTTCTGTTCCTTTTAGCTCTGGGTGGAGCTGAGTGGAATAAGGCTGTAAAGAGGGAATGGAGGCAAAGTCAGCATCATTCAGGCATGTGAGTCATTTTGTGGTAGCAAAAACTGAACAAATAGGAAATCCAGAAGTTGTCAATAAGAATGTGAGAAAGACAGGTTTAAGCCATGTGGATGGGTATTTTTTATCAAAAGTATTCCATGGTGTTCATGGAATTCATGGCCTTCTGTGGTTGTTTTTTGCTTTGTAGAAAATCTATGTCTTTGGGCTAGTATGCAGATATAAGTGAGTATATACCATTTAACTCTTTCTGCTTCTGGGTTAACTCACTCATTATGATCATTTCTAGACCTGGTGGCACTCAGAGGAAGGATAGCAGGTTACCAAGAAGAGACTTGATACCGTATGAGCATATACAGGGGGAGGAAGTCCCCCTCAGTCACAGTCATAGGGGAGGGGAGTAAGGGGAAAATGGGAGTGAGGGAGGAATGGGAGGATACAAGGGAAGGGATAGCCACTGAGATGTAATATGAATAAATTAATAACATAAAATTAAAAAAAAAAAACGAAAATCTATGTCCTAGGCTTATGGGGTGGTTGACTCAACCTGGGTGTTATGGTTTATCTTTGGAATGCCCCTCCCCTTAGCTCATGATTTGAGTGCATGGACCCTGGAGAGTGGCACTATTCGGGAAAATCCTATAAACTTTGGCAAGTGGGGCCCAGATGGAGGAAGTGGGCTACTGGGCACCTCAATCACTGCTGGCAACAAAAGGAATGGTGGGAAGTCTCTTGGAACACAGCTGATTTTTAGAAAAGAAATCTGCTAAACAGGGCCTTTAAGATGTCCAGTGGGTAAAGAAGTTTGAGCACAAGCTTGACAACCTGAGTTCAGTGGCAGTGTCCTACAAGATAGAAGCAGAGAGCCTCTCTCAAGAGTTGTGGACTGACCTCCCTCCATATGTGGCACACATCCTCTACACACACACACACACACACACACACACACACACACACACACACACGTCATACATACACAGACATATACATCATGCATTCACGGACACACATACATCACATATACACAGGCACACACACCACATACACACTGCATTCACACACATAACATTACATACACACATACACACTCACCCACACACACACACACACACCACACATACACAAACACATAAACACACGGACACAAACACACACCACAAGCCCACACACACATATACATGCCATATTCACACATGCATACTTGGTTTATATTATTTAAAATGTTCCCACTCTCCAAGCTACCCTTTACTCTATCACTCCGAGGGGGGGGGCAATAGTAAAAATATGGTCTGAATTTTTTCTATCAGTGTCAGAGAAAATTAACAATACACATTACTCTTCAATACATTAGAATTTACCCCACAAGGATAAAAATATGTTAATGCATTAGGGTAGATATATTGGCCAATTTATTATCTTCAGAGAAATAAATTTTTTGAAAAGGGACTTCAATCTTTTAAAACTAAAAAGACTGTGTATCTCAGAAATGACATGAAGAATAGGAGGGGCCAAGTTTAAACAGAATTGGTGCCTTTATGGATATGATTTTAATAACTTCTTTCAAAAGCTTTGATTGCTTGAAAGAGCATTGTGGAAATCACTTTGACACATCATCTTGGTTCTGTTGAGCTACGGCATCTCTCGAGGTCTCAAATGTGTGGCCGCCCAATCGTCTTTCCATCAAAGAGCCCAAAAAATACGTGAAACTGCATTAAAAGGGATATCCCCATCAGTCACAGTCATAGGGGAGGGGCGTAAGGGGGAAATGGGAGAGAGGGAAGAATGGGAGGATCCAGGGATGGGATAACAATTGAGATGTAATATAAATAAATTAATAAAATATAGTTTTTAAAAGGGAGTTTAATGTGGCCCACAGAAGAAAATCCTTCCAGTTCCACAGTGCAGCTTTTAGTAAGGCAAGGGAGGTCCATGGAGCAGTGTAGTCTAACTGTATGAGAAGCCCAGTCCACAGGGCTGCATAGGCTTTCAGGACATAAGAATGAAAAATTACAATGGCAGCTGTATATATCCTTCCAGATGCCTTGATTGGTTCTCTGTTCTCTGTGTAAATTGGAATCTGCTGTTCATCCCTTTGAGGGCCTTTCCTTTTTTTCACATACAACCCCCTCTAGTTTTCATTAATTGTCTCAAAAATTCATTTATTAATCCCAGTTGGATCTGCATCTCGGTCTCAGAAATGATATCTATAATCGTTAGGGTTTTAGGACAGTGAGACAGACCCCCCTCTCTAGGACCATTTCCATCTTTCCAGACAGGGTTCATTTTTCAAACCTGTCAAATCACACAAAGGCTGATAACGACACAGGAGCTGTGCAGACCAGTCAAACTAGCAATTTGGGGCACGAGGTTTATGCAGAGGTCAAAATAGATGTGAAGGGGTTTTCAAAGAAATTTGTCAAAATTAGTCAGTGTCTGGTTCCAAATTTAAAATAAAATTTAAATCACAAGGGAAAAATAGAAGTTAATCTCCAGGTGGTTTCTGCTGTCTCATATGCAGAGGTGGTAATGAGATTGCATCCCCCACTGCTAGGCTTTGAGGTTGAATAATAGAAGCAACGTTCCTCTCAAATCACTTGTTGAACAAGATGAATATATGAATAGCACACAGACTGAAGGCTACTCCTTGACAGTGAAGGTTAAAGCTCTGAACTCCATGCTTGCCATATATTCGGTCCTTAATACATGTTTGTTTGAATACATTGGTTATCAGAATACATCGTCTTTGTGAAATTTTTGTTTTATACATTTTTAATTTTTATGAACCACAAGTTTTTTTCTGATATCTTTTTTATTTATTTGGTTTATTCAGATTACATCTCAATTGTTTTCCCATCACTTGTATCTTCCTATTTCTCCCTCCCTCCCTCTTTCACCCTATTCCCCTTCCCTAGGTCTGTAACAGAACAGGACATCCTCCCCAACCGTATAGTCACAGCCTATCAAGTCTCATCCTGATATCCTGCTTATCCTTTCTCTGAGTGCAACCAGGCCTCCGCACCAAGGGAAAGTGGTCAAATATGGGGCCCTTGAGTTCACATCAAAGTCAGTCCCCACTCTCCACACAACTGTGGAGAATGTCCTGCCCATTGGTTAGATCTGAATAGGGGTTCAATGCTTACTGCATATATTGTCCTTAGTTGTTGCAGCAGTTTGGGCAGACCCCGCTGGGTCCAGATCTGCCTGTCATGATGTTCTTTTTGTAGGATTCTAGGACCCTCTGGATCCTTCTATTTCCCCCATTCTCCCATGCTTCTCTCACCTAGAGTCCCAATAGGAATTCCTCACATCTATCCCAATCTCCTGGTAAGTGAAGACTTTCATGGGACATCCCTTTGGGGCTAATGTCTAATTATAAGTGAGTATAAACCAAGTGAGTATTTCTGCATCTGGGTTAACTCACTCATTTCTAGTTCCATCCATTTGCCTGCAAATTTAAGAATTTCCTTGTTTTTAATAACTGAGTAGTATTCCATAGTGTAAATGTACCACAGTTTCTTTATCCATTCTTTGATTGAGGGACATTTAGATTTTGTCCAAGTTCTGGCTATAACAAATAAGGCTGCTATGAACGTGATATGTTCCATATGAACAAGCATATGTCCCTGTTGTGTGGTGGAGCATCTTCTGGGTATATTCCAAGGAGTGGAGTAGTTCAGTCTTGTGGTAGCCCTATTCCCAGTCTTCTGAGAAAGTGCCAGATTGATTTCCAAAGTGGTTGTACAAGTTTGTACTCCCACTTGCCATGAAGGAATGTTCCCCTTTCTCTACATCCTCACCAACGTGTGCTGTCACTTGAGTTTTTGATCTTAGCCATTCTGATGGGTGAAAGTTGGAATCTCAGAGTTGTTTTGATTTGCATTTCTCTGATGACTAAGGACATTGAGCATTTCTTTAAGTGTTTCTCATCCATTTGATATTTTCCTCTGCTGAGAATTCTCTGTTTAGTTCTGAGCCCCACATCTTAATTGGGTTATTTGGTTTGGTGGTGTTTAATTTCTTGAGTTCTTTATATATTTTGGATATTAGACTTTTGTCAGATGTAGTGTTGGTGAAGATCTTTTCCCAGTCTGTAGGTTGTCACTTTGTTCTGTTGACAGTGTCTTCTACCTTACTGAAGCTTCTGCGTCTCATGAGGTCCCATTTATTAATTGTTGACCTTAAGGCCTTGGCTGTTGGTGTTCTGTTCAGAAAGTTGCCTCCTGTGCCAATGTGTTCCAGGCTCTTCCTCAATTTTTCTTCTAATATATTTAGTGTCTCTAGTTTTATGTTGAGGTCTTTAATCCAATTGGACTTGAGTTTTGTGCATGGTGATAAATATGGGTCTAATTGCCTTTTTCTACATGTAGACATCCAGTTAGACCAACACCATTTGTTGAAGATGCTGTCCTTTTTCTATTGAATAGATTTGGCTTCATAGTCAAAAATCAAATGTCCATATGTGTGTGGATTTATTTCTGGGTCTTCGATTCATCCTATTGTTATGTCAGTACCATCCTGTTTTAATTACTGTTGCTCTATGGTACAACTTGATATCAAGTATGGAGATTCCTCCGGAGGATCTTTTATTGTACAGGATTGTTTAAGCTAGTCTAGGTTTTGTGTTTTTCCATATGAAGTTGAGAATTGATCTTTCCATGTTGTTAAAAAAATTGTGTGTATTTTGATAGGGATTGCATTGAATCTGTAAATTGCTTTTGGTAAGATGGCCATTTTTACTATGTTAAATATTCATGGTCAATGCCTACTTTTAAAAAGCAAGAATTAGCCAGATTCTATGATGAACGCCTTTAATATGAGCAGTTGGGAGGCATAAGCAGGTAGATCTCAGTGAGTTTGAGGCCAGCCTGGTCCACAAAGTGAGTACAAAATAGCCAATGCTACACAGAGAACCCCTGTCTCAAAACACCAAATAAATAAGCAAAAAATGTTCAATAGATCCATTTATATTAATCAATTCTGTTGCCAATTGTTTAATGAGCCATAGCAGTTACCAAGACAAGTACCTTGTATTTGATGCTGAAGGCACAAACTTCCAGGTGACAAAACTGTATGTGTTATGAGTGGGTAGGCCAGGATGCAAAGTTGTATCTCATATTTGGAGGGAAGAGGATCTTCAATATGGCCAAATGTATACAACGTTTCATGATCCAATTAGCCTATAAAATTCTAAGTTGCACTCATAAAATAACTATTTTTGTCATTTATGAACAAAACCTAATATAATCTGTAACAAACTGTCTTCATAGCTCGGTGATGGTGGCCCATGACTTTAATGCCAACACTTGGGAGGCAGATGCAGGCAGATCTGAGTTCGAGGCTAGGCTGGTCTACAGAGTGAGTTCCAGGAGAACCAAAATATGTGTGTGTGTGTGTGTGTGTGTGTGTGTGTGTGTGCGTGCGTGCGCGCACGCACACGCGCGCACATGTGTGTCACTAATAAAGACATTTGGTTGAGAGATGGTACATAAAAATTACTAGAAAGAAGAATACATATCCCCTGTGCAGAGCAGCCACGATTTCTTCACCACTTCTGCTCACAATGCTTGTTTTGCGGAGCTGCTCCCACACAGCCACTAGGATAGACTCTTATGCCTCCCATGCTCTGACTGTAGCTACTCCAGTAGACGCTCCCCACCATTGTGAGTTTCCAAACCCACCTGCCCACACATCTATGACCAGCTTCTTACCAAGCTCTCTTTAGTCACTGTGGTGGACGTGCCATCTAGTAGTACCATGCTAGTAGCATGGTTGTTCTAAAAAGATTTAATTTCAGTATTTACCAATTTAACACATTTTAAAGAATCATATGTATGCATATGTATATATGTGTACACACACATATATATATGCTATATGTGCATATGTAAAGATATGTATATAATTTGCAATGAGCACTCCTTTGTCATTTTTTGTTGTCAGTGCTATGCTGTTTTCTGACTCTCGGGCACTTTTTCTCTGCAGTTTCTCAAAGCAGGGATTTAAAAAGACTTAACCAATTTGAGCAAATGTTCTTTAATAATTTCAAAGAAAAGTTGCATAATTTAGAGAAAGCATGATTACAGGAAGTAGGGAAGTGAACTAGGAAATATTTCTGAACTAGAGATAAGCCAGACATAATCCAATGAACAGGAACACTGAATGTAAATCACGACGCTGTCCTAACAACAGACCTGCTCTAAATATGTCAGTGCTTTGCTTTCCTACGCATGCTGAACTTTCTTCTTTAAGTCAGTTTGTGCATTCCACACTAGAAGTACACTTTCTACATGGTTTAAAATTCAAATTTATTGTTTATCATGAGCGAGTCACTTCCTCGAGTGAGGATGTTCTTACAAGGACTCTGCAAAGTCAGCAAGCTCATCTCCAAAAAGGAGTGGTCCTCCACCTTTTCAATGCTGGAACCCTTTACTCATGTTGGTGACCCACAGCCATAAAATTATTTCATTGCTACTTCATAACTGTAATATGAATTGTAATGTTATGATTTGTGTTTTGCCATAGTCCTAGATGACCCCTGTAAAAGAGTCATTTGATGCCCAAAGAGGCCATGACTCACAGGTTGATAACTTTTGAGCTACAGTGAGAAAAATCAAAGTTCAAAGGTCTGAAATAACAGACTCGAATCCCATAGCTGAAGAATTAACAAACAGAAGAGAGGTTTTTGACATGAGCTTTTTGCCTTTAAATCAAGCACTCTTGTCAAAGTGTCAGATGCTTAACAAAATGAACGCTCTTCAAAGTTTCATGAATATTTAGCAAAAATCAGTTTTAGCCTGAGTAACTGATGCTTTTGCAATACTCAAATCCAATGTAGAAGTTTAAAAAAAAAACTTGATGCTGAAATAAGAGCCAAATACAGTTAAGTGGAAGAAAGTTTATAAGAGTAATGACTTACAAGCACCATGTTTAAATGAAACAAACATTTTTTAAATCCTTCATAGATTAAAAATAAGCTTCATAAATATATATGAAGAAGCAGGTGACCAGGTACCCGACCTGACATGAACAACACTTAAAATAAATAGAGCAGAAGGATATAAAGTAGTTTGTGGGGACCGCTGGAAGTGAGTACCCTAAATGAAAGAATATGTAGCATCAGCGAGCGTATTGATTTTTGGAGAGCTAACAAGAGTTAATGGACCGGAAAATGTGTCTTCATTTCCCTCATTCTGAGAATAATAGACTATACAATAATAGAAGTGTTTTCTCAAATGCAATATGAAAACTCATGGGTGAGACTCATGTGAAACAGCGTTGGAAAAACATATGGTATTTATGGAAATTCCTCCCTTTGAATGCTCATAATTACAGAGTTCAGCTGCTTCCATGTGATACAAGCAAGTCACCAATAAATAAAAAAGTGATAAACCAATCTGCCCACGCAGTTCTGCACAGCAGTGTTAGAAACAACAGCCATTGAGAGAAGGGCATCTCCAGCGACAACATCTGGAGTACCAAGGATGTGATGGAATTTAATTCAGGTTCAGAGCTTCCAAATAATTTGTTCAGAGAGAATAACAGAGTTCATTAAATATAATGACATTTATGGATGCACAATATACTTCAGAATATAATTCTAGAAACGTGGCAACTTTATATTATATCCATATCTTCTTCTCAACTCTGAAAGCTACTTCTGTGAACATAACATCAGATACACAGTGCCTGGCAAGAACATCATCATAGGGACACAGAGAAACCTCTGGGTGAAAATGATTCTGAAGGATTTCTCTTCGCCAAGTTCAGATAACATGAACCTGGAAAGTGGTAGGCAAACTCCATATTTATGGAGTATAGAGAATATGACCTATGGAAATCTAGGGTCCCTAGAAGATTTAGAGATTGAAAAGTGAATCTATAGAGAAATCCAATGATCCTGCGGGTCTCACAACAGCCTTCTAGAAGTTGACAAAATGGGCCTAGTCCTTGTTCTAATTGAGTCCAATGGCTTACAATTAGCTTAAGTCAACCAGCAAAGCACTGTTCTTATCTCTAGAGATCAAATATGAAATACTGATAGCTGAACTTGACCCCATGGATCAACAGCAAAAACCCACTAAGAAGGACCTACTAGCTGGAGGAAAGAAGTGCACACAGATGCTCTGAAAGGGTACCTACTAGAAAAATAAGGTCTGAGAAGACAAGCAACTTAAGCATGGGCACAGAATAATAGCATCTAAGACTGCTGTCAACACAGAAAGAAAAAAAAAAAAAAAAACAGAGCAGCAGATGTGGTTGACTCCCATTACTGGTGGTAATGTTCTTACAGAGTATCTTTGAACAGTTCGTGTTGAGCCATTACTCCTGGGTGTTAAGGGTTAAGTGCCTGGCATTCTGTGGCCAACAGAACTTTTATCAATCCATCAGTATGTTCACTGCATATTTCTGCTTAAAGGCATCTTACATAGAATACATTATGGATTCATTGGCATTGAGTGCATGGCCAAAGAAGTACAGCTAATGCATGAACAAGGCTAATGGAACACTATTATACTTCAGTTGGCTTGGGCTGTGATGGCACTTAAGCACTGTGGCCAGAGCTATTCTAAACACACACACACACACACACACACACACACACACACACACACACGCACACACACACAGTAAGTAAGAAAAATGCATATTGATAATTCAGCCATGAAGATATTTATTTACAGAAGGACGCTTAAACAAGATGGCAGAATATGTTGCTGTTTCATATCTGAGGGATGTGTGTCTTACAACACTAAATTTTCCTTCATTTTGTGCACATGTGTTTTCATTTAAAGAAAAACCTACAAATAAGCCTTAGGTAACAGAAAAACTCAGAAATACAGAATTTATGAGTAATGAGACTAAATTTTATATAGGAATATTTTGTAAATGAAGAGACTCAATACCTAAAGGAGATTGTGTTTCTTGTTAAGGACATGAATGACTAAGTAGAACAAAGATACAATGTTAGCATAAAAGGATATAAAAATACATTTGTGACACAAAAGTTAAAAATGAGGATGAGGTTAGCTTGTAGATATTGCTTCTATTACTAACAGAATGATAATAAGAGATGGAGAAAGGGTAACATAACAGTAGAACAGTGTAGAAGGAATATGTTGTGTACTGTATGGACACAACACCTGTCAATTAAAAAAACTATGACCTATAGCTTAAGCAGGAAATAGGAGGTGGAATAGGCAGTAGGCAGAGGGATGCTGGGATAGAGACAGATGCAGGATTTTAGCTGGAAAGATGTGAGAAAGATGGACTCATCATGGCCGAACTTAGGTAAGCAGTCACATGGCAGAATGTAGATTAATATAAATGGGTTATTAAGGTATGAGACAGTGAGAGAAGAGCCTTGCTATAAGGCCTAGGTATTTGTAAATAATATTTAATGTGTTTTATGATACTTATTCCAGGAGCTTGAGCGTGGGAGGAAAAACCTCCTACTATAAGTTAGTGCACTGAAAAAAGTCTTGATTCTAAATACTAAAGTCCTATGTATGACTGAAAAGAGAATAAATTTTCAAGCCAGGATTCTGACGATGTTCTTTGTTTTTTAACCTCAGCGATGAAGAGAAAATGTTTCAAATTCTGTAAAGAAAGGGAAACATGAAAGTACGAACATCAGACTGGGAGAGTACTTGTCACACACAGCACCAAATGACAGATAAAGAAACAGCTTTGTGAGGCTGCTTAGCGAATGAACTTGTACCAAGCCACAAGCAAGGATACTTAATTGTTGCTATGAAAGAAAGATACCTACGGATATACGTGGGTTCAGAGAGCATATTATTTACACACCTCAGCTGGAGGAAATGGTAAAGTAAACATTCTAATCAAATAATAAATCAATCAAATGGGAGACTTCAAGGCAGAGGAGAGATATAAATAGAAGTAAGAAGTAAATAAAGCTGGAAGAAGCGAGAAGATGATGTCTTGGAATAATAGCACACATGCCAAAAAGGTTCCGAAATAGAAGTCACAGGCTACAACAGAGAATGCAAATGCTAATGCCAAAGTGTGAAATATACCAGAAAGGAGGAATAAAATCGCTCTTAATTCTTAGCATTAAGTTAAAAGAACTCTGTAGGGAACTGCATGAAAGAGCCTTGATGAGCAGTAATAACTGATGACTTTTTTCAATATCACAGTAGAGGAAGAGGGATTTTTTAGATTCAAGAATAAGTGTTGGCGCTGGCAGCAAGAATCAGTAATGGCAGCATGCATTCTACCACAGCGAGAGGCAAAGCCATAGCATCTTGAGAACACAGGTGAGGAAGAGGAGGCTCTGAAGATAAAGCACAGCAGGTATTTAAGTGGTGAAATTAATAGGTAGCATTCTGTCCTGTAAGGAAGATGGAGTTTTTGGAGACTCAGGGAGGTAAGAGAATCCCAGAGCCTTGGAAAGTTCAGGAAACTGGTAAGAGTCAAAAATTCACAGGGTCCACAGGCTCCTCCTAAGGGTGCATAAACAGTGAACAATTCTTCCAAAAGGTCCCTGCAGGTCGCAACAGGAGCTTCATGGCTGCAGCTTTGGAGGGTCACCACCCATACCGGGTGGACCTTTCAGTTCTTCGGCTGCCTTTGAGTCACACAGGCTCATATAAATCACCCCTCATTCATCCTGTAGGTAACCTGATGTTTGTTCGCCAAGCTAGAGTTGGTTAGTTGGTCTCTCATCGGTGCCCTATCTAAGAAGACTAGACACTTGTTTACCTATTGCCAGGAAAAGTCACACAATGCAACGGAAACTGACAGAGCCGAAGACTTGAAGTGGGAAGAAACATCTGTGTGGTCCCTAGAGTGCAAGATATGGCATTCAGCTGAGGCTGATCAGGCTAAACATAGAGTATCTGCAGAGGCAGCCCTTTCCTCCTGTGGTGTGGGAACACGCACCTCTTTGATGAAGAGGAAGTTCCATGTTCCCTGCTGTGAGTGATAAAACATGCAACCAGGACTGAGCTGTCTAAAGGTAACACATCCTTGGAGGGTCAGGGAGTGAAGCCCCAAAATGGCTATCTTCCTTTGTAGGGCATGGGGATGGCAGGCCTCCCTGAACAATGGGGTCTTGTGCATGACTATTAGGTCACCCAAAAGTGGTTAATAGGGAAGAAAAGATGTAGCAGTAGCTGTGTGGTCTTGGCAGAGGGCAATAAGGTATGAAATGGACATTAAGGCTTTCACCAAGAAAGAACTTGCCTATATAAAGGAGAGACTACCACAGAGAAAACCACATGCATATATTATCTTACACATTCTGATTAGACAAGAAAGATGAGGGAAGGGAGAAGGGTGGGCGAGGCTGGTTTTCTAGTTTTTACCGTTGACCCATCACAAGGGAGAACAATACACATTAGACCTACACCTAAGAGTTTTTCTGAGCCGAGTGCAGTGGCACTCAGGGAGGCAGAAGCTGGGGGGTCTCTGTGAGTTCGAGGCCAGCCAGGTCTACAAAGTGAGTCCAGGACAGCCAAGGCTGTACAGAGAAACCTTGTCTTGAAATAAAAAAAAAAAAAAAAAAAAAGAATCTTTCCTGGGACCAAAGACTTGGATCCATTCTAAGTATTCAACAATGAGGAGGAAACAATAGATAAAACTTACATGATTAAGACAATACCCGTCAGGTCCAACCTTTAATACAGAAGAAAGGAAAATAAGTGGTCTTCACATGCAGATGGGGATCTTAACAAGGCCAACTGCTTGATTTGGGAGAAGAGAACTTTTTAAACAAGACACAAGGATAGACAGGATAAGTCTTAGCTCTGCACAAGCAAGGAAAGCTGAGAATCCTAACTGCCTGTGTGCCACACAGTGACACAGTTGCTGCACAGTCTCAGGCAACATGAAGAGCCGCCCTGGTGGACGGGCTCATGAGATCCACTCCGTCTTGCTTATTATTTTTTGAGGTCTCCATGAAGACTAGAGACTGGGAGGTAATAGCAGAAGGAGACACTGATAGGGAACCAGGTACGTGTAGAGCAGTGCTTGGTGCCCATCTCACCTGGGCTGAGGAGTTAAGAGAGAACTTAACTCAGCAGCGCCCTAAGGACCGGTATCTCTGCTGAATCTCACGGTGGGCTGTAAACTCCATGAAGTTCAAACGGCCCTGTGAACTCTGAATGGCTTAGACTGGCATCTGAATGCCATTCGTATCATGCTAAAAACTGGAGAGGAGGCAAAAAAAAAAAAAAAAAAAAAAAGACAAAGGGGGTTGTCTAGATCACTCGATGGCAAATATGGACTGATTTGTGTGCCAAGCTAGCGTTCTTGGTGGAGGAGGTGGGGGCAGAAACAGCGATCCAGATGCTGTGCTACTGAGCCCCTGAAAGCCTTTAAAGTCTAGCCGTGGTTCACTGACGAGTGAAGGGAAGAACAGTACAAGTGAAAATAATGAGGATTTTCCTAGGGGGAGGCAGTTGTGCTCCCTCACCCCACCCCTGGGAAATGTTGTGTACATTTCTTCCCTGCAAGAAAATACACTAGAAATGAAGATTGTTGATCTAATCTGGGGCCCTTTTTAGCAACCAGATATGGCCAATGAGGAGATACGAGGCATAAAACCTGTTAGAACCAGGAAGCCAGTTCTAGCAGTAGACACAGCATAGAGTAGTGTCTATGAATGGCTCAGGGATAATAGGATGGCTGTGGTTTATGGAGGGCTCAATATGGTAGCGTCTTCTACCCATTCTCATTGCTATATGTGACATTGCTTTACTGTCTGAAGAAAACAATTGACATAATTGATGGTACCCTTTCATGCTATACTGGATCTTGCTAATATTATTTATTTACTACCCCGTTATCTCCTGAACCCCATGATTTACTGGTATTTTCTTAAAATACATGGCAATGAGCCATCAGAAATCATGTTCATCCTTTAAAAAGATCAGGAAAAGCTTTCATTATATAATGCAAACTTCTGAGTGGCTTGAAGATCTTGAAAACCACCTGGAAGAACTGTAAAAAACAACAGTAAAATCTGAATAAATGTATCATGTGCAGTGAGGAAACACCCCCCGAAGCTATATCTGTTGTCAGATGAAAACATCTCAGGGCCGGAGTGGGTTACCTCCTTATAGGTTGCTGTCCAGGTAGGACTCTGAGACCCGTCACATAATGAAGGCTATTATTAGCACTGTAGGTTTCATGTAATAACTAGGCACTAGTTCTCTGCTGATGAAAAAACATATACTTTGGTCACAGGACATGAAGAAATCAAACTGAGACTGAGCTAGAAGTACCCTTTATGTTGGCTAGTTTCCATAATGCGAAAGGTTGCTATGTAGCCTTCTGGGAGAGAATTGTCCACTGACAGTTGGGGTCACTTGTAGATTGTCCTGCATACTGCACCACCAATATATTAGCCTAGATGTACCCATTAGTACAATACTGAAACAATTACACCTGAATGTAAGGACTACATCACCAAACCACACTTGTGTCTGAAATTCTATTCCAGGGAAAAAACTTGAAGAGATCTTGACCCTTGGTGTAGAAGAAAACTGATATATATATATATATATATATATATATATATATATATATATATATATATATATATATATATATATGTATGTATGTATTTGTTAAGAGGGTGTGATATGCCTATTAAATCGTCTTTTTAGAAAAAGCAATTATTTATTTTTTAAGCTAATACATGCAGAAATGCTTTTAGTTCTAATAGTCTTTAAGGAATTTGGCTGTGTTTCATGAATAGTGAGTTACCTTTTAACCTTAGCACTGTCATTTTTTAAACTGGCTATTTTTTTTCTAAAGATAAGTGTAATACCTAAAGAAACTTAGTAACTCAATTCTCTAAATATATTTTATATTTGCAATAAAATATCCTGTAGCAATTATAGCATCAAATATGCAGATATCTATATATGCTTAGATAAATGGTACATTTTTTAAATTAAATAATTTATTCAGATTACGTCTCAATTGTTATCCCCTCACTTGTATCCTCCCATTCTTCTCTCCCTCCCTCCTGTTTTCACTCTCTTCCCCTCCCCTAGGTCTGTGACCTAAGGAGACCTCCTTCCTCAACCATATGGTCACAGACTATCAAGTCTCATCTTGTTAGCCTGCTTATCCTTTCTCTGAGTGCCACCACCGCTCCTCACAAAGAGGAAGTGGTCAAATATGGAGCACCAGAGTTCATGTCAGAGTCAGTCCCCACTCTCCACACAACTATGGAGAATGTCCTGTCCATTGCCTAGATCAGAGTAGAGATTCAATGTTTACTGCATGTATTGTCCTTGGTTGGTGCAGTGTGAGTCTTATACGGTGTGAGTCTTTCTGCGTGTGGGTTAACTCACTCAGTATGATCATTTCTAGTTCTGTCCATTTGTCCACAAATTTTGGGATTTCCTTGTTCTTGATAGTTAAGTAATATTCCATAGTGTAAATGTACCACAATTTCTTTATCCATTCTTCAACTGAGGGATATTTAGGCTGTTTCCAGGTTCTGGCTATTATGAATAAGGCTGCTGTAAACATGGTTGAGCATATGTCCTTGTGTGCTGGAGCATCTTCTGGGTATATTCCAAGGAAAAGAAAAGCTCAGTCTTGACGTATCTCTACTCCAAGTTTTCTGAGAAAGTGCTAGATTGATTTCCAAAGTGCTTGTACAAGTTTACATTCCCACCAGCAATGAAGAGTGTTCCCCCTTTCCCACATCTTCGCCAGCATATGTTGTCACCTGACTTTTTCATATTAGCCATTCTGATGGGTTTAAGATGGAATCTCAGAGTCGTTTTGATTTGCATTTCTCTGATGACTAAGGACATTGAGCATTTCTTTAAGTGTTTCTCAGCCATTCAATATTCCTCTGTTGAGAATTCTCTGCTTAATTCTAAGCCCCATTTCTTAACTGGATTATTTGGTTTGGTGGTGCTTAATTTCTTAAGTTCTTTGATTCAATCCCATTGATCAACCAACCTATTGCTGTGCCAGTACTATGCTGTTTTAATTAGTTTTTGCTCTATAGCACAGCTTAAGATCAGGTATGGAGATTCCTCTGGAGGATCTTTCATTGTACAGGATTGCTTTAGCTGTTCTGGATTTTTCGTTTTTCCACATGAAGTTGAGAATTGATCTTTCAATATATTTAAACAATTGTCTAGGTATTTTGATAGAGATTGCATTGAATCTGTAAATCGCTTTTGGTAAGATGGCCATTTTTACTATGTTAATTCTCCTGATCCACAAACAAGGGAGATCTTTTCACCTTCTGATGTCATCTTCAATCTCTTTCTTCAGAGATTTGAAGATTTTTTTTCAAACAAGTCCTTCACTTGTTTGGTTAGAGATATTCCTACATATTTTATATTGCTTGTGGTTATCATGAAGGGTGTAGTTCCCCAAATTTCTTCCTCTGCATGATTGCATTGTATATAGGAAGGATACAGACTTTTTAAAATTTAATTTTGTATCCAGCCACATTGACTAAGGTGTTCATCAGCTATAGGAGTTCTCTGGTGGAATTTTGGGGGTCAATTATGTACACTATCATATCATCTGCAAATAGGGATAATTTGGCTTCCTCCTTTCCTATTTGGATCCCTTTGATCTCTTTTTGTTGTCTAATTGCTCTGGCTACAACTTCAAAAACTATATTGAAGCGATATGGAGAAAATGGGAAGCCCTGCCCGGTCCCTGATTTTAGAGGAATTTCCTTGAGTATCTCTCCATTTAATTTGATGTTGGTTATTGGTTTGCTGTATATAGCGTTTATTATGTTTAGGTATGTGCCTTGTATCTCCAATCTCTCCAAAACTTTAAACATGAAATGGGTGTTGTATTTTCTCAAATGTTTTTTCTGCATCTAAGGAGATGATCGTGTAGTTTTTTTCAGTTTGTTTATATGGTGGATTACATTGATGGATTTCCTTATATTTAACCATCCCTTCATGCCTGGAATGAAGCTTACCTGATCATGGTGAATGATATCTTTGATATGTTCTTATATTCAATGCCAGTATTTGATTAAATATTTTTGCGTCAATGTTCATAAGAGAAATTCATCTGAAATTCTCTTTCATTGTTTGGTCTTTGTGAGGTTTAGGTATCAAAGTGACTGTGGCCTCATAGAATGAATTTGGTAATGTTCCACACATTTCTATTTTGTAGAGAAGCTTGAAGAGTGTTGGTCTTATCTCTTCTTTGAAGGTCTCATAGAATTCTGCACTGACACCATCTGGCCCTGTGTTTTTTTTTTTTTTTTTTTTTTTTTTTTTTTTGGCTGGGAGACTTAATGACTGCTTCTGTTTCTGTAGGAGAAATAAGACTCTTTAATTTGTTTATCTGATCTTGATTCAATTTTGGCAAGTGGAATTGATCAAGAAAAGTGTCCATTTCCCTTAGATTTTCAAATTTTGTGGTATATATACCTTTAAAGTAGGATCTTATGATTCTTTGTATTTCTTCAGTGTCTGTTGTTATGCCTCCCTTTTCATTTCTGATTTTGTTGATTTGGATAGTGTCTCTCTGCCTTTTACTTAGTTAGGCTAACAGTTTGTCTATTTTGTTGATTTTCTCAAAGGACCAGCTCCTGGTTTTGTTGATTCTGTGAATTGTTTTCTTTGTTTCTAATTTATTGACTTCAGCCCCAAGTTTGATTATTTCCAGATATATACTCCTCTTGGGTGTTTCTGCTTTTTTTTCCCCTAGGGCTTCAAATGTGTCAAAATGTGTCCAATGTCTTTATAAAGGCACTTAGTCCTATGAATTGTCCTCATAGCATTGCTTTCAATGTGTCCCACAAATTTGGGTGTGTTGTTCCTTCATTTTCATTCAGTTTCAGGAAATCTTTAATTTCTTTCTTTATTTCTTCCCTAACCCGGCTGTCATTAAGCAGAGAGTTGTTTCATTTCCATGTGTGTGTAGACTTTTGTTATTTCTGTTGTAGTTGAAGTCCAGCTTCAAGACCATGGTGAGATGATAGGATACAAGGTATTATTTCAATCTTCTTGAATCTGTCAAGGCTTGCTTTGTGACCTACTGTATGACCAATTTTGGAGAGGGCTCCATGGGGTGCTGAGAAGAAGGTATAATCCTTTGTATTTTGGGGAAAAGTTCTGTAGATATCTGTTAGATCCATTTGATTCATGACATTGGTTAGTGTCATTATTTCTGTTTCAATGACCTATCCTTTGGTGAAAGTGGGATGTTGAAGTCTCCCACTATTAATGTGTGGGTGTTGATGTGTGTTTTAGGCTTTGTTAATAGTTTTCTTACAAATGTGGTTGCCCTTGTACTGTGTTTAGAATTGTGATGTCATCTTGGTTGACTTTACCTTTGATAAGTATGAAGTGACATTCTTCATCTCTTTTGATTAATTTTGGTTGGAAGTCTACTTTATTAGATATTAAAATGGCTATACCAGCTTGTTTCTTGTGTCCATTTTCTTGGAATACCCTTTTCTAGCCTTTTACCATGAGATTAATTTCTATCCTTGCAGCTACCATGTGTTTCTTGAATGCAGAGGAATGTCAGGTCTTCTTTATGCATCTATTCATTTAGTCTGTGTCTTTTTATTGGACAATTGAGACCATTGATGCTGAGGGATATTAATTACCAGTGATTGTTAAGTCTCTTGATTGTGATGTTGATTGTGTAGAGTGTTTGTATGGTTATATTTTTGCAATGGTGTGGTTATCTTCTTCCCATGTAATTTTGGTTGTAGCTTGTCACTTTGGGTTGGAAGTTTTCTTCTAGAAAGTTCTGTAAGGCTGGATTTGTGAATAGGTAGGTACTCCTTGAATTTGTTTTTGTCATGGAATATCTTGTTTTCTCCATCAATGGTTATTGATTGTTTCTCTGGGTAAAGTAGTCTGGCTTGGCATCTGTGATCTCTTAGGGTTTGCAGGACCTCTGTCAAGGCCTTTCTGGATTTTATGGTCTCTGCTGAGATGTCACATGTAATTTTGATAGGTTTGCCATTATATTTTACTTGGACTTCTTCCCTTGGCACTTTTAATATTTTTCTTTGTTCTGTATATTTTGTGTTTTGAATATTATGTGGCAGGAAGGTTTTCTTTTCTGGTCTATTCTATTTGGTGTTCTGTAGGCCTCTTGTATATTTATATGTGTCTTCTTTAAATTGGGGAAACTTTCTTCTATGATTCTGTTGAAGATGTTTTCTGGGCCTTGGAGTTGGGTGTCTTCTGTTTCCTCAATGCTTATTATCATCAGATTTCTTCTTTTGGTGGTGTCCTTGATTTCTTGGATGTTTTGTGTCAGGAATTTTTCAGATTTAGCATTTTCTTTGATGGTTGCTTCAGGTTCTATGATTGTATCTTCTAGTCCCAAGATTCATTCCTTCACGTCTTAGATCCTGTTAGATATGCTAATCTCTGTGTTCCTTGCTTTCTTCTCTAAGGTCTCCCTTCCCCTTTTTTCTTCTTTCTGTTTCTTTATCATTGTTTCTGTTTCATCTTCATATCTTGAACTATTTTATTGATTTCCTTCATCTGATTTTTGTATATTCCTTATTTTCTTCCAGTGCCTCTCTTTAGGCCTCTTTTATGTTGGCTGCATCTTCCTGCATTTGTTTACAGGTTTTATTTGTTTCTTCCATTATCATCTTCATTACTAAGGATTTGAGGACTTTTTCTTGTATTTTGATTGCTTTTGAGATCTCAGGATTGCTTTCTTTTGGATAGCTTGGATCTGGAGATGCCATATTGTTTTAGTTTTTGTTGTTTGCATTCTTATACTGGCCTTTAGTTGTTTTTCTTTCTCTGATGTTGGGAGGTAGCTTCTGGTATCCTTCACTGGCCATTGAGAGTAGATAGTTGGTGAGTGGTTATAGGTCGAGGGCCCTGCCTGTGGGGATCAAGGAATTCTTCCCTCGAACAGGCAGGTGACCTGGTTTCTGCTCCAGGAGACTTTGCTCCACACCTTAGGCTCCCCACTGGGTTAGCAGGGGTAGTCTTCTGCCAGTCCAGTTCAGATAGTGTGACTGAGGGGGTTCTGTGTTGGGGCCACTGGTTAGTTTTCTGTCTTGACCTCTTGGGGATGTCTAGCCTTTCCCAAGAGCATGTGACACCCTGCCGGGTTGTATAGCCTGGCTAGGCTGGGTTCTATGTGCCCAGTTGTGCAGGCACAGACAGCTGTGTCTGGTAGCAAGGTACCTGCCTGGACCCATTAAGATAGCACAACTGTGGCAGTTCATTCCCGCTGAACTGGGGCTGCTGTTTAGTTTTCTGTCCTGATTCCTCAGTGCTGTTCAGTCTCTCCCAAGAATGTGAGAGACCCTGATGAGCTGTGTAGTCTGGCTAGGCCAGGTTATATCTGCCCAATTGTGCAGGCACAGTCCAGTAGCTAGATTCCTGTCAGGTCCTGTTCAGACCACCACTGTGGCTGGCTAACATGTTCACAGACGCCTGGGCTTCTGTGTGTCCCCTGTGGATTTCTGTGGACTGGCTCTGAGGACAGATCTACCTGTTTTACTGAGATTTCCCCATCCCAGGTGTTCTAGGGCTTCACTGTCCAGAGTTCAGTCCCATAAACTGAGTTTGAGTTTTTAGAGCCCAGCTGCCGTTTGTGGGAAGGTTCTGGTCCAGAGTCTGGGGACTGGTTTCCCATCCTCCTTGGGCCATAGGTTGGCCCGGGGCCAGGCCCACCTGTGGTATGCACTATGAGGGACCCCACTCACCTAGTGTTTTCTAGTTCTTGCAGTCTGTGGTTCCCAGTCAGGTCCCTGGTCTCCGTGCAGTAGATCAGATACAGTGCGTGATAGGCGCTGCCATCTTGGAATCCCCTCAATTGCCTCTTTAACATTTGTGTTTATACCCATTAATTCTTACTGTGGTTAGCCCCAACCATAGCGGGACAGAGTTCTTTTTGTAGGGAGAAGTGACTATTATCAAAACTCATAACTGGTCACACTTCTAAAATTATCTAATTTGTTGCAGAGTGGCTTGATGTTTGGCTATAAATTGATGAAAATAATTAGATGTCCATAGCACCCCCTCCAAGGCTTAGTAAACTTTGTGAAAGAGGAAGCAAAAGTTTATATATATGTAAAAGAGCCTAATATTCTGCCTAAAAAAGGGCAAACTTAGGTGCAGGCAGAGTCAATGGCCAAACTCTGCCAAGACATGGTTAGCAAGTGTGCAATAGTTCCTGCCTCACAAATATGTCTGTCAGATATGTTGGGCCAGAAGGCCAAAGAAGATGCTCCAATATTATAGAGAGTTTTGGGTAACTATTTAGGTAGCAAACTGTCTCTGCCATCTTCTCATTTGGAAAGCTCCTAACCTGCACTCCAGGAATATTCAGGTAATCAATTTCATTCCTTCTCAAATCTCTGATAGGGTTGAAGACCAGGTAGTTTAGTTTTACAATTAAGCTTAGTTGTTTAGGGTTTAAGACGTTTTTCGGTGTAGATAGGTATTCTAAGTTGATAATGACAAGATGTGATGGAGATTGACTTACATCCAGAATTTTAGATGCACTAAGATAGTAAAGATGTTTTCTTCAAGGCTGTCAAATACAAATAGCCAAAACACTAAGAATGTAACATTTATATAATTCCTGACTGTGTCATGGTTCTTCTTGCTATAGGTAGTTTACTGTACATGTGCATAAAACTATAAATGTATATGTAAAAAAAAATTTAATAAAAAAGTACACCTCTTAAGAGCACCTCCATACACAAATAAGTGCTAGGAAACAGTTTTTTTTTTTCCTGAGGAGCTGCCTGAATATTGGGCAAGGAACTCTGGAAAGGCAGCTTGTCTGAGTGACCCCCCCCCCATTGCTAGGGTGTGCCTTCTGATGCTGCTGCTGCTTTTGAGGCACATGTGCTCACATAGGTGGCTTCTCACCCCCAGTCCTGTGAGGAATCACCAAGATTGACTTGGGGTGAATTGTTCCCTTGGTCATCACTGTTCTATCTATTATAAGCACATGTATATAAATTCTTGCCTCCCAGTGGTGCTTGTTTTTATGCTGTATGTGATTGGGCAGAGGCTTCCAAACTTTTTAAAAGCTAAGCCCATCTCCATATTGATAGCAGAAAAAAAATCCAGATAAAATAGCGCTTAAAACAGCAAATGAGTAGATATACTAGGTACACACTAAGAATACCATAAAACAATTGGAACTCTATAACTTTACTAGCACAAAAATTGCTGCTTACAACCACTTGTAACTCCAGTTTCAGGGCCTCTGATGCCTGCTTCTGGCCTCCTCTGGCACTAGTCACTCACATGGTGCACTCATTTGGTGTCCCTCAACCAAAGAATGGATAAAGAAACTCTGGTACATTTATACAAAGGAATACTACTCAACTATTAAAACCAAGGAAATCTTGAAAATTACAGGCAAATGGATGGATCTAGAAATAATCATCCTGCATGAGGTAACCCAGACCCAAAAGAAATGCATGGTATATACTTACCTTTATGAGGATATTAGGCCAACGTAGAAGTCCTTTGAGAGTCTCCACTCAGCAGGAGATTGGGACAGATATTGGGACTCACTGTGGACTCTAGGTGAGAGCCCTATGGAAGAATAGATGATACAATGACCCAGAGGGTTCAGCAGTCCCACAAGGTGACCATCAAGGCTGGCGGGTCTGCACAAACTGCTGTACCAACCAAGGACAGTGCATGCAGTAAACCTAGACCCCGGTTCAGATCTAGACAATGGATAGCTCATTCTCCACAGTTGTGGGGAGAGTGGGGACCACCTCTGACATGAATTCTGGTGCCCTCAACTTGATCACTTCCCCTTGGTGGGGAGGCTCAGCAACACACAGAGGAAGGGGAAACAGGCTATTTGGATAAGACCTGATATGGTGGGGGAGGAAGTCCCCTCTGTCAGAGGTCTAAGAGAGGGGAATAGGGCAAAAGAGAGAGGGAGGGGGAACGGGAAGATACAAGGGAGGGGATAACAATTGGGATGTAATCTGAATAAATTATAATAAAAATAAATTTAAAAACAAACAAAAATTTAAAAAGAAAAGACAAAATCTATAGTGACATTGCTCTATAAAATGGATTACCACAATACAAAGGAAAGTGGGTGTCTTCTCAGGAAATAAAAGGCAGGGACAAAGCATGAAGTTGCAAGAAAAAAAAAAGAACTTTGGAGTCAAAACTGAATTTAACAAAATACATGTGTTCAAATTAGTGATTTAAACTTTGGTTTTAAAAAACTATGTCACTGAGATATGCAAATGCCATGTGATAAACAGAAAAAGAATCTATCACTTCAAATAATATGAAAGTCTTAGCCATATTGAATTATAAATGAATAATATTTAGAAATCTATAGCAAATAACTAGACATGTAAATAAATCTTTTTAAAAATGAAGGTTTCCTGAATCAAATTAAATCACCAAAACTGTTCAGAAATAAGCAGAAATTCTAAATGGACAAAATACCCTTCAAAGGACTAGAAACACTGTTCCAGATTCACTATAAAGTCCTCAGAATTAGATTATATCTCAGCTGGGCTCTTTGTAGCCTGTATGAAGCACATACTTCCAGGACTGTTCGGAAACACTGAGTGTTTAATAAACAGGAAAAGCTCAACAATGGAACAGTCTCACGCCAGTATACACAGGATGGCTGTGAGCTCAGCCCAACTCCAAATTGTAAACTTATTTGAAACAATTTTGTTGCAATTTTTAAAATTGTGGTTCACTTGGTGTAGCTTTCAGGCAGGAACTTTGTAAGTGACATCATGTCACAGTGTCAAAAGATTGGATACACTTGGAAACCTTATAAAGTCCTGCAGGTTGTACAGTAAGCAGTAATTACCGAAACTACACTTCAGTCGTATATAGGACCAGTCGTATATAACTTTTACAATGTTATCAAATAAGATAAAGCTACAATGTGGTATTGTTCACTCAAAATGTGCTTTACTAGGAAATCTAGTGATGCAGTTATAATTGAAGTCTTCATTCCAAGTATATACTCTGCACTGACTCTGTACCACATGCCCTGCTACATGGCTTATGTGGGCCCACATTTGCTCTCTCCTGGAGTCCTATTTGGTTATTGCAATCATAAATATCATTGACTTTTGAAAGCAAAAGTCCAGGATATAAGAAGACAAGTCAAGATCTCATTATTACACAGATAGCAACTGATGGGGCTGGACCCCTGCATAGAAGTGTAGCATCTAGCTCCTGTGTGGATTGGGGAGAGAGAGGCGGGGAAAGTCATATGAACAGCTGCTGGAGAGGAATCAGCACATATCTGTGGCTACTGTGACTTTAAAAAGCATACTCACTGAAGGTAGGCAGTGATTCACTATGTAAAACCCTTCCTTCTCAGAGGATATTTAACGTGATGAAACTCTGAAGGCATTGCTCTGAAACCCTGCACAAGATGGGAGGCCGATTCATCCCATCAATATTCAACATTTTGAGTTCTCACAAATGCAGTGTGACATAAAGTGACACAGTAATTTAAAACACTGTAAGGGGATCCTCTGAGACAGTACCTCAGCAGCTCTAAAGGCACTCTGACACATGAAGGCTTTTCCTACTGCCTCTAGTATCAGCACCATTGGGATTCTGAGATGCTGCCATTGGCCTGATCCCACTTATCACTCCAACGACCATAGGCTGCTGTTGCTCTTCCTTGCACTAAAACACATGGAACCTGGCTGGTAGTACAGACCCCGATCCCGACACTAGGAGGTGGAGCCAGGAGGGATCTGAGTTAGAGGCCAGCCAGGAGGTGTGAAGAAAACAAAACAGTGAGTTAATAGGTGGTACTGTGGGTTTGCTTTCTCTCCAATCTCCTTTGACTTGGTGGTCATTACTGCATTGCAGGCTGGCTTTTGTCCCTACTACTCAGTCCCAGAGGGTTTTTATAAAGATCACAGAGAACCTCAGTGCTCATGAAAGTCTCTCTCTGCCTTTGTGATCTGGCTGCCATGCAGTTCTCCCTTCTAAGACACAGGACTCATATCCATAGCAGCCTGGAGTGTTGGAGATTTGTTGAGTCTCTTACCAAGAATTTTCCAAGGAATCTCACCCAATATAATGTCCCCTTTCTAGAGCCAACTCACATTCAGTGACTGATCCATCGGGGTTGTGATGGCAAAGGTCTCTGAATAGCCAGGGACCAAATATCCCCCGTTCTCACGGATATGGTTCTTGAGCATGTAAGTCAAAGCCCTCTTGCTGAATTTCTGTCTCACGCTCTATTTCCCGGGACATTGACCTGTCACAACTGTCCACACCACTGAGAGAGTGCTGGTCACCCCACCCTCTGATACCATGTTGCTTAGCTGTTATCGTCTCCTTCTACAGAACAACCTCCTTTTCTTATGTCTCCTTTGTGGGCTCCTTTATTGCCTTCCAAACCCTGGCCCCTCCTCCAATTACACACACACACTGTTCTCTCTCCATCCACATTCTTTCCTTGAGAGGAGCACCCCCTCCCACACCAACCCACCCAGCACATCAAGTCACATCAGAACTAAGCACATCTTCTTCCCCTGTGGCCCTGGGAAGGCAGCCCAAGCAGGAGATAGTGACCGAAAAGCAGGCAACAGTGTCCATGTCAGAGACAGCCCCCTCCTTTTTATGAAGACCAAGCTGCCCACTGACTACGTATGTGGAGGGGTCCTTGGTCAAGTCCATGCATGGTCCTTGGTTCCTTGGTGATTTCATTCACTGTGTGGCTTAAAAGATCCTATGTATAGTGAAAACTTACAGGTGTCTATCTTCAGTAACCCCAATTGGTCTTCCCACAGCTTCCCCATCTCAATTAATGAAAAGGTCATTCTTTTACCTTCTCAAACACAAACCTAATTTTAATCATTTCTGATACCACTATGGTTTTCAGACTCATTGTCCAAACCAACGAGAGATCTGTCAACCCCATCACTAAGTGATGATTCAGATTCAGGTCTCTTTTCACCCCATCCTCAACTTAGAGCCACACTCTTGCAGATCTCTACTTTTATTTTACTGGACAGAGCAGCCAGAGTGATTTTCCACATTTGTGCTTCGGCATGTACACATTTACACATATGTGTGCATGTGTGTGCTTGCTTGCGTGCACATGAATGCACATGCATGCGCACACACACGCACACACACACACACACACACGCACACACGCACACACACACACACACTAATTTAAAGCATAATTATTCTGAGTGACGTAACCCAGACCCAGAAAGACAAATGCCACATGCTCCCTCTTATATGTGGATGCTATCTTTGAATCTTTAGGCATGTGTGTTTAAATCGGAGTATACACAGAAGGCAGCGTCCTGCAAATGGCCTTGGGTGGGGGTGTTTCAATTAATGGAGGCTAGAAATCAGGTTGTATAAAAGGGAACAGATAGGGCTAAACAGAGTGGGTGACAGCAAGGCAGGGTAGAGGAGCCACAACTAACACTTAATGCTTTTGAAAAAGCCTCATGGAGACCTACTAATGTAGATACTTCCTAAAATATAGACATATGGAAAAGTTTAAATAGAATTATCCTGTCACAGAGAGAGACAATGCTCGGCAAATAAAAAGCCTAGTAGTGCCAGGTATGAGTTACCTCTTTTGGAGTTGTTGGTCAACAAGGTCCCATAGACTGCCCTCCAAACACTACAGGATATTGCCGTTGTTCTTTGTTGCTATCCAGAATGTGATAATGAGAAACTATTACTGATGACATCATGTAATTGAATCATAGGACATAAGAAAATCAAGCTGGTATCAGCCTATAAGCTTCCTTTCTACAGGCGGCTTTCACAATGCTGGGCAGTGCTATATACCAGAGGGAAAAATCATCAACAGTCTTACCCGGCTGTGAACACCTGTGAGCTATAATAACAACTGCCTTAGCAATAACTACATGGTGGTCCAATAGTGACATGAATATTATAGGAATAACCACCTACTTTCTGCTAGGATTTAAAGTCCTTTCCATAAGACAGAACTCATGCTTGGTATGGCTAACTGGGCCCAGAACCTGTGGCTACCAGGTCACATCTTCTAGGAGAGAACCCAATACTATAATCCTGGTAAATTAAATAGTAATGAACTGCACGCTGAGTTGCAATTTTTATACTATTTAATCAGTGCCTCTCTCAACCCTCATTAGAGAAGCTGCTTTTTTTGTAGTAGATGCCAATTAACAGGCTCACAACTGGTCAAAATGAAGATAATTGTGAAGTGTTTAGCTTGAAATGAGACATTCACCCCTCCCTCTAAGGATCAAGGATTATCATGGGAAAAGGGCAGAAAAAGCATAAGAGCCCGATGTAGTGCGCGTCTACAGTGATACAGTATTCATCAGACATGACAGGATCATTGTACCCATGCACAGTGGCATGACTGCATGTACAAGACCTGAACAAGATCGAGCCAGCTAAAAGTCCACATGGGTGGAGAAGGAGCTCATGAAATCCTGTGTTCCTACTTGAAGAGCTATTGCAATGGATGCCCACTGGGGGAGGACAAATGGTGGTTTTCAGGAATGCAGCCCTCAAGAGGCTACCCATGGTCTAGTAAGTGACCCTACCCACAGTCACTTACAGGTAGCATTTACTGAACTCAGTTGAATTTTGTTTTTGTTTTAGTAAGAGCATATGAAGTTGGAAGGGAAAAGTTGATGAAGATAGGGGAGGAAGTGGAGCAAAAGAAGTGGAAGTAGATTGGATTTAAAAAACAATATATACATATATAAAATTTTAAACACTAAAAATATTAACAAAAACGAATCTTTGGATATCCTTTAATTAATTTATTCAATAAATATTTATAATGGCCAATCACCACTCATGACCATAATCTTTTCTTTTTTGAGGGAAACAAGTCTCCTTTTTCTCACTTATGTTATAGCTTAAAATTAGCATGAATGCAACAAAAAGCTTACTGGGTAATTGTTCACTGCTACAGAACATATTATAACCAACAGCAGGACACCATCCAGACTGTAGGAAATGGGAAACTAAATAAAGGCTATTATGTGTCTCTGATTATATAGTGTTCAGACTTAATAGTGAGGTTTATTCTGAAACATGGTGAGTGAGGGTAGATCCCCTGCTTTGAACTAGGGCATGTGAAAGCAATATGTCAGAAGTGGTTAGCCTCTCACTTCATCTACAGAAGTCTTGTGCGGGCATTTCTGAATGTCCTAGAACACCCCTAGTAGTTCACCAGAAAGTCAGAATGTGAAGTTTACAGATGACGCTGTCTGTCTCTTCACCGTTTTCTTCTCTGACCTCTTGCTGATGGCCACTGCCTTTAATCATTCTACCATGGGAGGACTCCATGCCCACCTCTAAGTCTGGCCCATGGCAGCTGTCTCCTGATACTTCAGATAGCAACATACTTCTGGTATCAGGGATGAGCAAGGCCCCAGAGTTCTAACTCCCCAATGCCTTTTGTACTTTCTTAACAAGAGGGGCAACAATTCCTCCTGTGAAATTCCCCACTGATAACCCAAGATGGACTTAGCTGTGATGTCCCATTTCCCTTCAGCTCAGACCTAAGCAGATGTGGCTGTCCTAAAATCTTGAAAACTCTGGTGCTAAACCCCTTTTGCTTTCACTATCTCTTTCCTTTTCCTCTTCAGCTGGGTTCCTTTTACCAGCAAATGACACATGCCAATATTACTCTGAGTCTTCCGCCTACTCACCTCTCAGGAAACACCCTTGGCCATGCTAGGAATTGCTGATCAAGTTTCCTAAAACACATATGAAAATATACTGAGAATTATACTAAGAAATCCTTTTAGGAAAAGTTAAAACGGCTTAAGGTATTTTATGTATATTATTTAAGGCATTATATAAATTAAATAAGGATGATGCATTTTAGTAAATTTTCAGTTTTTTTTTTCATTTTCCCTAATAGTGAGCATAAATTAGGTTAGTAATAGGATAAGAACAATACAATGTGTCTGAAAGATAAAAAGCAGGGTCAAGTGTAAATTGTTAACTATGTTATATGTGTAGTCAGTGTTGGACATAAATTTTGTGAATCTAATCATTTCAATAAGACTGAAAATCCAGTTACAACTATTATAATGTTATGTGAGTAAACAGATATTCAGTAGAGTTCCCCAAGGCTTACGGCAAGCCATTTGAGCATCTATTACTTCTCTGATCCCACTTCCTTTAACTGGAAGCTTCATAATATTTGGGTGAGATCTTCTTCCTCCATGCCAACTATATGCTACCACAGGCATTGCTATTAACCCTAGAACGCCACTGGTCCAGTGTGAGCATGTGACTTGTGCAGAAGCCATCAGACACTTATTCTGAGACACCTGAATAGCTAGGGACAAAAACTAATTGTTTATTAATAGCAAATGGGTTTCTAGAGTCAAAGTCCAAAGCTCAGAAAAGATCAGAGCCAGAAGACAATTTAAACCCACACACAAGGGAAGAAACGAAAGAACAGAGACCTGCTAACACTTAGGTCAAGTTTCCCTGGAAGTCAGTTCTCCAGTGGAATGTCCTCTGATCTTTCCCTTTACCTCAGTGAGGTCAGGCTGCTTTTCTAACATATCTGACACTTGGAACTAAAACAACTGTATGAATTAATGTGTAGATAAAGAACTGGGCCACAAAGAGACATGGAGCATGGTGGTTGACATCATAGCCCCATTGGTGCCAGTAGTACTGCTCCTTAGGGTCTGATCTTTCAAGTTTGGACCTCCCATGTTCCTGAAACATTGACTTGGGCAATATGGCCCTTCCCTCCCAGCTACTTTGGTTCTCCTATGGAATACTCTGTTCTTAGGTGTACCACTCTTGGCTCAGGGTGGTGTTTGGCTGTGGTAGGAGTTGCTGCATGGTGGGCTAAGCCCTGTGGGATGTTCCCCTATTTGTTACATCCTTAGATGCTTCCTACTGAGAGAAGACATTGAAGACTGACTTTCAAGATTAAGAGGAACTCCACTGTGCCTCACTCTCTGTCCCTCAATCCTCTCCCTCATTTCCCAGCCCTTAGAAGTTTCCAGATAAATTGCCAGACATCCAGAGACTTCCCTTAGAGCAGCCCAACGGTGCAGTAGAAGCATGAGATCCAAGTGAGAAAACACAGGTTCAAAGGCAGGGTGATCAGGTAGCTTCATAGTCACCTCCAAACAAATGACTGGCCTGATTTTGGGCTCTGCTTTTATCTTGCTGCTAAGAAAACATCATGGACTCTGCCTTAGAAAACTCCCCTCCCTTTTATTTCTACCTGGACTACCAAAGATATTTGCTGAATGAATGAATGTCTCTGTTTGACACCACATTTTACTGCATACCAATTAACAGAGTGGAGCTCTGACTACACCACTAAATATTTTATGTCCTTTGGGATGGTATTTACTGAGCTAAAGACATATAGTGTGTTCATTCTTTCATTTCTCCCTCTCCTATGGTATCTCATATAATAATAATAATAATAATAGCAAATATATTATAAGAGAAAGCTAGGGTACCAAAGAGGGAAAAAATTAAACCACCCTTTCACAGTTCAAAATAACTGATTTAAGTGACTGTGTGTCCCATAGTTGGCACATGGAAATTTACAAACTCAATACTCATGAATAGCATTTGACAAGATCTATCCCTGCTCTGATCTTTTGTTCCCTCATTTGGGGAGTTGCTGTGGGGGTTAAATGAGAAAACACTCATGTGATAGCCACACACAATAGATGCTTAAGGAGTTAGTGCCCCACTGCAAAAATGAAAACATCATGGCAACTGAGTAGTAACTAAATGAAGTGCATTTTTAAAATCTTGTTTCCATTTCCTTTTCTTGTTTATCTTATTTTCTTTCCACTTGTTTTTGGCTATTGGAGGTTGAATATATATATATATATATAAAATAGACAAGATTATTATTATCATCATCATCAATATCAGCATAGAAAGGATGAGTCAAGGGTGCCCTAGACACTTCTATGGTGAAAAGACTCCAAAGAGGATGACTGTGTTCACACAAGTGGTGCATCAGTCCTTTAGAGAAGCTGCAAAAATGTGTCCAAACTCCTGAGAACATGTGTTCATGCACATGAAAAAAATAGAAAGAAAAAGAAATAAAGACATTTGTCCTGGAGCTGTACCCTCAGAAGATAGTGAAATCTGGACGGTAAATGGCATCAAAGCTAACCTGTCCTTATGTAGTGGAAGGCATTTACATGCAGATGTGAGCATACTCCTTGGCCAGAGGTAATAGGGAAGAGTAAGGACACTGTACTCACTACCACATGCCTCGAATATCACTGTCAATTCTGAGCAGGTATGGAAGAGCTCATTAAGTGGAGAGTTTGTGGAAAGTTGAAGAGTCCCAAAGCATATGATAGGATGAACATTGAAAATATAGTCAGTTAACATAAAGGAAATGACCCAGGCACTTCTCTGTGTTTAAGTTATCTTAATGGCTGCTATGGTAAGAATACTGGGTTTGACTCAAAGACTATAAGCAACAAGGAGGACCCAAGGGAGGGTGCTTAAGTCTCACTCAGAAGGGAAATCTTGTCTATCTGTTCTCTCTTTATCCCTGCACTTCCCCTAGTGGGACTGCCTTGCCAGGGCACAGGGCAGGAGGGTGAGCTCAGTCCTGATGCAACTTGATGAGCTGAGATGTTTGGGAGGGTGGGGCTCCCCTTTTCTGAGAAGTAGGGGAGGGGGAGGGAAATACAAATAAATTAATAAAAAGAGAAAAAAAAAACAACACTGGGGGAAGAAATCTATCTCAATTAAAGGAGGATTTTTTTTTTAAAAATCTCATAGTTACCAAGGAATGAGTTGTACTGCTTCAAAAAGTCTGAGCTGGGGTAATGGCTCAGTGCTCACTCCATGAGCATAAAGACCTAGATCCCACACCCATGTAAAAAGCTGGGAATGGCAGCTTGCATCTTCAATTCTAGCACTGGGAGGCAAAGATGGAAGGATCACTGGCCAGCTAGTCCAGGAATCAGCTAGCACTGAATTGGGGTTCCTGAAAGCTCCGTCTTACCCCCCGCCACACACACACACATGCATACACCTGCACTGGCACATATAGTCATATTCCACACACATACGCTTATGATGAGTGCCATCACTGGTGTGCAAACGAAGCTCACTTAGATATGCTGAAAGAGTGAAGAAGATTCAGACACTACTTGAGGATAAGATCCATAAATTGTCTTTTATTTCTTAGCATTTGTGATTATACAAAACCTACTCAGTGTCAAAGGCTCCCCAAGCCTGCCTCCGGTCCAGAGGAAAAGTTTTGCTGTTCAATACCGTGGGTGGATTTGCTGCACTAACTTTATGAAGTTAACTATGCTAGCTATAGAGAAAAAATTTAAAATGTATTGGTCAATATGTGGAGAAGTGTAGATGACGAAATGACAGCTGAAGACGCGTGGCCCTTACAGAATGATGTCACTAGCTTAGAACCCTTCCTGACTGTAGGAATCAATCGCATTCTGTACTGTTTCCTTGAACAGTGGGACTTTTTATTCCAAGATTTCTGTCTTAGGCTCCAGGCCAGCTACCTGTCTCCACTTTTGACCTCTCAAATCTTGGGTACCAAATGATGAAGTTTTGCCTTTCTTCTAAGAATCCACTATTCTGAATAAATTAGTAGACTTTATGGGGATGGAAAGCAGATAGGCTAAGGACCGCCTTTTTTTTTTTCTCCAAAGAGCCTTCCTTAACCAGCTCTCCCATGATAGCTACAATTACTGCTCCTTGAGGTTACCAAGTTTTTCTTTCTCTTTCTGGCAGATTTTCCTTCAGAAATGGAAACCTTTCTCCACTTGTTATGCAAAGCAAGGTCTCTTTTTTAGCAGCCAGCAGTTATTCTTAGTCATTGTGGAATGGGGAGACAGGCAGAGACTGCCCTCACTTTCTTTTTGCTTTATCAATCAGTACTTAGGAAAGCCTTCCTTCACAATAAAGACACTTTTGTACTTAGCACAGTCTCACGAATAAAGGCCTTGGCCTCCTGCTGCATATCTGCGTGTGGGTATTTGTGAATGTGTGCATTTTGCAAAGGTTTTCTAAGGTTCTTAATGGATGGAGAAACTGTCTGCAAAAGACCAAAGGGTTTTCAATAACTGAACTTGAACTGACAGCTACTGACATGTGAGGAGATTAATTTTGCAGGTAAGGAAAAATTCACTACTAAAATTGGGCAGATGACAGATAAATGAAAAGATAAACTCAAACTAGTTGAAACATCCAGAGGAAGAACCAAAGGGTTAAAGCACTTTGGAGCAGACTCCTGTTGCAGAGCCAAGCACACTGGGGTGAGTGTGAACACAGAGCATAGCTGGTAATCACGGAAATATGGCCAGAGAACCCTTTGTTCTCCTCAGAAGCAGAAACAGCAAAGAGACACCTCAGATCTGGCACCTGGAAAGGCTTTTTCTTTAATAAGAAGTCCTAGGTGGCCAGGTAGGACTGGCACAATGGCCACAGGGTTCACTCAGGTTCCAACGAATTCCAATTCAATTCCTGTCACTTCTGCCCTTTGAGACGTTCCCAAAGAAACTACATCTGTATCAAAGACCCTACATACTACTTGACCTTGGCTTAGTCAAACATCTGGACTACAGCCATGGAATGCTATACCCTTGGCTATATTTAGCCCTTTTAAGAGCTATTTACAATCAACCTCTCTGTCTGACCTTACATCCTCCAGGCTTTCCCTAAAACTCTTAAGGATGACATACCTACCTGACCCTTCCATCAGCTCCCTAGCTAAGAATGTGATCTACATAATATTTAGGTAGTGTAAACTTCTCTGCCTTGTTGGAGCCCATCCCCTTGTGGTCCCACACCTTGATTCTGGCTTTCTTCATTAAGGCTTCTTTTGCCATAGAACCTGGAGTAACTTGAATCCCTAGTCCTGAGCCATGGTCACTGGTCTCTGGCTCAGAATGAACTATTTGAGAAAAATGGCGTTGGTCCATAAAAGCCAGCCTTCCACTTGCAAAGCACTTCTTTTCAAAATAAGTCAAAAAAGTAAAATTTCTCTGTGTCTATTGCCAGTGAATATTTTTAAACATTAAAGCTGTGTGCAACAGATGGCCTGGTGGCAAAAAGCCTGTGATCCCCGCATTTGGGAGGCTTGAGTGGGAGAATCAGAAGTTCACGGGGGCCTGATCTGGAAAGCAAGTCCCAGAGATGCCTGTGTTTTGCAGTAAATGACTGTCTCTACTTTTGAAAACAAAATAGAACCACTCTGTGTAACAAAACATGAACTGCTTAAGCATTTACCATCCAACTTCCACAGCAAATGTAGAATGTCATGTGGATTTCTAAAATAAAGAGTTCCTAAACACTTGAGCTGAAATAATAGGTACGCTGCCTTTCATTATAGATAAAAATGTATCAGGCCTCCATAACAATGCAAGTTTGCTTGGAGTAGCTGTTACGGGAGTGACCCGTTACCAGATCCATTCTGTAAGGTTAAGATTTTTGGACTTTGGGGCTGCCGAGATGGTTCACCCATTAAGAGTGCAAACTGCTCTTGCAGAGGACTGGAGTTTGGTTCCCAGCACCCATGCCAGACCTGATGATCTCTACTGACCTCCATCTTCATCTGCACTCATTTGTAACATCCACACATGCATATATAATTCAAAAATGCAACAATGATATTTTAAAAAGATTCCTGTGCCTGTTATTAGGTCTTTGACTCAACAAGAATGTGACAGGCTCAAATACCAGTGTTTTATTGATGTGTTCCAGAAGGTTCCAATGGACAAGCTAATAGAGCGATGTTGCATTTGGTAGTCACCTAGGTTCTTTCTTTGAGATTTTCCAGACATAGAGCAGAGGCAGAAAGACCACAGAACTGGGGCAAGCAATTCTTCAGACCCCAGACAACTGACCTGCTCTTAATGTGTACTGTGCTTTCCTAACAGGCCTCACTCTGCATATCATCTGTGAAGTGAGTGACAGTGGAAGGTGCTGTGGGTGATTCCTTTGTGTCTGTTTCTCTGCTTGAACACACACTTCAGAACACCAGGAGCTTTCTTGGTCCTGTGTAGCAGTAGGTCCCTGTGTCACTCTAGCCTGTGGTCTGCCTCCTTCCCCACAGACATGTGTGCCTTGCTATCTCCTCCAATCCAGGCCTCTGTTGAATGTCCTCTTGTCACTCCTGCCTTTCTTGTTATTTCTCTTGAACACTAGCATTCATTGTTCTCTATCTGTCTATGAGGCATTGAATCTCCTTCGAATATCTGCCACTGGCACTGTGTCACATACTGACTGTCCATCAATATCCGATGTAGACTGGTCCAGGAATCCACAGAGGATATGGAAATCCTCAGATGTTTAAGTCTCTCATATAAATTAGTGTAGTACTCATATGTAACTCTTAATGCACACTTTCCTGAAGACTTTAAAGCATCTCTTGATAGCTTATGCTGCCTACCACAATGCAACTTTATGAATAATTACAATTAGTTACTACACTCTAACTAATTTAAGAAATAATGGTGGGAGAAAATTTTCAGCACATGATTGGTTGAATCCAGAGATGTGGAACATATAGACGTGGAGGGCTAACTACATTTATTTGCTAGTTATCTTAATGTCTCTTTTTCCTATAGAATGTAAGTTGCATAAAATAAGAAACTTAACTGTCCTATTCTCTCTTCTCTAAGCCTAGATATTGAGATCTCCAATAAGTAAATATGGAAAGATAGTCATTAAAAGATCCAACCAGATGATGGAATTTAGGTGGCTCAGTATACCTGGGCCTTGGGTACTGCAGTACAAATTAGTGCAAAATCCTCAGGAAAAATTTTTACCAGAGTGCCTCCTAGGTGGCAGTAAGATGATGAGATATCACTCTAGAAAAAGCAGGAAGCCAGGGAACAGCTTAATCAGGCTTGACTCTCATGGAAGAGCTATGTGGAAAACAGAGACACAACTGTTAGCACATCACTTTGGAGAGAGTGGACCCCTCCAAAGTGGGACTTGTGCCCTTTTCCTTTAGGAAAAGGATGCTGATATTTTGTAACCCTAAAGGCCATTGTACTGGTCTGCTCATTCCTTTATTAAAAATATGAACATGGATAGCATAGATACCATACACCATAGAAATGTGTCTTTTGACTTTTTGAAGGTTGGGAAATAAAAAGGAAGGTTCCAGTGGGTTCCATATCTGCCAGTGGCCCAATCTTGGCTTCTAAAATCCTGCCACTTCCTACACTCTCTAGCACAGTCTTCAGTGGGAGCGAGTGTGTCCTCATATGACTAAAGACACAAAAGGACAAAAGGCATGGTAGTCTGGGAAACTCGCCCACGAGGGTGAGGCCCTCATGGCCTAATCGCTGCCCGAAGCCCCACACCTAATTCTGACATACTGGGGACTCAGTTGCAACATAACCACCACAGAGGACACAGACATTCAGACCACAGCACCAAGGTAGATGCCACCTTAGTCATTCTGAAAGTGAAGTGTTTTTCTGAGGACACAGTTCCCAGAGTACAAATGGCCTAAAATGTAGAAGCAATGAAACTGTCCTGGAAGTTCTTTAGGAGGACCAAAAGTGAGGCAGGGAGATGGGCCAAATCCAATGTAGAATGCATGGATACAGCAATAAAATAGCTTGAATCATCTGTGTGTCTCAGTGTAGTAAGTAGAATTCCCCATCTACTTGCGACTTTACCCAGACAGCATCTAACCTTTAGCTTATGCACTCCTTGCCACAATCCCCCACCCACCTTCCTGTACCCCAACCCCTGGACCACACAGGACAGAGCATATTGATTAAATTTCCCAGTGAAATCCAGGAACGTTTGAATGCTATTTTCTTTCTTTATATCTTTTTCTTCTCAAGACCCATCATAAAGTCACACCAGCCTGAGGCCTAGAGGCTGTGGCAGAAAAGTTAAAGTCAAGTTCAGGTTAATATTAAAAAGAGTGGCAGAAAGAATAACTGTGATGCAAACGACATCTCTTCAGCTCTCCTCAAAAAACAGGCCATTTCCTCAAGGATAGCAAGGAGCAGGAAATTGTGTGTTAAGCAAACACAGACTGACAGCTGTGGCCCCCATCTCTTCATTTAAACCAGAATTCTATTCTTCTTCCTCAGGACTGTAGGAGCCTGAGGGGTCAAAAACCCCACAAGAAAACCCACAGAATTGGCTGGCTGGGGCTCATAGGGGCTCACTGAGACTGAACTGGCAACCAGGGAGCCTGTATGGTTCTGACCTAGGTCCTCTGCATACATGTTACGGTTATATAGCTTGGTGTTCTAGTGGGACACCTACCAATGGGGGTAGGGGCTGACTTTGCCTCTTGTTCCTGATTTTGTAGTCATTTTCCTCCTACTAGCTTGGCCCATCAAGCCTTAATATGAGGGGAGGTACCTAGTATTACTGCAACTTGATATGCTATGTTTGGGAAGTCTGTTCTTTTCTGAAGGGAAACAGGTGAGTGGATCTGGAGAGAGGGGAGTCTGAGGGAAGGACTGGGAGGAGATGAGGGAGGGGACACTGTGGTCAGGATGTAAATATGAGAGGAAAATGAATTTTAAAAAGTATGCTAAAAAAAAAAAAAGAATTCTTCCTTGCAAGTTTGACTGCAGAGGCCCTGAATTTATGTATTTTAGTATTGAAACCACAACTTGCAAACCCAGCACTGGGACTTATAACCTGAGAGAATCAATTTAGCTAACTTAGCCTATTTCTCACATGTAAAATTAGAACAAATAATAATTAACTTACAATGTTGTACATAAAAGACATAGTCCTATAGATAATAAAGCCTTGTGAATATATCACATTAAATATGGACAGTATATGTATCACTGATTCAAAGATCCCCCCAGTCCTTTCCTTTCCCATTATCTCATGCCAACCCACCAGACAGATGAGGCAAAGGAGCATAAGGGAATTGGAAAGGCATTGTAGCCACATTTAGGGAACTGGGTGTCTACTCAGAAGGCACAACTTGGTACTGAGTCAGTAGACTCTCCTTTCTGTGAAGCAAATACCCAAGAAAAATGGACCAAATGAGACAGAGAGTGAGCAATGATGGATTGAGACAGGAAGAGATGTAGACAAGGCTCAAATTGCCCAGAGTTACAATCAGTCCCCAGGGACTAAATGATGTCTGTGGGATCAGCTATAGGGGAGCTTGTAGTAAAAAGTGCAAGGCTAGGTATAACCATTAATCTCTGTTATACCTGCATTGACTTTAGACTCACCTGGGAGATTTGTAAAACGTACTTCCTAGTGCATTTGTGAGGGAATCCCAGAGAGGACTATCAGAGTGACAAGACCCTTGCCAAATGTAGATGACGCGACCCTAATAGGCTGCTATCCCTGAGAGAACGCTTCCTCTGTTGTCCTTCTCTCTCCAGCATGATGCCGCTACTCAGATCCACCACACCATCTGTGATGACATAATGGTGAAACAAACTCTTCCTTTAATAAACATTTCCACAAGTATTTTGACTCATGGATGAGGAACATACTGACACACTGTGTACACAGCCTCCCTCTAGGCTGAGAAAGTATTACAAGGGACCCAAGTCAAGGATGATTCAGAGATCAGTTTTCTCGATGGTAAAGCACGTGCCTGGCCTTCTTCTTTATGCTTGTTTCATTTTTAAGAGCTACAGTGACTTACAGGGTTTATAGTCATAGACACATGTCAAACAGGTCTCCCCCACTCACACTTGCATGAAGCTCACTCATTAGAGTGGGTGTCCTTGGGCATGGGTGAGGGTAAATGGCTGTCCAGAAACTGACAGCCAGTAGACAATGTTTGCACCTGCTGGGCTTCTGTGCATGTGGTTCCAAAGCAGAGGTTTTCCTACTGTTGTCGATCTGACCACTGGATCCTGACATTCTTCCTGTAGCAGACAAATGTGTGTGGCCTTGGAGGAGAAGATGGAGACAGGTGCATCTTTCTAGGACTCCTCTTGAGGAAGGAGATGCATTCACAGAAGTTCTTTTCTTCCTGCTCTCATTAAGACTTAAAAGGGGCAAGCAACAGCTCCCAGTGTAATTGTTTTCCATAACACTGTATAGCTGTACCATTTCTCCATCTGTGAAATGGGCATAAGACTGGGACCAAACATTGCTGTGAGAATGGAACGTGGTACAGCACATGCAGTAGGCACTCAGGGGACATCTACAATTAGCTTACTAGTTGTAAGCATGGCTTGCTTCCTGAACTAGCATGAACTGACTAGTTCAAGAGTTGGCAAGAGCAGCATTCGAAAGATCAGTGGAGCTCAGGGAGACGGCTGGCCTGCAAGCATGCATGGTGTTTGCTATGTGTGGATCAGGGTGAAGGTGAGTGAACTTATGAACTACTTTCCAAGAATCTCCCTTTCTCTTAGAGGTAGAGAAACTAAGAGTGGAAGTGGATAGAGATGTACCAAGTCAAGCCCAAAATGATAGATTTGGAAGTGAAATCCACATCCCTGTCTACCTCAGACCCCTAAGTGTGTTCTTGTTCCCCAAGCTCCCGACTCAACAGAAGAAACCTCACTGAGTGAAAACTTTATCCATGAGAAAAACCATTCATTCTAGTACAGGCTAGGCCTTGTGCCTCTGTGGAGGTTGCCTTGGGAATTAGTCACACCTCCTAATTTCACGGACTTCCTGCTAGAACTCTTATTTGCTCTGTGCTTTGAGGGATTTTTATTTAGTTTCATTTTTTACTACAGGAATTGGAGTTTCTCCCAGAAGCCCTCGGCAACTCTGATGTTCCAGATAACATCCCAATTTTGCCGGGTTCACTGAGCGCCTACGGCTGCTTGGGAAAGCCACCAGGCACTTCAAACCCTCATCACATCTAAGCCTTATAAAACATCCTGGTGGGAAGTCTTCTCTCTTTAAGGCAACCGAGGCACTGGAAAATAATGACGTTGTGTAACTAGTAGATAGTGTGGCATCAAGGATCAAGCCCAGAGTCAGCCAGCTGCAAACACAACTCTTTGTATAAGAGAAGAATGAAGGTTCCAGAGGGAAATGAATGATTCATGATCCTAGTCCACAGGAGAAATTACACAACCATCTAAGTGACGTCTCAATTCCTGTAGCCTGAGTGTGTTTTGAAGCCTGGATCTTCAACATCCCCTCATTACGTGAAACGCTTCAATCTCTTGCAAACATGTTACCTTTCCGCTTTAAGTTCATCAGGACAGTGCCTTGACCCCAGTAATCACAAAAATGTAAATTGTGTGCCTTGAAATTATGTATCACATGACTTGAGGACACCCAATAGTGGTGGTCAGCCTTCCTTCCTGAGAACGTCATGGGCTGCCTGAAGGGTCTACGGACACGTGTATGTTGCAGCAGGCACAGAAGTTATTGAAAAGCATATTCCTTCACCTAGGTTGACTCAGTTTACCCCCAGTGCTCAGTGTTTGCCCCTGCAGAGAAGAAGACAACCGAAAGTTTCTATGGTCCTAGTCCATGAATGGACCAGACAGGTTTTTTTTTTTTTATGAGAAACAAACTGATTAAAATGAATTCCATTCATTTATCCTCTCTGTAATTGACACTTGCTTGAGATTTGATTGCTGCTCCAGTGTGATGGCTAGTTTTAATGGTCCACTTGATATAATCCAGAAGCCCTTGAGAAGAGAGTCTAAGTGAGAAATTGTTGAGATTGAATTGACCTTTGGGAAAAAAATCTGTGCATGCTGTTTTCAACTGAGTTAATGGAGGTGAGCAGGTCTACCCTGGATGTAGGTAGCATCATTTCACTGACTGAACGTGAAGGACAAAGCCAGCTGGGCACCATTGCACCATGGAATTGGCAGGAACATTTACTACATGGGTGTGACTGTCTGTTTCAAGTTCCTGCCACCTTGACTTCCCTGAAATGATGGGCTATAACCTGGAATTGTGAACTAAAGCAAAGCCATTCTCCCCTAAGCATGGTTGCTTTTGTTGGGATATTTTATCACAGCAACAGAAAGAAAAGTGGGACAGCAAGGTCCTGAGGATTCTCCATTTAGCCACGGAATGAGTGAATCTCAAACTCCATAACTCAAGGAGCAGTGCCACCAAAGCAAGGGAGGCCATAGAAACATGCTCACCCATGTGAGACCCTGCCCCAAAGTCAGAACATGGCCTGATGGAGCGAAGAGGCCTTCAGGGCTCAGCCTCTGAGGCAGCATGCAGACAGTGTCTTGTAAGGATGAGGAAAATCTTGCAGAGATCACACACAGTCATTTACTGTCATTTCTCCCATGACCAATATACAGAGAGATGGGAACCACGATACAAAAGAAGTAATAACATGGTTCTGATTTTCCCTAAAACCTGTTTTACAAGGTTTTTGTTTCTCATTTCCTTATAGAAGTTTCTGCATCGCTTTCAATCAAGATCTTGCCAAGGACAGAAAAGTGCACAGATTAGGCACATTTCAAGTAGAGTTTATTTACTATAAGAAGACTACAAGAAAATTGTGACAGAATACAGGAGAACCACAGGGATAATGAAGGACTCTAGTTTCAACAGGGCTGGAGTTTTCATTACTTCTAAGTCCAAGAAAATAAAAGGTTTTAGGGAGTAATCCCTGTAAAGTAATGTTTCGAAAGGAACCAATATTCTCTGTTCAGAGACTCGGCCAGGCAGAAGACAGAATCACAGGATAATACACTCTAGCCAGAATGTTCCCCTCCCCAAGCCCTTCCTGAGTCATCCTATGGGGAAACTCTGCATGCCTATCTCACCCTTTGAGTGGAATACACTTGAGAAGTGAAGAATGGAAAACAGCCATGTGGTATCTAGAGCCCAGATGGAGGCACTCAACCCAGGACCCAAAGAAACATTTGTAAATAATCATTCTTTTTAAGTGTTTTTAGAAGATTTTTATCTGGCTGCAAGTATACCTGCAGGCCAGAAGAGGGCACCTGACCAAATTATAGAGGGTTGTGAGCCACCATGTGGTTGCTGGGAATTGAACTAGAGACTTCTGGAAGAGCAGAGAGTGTACTTAACCACTAAGCCTTCTCTCCAGCTCCCCCCCCCCAACCCCCACTAGTGCCACCTTTTAAAAAATCTCTTTTTAAGCAATATTCTTTAAACTATTGTTTTTATAGTCTAGCAATGAACAATGAAAAATTAAATTTATACATATATACATATGCAATACATAAAACTTCCAAATACTTGGAAGCAAATCTAATTGAGCATGCTTAATTCTTTGGCAAGCAAATTATAAAACAGTGGTTCTCAGCCTTCTTAATGCTGTGACCCTTTAATACAGTTCCTCATGTTGTGGTCATATCCAGCTATAAAATTATTTTTGTTGCTACTTCATAATGATAAGTTTGCTCCTGCTATGTATTTTAATGTAAATGTTTTTGTAGATGAAGGTTTGTTAAAGGGGTCATGACACACAAGTTGAGAACCATTGCTACAAAACATCGTTAAGATGAATTAATAAAAGCTTAAATAAATGGAAGTCTGTGTCACATTTGTGACTGGTTGCCTATAGAGTTAGTGCTATCTTTCTCATAATTTGGCATGTTCTACATTTATTTATTTGTGTTTGTGTGTGGGAGGGTATGTGCCACAGCACCCATGATTAGCTGAGAAAAAAACTTGAGGGAGCCAGTCCTCTCCTTCCATTATGTGGACTCCAGGGCTTGAAGGTCAGGTGTCCAAGCTTGACATTATAAGAACCTTTATCAGAGCCATCAAACCAGCCCCTCAAATTTGAAGAGGGGGGGGAGGGAGGGAGGGAGGGAGAGAGAGCATGTGAAAGTTAATTCTCAAGTTCCCATAAAAATAAAAAAAGTTAAGAAGTTGGAAAAATTGTTACTTGCTGTCTTCTTCTACTTCTTCTCCTCTCTTTATTTTTCAGACAATATCTGACTATATAATCAATACTGGCCTCAAACTCCGAATCCTCCTACCTCTTGTTCCACCAGCTCCAGCTATAAGAGCTTCTTATAAAGCAAAACCAATTTAGACACTGTGATGGTAGGCCAAGGACAGATAGACAGACACATAGAGGGACCAAAATGGAGTCCAGAGCTAGAGCAAGTCATGGAAGGACACTTTGTTAGAATAGAGGTGACCCTGCAGAGCACTGACTAATGGACAGTCTTCTCAGGAAGCAGTACTGCATCAAATGAAATTTCATGGGAAAAATGAGTTTTGACCCCTGCTTTGTCCCTTACATAAAAGTCAATTCTATAAGTTTTAAACACATAAATGGAATAGCTTTAAAATAAAACTTCTAATTATCACAAATGGATCATAGATCTTTTTTTTATTAATTTATTCTTGTTATATCTCAATGTTTATCTTAATATAAAATGAAAAGTTATAAAATTTCTGGAAGAATTTATAGACAGAACTTGCCTGACCTTGGCTTTGGGGATGCAATTTTAGGTAAACACCAAAAGCTCTTTTCAAATGGAAAAATTTAACTTTCAGGTTACTCTGAAAAGAAAGATGCATTTGAATTCATTAAAATAAAAAGCTTCTGCTCATTGAAAATGTTTAGTAAGAAATAAGAAATCACACATTTTTCAAATTGCTTTTTAAATCTGTACTCCTTGACCCGTTGTTACCGCAGATCTCAATTCTCGCCAGAGAGGTGTCTTTGTACAATGCACGGCAGTTAATACAAAGGGAGTCATAGTCCCAGAGAGCTGGATATAATGCCAGTACCACACATAATTTCTCTCCTGTTGCATGGACTTTAAATCTCATTGCCCAGCCGTTGCTTATCACTCACATGTGAACGCCACTTCTTGCACTATTATGCATATCTTGCCATGTTAGTAATTTTCGTGGTTCAGCTGGGTAGGGCTGTTTAATTGCCTCCCTTGGAAACTTGCATAGAATATTTTTTTGAACCATGGAAGCTAGATAACAAGAAAGAGGCTTTTGGGTCAGAGCCAGCTTCAGTCCTCTCAGTCCTGTGTCTGAAGTGTGTGGTATCTTCAGTAATAGCGGCCAACACTCAACCCCTGAAAGGCAACCAACGACTACATTGACAGTGTCTATTGTATGGAGAGTCATTTGGGCTACCCTGGCTGACCCTTCAAAGGGGGACTTATCATGCCTGATACTGGGGTTTTCATTCCTCTGTGGTTCTTGTGGGGAGCATTGTCAGCCCAGTGGCTTAACTTCCATCTCTGTCTCTGTCTCTCTGTCTCTGTCTCTTTCTATATCTGTCTGACTGTCTGTCTGTCTGTCTGTCTGTCTGTCTCTCTCTCTCTCTCTCTCTCTCTCTCTCTCTCTCTCTCTCTCTCTGTGTGTGTGTGTGTGTGTGTGTGTGTGTGTGTGTGTGTGTGAATGCATGTGCAAGCATGTGTGTATGTGTATACACATATACTTATATAATTTTAGGTAAATATGAAATGATATGATTCCTTAAGATTGTCGAACAATCTTGGTGTCATTGTATGCTCGTCCCTCCTTCTGCTTCCACATTATTGGCCTCCTTCCCTCTTCTCCAGTTGGAGCAACCACCTTGCTCCGTTTCCCACTTCATATCACCTGCATCCTGCTATCCCCCCTCCTAGCCACCCCTAAATCCCCTTTATACTTTTCTGGTTTCTCTATGTCATAGACTCACATCTGAGAATTTAGAGCTAGGAACAGCTAATGAGAGAATATGCAGCATTTGTCTTCTGGGTCTGGGTTATATCACTCAAAACAATCCTTTAAGGGACAAAAATATTGTGAAAAGTCAGAATACCAGGCAGTCTGCTGTGAAACAGTCTCCCCTAGATTCTGCACAAACAATACCAGAGCATGACAATATCAATGGACATGTTAACATAGAACAGAGAAATTTTCCAAACGTCCCAACCCCTAGACAAAGACCTACAGGCAACTATTTACCCCTCTGAGGAGAATAACCTGTTTCTGGAATGAGCCCCTTTGTTCAGTTATCCAATGCAGAATGGTCAGTTCTGAACCATTACACAAACGACAAAAATTGACTCAGCAAGTTATATATGTGTGCATACGCACATGCCTCTATGTGTGTGTGTACGCACACGTGTGTGTGTGTGTGTGTGTGTGTGTGTGTGTGTGTGTGTGTGTCCCTGTGCATGTCCATGTGCATGTAACAAATATAACCAACAAAAAAGAGGCCATTAGCCTGTGGGTAACCGGAGGGAGAGGTTTCAGGGTAGGTACCTGGAAAAGGCTGAAGGGAAGAAAGGAGGAGGAAGTGATTCATTCTACTGAAACTAAAATAGTTGTTTAAAAGATTTTAAAAATCAGAGACTTACAATTGGTCACAAGGATGAGGACAAATGTTTGTAACATTCTCAGCCATAAACAGACATCAATATCACACACCCTCAGCCCAAGACTCAGGACACCATGAAGAATAGCTAGGTGAAAGATTTTAAGTGCCAGAGGTTAGGGACAACCAAAGTAAACCACATCTGAACATACAGGTCTTCTGCACTCAGGAACCCCCAGCTATGGCTGCGTGAACTCATTGGCACCAGACTGAGGTAGAAAACATGACAGCACAGACATGGGAGGAGCTCCTAAGCGCCCAGGTCCTAACTCAGACACTATTGACAATTGGAGGTTTCTGGGAGAGGGACTTTTCTTCAGGGGTGTGGTCCCTGATAGGTTGACCATGATCCACTGCATGACCTCACACTCATGAGTATATGAGCAGGAGTAGTTGGACTCCATGAGTTATTACGAAAAGAAAAGAAGAGGACATAACACTGGGGAGAGAATATGAGACAACCCATGAGGAGTTGGAGTGTGACTGTGGCCAAATACATTATATGCACTATGAAATTCTCAAATTACAAACTAAAATATGATTATAAAAAGAAGTTGTTCACTTCGATGACTCCTTGAAAAGCACACTTTAGCTAAAGAAATTATGCGCACAAAATGTAAAGGATTTCTAAACAATGACAAGAAGACAAATACTCCAGGGTAAAGCAAACAAGCCAAATATTTCAAAAGATACTCTATCAAAGAAGATCACAGATGATGGACTAGGGTGTGAGAGGAGGGCCCTCATTGGTTATCACAGTCATGCAGACTGAAACAATAATGTCATTTCAAAGCTACTAAAATGACTAAAACTTACACAAAATAAAATTCTACAAAGGACGTGGAATGACAAGAAGGTCTAAGCATTTCTTTGTGTCTTAATTAAGGTTACTGTTGCCGTGATGAAACACAACGAACAAAAGCAAGTTGGGGAGGAAAGGCTTTATTTGGCTTCCAGTTCTATATTGCTGTTCATTATCAAATAAATTCAGGACAGGAACTTGAACAGGGCAGGAATCTGGAGGTCACGGATGAGTGCTGCTTACTGGCTTGCTCCTCATGGCTTGCTCAGCCTGCTTCCTTATAAATCCAGGACCACCAGCCAAGGGATGGAACCACCCGCAATGGGCTGGGCCAGCCCACAATAACCGCTAACTGAGAAAATGCCTTATGGGTTTGCCTACAACCTGATCTAATGGAGGCATTTACGCAATTGAGATTCCTTCTCTCAGATGACTTTAGCTTGTGTTAAGTTGATGTAAAACTAGCCAGCACACTCTGGGAAAGCAAAATGCTATAGGCACATTGGCAGTTTGTCAGTTTACTATGAAGCTTAAGCAGAGTACTGTCCGCCATGTGCCATAGAAATGAAAGTCCTAATATTTACTTAGTGGGTTTTAAAGTGTGTTTCACACAAATGGCCACAGATAAAGGTTTGTAGATATTTAATGCACAGTCTACAAAAACTAGAGACAAACTGGAAGTTTTCCTATCAGGTAAATAAATGATCAAAGTGAGTCACACAGAAAGAGTGCCTCTTTCTGCTAATGCCTGTACTTAACATCTATTTTCTTTAATAGGACCAGTGAAATGGATCATTCAGTGGAGGTGCTTGGTGCTAAGCCTGATAGAAATTAAGAGCTGGGGTTGGAAAGATGGTTCAGCCATTAAAGGTTAGGCTCACAACCCAAAATATAACAAGTTGATAACTGATTCCCACAGGTGGGTTGCATATCACCATGATACATATACCTGCACATGTACACACACACACACACACAAAACAAATAAATACAATGTAGTTTTATATTTTTTACTGTTTCAAAGAAAAAAGTTATTCAGCAATTGAAGTACATGGTGGTCAGTATTGATTGTCAACTTTTTCATACTGAGGTCAATAAAGATACCTCCAAATGTGTCTGTGAGGCTGTTTCTACATACGGTTAGATCATGAGGGTTCTGACCTATTGACTGTTCACGTCTGAAGCTGATAGTGTTAGGATTCTGCCCCAGTCTGCCTAGCATCCTGTGATGTCATTGCCTACCTGCCACTGGAGGTAGCCCTGCCCAGAACTATATAAACAGAGAAAGCCTCCTACCTCTCTCTTACCTCTCCCTCTCTTTTCTTCTCTTGTTGTCTCTATCTCCCTATCTCTGTGTCTCTCTGTTTCTCTCTGGGGGGACCCCTCTCACTTCCTTTCTCTCCCCATGCTCGTATAATAAACCTCTCCGTATCATACCTGTTGTATGGTATCTCATATCTCTTTGAAATTTACAAGATAATTGAGTTCAAGGCTGCCAATGGTGATTGGTTTCATCTGTTCTGAATTGTTCTCACTAAAAAAAAAAAAAAAAAAAAAAAAAAATGAACAAACAAACTAAATATAACTAGATTCATAGCTTATACCCAGCCCTAATGCATCTACCAGACCTTGAAAATATGATGAAAACAATGTACAAGAGGTACAAACAAAGGACTAGAGAGAAGTGATTAAGAGACTGAAGAATGGCTGAGTAGTATTCCATCGTGTAAATATACCACAGTTTCTTGGTCCATTCTTCTACTGAGGGACACTTAGGCTGTTTCCATGTTCTGGCTATTATGTATAAAGCAGCTATGAACATGGTTGAGCATATGTCCCTGTTGTGTGGTAGGGCATTTTCTGGGTATATTCCAAGGAGTGGGATAGCTGGGTCTTGAGGAAGCCCTATTCCCATTTTTCTGAGAAAGTGCCAGATAGCTCCAAAGTGACTCAGCTATTAAAAACGAGGAATTCCTGAAATTTGTGGACAAATGGATTGATCTAGAAATTATCATAATGAGTGAGTTCACCCAGAAACAAAAAGAGACAAACGGTATATACTCACTTATATCAAAACACTAGTCCAAGGGATACGTACCATGAAAATCTTTACTTACCAAGAAAGTGGGTCAGAGGAGAGGACATCCGATTGAGACTTCAGGCAAGAGTGGCATGGAAGAAAGGGGAAATAGTAGGACCCACAGGGTCCTGGAAACCTACAAGAAGAACTTTATGACAGGAAGATCTGGATCCTGGGGTCCTCCTCAAACTAAGGCACCAGCCAAGGAGAATATAGGCAGTAAGCTTCGAACCCCTACCAAGACCTAGCCGATGAACATGATACTCTCCACCGTTGAGTGGAGAGTGAGGTCTGACTCTCACATGAACTCTGGTGCCCCTTTTCTGACCACGTCCCCTGGATGGGGAGGCCTGGAGGCACTCAGAGGAAGGATAGCAAGTTACCAAGAAGAGACTTGATATTCTAAGAGCATATATAGGGGGAGGAGGTCTCTCTCAGTCACAGACATAGGGAAGGGGAGAAGGAGAGAAATGGGAGGGAGGGAAGAATGGGAGGAAACAGGGGAAGGGCTAACAATCGAGATGTAATATGAATAAATTAATAAAATTAAATAAAAAAAAAGAGACTGAAGAATGGCTCAATGGCTAAGAGCTCTTGCTGCCCTTACAGAGGACTGGAGTTCAGTCCCAGCATCTACAGCAGATGGCTCTGACGTGGCTCCAACTGCCTGTACCATAGCTTCTGGGATTCAATGCCCTTTTCTGGCCTCTGAAGTAATCCACACCCACCACCCACCACCCACACAAATACAAATAAATAAATAAATAAAGGCAAGTGGTTAATAAATTGAATCTAGACAGCATTAACGGAGATACAGAAAAACCTTGTCAGTTTGTGTAGCCTCTCCATGCGGCCGAAGCCCCAGCTTGAATTGAGAAATCCAATCACAGAGCTTCATTGTGAAGGTCAAAGTTCAGAAAAAGCTACTGTGGCCAAGAAGAACGTTAGAGTACAGAGAGTGGGTGGGTATGAACAAGTCCAATAATCTGCTTAAAACTTAGACTGTAATAGCGACAAGCAAAGGTCCTGTTGTGTGAGAGGGAACCGTGGAGACATGTTGAAACGGTAGGAAAATTGATAGCTTATCTTTACACATGATGACCCTAGGTGATTGAAAAACTCGATGAAGAACGATACTTTCAATAAATGCTGTCCAAGAAATAGAACAGAATAGTATGTATTACACACACACACACACACACACACACACACACACACACACACACACACAGTATAAATCAGTGGGCAATACAATTGGGAAAATAAAAGCAGAAAGGAAAACATGATCCTTGGTCAATGAACATGAGAACATGTTCAATATTATCAGTTACCAGGGAAATGCAAATTAAATTCATTGATCATAATGGCTAAATTTTAAAAGGATGAAAATATTAATAATATGTAACGATAAAATTCACTATTCTATCAGTGGGCTTATAAATTGATAAGATTTTTATTTTTTTAATGTTCTGAGGTTATAATACAATTATGCTATTTCCTCCTTCCCTTTTCTCCTTCCAACCCCTCCCCCCACATACCACCCTCTCGTGCACCACTCTCTTTAAAATTCATGGCCTCTTCCCATTAATTGTTGTTATATATAGCAACAGCTTTCCGTAGTTGCCTGTTGGAACCATTTGTGAAGACTTACAGGAAGCACCTGCTGACGTTCCACATACACCTACTCATATACCCGATGATGAACAGGGTCATCACTAAGTCTGTTCTCAGCTGTGCTCAGCTACATAAGCATCAAAGACATAGACAGAGGCTCATAGCAGCAGACCCCAGAGCCGGCTGAGGCACATGAGGAGTGCAAGTGCAAAGTATAAGGAAGTTCTCACTCTCAAGGTCGCGGAAGTGCTGACCTTAAATTCTGCACAAGGTTGAGGTTAAGTTCCTCAGATTTTGTAGATTGTCTTTACACAAAGTATCTGACATGTAATCCTACATCTATGTTTGGGGCAGCTTTGAGGCAAAACTAAGGACGGCAGAGTTTCAAAGCCCCACTCTCCTGCCTCCAGACTGGTCACGCTCAGCTTAACCTGCTTGTTGTTGTTGTTTTTGTTTGTGTGTTTTTTGTTGTTTGTTTTTTGTTTGTTTGTTTGCTGCTTTTTGGTCCCGGAATTTTCCCCATCTGGCTTCCCTTCCCTTTTATGACTACTTGTTAAAATACCATTTAGTGAGTCACTTACATAAAATTTCCCACCTCAAGTTCTACTTCTAGGAAACAACCCACAAGGAGAGATGGCTGAGTGGTTAAGAGCACTGACTGCTCTTCCAGAGGTCCTGAGTTCAATTCCCAGCAACCACGTGATGGCTCACAACCATCTGTAATGTGCTCTGATGTCCTCTTGTGGCCTGCAGGTGTACATGAAGTCAGAGCACTATATACTTAATAAATAAATCTTAAAAAAAAAAAAAAAGTATGTCCTAAGGTGGTAGTAAGTGATAGGACTGAGCTCAGGTCTGTGAAACAGTGACGGGGAGCAGAGGACAGCTCCGTGAGTTACCCATTTCTGGATTTTGCTAGAAGATGCATTATTCTGCACTAAATTCAGATAATGGAGAAAAAAAATACTAGAAAAGGTTTCGATAAAACAGACCATTGCTAGGCATTTCATAGGGGACTCTTTGATGGCTTCCTCCTCAGCATGGCACCCTGCTTGCAGCCTGCAGGAGCAGAACCCCTAATGTTCCTGTTAGAGCTCTGATCTTTTCACTTGATAATCCAGTGTTGACACCTAAGCTGATATATTCTTCTTTCCCAGTTACCTCAATCAAATAGAAAATTAAACAAAGTTTACAGGCCAGGGGAACTGTGCTTAGGGAGGACTCTTGAAATAATAGTAATTTTGTAAAAGAAAAAGTAGTGAGGCAAACAAAAGGACAAAAAGAAACATTTGAGAGCCCAGTGGACACTTGTAGTGTCTCCTTCTTCACAGCTATGAAGTCGTTCTCTGCTTTGAAGGCAGAAATGTCAGGGGCCTAGGAGGGAACAGGAAGAGAGCGCTTGACATTTCTCCCTGCCTTTAAATCACTACAATTTTCTTTCAGCACTGTGACTAATATCTCTCTCTCCACAGTGATGCCTCAGCTGAAAGAGCACGGCCTTTAGAATTAAACAGTGCCTTTGCTTCTAGGCACAGGCTTTCCTACTGGGTGCCCATGGGCTCCTTCCACAATGTGGCCAATGCTCAAGCCTAGGAGAGACATTTGTCATTCAAACCACACAGCATAAAAAGTGACGGGCTGTAGCATTTACACACACACACACACACACACACACACACACACACACACACGTCATCATGGTTTTTTTTTTTCATCCTCTGTATTTCCCTCCTCCCCCCCCCCGCACTGATTGACTTCTTTCCTTCCAAAACCCCTCCCTTCTGCTTTAATTTCACATGAAATACATTACTTTTGTTTCCCCCATCCCCAAGCAATTTCCATGAAATTATACAGAATGACAGAACAGGATGACCTGCCCCCTAGAGGACTCACTGTATCAGTCAAACTCACAACTGTGATACCTGAGGGCTGTGGGCTTTGTCTTACGGGTTTGCTGCCACGCTCTCTTCATCTGCCTTGCCTTCTGGCCAGGGCTTCTGCTTCTTCCTCCCATTGACTTCGTTTGACTGGCAATGTCCCTAGCTTGACTTCTCTTTGTTGTAATACCATCTTTTCTCCAGTATTTGTCAGTTGTCTGTCATTGTCATTGTGAATTCTTCTCTTGGATGTGGATCCTATTTCTACACTGAATCTTAATGAGATTACACGGATGTAGTGCGCACTCCTCCATTCTACCCAGAAGTCTGGAACTTAGATTTAATAAAAGGGTACAGGTAACATAAAAAACAGCCCTCATATTGAAGGACCAATGGTGTCAAAAAGTGGCAAGAGTTGAGCCAACAGTAATTTCTGTCTTGTAACAGTTGACAGAATAGAGGGAAGTTCTTGAAGACAGATGTGAAGACTTCCTTGAAGGCCACTTTAACAAGGATACCTATGTACTAGGCCCTGAATGGTAAATAAAACCAGTCACAAGAGAAGTGCAAATGAGCTGAGGATAACTGACAGTGCTCAGGGACCACCTAGAAAATCAGGTTCATATAGAAAGATCGGGTGATGAGAATGGTCCATTGATGAATAAGGGATATAGACATGCACACGACAGCTGTGTAGGTCTTACCTAAAATAGTAATACAATGACATAAGAAGTCAAGGCATGATGTATAATAGAATGCTATAACTTAGTATTTATTTATTTTTGGTTTTTTGAGACAAGGTTTCTCTGTGTAACCTTGGCTGTCCTGGATTTGCTTTGTAGACCAAGCTGGCCTAGAACGCACAGCAATCTGCCTCCCTCTGTCTCTCTGAGTGTCATAACCTTATTTTAAATATCATTTTACTACATGAAATTATGAGGCTATAAAAACAAGGGCACAAGGGCCTATTAGGATTCTTATTGACATAGACAGAAAGATTGTATTTAGGTTGGAGATGTAGCCTGTTGTTCAAGTGTTTGTGTAGCATGCAGGAACCTCTAGATTCAACCCCCAGTATGCAAAAATAAAGCAAATGACAAGAAAGAAAAAAGTAATGATTTGGTTACAGGATGGCCAAAAGTAGAAGAATTTGAACATTAGCTTAGAACAGAGTCAACCATATAGTGGGGGAGGAGGTCCCCCTTGGTCATAGACCTAGGGGAGATGAATAGGGTGAAAGCAGAAGGAAGGAGGAGGATAAAAGTGACAGGATAGCAATTGAGATGTAATCTGAATAAATTAATAAAAAAAAAACAAGAAAAAAAAGAATAGAGTCAGACAATTGTTAATGAATTAGAATATGAATAAATAAGTGGAAAAGGGAAATGATTTTTACAGCTCTGTTCACATCTTAAAAGAATGCTATAAAAACAATGTATACATCCTTTCTGTTTATGCCAGGAAGTAGTGCTATGTGTCTTTGGGGTTGTGACTAAGACCAAAGTCAAAGTGACTTGAGCACAATAGTATCTTGCTTCACACAGTGGGTGTGGGAAGTAGGCTTGTGTTATCCATAAATTAATCCAGGTTCTCCCCAGGTTATGGCAAACTTTCTATTCATGATTGCTTCACTTGACACTGGCCTCTTTCTGCTTCAAAAGAACAAAGACTGTCGGCCACCCCAAGCCTAAGTCTTACAACTGTGTCCTAAAAAAAAAAAGTAATCCTTCCACTTCAAGGTGCACAGTGTGACATACCATAGAATGAGCATATGTCTAGAGTTATGTGTCCATCTGGGTTCCCTGGAATCAGTGGCTTAATCTTATGATGTCACCTCTTCCCTGGTTGCATATGTTTATTAAAAGCTATATCAGTGTTCCCTCTCCTAAATCTAGGATGCTCCTGTGACTTTTTATGATGAGCAAAGTGCCGTGGACATGACTTACAATCTAAGGATCCAGGACTCTGCTATCCTCCATTTCCATGCTCTATGCAGCAAGCCACCATGTAAAAGAACTGGGACTTGACAGCTAATTATGAGCCCACACAAGAAAAAAAAAAAAAAAAAGCCCAGAAGAGTCATATATTGATCCTCTTTCCTGAGGGGCAGAATGTGTCAGTAAAGCCATGCTGGATGTGATGTCCTAGGACCAGCATAAATCTTACAGCTGTGCTCTGAGTTGCAGTCGTACAACTACAATAACAAGAAATCCTGTCACATTCAAAAGGTAAGTGCTAAGTATTGCAAACAGGTTTGCTCGAGTCTTGTGCCCATCAGGGGTCCAATACCTGCTACCAAAGGAGACCTATCCAAGAACTGATTACAGAATGAAGTACTAAATGGAAATGCAGAGCTCCTTATTGCAAAACACAAAATGAAAGTGTTATGAAACGTGCAAAAAATGTACCATCTTTGTTCATGGACTCTTTCCATTTTTAAATATTTTAAAATTTGGCATTTCCTGTTGCTTTATAGAAAATTTAAATTCCAAGTTACTGTCTAGGAGTTTGTCATATCTGTTAGGTACTATACCCATTGCCGTGACCAGATATCTGAGAAGACACAGCTTAAGGGTGAAAGGATTTATTTTGGCGCAGGGTTTGAGAGGCTTCTGTCCATTCAGGCAAAGGAGATAGTAGGGGCTGCACCCAGAGAGGTGGACGCAGAGGTAACGAATGTATGAGGTGGTGAGTCTCCACTTTTTCTAGCTTCCACCTTCTTTTTACTTTTATACTGTTGGGATAGTACTGCCCACATACAGGATGGGTTTTATCCCACTCAATTATTGCCCACATGTCACCTATCTCTGGGAAGAGTCTCATGGATACACCCAGAAGACTCAGTGTTCCCTCTCCTAAATCTAGGATGCTCCTGTGACTTTTTATGATGAGCAGAGTGCCGTGGACATGACTTACAGTCTAAGGACCCAGGACTCTGTGATCCTCCATTTTCATGCTCTAAGCAGCAAGCCACCATGTAACACTCAACCCAGTCAAATTGACAATATTGTCCATCACATCAGAAAACAGCCTATGGAGCAGAATTACCCAAGAGGACTTAGACAGCCAGAAGATTAATAAATAAAGCATGAGTGGATGGTTATTACACTAAGTACCTAAGGTGGAGTGTGGGTTACTCTTTCTTGGGTAGTGATTGCTAAAGACTCTCCATGTTCACCCTTTGCCCTTTTCTGAAAAGCACTGCCAAGTGCAGTTATGTGGGCCTGTGGTAGCATTGTTTACTGGGTATATGGATGGAAGAGCTTTGTCATAGTTCTTGGGCATCTGGGTCACTAGGAACTGCACATAAGAGTTACTTTCAAGGACTCAAGCTTCAGACACATTATCTGTATCCAAGCCTCACTAGGCAACAGAATTTTGCACTTAAAGCCTCAGCTTGCTGCCAGGATTTGATGAGATTTTTCAAGGCCTGGGCATTTTGTGCAGGAATACATGAGGGATGTGAATACTGGTAGTCAAGGAGTAATGTGTGGGGGAGATTATCTATAGAGAGATTGGCCAACATTTCCCTTTCTCTATTATCTACTCACCGTGCTTGTTCCATTGGGAGGAAAATCCAGTGTCCTTTTTCACTGAACCTGAGCTCCACGTGATGCATTGGCCCATCATAAGGGGGTGCTATATACACCACATTTTGTATATACAATTATGTGTACCAAGGTGCCATACTGGGGATCGGGAATCAAGAGACCTTGAAGCCTCCTTTTCATTCTCTTGGAGGCAGCCTGCACCTCCCAGCCTCTGAGCCTCTTCAGCAGAGTGAATCTACACACCCACAGCAGTAGTGTGAGAAAGATTAAGCTTTGTCACAGGTAGAAGCAGTCTTGGTGGGCTTTACCCTTGGGACATCCCATGAATATACCTTGTGACAGACTGAGTGGAGCCATCCTGGGCCTGGAATTCAGGAAGCAGACCTGGGAACCCCACTTGGGCTATTGTTTTTCTAATGGACCCTCAATGGGAAGAGACCACCCTTCCCACGTGACCCAGGCAGGTGGGGAGGAGAGAACAACAGGTTCAGCCCGGGCTTTGAGCACATGTGGAGCAGCGGACAGGCTGGACCAGCACGTGGGCCAGAGAGACACCTAAGGACCCATCCCATAGAACGGATACCAGAAGGTTCACTCTTTTGTCCCTTTAACCTTTTTTCCTTCTTGTGTAAGGTAGTTGGGTTGTATAATAAAGTTTAATTATGTATAGAGCAGCTATGAACATGGTTGAGCATATGTCCCTGTTATGTGGTAGGGCATTTTCTGGGTATATTCCAAGGAGTGGGATGGCTGGGTCTTGAGGAAGCCCTATTCCCATTTTTCTGAGAAAGTGCCAGATAGCTTTCCAAAGTGGTTGTACTAGTTTGCATTCCCACCAGCAATGAAGGAGTGTTCCTCTCTCTCCACATCCTCGCCAACATGTGGTGTAATAGCCAGAACATGGAAACAGCCTAAGTGTCCCTCTGTAGAAGAATGGACTAAGAAACTGTGGTATATTTACACGATGGAATACTACTCAGCTATTAAAAATGAGGAATTCCCGAAATTTGTGGACAAATAGATTGATCTAGAAATTATCATAATGAGTGAGTTCACCCAGAAGCAAAAAGAGACAAATGCTACATACTCACTTATAGCAAAACACTAGTCCAAGGGATACGTACCATGAAAATCTTTACTTACCAAGAAAGTGGGTCAGAGGAGAGGATATCCGATTGAGACTTTAGGCAAGAGTAGCATGGAAGAAAGAGGAAATAGTAGGACCCACAGGGTCCTGGAAACCTACAAGAAGAACTTTATGACAGGCAGATCTGGATCCTGGGGTCCTCCTCAAACTAAGGCACCAGCCAAGGAGAATATAGGCAGTAAGCTTTGAACCCCTACCAGGACCTAGCCGACGAACATGATATTCTCCACCGTTGAGTGGAGAGTAAGATCTGACTCTCACATGAACTCTGGTGCCCCTTTTCTGACCATGTCCCCCGGATGGGGAGACCTGGTGGCACTCAGAGGAAGGATAGCTAGTTACCAAGAAGAGACTTGATATTCTGAGAGCATATATAGGGGGAGGAGGTCTCCCTCAGTCACAGACATAGGGGAGTGGAGAAGGGGAGAAATGGGAGGGAGGGAAGAATGGGAGGAAACAGGGGAAGGGCTAACAATCGAGATGTAATATGAATAAATTAATAAAAAATGGAGATGGAATCTGAATAAATTATAATCAATTAAAATAAAAAAGAAATCTTCCTAAAAAAAATAATAAAGTTTAATTATTAAGAAACAGAGCCAACACAGAGCTGGAGCCACACAAACACCGATGATGAGATGGAGTAAATAAATAATTGTTTTAAGCTACAAACTTTTGGGGTCATCTGTGACCCAGGCAGTGATAACCAAAACCCTTTGTAACTACTGAAGGTAGACTTGATGTGAACATGTGGAACCAGGAAGTGAATGGATAAACCTAATGAAAGGAAACAGAGGAGTGCTGACCTTTACACTCTTGCTATTGGCTGCCTTGTATGCTCCTGAGTAGTTCCTCCCATAAACACCAAATGTTCCTTCTTTTACAAAGGGATCTACCCTTTACATTAGTGGAACGGACCCATTTCCTACCCACAGAGACAATGAGAAATGCTTCTGCTTCCTTCCCTCTGTGTGAACATTTCCTGGCTGCTCCCCTCTCAGTTCGCATCAGGAATATTTTCCATGATCTGGTAACTTATAGAATCCATAATGAACTCATTGTGGCAAACAATAGATGACAGCGAGAACAGATGGGCAAAGAATAAGGCTGAGGTGTCTCCACCTTGGTACAGGAAGAAAGAGAACGGGCTTGTGTATATGGCTTTCCTGGGGCCAGTACCTTTGTGCCCAATTGTCTGCCCAGATCAGGGAGTTTCCTCCTCAGTCCACCTAGCCTTAGCATTCAGTTATGTGAAGGGCTGCCCTTTTCCCTTATTAACCAATTGGAAGAGGCCCCGGAAAGGATGGGCCCCAGCCATCACTTAGCAACCTCATTGTATTGTCTCAGTTGCCTGAGGACTTGTGCAACCAGGGACCAACATCTGCCAACCCTAGTACGTTGTGTCCAAAAATCTGAAATCTCAGGCACCAGCTAGTTGATTTGACTTCCAGAAACCTTCCAGGCTAGTGGTTTGGTCAGATTCCACCAGTGTGGACACATCATTGGAGTGTTTGTTTTTTATCATAGAGTCTCAGAGCTCTGCCCCTTTTCAGACTCTTCAACTCCATGATTTCTGTGGAAGGCAGAAAGATGTCAGCTCAGAAGGGATGGCACTCATCTGGCCTGCCAGCTGGCTCTGACGCAGTGTGCATACAGAGGATTTCTCAGGAAAAACTTGAATGGTCCAGTGGGAATCCAGATGAAATCGGGCTGTGGACATATGCAGACACAGCAGCTTTGCTGATGGTATCAGCCTCTGTGTTTCTGCCCTTATTGTGCCTGCTTCCATGAGACGGCTTCATTCTCCACTGGCCAATCTGCAATAGTAATAGAAAAGATGCCTCTGTACACCCCATGCCTGTGAATTTTTGAGAGAAGTGTCTTACTGTAGAGCCCTGACTGTCCTGGAATTTGCTATGTGGACCAGGCTGGACTAAAATCTCAGAGATCCACCTGCCTCTGCCTCCCAAGTGCTGGGATTAAAGGCATGTTCCACCAAGCCTGACTTCAGCTCCTTCTATCTTAAAACCGGCTTTTACTAAGCTAAGTGAGCTAGCTCCCACAGGCACCCTCTGCCCAGCTGCCTTCTCACCTCTAATCCTATAACAGTCACTTAGAAGCTGCTTTTGCTAAACTGCACTGATTCTTTACTTGGGCTCATAAGTTAACTAAACACTGTAGATGCCTGGAGCTTCTGACTTGTGATTCCTGCTTGAGTTCCCACAGGCATGATTATCACTGAGGAAGGTCTGTCTGCCCTGTCTACCTCATCTCCATTCAAGGCCGAGAGAACAAAAACAAGGCATTATCTTAAACCCCAGTCACCTTGGACTCCCGGAACAGCAAATCCTTCAGGCTAGACCATCCACAAAATGAGAATAATTATCTGTGCGGAGGAGACTGTGCCCTGGAGTTGATCATCTTGTAGGAAGCAGGTTAGTCCCCTTGGGCAATGGTGTCCTTTACAAATTTACAATTTATCACTTCACCTAGAAAGACCAGAGCTGAGACAATGACAGGAAGGGCGACATCTTTGCTGGGCCTGCTTAATTACATGCATCCCTTGCTCTCTGTCCCAATCTATCCCCTATTTAAATCTAAGCTCATCTCATGTCCCTTTATTTATCTTGATGATCTCAGGGCCCTTTATTTGCCTCTCTTCCCAGCACAGCAATTGTGTCTCCTTTTTTTTGCTTTCCATCGTCACTCTTCCCTTTAATTACTCTATAGGTATGTGTGTTCAAATCCAGCTTACTGAAGCTGCCAAGGCTGGGTCTCCTGCCCTAAAACTCCCTTGACATCTGACTGAATTTGTAGATGAATGGTTCCTCTCCAGCCTTCTGCTCCAAGGCTGCCTGTGGTCACTTCCAGTGCCAGGGAATTTCTTGGTGGAGACCATCTCTCCTTCTAAGAGCCTGGGACAAGTTCCAGGGTCAACAGCAATGACATCAGTTCCCTGTAGCAACCACAGTGAGGTCAGCACAGCCAGCCTCGCCCTTCCTTGGCGGGGCTTCCAACTTGAAAGGCCCTGAAGAAGCTGTGGCTAGGAACTACTTTGTTCTTAGAAATATCTTCCCCAGTGGGTTTTTTAATCTTACATGTTTAATGCTGGAAATGCGGACTATAAACATCATTCATGAACAACGTTAATTCAAAGGAATCTGAAGATTCCTCAGTATGTCAATGTTTTGTTTTGTTTTTTTAGTGAGAGTGACGTGAATACTAACCAAGTTTCTAGCCAGAAAGGGAGAAGACAAGAACCTGGGTCTTCCATGAGGAGTCTATGACCATTTTTTTGAGCTCTCCTCTAACATTCTTTTGTGGCTGGGGCTGTTTCTCTATGCGCTGGGGACATGTACATTCTCGTTGGTCTCCAGCAGCACAGGAAGGCTCCCATCACCCCAAGTCTTCTATCTTCTGCAGTGAGGGGTGCAGTAGATTCTGTTAGGAAGCAGGAAGAGGACATGGAGGCAACTTGGTGCATCAGCCTTAGTTGGTAGCAGTTCCTCAGCTTGAGCAGGCAGTGTATGGGAAGGCAATTTATTCTTGGCTTAAATTATTTTCTTAGCTTAAAACTCATTATCAACCTGTGCCCTTACATGAGCATTACAGCTATGGAGGGATTTATTAGTCCCCGAGCTTCTTGGTTTTACTCTTTGCTTCAGTATTTTTCTCAATTAGAAGCAAGTATTTGCCAGCTTGGTTACTGGGTGTGTGTGTGTGGGGGGGTGATGTTTAGTCAGGCCAGATAAGGAAAATCCCAATGCAAGACATGAGAGCAAAGAGGAGATGTACCAGCCAGAGGCAAGGAAAGGAGAGTGAATGAGGAGCAGAGAAGGGGGCAGGGGGAGGGAAGGAAGGGGGGGTCTCGATCTTGTTCTGTCCTTTGCATTCCATTGCTTTCTTCCACCCACACTTCAGCCATGACATGAGATGTCCTCACCAGCTCACAGTAATAGACAACTGATCCTGGACGGACATTCTGAAACCAGGAACCCAAATGAAGCTTTTCTCTCTATAGCTTGATCTTCTCCTATGTTTGTTCCAGCCACAGGCTAGCGCAGGTGCCTCTCCCTCTTCCCGCATAAGTCCCAACACCAAACAAGGACAGAGAGGAGGGTGGGTCCTTTAATGGCTGTCAATGCAAGTGTCACACAAAGCAAGTAGACCCCTAGGTAATGAAACTCCTGTTGCTTGAATTGTCTTTATTCTGTCACTGAATGCACTTCTCACTGACACGGGTGCTCTTACGAGGTGGGGAGGCACCAGGCAAGGACAACTGTAAAACACAGCTGGACACCAAAACCCATCTCGTAGTGGATCAGGATACAAGTATATATAAACACAAGAAATGATGCCTCTTTGTCCAGCGTGCCGTAGTAGTGGTGGCATGTCTCATAGCTGGGATTCAAGTCCATCTGTTTCTTCAACTCATGCTTGTCAGCACATACCAAAGACAGGATGTACAGCCTGGCAGGAGCACTCAATTCTTCACTCAGAGCAGGCCTTTAACATGACTGTCCTCTGAGCTCACAGCTGAGTCCTCTAGACACAGTTTTCCTCAGTCTTACAACTACGGCTGGGAGCGTGAGAGAGAGCCTTCCTCACCCCTGTATTACATATTGACAACCCAAGGGCCACAGTGGTAAACACAGCCTCCAAAGTTCCTAACTTCAGATTCTAACCCAGGCCACCAAGGACCGACTCTCTGTTTTACATGAATCTTGTACGGTGCTGAAAATCAAATGGCTACCCCTCTGTGAGATCTGTGAACAGACACAAAATCATTGAGACTCTTGTTCTGTGGTCTCATGCTCCCAGAGAAATCTATGTGAAATTGTTAATATTATTGACTCTCTCAGGGGTCTGTAAGCTCCTTATGAGCAAGGGAGCAGGCTTTATTCAGCTTCCTACCTTAGTGCCTAACATGTTTTCTGAGTGTCAATTGAAAAACACAACTTAATAATTAAATACAGAGGTTAGAGTTGGTACAGGCAGTCAGAAGAGCTAAACATATAATAAAATCTAGACTTTAGCCCAAGGCAACTACAATAGGATGACCCAAGACCTTCAGAATGATTAAGACTTCTCCAGTCTTTTGTAATTTCCAGTGTATAAATTTTAATATAAATGAATTATTAATATAGTAACATAGAATTATTTTATCATGCTATTTTACATCCATTTTTCTGTGCATCACAGTTTTGTCTCACTCCTAGAATCCATCCCAAGGTATATCCATGTGCTAAAATCAAGCAGTATTGCCTTTGACATGGCCCATGGGGCTCTGTCAAGTCTGAAGCACATCTCCTGTGTTGTGAGAGGTGTGCCAAAGGAAAGAAATAATAATTATGCTCAGAAGCAGAGGAAGGCTGCATATCTTATTAATAGCTGAGATAAATTGTGTATACCATTGCAGTTCAGTTGATAACGATTCATCAGACTTTGTTACCAACATCTTAAAAAGCTGATGTGAGTCATGGGGAGCTATTTTGCACAAGATTTGTCACCTTGATCAGAAGGGGAAATGAATTACTAAATATAAAATGCCATCTTACTGTGATTCATCGCTCTTGCAAGCTGACAGATGTCATAAAGGGATGCAATCTTTCCTCTCTTTCTAAAAATGCAGTAAAGGGTCCGCTCCTTCCTCTCTTATCCACTGAGGAGGGATCAGAGGGTTGCCTGAGAATGAGCCACAAGGAATCACTGTGTCATCTCTGCTTTCTGACAATGTTCGAGTGGGAAAAGAGGCCATAATCTACATTCATGGTTTCCAAGAAAATGACAGCTCCCAAACATCATTATCCTCACCTTAAGACGCCGTGAATGCTGTTTCCTTTGCACAAAGCACAACAATAATTTTAATCTCTCCCCACACACCAGTGTGCTCCCTCCATAATCACAACATGTGAAGATCACCTTCTATTTACCTAAGCATTTTGATTGGCTTTATGCAAATCTCAAGGCATCCCTCAAGACTTCTTGGCTGAGAGACTTAGAGTATGAACGCTAAGCTCAAAAGGTGCTGAGCAATTAGTCAGAAAACCAGAAGATGAGCATTAGTTTTTTGAGTGTGCATTCCTGGCAAGGAGGGAGTGGAATGCATTAGGAAGCTTGCTGTTCTAAGGGAGATATGTCCAGGGAGATTCCAGCGACAAAGGTTCTCCAGCTAGATATTTCTGACTTGTGCATCTTAATCCAGGGACAGGTATTAAGTTTTAGCTTTTCCACTAGATGTTAAAGTATTATGAAGCTCTGGTGTGTGTGTGTGTGTGTGTGTGTGTGTGTGTGTGTGTGTGTGTGTTTCATGTATGGTATTTTTTTTCAAAAGATTCTTTCACCTTGCTCATTCAATGGAAAGAATTCAGCATTATCCTACTTAACATTATTACTATGAATAAAATATGCAAATGATTTTGCATAACTCTATACTATTTCTTTTTTTAATAGTTTATTAATTTATTCATATTACATCTTAATTGTTATCCCATCCCTTGTATCCTCCCATTCCCCTTCCTCCTGCTTTCCTCCTACTCTCCTCCCCTATGTCTGTGACTGAAGGGGAACTTCTCCCCCTGTATATGCTAATAGAAAATACTAAGGTAAAGTTTGTATAAATGCTTCAGTCAGGAACTGTCCCTCTAGTTCAAACTTCCCTTCATGTACATGTTTTCTCAACCACAACGTTTCTACCGTGAGAAATTGGGGCACTAGATCCATACCGACTAACTGGGGAGCAAACCCTTAAGGGCTTTCTGTTTGCCAGTCTCTGTTTACTTGCCCCTTAGTCTTTGTGACATAGTCCCCACTCCAGGTAGATTCCCAGCTCTACGCACCCTCCCCCTCTGTTTGCACTCATCTGCATCTACTTACACACAAGGGGTCCTCTCTTCATCCTTGTGGTTTTGCTAAATCTCTTGCTAGATGGTCATAGGGTATCTTTTGTGACTTTACCACTGATATGCTGATGATATGCCGTGTATCTACTCCTACCTAACCTTCTCTTTAGCCTTATTCCCCTTTATAATCACCTCCTGCCAGGATGCTATAAGTGAGCATCTGTTAGCTTCCTCCCTTCACCTCTAACATTGTCATCTAATGCAAGTGACCTGAAGGCCATCTCTATGCGTTCCTTGCCTTCACCTGCCACATCTTCACTTGTCAGTCACATAGTTCCATCTTACCCCAGATATTTCTTTAATTTATCCTAGTTCATCATTTATTCTACAAAGACTCAAAATGAGTATACTTCTCTCCTAACCAGCCATGTGCATATCATCTTTTCATCCCTCATCCAGCCTCCCATCTTACCCATTCTCTACTCAGAAACTCCAGTGAGCTTCCTAAGAGGCAAGAATGATGAAGTCATCATGCAGGCTTCATGGTAACTCTCATGCCCTGTGGCTACATTTCTCTCATTTTATGCTTCCAAAATCCTAGAGCGAAGCCAGGAGTGGCAGACACACTGGATGTCAGATGGCTGTGGAGAATGTCATGGGCTAGCCACTGCCCGTCTCATCATGCATTGACTAAATTGATATGACAAGAGCTTATTTAATAGTTTAGCCTTATTATTTTCAAACTTCCCCAGCCCAGTGATTTAATTCCAGTGTCTCAGAAATCTCTGCCCTGTGAATTAAATTGTTTTTGGGCAGGATTTGATTTTCTAGGGGTCTCTGGGCACCATGCTTGTCTTCTGTCTTTCAGCTTACATTATATCAATTTCTGCTCAACACTGCATGCCAAGAGAATGGTCACCAAGAAGAGAGTCAGTCTACTTTCCTGTCCACTGGTGCATCCCTCAGCCCATCGGCTAGCACAGGGAGAACCTGACTGCCCTTCAAAAGCCAGAACAGAGGTGAGAAATGGGGGTGCGTTAAGGAAACATGGAGATGGAACAAAAATGGCTATTAGGGGCAACTTATTAGACCTTTACAAGCTCTCATTTCCTCAATGGTGATGTGGTAATAATGAAGCCTACTTTCTGGCCTTGTTATAAGTATTAATTTGTTGTGGGGATATACATAGGTGTGTGTTTGTACATACCTTTGCATTTATGCTTGTATCCATTAGAGCATCTCTTTTTAAATTCTTATAATTTATGCATTTTACATCCTGATTATTATCACCTTGCTTGTATTTTCCCATTCCCACCCTCCTTCCCTCTTCCACTCTATTCCCCCCGCCCCGAGACCTCTGATGGTGGGGGGGAACCTCCTCCCCCACCATCTGACCACACCCTAACAGGTATCATTTGGATAGCCTCCATTCCTTTCCTCTGTGTGCCCACAGGGCCTCCCTACCAAGGAGAAGTGATCAAGGTGGGGGGCAGAGTTCATGTCAGAGACAGTTCCTGCTCCCCAGATACCTTGCAGAATGAGCTGTCCATGGCTATATCTGAACAGGGAGTCTAGGTTCTCTGTATGCATTGTCCTTGGTTGGTGCATCAGTTTGTGCAGGACCCCTTGGGTCCAGATCCACTGGCCTTGATGGTCTCCCTGTGGGGCTCCTGACCCCTCTGGGTCCTTCCATTCACCCTCCCCCATTCTTCCATACCACTCTCAATATTCTATCTAGAGTCCAGCTGCAAGTTCCAGCATCTGTTCCAATCCTACACTGAGTAGAGTCTCTCAGAGGACATCTATGTTGGGCTAATATCTATTTATAAGTGAGAACATATCAAGTGTGTCTTTTGGGGTCTGAGTTACCTCGCTTAGGATGATCTTTTCTAGTTCCGTTCATTTGCCTGCACACTTCAAGATTTCCTTGTTTTTAATAGCTGAGTAATAATCCATTGTGTAAATGTACCACAATTTCTTTATCCATTCTTTGGTTGAGGGACATCTAGGTTGTTTCCAGATTCTGGCTATTATGAATAAAGCTGCTATGAACATGGTTGAGTATCTCTTAGCTGATTAAGATTTCTCCATAAACCGGGCAAGGTGGTACACTCCTGTAAACACAACACTCAAAGAGGCAGAGGCAGGCAGATGTCTGTGAGTTTGAGGTTAGCCTGGTCAACAAAGTGAGCCCAGGATAGCCACGGATACATAGAAACCCTGTCTTAAAAAACAAAAAACGTAAACAAACAAAAAACAAACAATAATAACAAAAAGACTTCTGCATATACTCAGATAATGTTACAACTCAATAGATAGACCTCAAGGAGGAGAACCTTCAAGTTCTATATTAATCAGGGTTCTTTTTAGTCACAGAACTTATGGACTTAATATCTATGCAGACACACACAGTATGTATACGTGTGTGTGCCTTCCCACCTCAAGATCCTGATAAAGGCCATGTTGCCTTCCTACCTCTATATATACACATATATGTATATAAATATACATACATATATATGTATATATAAATATATACACACACATATATATGTGTGTGTGCACATGCACACGTAGATATTAATTCCATTACAGGCTGCAGTACAACTAATCCAATAATGTCTAGTTGTCAATGAAAAGTCGAAGAATGAACTCGTTGCTCAGTTCTACTACTTGCTCTGTCCCACAAAGCTGAGCATCTCAGGTGGTCTTCTGTATATGCCAGACTCCTAAAAAAGAAGGCCCGAATGAGAGCAAAGAAATGGATGCACCAACAAACCAAGGGCAAGCAAGCAAAGAGTGAAAGTTTCCTTCTTCTATGTCCCTATATAGGATACCCGCAGAAGATGTGGCCCAGATTAAAGGTGTGCCTTCTCACCTCAAGATCCAGATCAAAGGTGTGTCTTTGCACCTCAAAAGTCTGGACTGAAAGTAGATTCTCCCACTTCAAATTAAGCAGATACCTCTCATGGGTGTGCCCTCCATTTTTGAACTATAGTTCATTCCAGATATAGTCAGGGTGACAACCAAGAATACCCCTCACAACCCGGCAGGTGTTAGGTAGATGCCTTGGGTAGGTGTGACATGAAAGTAATGCCAGGCTGATTAGTAGGAGAAAAGCACATGTTTCATTCATTTTTAGGTACATATATGCATGTAACACATGGATAGCCTCAGACACACCAAAGTGCATTAGTGTCACACTAAAAAACAGAGAAAGAGATCAAAGATTTCTTCTTGGCATAGCTTGACCAAGAGCGAGCAAGTTCAAATTTGACTTCTCCTCTTCACTTCCTGTCTCCCATCTGTCTGTGCCTTATGGTTTCTAGCCTATTGATACTGTTGGTTGAATGGGTCTGAGTCTATGCCTGCCTGAATACTGTTTTGGGGAATCTTTCCTTCAAAGACCTTTGTTGTGTATTTATTGAACAGCACAGAAAGCATCACATGGGGAAAGAACAGGAGATGTTTTTGAGAAAATCATTAACAGAGTTTTAGAGGAGATTCAACTTTACTGACTCCAACAGACCCTAAATGACCCAGACAACCAACCATACTGCAAACATCACCGCAGAGAGACTATATCACACTGCTTTGTAAGGCCACTTCTGACCTGGTTTTTTTTTTTTTTTTTCAGAAATTAGTATTACAACATATAAGCATATACAGATTGCTATCTGGGTCAGCTTGCTCCCTGAATTAGGGTCATGCAAGAGTACATATCTAAGACTAAAGCTATGCATTAGCTTAGGTTGTAAAAGCTGACTACTTGGAAAATACAAGATAAGTAAGACTGGCTATAACATTGTTCTCTTACAGGCAGGTTAAACACGCAGGCTGAGTACACAGTCTTAAGTCTTAAGTGACTCAAGGTATATTAAGGTATATGCTATGAGGTCCAGGGAAAGTTCCAGTTCTTTGAATGGAAGAAATATTTTAATATCAATTGTATGGCCACACATATGTATCTCCAAATGCCAATGAATTCTGAAGAAGTGTCTAGATGATGTGATGATTTTTTTTAGACAAAGATTGAGGGATGAAATGTCATGACAGAAACTGCCCATGGAATGGGATTACAAATTCTAAAGACTCACTGGAGAAGTGGCTCAAAAGTTAAGAGCATTTGCTGACCTTCCAGAGGACCAGATTTTGGTTTCCAGTAGCCATGTCAGAACTGCCTGCAGCTCCAGCTCCATGGTATCCAACTGGTCTCCATGAGCACTTGAACACACATGATAAACAACTAAATAAAAAGTTTAAAATGAAATTCTAAAGAAACACCAAGAGATAAATTATAGGATATGAAGCAATTTGGTTAAGGCTAAATCAGATATTTTATTAATTCAAGTCCATCACAGACCTAATTATCACTCTCTGGGGATGAAAGTGAATCCAGCCATGGAATAGGGTAAACAAAAATCTCTTACAAAGAAGCCTTGACTATTGTTCTTGCAAAGAAGGAATAGACAGAATGCATCCCTCTTCTGAAGATACAGTTCCTTGTGTGATTTACAGCTCAAAATAATCAACATGACAGCTTGCTGTACTTTAAGAAGGTACATCCTTAACTCTTCTAAAAGAGGCAGGCAATGTAAATTTAAAATAAACACAGCCTTCCTGGAAGCCTTGCCCACTGACTTTTGCATCTTCCCACTGGCCCTGGGAAGAGGAACACAACCCCTACTGTTGCTGGAATACCAGAATGCAGTTTTCAGTGTGCTCAAGTCTCCCTCTCTAGACATCCCAAACAAGATGCCTTGTGCAGTCCCAGATCCTAGTCAATTGTCCCAAGCTGCCTCCTTCCTAAAGCACAAGGGCTTCTTCTAAGATGCGCTAGGCTGACTCTTCTCTCCCATCCAATCACACGGTGTTGAGAGCATATGGATTTCATAATCTCCACCTGTCCCTTTCACTGGTGTGTGGATTTGACGTGGTTTCTGTCAATGATCATCCACAGGGTAAATTCTGTTTTGAAATGAATCATCTAGGCACCACCTAGCAGGCTATTCTCCAAGTGGTTGACCCATCTTAGGGTTTCATTTCTAGATTATTTGAACTAATAGAAATAATGTTGAATGAGAGAGTTGGAGGGGAAATCAAAGGAAAAGAGAAGACAGGAGGAGAGGAGACCAATGCATTCCATGGCAATGGGAAATATTATGGACTATATTTAGCAATATTTTGTATATCTTTTCATGTAGAAATATTGGGGTGCAATATAAATTATATAATTTAATGCATGCTGTAGGATAAGGTAATTTTAAAAGCATTACTCTGAGTCCTTAAACAAAAATGTTAAGCCTCATTGACAAATTATTTCTCTCTCTTTTTTCTTTCTAGCCCATTAAGCTATTTTATTTTATTTTGGGATTTTTTTTCCTGAGATAGGGTCTTACTATTTAGCTTCAGCTGTCCTGAAGCTCACTATGTAGACCAGGCTGGCTAGAACTCACAGAGATGCACCTGTTTCTGCCTCCCAAGTGCTGGGAATAAAGGCATATACCACCAAGCCTGGCAAACACATCAGGCTGGTTTTGTTATTTTTCTAACTAACTGTGACAGAGACATGAGGAAGGAATGAGTGATAGAGAAAAGACTTCCTAGAGGCCTCAGGGAATATTTACACATTGGGTTCTTAGAAAATACTAAATGAGGGGAGTGGGGATGTAGCTCAGAGGGTAAGAAATCTTTCCGTCAAAGCATAGGGTTCTGAATTTGAACCCCAATACCAATGTAAAAAGTTGTCTGATTGTATGTGTCTGGGGTGAGCTGGAGATTGGAGAGAGATGTACCCTGGCATTTTGCTGGCCAGTCAAAATGGTGAGTTTTTGGTTCAATAAAGAGACATTTTCTTGAAGGAGAGATAAACCTGTTTTGTAGGATTCCAAGTGCAGGATTGGAAAGGTCTTGTGAGAGAACAGGTGAGGCTAATCCACTAGAAGACTGACCACCTTGTGTGGGAGCTTGATTGTTGCCAGCTGAAAAGATCCTGTGAACAGAATCTGGGAGGAGATATATAAATGAGCCCAGAACTGGAGGTGGGGCCCTTTGGAGACTTGGGATAGTTTTGGCTGTTCATTGCTGCACTTCAAGACGCTCCTAGAGAGAACCGCTTGAGGGAAGGCTTCAGGGCTCCAGTTCCTGCTGAGGTTCTGGGTTCTGATTACTCTAGGTTCCAGCAGAAGAAACCCTGATGATTGTGCCAGGAGAATCGTTCCTCGGAACTGATATCCTTACAATTTTGTTTTTGTGTCCATTAATCCTCATTTCCTATTGTTTTGGTTAGTCGGGTTATAAGTGATATATGCTCGGTCACTAAGTTGTTAATAAAATATATTGGTTAAGAAAATTGAGCATACATTTTCTCACAGCAATAAAGCAGAGACTAATAGAGAAAGACATTTAGTATTAACATCATGCATGTACACATGCACTCCCTCACACATTGTCTTCTATGCAACACACACACACACGTAGAAGAATAGACTTTTCTCTTATTCATCTAATGCCGTCCATCTCTCAGCATATACTCATCGAAATGAATTTTATCTACCCTACTCCTCAGCATTTTACTTTTCTTTAAATCAATAGTTTTTTTTTTTTTTTACAGAATTATCTGTTGCAGAGTTCTTTATTTCAAAGATAATCTTCAATAGGACCGCAGCCTATAAGCCAGAAATGTAATATATTGCTATTGGGAGCATTTAACATTTATTTTCAGTGGAAAAATAATAATAATAGTTAGCTTTTTAAAGAATCCACAAGTGAATTGCAGAGATTGGTTTGACAAGGGAGTACAGGATTAACTTGTGTCACCGGATGCTGTCCATCGTGAGGGACTCTGAGCATGGGGAGATTACATGAACCATGTTTGTCTAATAGTTAAGAAGCTCAGCATTGACATCTTGACTTGTGCTTCCGCCTTCCCTAGTTATGCAGCCTGAGGAAGCGCTCAGCCTATTTACTGCTGCTTCCTCATCTACAAGTTATCAGGACGAGTCTGGAGAATCCTCCAATTCTTTAAGCCCCATGGGTCTACAAGACTGACTTGCTCTTAACATGGTGTTGCTATTTGTCATAAATCAATAGGTTGTTGTGGAGGGTCCTACCACCACTGTGATCACTCTAAATTTTTTTTGATATACCAAAAGGCTCTCCATATGTCTTTGGTAATTATTATAATATTTTATTATCAAAGCTACCAAAATCCATTTAAATCCTAACTATTGGAATATATTACATTATAATGATGAAAATTACTGTGGCAAATTTTCAAACAGTGGACAATCTCAAATGAATATCCATTTATATTTTCACAATAGGCTGCAGCTGATTTGCTAATGTCTCTCAGCTGGAGGCTGAGGTCTAGATGAAACTGTCAAGTGGGGTCAGTGTGCAAAGCCTTAATATTGGGCCAAAGCATCTCCAGTTGGGTGAATCAGCAGCCCACCAATACAAAAGACACAAATTACCCACTCAGAGTGGAAATCAATTCCAACTGGGCAGGTGAGTAAGAGGCTCCCATGGCACCCTTGAAAGGGCCTATGGCAGCTTCCTGGGGGTGTGGATGTAAGGTGAAGAAAGAGAAGTTTACTCTTGTGTTTCAGAGACTCCTGGATCCTGCTATCCAACCTCTTTATTTTGTTCCAGGGAGAAATACAGGCTAGTCCCAGGGTGCACCAAGCTGAGTCTCCCTTCCACATCAAGTTTACAGGGTAGGAACAGGTCCCCTCTCCCCTTTCACCTCTCCTTCCTCATAGAAGATTTCTCCTTGGAGACCGTTTCCAACCTTCTAGGGGTTCTCATGAGTATTAAATACACCAGGGCCTCCTACTCTGTGTCTCAAACTAGACGGGAGACTGCAAGAGTCATGAGAATGATCAGGGCCATTTTGTGAGGCTGCCAAATCTGATGGGATAGATTTCCATGCTATTTATTTTATGGATTGCAAAGGTCTGTATATGCATTTAGCTGTGAAAGCTAAACTACTCCCAAGTTGTCTGGAAGGACAAAAGCTGTACTGTGAGCAGTGGCATTTGGTACAAACCTGAAAAGTAAATGATCTTGAATGCCAAAGCGTCCCACTGCAATGAGGACACCTGTGGAAGTCTGACCACATTGCCGAGGAGCTAACAATTAGAGGGGGCAAGGGAGACATAGGAGAGGTAGGGAAGGAGAGAAGGAAGGAGGGAGGGAAGGAGGGTGGGAGGGAGGGAGGGAGGGAGAGAGAGAGAGAGAGAGAGAGAGAGAGAGAGAGAGAGAGAGAGAGAGAGAGAGAGAGAGAGAGAGAGAGAAATCTGCAGGTGCCTGGAACAAGCTTGATGCTCACCCTTGGGCTTCATGCAACTTCCACCATTTTCACCACTCACTGTCATTCTGTCTTCACATCTTTGCTGCCACTGCAACAGAGGTACACTGAAGCAGACTCTCCATCACGCATCTTCAATGCCATAGATAGTGACGGCACTAATCCTGGAACTTAGAATCCACCGGAGGGACCAGGGTACACTAGAGTCTGAATCTACATAGGCAGTGGAGGGATACCCAAGACCAGTGAAAAGATAAAGAGGCATTGAAGTCACCCTTGTCACATATGAAAAGGCTTCCAAAATCAGGAAATGTTTAAACTCTAAGTCTAAAGAAAGGGATTGGTATAGTGTCTGTGGCTAACAGAGCTTTTCACACAGAAGAAATATTCAGTTTAAGGATCCTGGTGTGTATTATAAGTCTGAAAGACTCAACTGTTGAGTCTTGCAGAGGTCATGATAGACAAACTGAGCCACAGCTGGTAGAAGACAGTGTCCACAGAACTGAGTCAGTGTTCTCTCTTAGGTATCAGAACCTGAACAGAACACAAAGCAGGAATTGTGTGTGTGTGTGTGTGTGAGAGAGAGAGAGAGAGAGAGAGAGAGAGAGAGAGAGAGAGAGAGAGAGAGAGAGAGAGAGAAACTAGGAAGCACCAAGAAACAGCGATGAAATAAAGACAATGGGAGCCAATTTTCTCCAACATAGAAGAATGGGGTTAGAGATTTACATTTTTAAAAGTATCATAAACTAGAATTAACAGTATGGTGATAGATTGTGATTACTAAGGGAGGGGTGTTACTATGGCAGAATAAATGCTAAATAAAACACAGAATATTCCACTTCTGGCCAGTGTTTCCAGGTAGTAAGTTTTTATTGCTACAGAGAAGTTTTCTGGCTCTCCTGTTGTCTGTAATTGTTTGTGAATCCTACCAGCTAATGTTTTACCTCTGATATTGTGTGTCATCATTCTACAATTTTTATTTGGTTCTTTTTTTTTTTCTCGCACAATGTCTGTTTCTCTGTTAAAAATCCCACAGCTGCCCATTTATTGCCAATACCTTTTAACATGCTTGAATAAATTTAGTAAATCCATTCTAGAGTTTTTATGTACTGAGTCCCATGATCTGGGTCATTATAACATTGAAAATGATTGTCTAGTCTCATTGCAGATGTTTTTTTGTTGGAAGCTTGCCTGTTAGTTTTCACTGTATTCTGGATAGTATTCGTTCTATAGTGTTTTAGGTCCAGATTTTGTTCTTTTTCTCCAGAGAACACTGTTTTTTTCTGGCAAGTGGCTCACTGGCAGTGAGAGAGTGGCCCTCTAAAGAGTTGCCGTGGGCTTGCCACCATGTGTCTAGAGTCTGTCTTACCCTAAGCAGAAGTGATAATACCCCATAGATGTGGACTGAGATGGTCTCTCTTAGGCCTTCTCTACACTCCAGAGATGACGACTAGCCATGGTCCCACTGGGGCTGCACAGGGATCTTCTTGCTGTCCTGCCTGGTCTTGTCCTTCCCACATCATCACCATCTCACCCATGCATTCAGGGGGCTGGAGGACACCTTCCGAGCCCCTTCCTTGTACATCCGTCTTTCCATGGTTCTGCCTCTCCTCATAAGCTTCAGACTGCAGTCTCTGCACATGGTGATAATGCTGTTCTTCTCTCACACGAGTTACCTTCAACCCAAGTTTCTGTGCTGAAATCCTTCAGAATTAAAGGAGAAAAAAAGTCTCCCCAACCCTGCCAAAAGCAAAGCAAACCAAGCCAACAACACAAGCAAGGGCAGGGAGTGGCTGGAATACCTATTCTTACTATTATGTACATTAAACCTACTCCTCACTTACCCTGTGTTTAGGAGGAGTTGGTAGATCAGGTTTTTAAGTATCATAATGTAGAGCCATAGGCTAGCAGAGATAGGTAGGGTCTTACAGGAGTGAGACAAGAGAGATTTGCCAAGATTTCATAGAGTTAGGAACAGTCTTCTCCCGACTCCAGGTTCAACCAATCACTTAATACAGTTTCTACCAGAATCAAGAATTCACACAGAACTATCCATCAGTAACCTGTCAGCTGACAAACCCCTCCTCACTCACTCTGATGTGGGCAGCTAGGCTAAAAAAATGAAAATCAGGTGGATTATTCCAGCTCTACAAATGAACTGTAAAATATGGCACGATGCTTATGGATGGCTCGTTCCTTAGGAAGAAAGAACCAAGAGGGTAAGCATCATCATCATCATCATCATCATCATCATCATCATCATCACCATAATAGATACTGGTTAGAAGTAATGGTGACACAGAACAAGCTAAGTGGTGGTGACACAAAATAGGCTAAGGGGTGGTGACACAAGACAGTGTAAGGGATGATGACACAGGGCAGGCAGCAGATGTGAGGGCTACCTTCAAATAATTGAAAAGTTGACAAGTAGACATGTTTCCAGTATGTGCTATGGGTCCTCCAGAGGTTGCACTTGACTGGAGGGCATCCCCACATCCAGGGCTTCATGAAGTAGGGTGTGCTAACACAACAGCAGGACTTAGAGGGAGAGGAAACAGGAAGCTTTGCAATTCCTGGGCACTTGAAGGCAATCAGACATGGGACTGCAGGCAGCTGTCCAGATGCTGCTTCTTAGGAAGAAGGTCAATTTCCTCCTCTTTGGACCAATTTAAGGCATTTTCATGCATAATTATGGCTAAGATGGTTGTTTAAAGCATAAATCTATATTTAAAACTCCCAGGCTTAAAAAAAAATGAAACTTACCTTCAGGCAACCTGAGTCATCAGCCTTCATGTTTATTCTTTAAAGGGTCCCAGGTTACATTTGATATGTAAACAGAGTTGACACCCAACAATATTAAGATGTGTGTTTCCCACGAGCACGTCTTTAGAAGGAAGGGAAATGAGACAGGTCATTCTAAGGGTAAGTGGAGAAACTTACTGGTGCATAAGATCAATAGGAAATAATTAATCCCAAGGGAGCTATCCACAGCAAAGCACCGCAAGGAAATTGATCAGTACAATACTAATGTCAACGGCCTTGAGTCTGGAGAACTGAGGTGCTGTTTTGTCCTTGAAACCCAGTACTCTCCCTCAATGAAATAGATGGCATATCTTAGTGGAATGGCGTTCCTTCAAAATTTCTCATATGATAAGGACTGTCCTCTTAGATTTTTGTGAATCTTTTACCTTTCTGTGGCTCTAGCATATACAAGTCAGGTATTTCAGTATTAAAAGGAGTTTATGGGGTGTGTGTGTGTGTGTGTGTGTGTGTGTGTGTTGTAGAGAGAGTGTGTATGATGGCAGATAGATTGCATGTAAAAATTATAAATACAGAAAATATGACAAAAACTGTGATCCAAAAAAAAAAAAAAAAACCTCCCTACAAACCCATCATCCCAAACTAGCCACATTTGTTTTAGCAAAATCCACACAAATAACATACACATACTCATTTGTGTATGTTTACAGTCAGCCCTCTGGATCCATGGGTTGCATTAATCAAGCATTGAAAAAAATTAAGCACACGCATTTATACTGAACAGATATGGAAGTTACGTCTTGCTGTCATTCTGTAAACTACACCACACAACTATTTATCAAGTATTCACATTATTTTAGGTATTATTGTTAATGTAGGGGAGTAAGCACACATTATATGAAATGCTATGTCCTTTTTATATGGGACCTGAGTATCTTTGTGGGGTTTTCTTTTTCTCGTGAATCTTAGAAGAGGTTTTCCACAGACACCTTTGAATGGCTGCATGTCCATATCTAGAACCACATACACATATATGTGTATATAATATATGTGTGTATGCATGTGTGCACATATGCATTCATATACCAACGATGTTACTAACCACCGTGGATGGTTAAAAAACTCAAGAGAGTGTAAAGAGATTATATCTCCCTTTGTGGTAGCAATAGAGCCCACTTCATTGGAGTGTTGTACACTAACATTGGCTAATAATACATGGTATCAGAGAGAGGTGGGGGGAAGATTAGAGTGGTGATTCTGTCACTAATAACACTTCATTAGATGTTAGGAAGAGGATGTGATAGAAGAAGATAGGGAAAGGGGGATGAGTGGATAGAGGGATAAAAAGAAGGGGGAGCATGGTGTGCAAAGGGCATTATTTTTGTTAAAGAGGCAAATAAAAGATGAGAAATTTAGAGCGGTGTTGAGAACAGGGTGTGGAAATCTGTAATTGAGGGCAAAAAGAGCCCAAAGTGACCAATTTCTTGCTTGGCTAACAGCCTCATTCTTGCTACATGTCAGAGATGCTAGGAATGCCTAAGCCAAAATTGTCTCTACTTTCAGCATGGCAAGAGACTGGGGGTGCCATTAGGGGAGGTTTGGTTTTTCCTTGTACCTGGGCATAAAGGAATAGCTCTTCCCTGAAAACCATACGGAGAATATGCTTGGAACTGTGAGGCCGTCACCATAATCTCATTCTGCTTTCCTTTCTCTATCACTAAAGCCTTAGTAACGTCAAGGCAGTGTTCCTAAATGGTACCCTACTGCCAGGGGCCCCTCTTGCTGAGCAGCCCCCTCTCCCTATAATAATTGCTTCTTCTTGCTAAACCTCATTCTCTGTGACCCATGAATTTCATTCTTCCAACTTGCATTGGCTTTTGTTACTGACCACTGAATTACCATAACTTTAACGTCTCCAGCTAAGTACAAAAGAGCTGAGAAATGCTCTGTTGCTCTCAGTGACACCCAGATATTGCGACAGGGTGTCCTAACTTCAGAGTCAAGACTGAGAGAGATTATTTTTCCCATATTTGTGTTTGTTTTTTGAAACAGTCTCACTCTTCAGCCAAGGCTACCCAGGAACTCACTATGTAGTACAGGCTATCTTTGAACTTTCAGAAACCTGCATATTAGAGTCCCAAGAGCTGGGATTATAATGAATATCATGCTCGGCTTCAACCTCTTGGTTGTTCTGGGTCTGTTGTGTGATACCCAGATGCTTGGCAGCATCCCTGGCCTAAGCAGCGCCAGCAGCATTCCCCTTTCTAAAAGCATCATAATCAAAATCATTCCCAGGAATTTCAAAATCTTCCCTTAGGGACAGCAGTACCTCGAGTTGAGAAACAGTGACATAGATCATCATAGTCTACTTCCCATTCTTTTTTTGAAAAACTATTTCTTAAGCAAAAGTGCATGTAGAAAATCCAAACTGAGATTCACATGGAATTTATATGTATGCCTTTTCAGTAAATACCACACCATAGCCATCTCCCCACAACATTAAGTATTTGTTACAAATGACATTTACGGGTGCTGTGTCATAGTCAATCCCTCCAATACACTCTCATTATTTTAATGGAGCACTATTGTGGGGTAAGTTCCATTTTTTTTTTTTTTTTTTTTACTCACCAAAATGAAAACAATATCTCCCCAAACCCCCACCCCAGATTGCTAGATTCACTCACACATCATGCAGGTAGACATATCTTTAACTTTGTTTATACCTTTTTTCCCACTGAGTGAGATTCTAGGAGTGAAAAGAATTTTAAAGCAAGAGTCATTAAAATCTGGCAAAGCCGTGATATGTGTTGTCTGATGGATTTCCAAAGCAGCTGTCCACACCCATAGCCAGCAGCAGCACACATGGATGGCATGGTCCTAATTTGGGCTAACTGAAGGTCCCCCTTTCTCTAAGCTCGGTAAAAATAAAAACTCAACTTCATCACTCTCTGCGTAGTAAGTAATTATTAATTGTATCACTGGTGATAGAGCAGTGCCCCAACTCCAGTAAAGTTTGTGAGGAAGAGGATGTGGAAATGATCTTTAAATCTTCTTACCAAGAGGCTAAAAGCCCTCAAACAATGGAGATCAGGGAAGCATTTTCTCATTTCTGTAGGTTCATCAGCTGCTTAGGAGGTGAACTTAAAGTAGAAGGCTGAGGCTGGTGACTGTTCAATACAACAGTGAAAAGTCTGTTTTCCATCCTACCCAGGATAATTCCAGGTCATCTACAGAAGTCCTCTTCTTGAAATAACACACACACACACACACACACACACACACACACACACACACACACCTATTGACTCATGTCCCCATTTAGTAGACTACTTTTAGAAGGGGACCCAGACCATGGGCAGCTCTGAGTCAGCTATGGAGATTTCTGAACCCAGTGTCTGTTTTGCATCTGAAAGGTATGTCACAGCATCTCTGCTCAGGACATCTGTCCCTGGCCTCTTGAAACTCTTCATCACACTTTAGTGAAGGCCACATGGACAATACGTGACAATCTGTGGCAATATGGAATATATTTTGAGCAAAAGAAGCACATTATCAAAAACTGGCTTGAAGAAGATGAAGCCTGAAACATCAAGTGAGAGGAAGAAAGAATGGAGGATACAGTGTGGTGGTTAACTTTGTCAACTTGACACAACTAGAGTCACCTAAGGGAGTCTCAAAAAAGGATTATCCAATTTGGGTTGACCTGTGGTTGGTTGTCATAATTTAGTTAAATGATGTGGGAAGACCCAGGCCACTGTGGCACTCTTCCCTCAGAAGGGGTTTCTGAACTTTGCAAGAGTAGAGAAATTGAGCCGAGCACAAGCAAGCAGTCAAGGGAACCTGTAAAGCACTCTGTGCTCTGCTCTTGCATATGTACGTAATATGAGTAGCTATTTGAAGTCTCACCTTGTCTTCCCCACAGTGATGGGTTGTAATCCTGGGACTGTACGGTGAACTGAACCTCTTTCTCCTTCAAGTGTCTTTTTATCAGTGTGCTTTTTACCAGAGCAACAGGAAAGAACCAGAATACATGGTGATGGAACAGGTCAGGCTGATGATCATTGAGCCTTGGCTGACATTGGCATTGTTCTTAATCTCACACCTAGAAATAGACTACTGCCACCACAGATCAACAGATAAAGAAGTCATACCAGAGAAGAATTGAATGCATTAACCAAGAGACCAAAGTGTAAGTTCCTTATTTTTTTAGCATTACTGACTAGCTTGGGATCCAGATCCTGTACTGTGGGTGGGCTGGAACAGATTCCATAAGCAGGTGGAAGGATCCCTGGGTGAGCGAGGTTTCCAGGCCCCTCTCTTCTGAGGTGCAGGCAGGCATTCCATGCAGGAAGGCATCTTACAGCAAGATCTGTTAGCTACAATTGGGAATTTCATTTCTTCATTTAGAAAACTTTCCCTGTGACAGTTACTGGTGTAATACAATTTAAACAATGGCCAGGATGGGTAAGGTGTTCCTGCTCAAAGTAGGCCATGCCCTACAAGTCCTGAAGCTTTGCCTTGTTTAAGGCTCTCACTCCAGATACTTCTTCAAAGACTGAGTCTTATGCAACTTCTAGAATCTCAGAACAAAGCCAGAGACTACCAGGAGAAAGGTGGTGTGATTGGAGCTCTTAGACTAGACTCTAATGATTAAAGACACACATGTGTACACACTACACACATACATGGAGGCACACCAGACTATCATAAGCTCACAAGGAAAATAGAGATATGACATTTTTATATTATTTCAAAAATGTTTTTACTGCTGCATTAGCGTCAAGGTCATGAGCATGATACATTCTAAGGGAATAAAGGCACTAAAATCAGCTGTATAGACATTTAATGTCACTATGGCTGATGTCCCATCACCTTTGGGTATTCTCTGGCTTGGAAATAGGTTACAGGCTACCACATATACACAAGGGAATGGACTACATGGGACATGAACACCAGAGCAAAAATGTTGGAGCTACATTTATGTTTGCCTATCTCAGAAACCAAGGAGATATGAGCATTAGGATTCTAAGAGACAGAATGTAAAGGAAAGTTAAAGGGATGGGGTATAATGGGAATTTTAGAATTTTGGTTTCTTTAAAAAAAACTACAGAACTATTATAAGAATATGGTTTTCTTTAAAGTTCAGCTGTGGGGATGTGGGATGTTTCAGTCACCAGCAGCTGACCATAATTTGCCTCCTGCTCTGGCAGGGGTGTGACTTTTGCCATCTGCATATAGTTTTTGCAATTGTGTGATGTTTGGAATTCTGGGAACTTTTCAGAGGGTATAAAAATTCTAGGGCCCCAAGAGGTGAGATGGGTTGTTGGTTGGTTGTGGTTGGTTGCTCCTGTTCGTTGAGAAGTCATGCTCAAAGAAGAAACTAGAAGAATTTAGAATTCCTGATGGTGAAGATCAAACTTGCCCCAAGGAACTCGACACCCCTAATTAGCAGTAAGTAGTGTAACAATAATGCTCCCCTATTTATGGATTTCTTTCTTTTCTTCTCTATCCTTTTTCATCCTTATCTAGTTAGGGGAGTGAAAAGATGGGAAAAGGGTAGAGGAAGGTGGAAGAATGAAGAACGCACAAAACTGCTAACACCAGCTGCAAGGGATAGTGAAAGAGAGACAGAGAAAGACAGAAAGAAAGAATTTGGTTTCTGACTTGCCATATAGAGTTTTCTCAGGTGACTCTGGAAGCAGAAAAGTCTTGGAATTTTGGTCTAGAAAAGTAGACCGAGAGAGAGAGTGGTGATCACAGTTCATGTGCAAAGGTGGAAAGCCCAGTGCCCTGGATCAAGGCTACCCAGCAGCAGTAACGTGCACTTGATCTCAGGATGTTCTGGTTCTGTCCTCTTAGGTCATACACCGACCAAATGAAACACATCTACATGAGGGAGAGAGATCTCTGCTTCAATCCACCAACTCAAATGTTTTGGTTTTCATCCAAAGCCATCCCCATCAGTAGTGCTCACCCTTCTCAAAGCTGCGACCCTTTAATAGAATCCCCCATTTTGTCGTGACCCCAACCATAAAATTTTTTTTGCTACTTCATAACTATAATTTTGCTGCTGTTATGAATTGTAATGCAGATATATGATATGTGACCCCCACAGGGTTGAAAACCACAGTCATAGTTATACCCAGAATTACATGTGGCTCTGTATCTAGGTGCCCTATGACCCAGTCAACTGGAAATGAGTTATCAGCACAGTGAGGTTTTTTAATTGAGAGGGCAGCTTGTGACCAGTAGGGCCTGAGCCAGGATTAGGGGTGAAACATGTGAGTCTCCCAGGGAATAGTGTTTAGAGAGACACTCACTTCTAAGTGCAGGAGTGGGTCTTGGGAATAAGAACCTGCCGACACTGTATAATGTAGCACCACACACCACTGATAGTGTCTCCAAGCCTCTAACAGTGTGGTGGGATGGAAAGAGTGCGTGTGTGTGTGTGTGTGTGCGCGCGTGTGTGTGTGTGTGTGTGTGTGTAAAACCTGAGTTTCATACACAAGAAAATTAACATTAATGATGAGAGTTAGTTTAGACTTTAAAACATCCCAGAAATTTGCTGCTCATTGGTTCTTCTAGAAAAGTGAAATTGGCACAAGAATGAATAAGCATGGAGAAAACGATTGCTGAGTAGATAAGTGGACAGCCAATATTGTAAAATGTTGATGGGCAGTGGTAAGAAAGTAGTAATGATCACTGTCATGTTTTAGAGGTAGTAGAACTGAAATTAATAAGAAGGGGGGGGTGTGCTCTTGGATGTTTAATTAGTAAAGTGCCTGAGACAATTTGTGCATTATGAGAATGGTTGAGATAAAGAATGGATTTGGCATTTGTTTAAAGAATGATTGACAGAGTATGAATATTAGAAATAAAGGTTAGCAACAGAAAGGAGAAGTTCTTGTGCTGTATTGACAACGTGTAGATGGGTGTAGCCTTCTTCAGATACTCTCACCGTCCAGATCAGCAAGAAGGGAAACCCTTTCATATGCATGTGCTAGTTTAATGTGGTCTTATAGAAATCTTGATTTTTTTTTTTTAAATTTCAGTCAAGATAGTAAGGGGTGGGGTGAGGTATGGCAACTCTCAGGTACCTCATGATGGTCATGGGAGAGTTTTCATGATGAGAATCCTAACTTCATTTCTCTCAGCAAGGTGACATCATAGCTATGATGGGTTGACATGAATGGCTGCAAATAGCTGGGTGATGGCACACAGACTGTATCGAACACCAGAAGACAAGGGTCAAGCTGGTCCAGGCAGGTGAGAGGCAAGGGACCTTGGAGAATGTCCAAGTATGCAGCAGGTCCAGTGAGCAGTTACAGATTCAAGTCTCTTCATCGTGTTCTGACCTTGAAAACAATCAATTGCCTTCTTTTGTACCGAATCAACACTCCATGAAGTGAAAGAGGTCTCTTCCAGGCATGACAGATAGCCACCCTGTGTCACTTCCCATTGGTTTTTATTTCCCTCAGTGAGGGTTAAGCTCTTGTGCTGGGTCATATTTATTCCCAGTTTTCAATGCATTCCTTGAGCTAATGTAAGTGGAAGGAAAGTGAATTAACAAAGACACCATCTAAACCGCATATAATTACAAATGAGTAAAAGACATCATCTCAATAAGGCCTTTTCTTGAGAAATGTAGAGGGAAAAGGAGGTGAGAGCTGAAGGAACACAGGTTATTGAGGACCAGCATCTACCAAGTACTCATTTTGTGCTGGCATTCTGCACCCTATCTCCCAAACAGCATCTCACTCACTCTGAACAATACATGGGAAGGACTGTTACCTTCATCTTCTAAATGAGAACCCAGTGCTCCAACAATGTCAGGGACCCTGCAGGGTTGGCCCAAGGGAAGAGATAAAGCCAGGTGAAAAGCCAGCTGCTTCTGCCCCTATAGCTCCTCAGGCAATGAAAGACTGGTACAGCCCTGCAACTCTTTTCTGGTTGATTTCTTTGGCCACAGCAGCTGAACTGTACTCTACACGCCCATTTCCAATTATAGCCTGCAAGTCGGTGTTTGGAAAATATAATTTACTTTGTTTTTTCCAGTGAGGCCAAACAGAAAGCATGGCTGTGTGTTTAAACACTCATTAGCCTTTCATGGTCACCTCTTTCTCCCCACTTCCCTCTTTTCCCTTCCTCCTTCTCCATCTCTCCCTCTTTCCCTGCTTCCCTTCTTCTTTTCCCTCTCTGTTTCTTTTTCTCTCTTTTTTTCTCCCACTGAAAACTCAGAATGCCTACATTTAACCTGCTCACTAGGGCAGGGTGTGGTGGCTCACGCCTATAATCTCAGCCTTTGTGGAGGCAGGGAGGCAGAGGCAGGCAGATCTCTGTGAGTTTGAGGCCAGCTTGGTCTATAAAGTGAGTCCAGAGCAGCCAAGGCTACACAGAGAAATCCTGTCCCAAAACACAAAAACAAAAAGAAAGCCCAAAACAAACAAATAAAAATCTCACTAGGGGTCATATGAGACTAAGACTATAAGGTGGGGTGGGGGCATTCTGAGCGGAAAACTTTTGGGTGACACTATCCTAAATGCTTGTATTGCTTTTTCCTTTTAAGCACAACAGTCATCATGCCAGATTGTTTCTTTAATCAATGTCATTGTTTGACCTCATTACTTGGAGGACCACAGCTCCCAGCTGTGTGGCTGTCTGTATATGAACTTTATCTCCTTTAGAGAGAGGTGGTCACCATGGACTTGAATACTGAAGTGTTTTTCTCTCTGAATCAAAAAGTCTAAGCTCTCTCTATGACCCAGTTTGTCTGTTCCATTTTACAGAAGGCTTGACCAGGGTCCCATTAATGCCATTCTCAATGACCATATTATTTTCCACTTTGTGACTACTAAGGGTTAAAGAATGTGGGCTTGAAGGCGGGCACACTGTCTGGATAAACTTCATGCTTGTGTATATATTAGCTTAAAGGTCATTCTATTAGCAGTGCTGTAGGTTGGCAGCACCCTTTCCTCACACTGCCTCCCACCAACCACTCAGCCATAACTCCTTTCTCAACTCTCCCACTTCCATAACTCTCTCCTCCACTTTGAGGCCCTGCTCGACATCTAGATTATTGCATTGCCCATTTATCTGTGGAATAGTGATGTCACCTTAACCCCAAAATATCCTGAGGGCATACACATCTGTGTCTCTTACCAATCTGAGTGCGCTATGAGAAAAGTACTGTCCTTTACTGAACCTCATTATGGCGTTAGCCTTGGACACATTGAATTTATGATCCAGAGGAAATATTCAAATGTAGATCTCATCAGATGTTGTTACAATGTTCCAGAAAGAAAGGTATGAAGGCTATTGTGTGGCAGGTAAAGAAACGGACTTCTGGAAGGAAGGGATAGCAAATGCAGTTGAGAAGTCCAACTGAGAGGGAAGGGATGCGTTGTAAGGATTGCAAGAAGGTCAATGCTGTCCTTTTCCAGGTGTCTTTACATGGCTAGGAGGGGAAACTGTACACCAAACTGCACTGACATCAAGAGAACAGAAGGAGAAAAACATGTTTAGCTAGAGCCGCTCACAGGGCCTGAAGCACAGTGGGCTCTCAGCAGATGACTGCTTGTGATGGTTCATTTTAATCGTCAACTTGACACAACCTAGAACCATCAGGGAAGAGCCTCAGGGAAGGTTTTTAGACGAGGTCAGTCTGATCAGATGTCTGTGTGGATTGTCTTGATGGCTTTAATAGACATGGGAAAATCCAGCCTGAGAATGGGCAGCACCATTCCCTAGGTTGGGACTAGAACTGTGTAAGAGTTGAGGAAGTTAGCTGAGTGCTATGCACTATTTCTCTCTGTTCTTGGCTGTGGGTGTAATAGGGATTGGTGCTTCATAGCACTACGTTGACTTCTCTGCAAAAATGGTCTATAACTCGGAATGGTAAGCCCAAATAAACTGTTCCCCCAAATGTTGCTCTTTGTTGAAATAATTTATTGTAGTAACAGAAATGAAACCAAGAAAATGCTAATAAAGAAAAAAATAACAGGGTGGGGACAGAGACCTTGAGAAAATATCCTGAGGGCATTGTTCTCATAAGCTATAATCCTAAGAACATAAGAATGCAAATAAAAAAGCACAGCATGACTTTTAAGTGCATGGAATTCAGTGATCAATTACATCAAGATATCAAAAATGAAAATGAGACTGAATTTTATACACAATCAAAGGTGTTAAATTTTCTTTTTGTTCGTAGAACTCCAGTTCTGATCTTTGTGTCAAAAATGTTGACTTGAATAGCAAACAAGGAGGTAACCTATCTTTGTTATCAGTTTACACTCACCAAGTTTTCTAGTGACTAATAGTCACTCATTCATTTAGTAGATATCGGCTGAGGTCAACTCTACTGGATGTCAGTCAGATTAGTCTTACATCTGGTAGCAGAGGGGCTGGATATGCAATTTTAAAGAAGACCAGAAAATGTGCAGGGTCAGCAGAGCTTCTGCGTTGCCTGGAATCAGACTAGTATCATCATCTGTTATAACTAGTCTCATGGTAGCTGTGGACTTGGAGGGAGGGACTACTTGAGTGGTATTAGTGACAGGAGGTTGGAGCTATGGCTGACTGAGGGCCACCAGGCAGTTGCTCATCCCCTTTAAATATCACTGGAGAGATCAAACATCATTCTTGTAAGGATTTCTTTGCAATGCTAAGTGCAAAGTCAGGAGGACAGTTGCCACTATCCACCAGTGTGGGTTAGCGATGAAGTAAATACCCCTTAAAGAGATGGACACACGATGTGTTTAGTAGACTGTGTTGCTAGGATGGAGGCAGGTAGCCACCTTTGAACCCCAGCTGATTCTCCTGGCTGTATTCCTCCTCACCTGGCTCCACATACACCAGAATGCAATCTTTCTGTCTGCCCAGCTCCCCAAATCTCATGGAAAGCATGACAATGATGTGTATACACACATGCCTACACACATATATATGAGTGCGTAGGTAGGGCTAAAGGAATACAACATTTCGAGTTCTAGTCCAGAATCAAAACTGCTCTTGCCCTCATGTTGAAGAAGGATAAATAAGAATCACCATGATAATAGCCAAAGTTAAAACTGCCATTGAGGTGGGTTTGACATCCCATTGTAAAGATGAGAATGATGAATCCCAAAAACTAGGTATCTTGCCTGAGAAGTTTTCTTAAAAGCTCAGACCACACCTTTTGGCCAATTTGACACCATGCCTTGTATATATAAATACAATACATTGAATATTCATCCCCTTGAAACAAAAGAGAAGACTCATCTTACAGGTTCCCGTGAGTCCTTGATGTATGAAATTTTGTTTTTCTCTTCACTGCTTTGCAGAGCCATTGGCATTTATAGTGATTTAGACAAGGTCCAGTAGGTGGCACTAGAGAGCAGGCACTCTGGCCAGTGCCAACAGTGAGGTTGTGATTGAGAGGAAGCTGACACCTGAATGTTAACTGTCCTCCTGGATTAGGTCAGCCAGACATCTGTTCAAAGCGCACATTACTTCTGTAGCTTGAAGTTCAGGGAGATGCACTGACTCCCAGTCTCAGAGAGCAAGGCCAGACTGGAGTTTATTACCTAAACTGACATGTTAAAAGTTTCTTTATTAAGGAAATAGGAAGGACAGGTGGATTTTGTTAGGAAAGGGATATTGAATAGTTATGGATGGTTTGGGGGTGGGACTGGAATTGGGGAGGGGAAGTTTGTGGGGAGGGGGTAGAGTCAAGAAAGGGAATATGGAAGAGACAGGGGTCATTGAGAGGTAATATGGAAACCTGTTACAGTAGAAGTTTCCTAAAATATGTGCATAGATGAAGGCAATCTAAATAAAATCTCCAAGTAATGAAGGAGACAGAGCCCCATTGGACATCTCTCATCACCAAACAAATCTCCAAGTACTAGAGAGGTCCCATGGGGACCCCCCAAACAACCCATGCTGTTACCAAGACTACAGGTTGCTCTCCACAAACTGACAGCAAGGCCCCATTGCTGAAGACAACACCTTCACAACGCACTGAACATGGAGAAGTAGAGCTAGTGCCTACATAGAGCCTTCATCCCTAGGTTCTAGCATCTTTGGTACAGGAAGATTCCACAAACCGCCCAAAGAGAAACAGGAACATGAACACAGGCACAAACGCTTTGGTCTGCAATAATGTTCTGCCTGCAAATGAGGCTAGAACAATGATGGCATGAACCTTATGAGAATAAGTAACCCATACCTGATTTGACTCAAGGCTTACTCTAGAAAATGGAACACATATCCAACACTGCTTGAGTGCCCCCAAAATGACTTCTAATGACATTCTGCTATACTCATAGGTCAGTGCCTTGCTCGGCCATCATCAGAGCAGCTTCCCCCTGCAGTAGAAATAAATAGAGAGGCCCACAGCCAGACCTTATGCAAACAGTGAAAGGCTTGAACACTCAGATTTAAATGCATCCCCTCAGAGCTCAGAGAACACTGCAGGATAGAAGCAGACAGAGAGTAAGAGCCAGGATGGATGAACTACACACCATATTCTGCTTTAGAAATTTTGCTTTGGTGGTTTTTTAGAAACGTTTTCTTGGGTCTTTGTGAATTTCACACCATGCATCCTAAGCCCACTCATCTCTCCATCCCACCATGTCTGTCCTCTGCCCTTGCAACCTCCCCCACAAAAGAACAAAAAATAAAAATCTCACCGTGTAAGCTGTTGGTGTGTCCCACAGTATATATAGCCTTTTGCCCAAACAGCATTACTTGCAAATGTTCATTGCAGTGAGTCATTGGTCTGTTTTGAGACCTCTGTCTTCTACTACACTACCAATACTGGACCCTCACTGGGACTCCTCTCACATAGCCCGTTGTTGCCCTGTGTCATGGAGTTCCTACTGCTTTCATTCTGCAGGGCCAGCACTTCTGTGCATTCCAGCAGTTCAAAAATGGGATAGATGTTGGGGTTGGCTAACTTAAAGCCTGAGTGGTAGCTGAGTGGTTAGCCCTCCAGCTCTCCTAAGCCCATGCCAAGAGGGCCAGCTCTCCTGTGCTCACACTCTCTGGACCACCTATCCTGCACCCAGATCATGAGGGACAGCTCTTGCCAGTGTCTCAGGCAAGGTGCAGGGCTAGCTTTTCCAAGTGCCAATCACCTGCAACAAGCATCGAAGGGCAGGTCCAAATCTCCAGCACCCTTTCCACATGCATGACTGGAGAGATGAGACTTTCACATACTGCTCAGGCAAGGGGAGGGGCCTGCTCTCCAATGTTTGCTGCAGCTGGTGAGGGGAGGAGCCCACTCAGGACCCAGACATAGGCCTCAGCAGCAATATGGGCTTGGACATCACCATGGACGGCCTCAGGTGCAGTGCAGGCTACTCACATAAGGCTGCTCCTCAGCTCTCTGGTATCTCCTTCTGCCTCTTTCTACAGTGGATGAACTGTTCTACTTCTCTTTCTCTCCTATCTCTCTACCACATACTTTCTTATTGTAGTGGTGGCCACAGGCTTTGCCTGTGCCACATGGAGATAGAGTTGCTCTACAGTTGAGTTTGGCCTGGAAATCACCACGTATCCGAGACTGACCTAGAACTCTCAACGATCTTCTCATCTCACCCTCCCAAGTGCTAGAATTATGAGCAATAATCTACTAAGCCTAGGGATGTTAGAAAATGTCTATTCATTCACCCATTCATTAACTCACTCACTCACTCACCCATCCATCCATTCATTCAAAACATAAGTGGCCCAGGCACTGGCAAAGGTAAGTTCTAAGTTCTAACCCATAACTTCATTTGCTCAGGTATCCAGCACAAACTACATGTAGATCTCTGCTGACTCAGGTACCCGTTTCATGATGAAGAAGCTACAGAAACCATAAGGAGTTTGCCAAGTCTCACCTGGTGAGTGAAGGTATTGTGCCTGGCTTCAGTCCTGTGGCAGCTATAAGTGAGGACTCCTTTCCATTGCATCTTTGACTGTAGACAGATCTTTTCTGGGACCAGTGATAGGTCACTTAACAATGGCATTCATCCCTGGAGTTCATCCCTAGGGAACCTCTCAGGATATGAGAATGGGCTGATTTTGATGGCCAATTCCTCTGTGGACTCTGACATCACCTCCTGGTTAATTACCAGTGACTGTCTGCACTGCCCAGGCCCTGGTGTGCCTGTGGATGCATCCTCTGGAAGGTTTATGCAGGGTTCAGATGCGGCAGTTTGAGATGAGATCTGCCAAGTCCTCAGAGGCATCAGGCAGGAGCTGAGCCTCTCCAGAAATACTGTTTTGCCAAAGCTACATGCTATCCCCAAACATAAAACATCTCTGATGTGTTAGCTTCCTGTCACTGTGACAAACTCCTATAAAAATCAACTGAAAGGAGACAATGATTCTTTTAGCTCACAGTTTTAGTTTTGTACCATATATGCTTCACTCTTTCTTTCAACTAGAATCATTCCTGTACAAGTCTCACAGTCTCTTAATGAAGCCATCAGTGTGTGGTCTCATGAATGGGTTCATCAGTTCAGCTAGTGAAAAGTGATGGACCCTAAAAAGGTGAGAACCATTTAAAGGGAATAAGTCTTTGGCAAGTGTATCTTGTTTTAGTCCCTGCCTGCCTGCCTGCCCGCCCCTGTCTTTCTTATTGAACTACCAAGGGATGAGCACTCCATCCTACCATGCCTTCTTCACCATGATGCTGTGCCTTGCCACCCATCAAGGCAAAATGGAGGCAAGCAGCCATGGACTGACACTTCCGCCACCATGAACCAAAATCAACCTTTGATTCTGAAGGTGATTTTTCTCAGACAGCTAACAAGCTGCCGCAGATTGGATGCACATGGGGGAGGGGCTTCATGGGGAAATATGGATGCAGCAAGGTGCATCAAAGGCCTGAGAAGTCTCTAAGGGCAACACAGGCCAGAAAGATAGATGTCAAAGTCATAAAGCCACCCAGGTAGAGAATGACATGGCCCCTGCCCTCATGAGCTGTCTGTTCCCATGGTGCCTGCAGAACCAGATCCATACAGCACCTATCACCTTAGGCAATCCTGCAAAGGGTCCCTGCAGTGCACAATGCCTTCCTCCTGTGAGCAGGAGCAGCATTTGATGCTCACATTAAAAGAATGCAGTGCATTTGATGAAACACACCCACTACATTAACGAAATGCAATGCTCAAATCAAGCAGTAGCCTGCCTCATCATGTGCATTTTATACTTCACTGTCTAGAGGGATCACAGGCCCTGTGAATGCTATCCGAATCTACACAGCATCACATTAATTGGCTCTTCAGGAAGCCCACCTGGTTGCACAGGCAGCCTCGAAGGGTCAGATGAGCAGGGAGGAAGAGGGAGAAGTGGTCAGATTGTATGTACTTCCTAGGTGGTACAACATAGCTTATTAATGATGGAAGTGTCCCCCTCCTTCCAAGACAAGGACAAATAGGGAGAGGAGACTGAAACCTCCTCTTGCCCTTTCTTTATGCACGACACACTTAGACTCCAAGTCTTAGAGTCTCAGCCCTTTCCTCAGGGCAGCGGCTGTCAGCTCGCACTAGGCTTAGGTGTTGATGATGGGCACCTGTTTCCATATCAAGAGCTGTGCCATGGCCGAAGTGATGGATATGGGCAAGCCACCTGTTCAGTTATTCTCTCCCCTCGAAAAAATGCTCAAATACCAGGACACAACAAAGGATCCACCCTGTACTTCTGTCACCTAAAAGAAAGTGCCAACGTGGGACCAAGACCAGAAATGTGGTAAGTCATGGAATTCCAAGGGGTTAGTTTTCTGGTTTTCTCATGAAGGTTAGTTGTTTACTTACTAGTAGATGAATTTTTTTTAAAAATAAAACTCTGTCTGGGTGTCCCTGTAACCCCAGCACAGGCTTGCTAAGGGAAGAGAGATGTGGCCCAAAGCCAGTAGGGCTGGGTAGCAAGACTAGCTAAAATAAACAAACATAGGAAATCCATTAGGATTTTCAAATAGCTAAATGTCAAATAAGATAAATTTTTTTTTATAGAGCATGGAAGAAGGACTTTCTAAACTTCTGTTCTTAAATAAATAATTTGGTGTAAATTGTTGCCTCAGGAAGAGAACAAACTGGGCCTTGAGATACACACCTTTAATCCCAGCACTTGGCAGAGCAGGCAGACAACTGAGTCTGTGGCCAGCCTGGTGTACATAATAAGTTTCAGGACAGCCTGCCTCAAAAAGCAAAAAAAAAAAAAAAAAAGCAACTTTGCCACAGCGTTCCCTACAAAGAAATGCTGCAAAGTACACAGGAGTGTCAGGTGGATCGGAGGGTGCTGGAAAATATTTGGAAAAGTTTGCCTTAAGCTTAACTTTGGTACCTTGAGAGCTAGAAGTGATTTTTGTTTGACATGTGATAGTAAAGTTATCACAAGGGTGACTGCTGTGAACAGATGGGGGTCCGATGAAAACAGGACGCTGTTGTGGATGAAGGATGGATGTTACTTTTCTACATTGTGATGCCGTGTCTCTGTCTTTGTAGTGTTCCTGGTCACCAGTGTGCCAAGGTCGGCTAAGAAGTGGTGGTCATTCAAGCTTCTTGGTGCTGTTAAGTGAGGTCTGCACAACTCTGGCTTCTGGGCTTCCTTCCCGGTTATGTGATTTGATACATTTCTCGAGCCTGTCTTGTGTTCTCTGGCCATGCTCAGGTAATTGTGCCTGTGGGGTCCCTTGGCCTGAAGTAGAGTGAGCTTCTGCAAGGAGACAGAGGTACCCAGACCTTAGTGGGGCACCATGTCTGTGAATGCAGGGAAAGTCACAGCCCTGGATGATCTCAGAGCAAAGTGCCCACCTAAACTCCATATCTGAAGAAGTAACCTAGGGCACATTTCTCTCTTTTGGTTGGCACCATATTGCATCTCAACCAGGTCAAGCGCTCTTGAGGCTGTTTCTGAAGGATGTGTGCACATTGTCCAGGCACAATGTATAAGTGAGAAGAGCATGACTACCTTAAAGCCCAAGATGACGGCCAGACCTGAGGGCAGCGGCTTGCTTAGGACACCTGGCTCTTGGCACTGCACTATTGTCTGAGAGAGCAATGAATCTCTATTCTTTTGCTATACGGAAGTGGTGAAACTGAAACATTTTATGTGACGACTTCTCTATCTGAACTGTATCTACTTCCTGAAAAGCATCCTGGAATACCTGGAAAGTGGTAGTTGGTAATATGTGTATATGTGTAAATGTGTGTGTGTGTGCATGCACGTGTGTGTGTGTATATATAATGATTTTTGTTAACTTGACACAAACCTAGGAGTACTTAGACATACAAAGGAATAGTGAATCTCAGTTGAGAGATTTACTCCTCAGACTGGCTTATGGATACATTTGTAAAGCATTTTCTTGGTTATTAAGTGCCATCGCTGGGCAGGTGGGCTTGAGTGGGTAATATAAGAAAGGTAGATGAATGCGCAAGTAAATGGTGTTCCTTTGTGACCTCTGCTTCAGTTCCTGCCTTAAGGTTCCTGCCTTGAGTTCCTGTTCTGGATTCCCTCTATTATGGACTCTAACCTGTAAGTTGTAAGAAATATTCTCTTTCCAAAACTAATTTTGGTCATGGTGTTTTAGAACAGCAACAATAATATACATTAGAACATTAGAACTCTCTCTCTCTCTCTCTCTCTCTCTCTCTCTCTCTCTCTCTCTCTCTCTCTCTCTCTCTCTCTCTCTCTCTCTCTCTCTCGTGTGCATGTGTATGCATGTACATCTGTGTCTTTATGAATATATGTGTATATGTCTATGTCTATGCATGTGTGCTTGTATATGTGTGTGTCCCTCAGCCTAATCCTTTTGTCATTCTCATGTGCCATATTACATGTTTCTTTGTTGCCTACTTTTCCCATTCTGTGAGACTTAAGCTTCATGAGCACAGAGTTCTTCCGCTTCATCAACAGCTATCACAACAAAGCCTGGAAAAACTCATAGCCCACAGAGGCTCAATGATTTACACAGGGAAAAAGAAGGGTCAGGGGCCTGAAAGGTAGTTGAGAATATAGGAGGAGGTGGCCAGGAATGGCTTGGGTGAGGCAAGCCAAAATGGCATGTGTGATGATGCAGGGACATGGAATGGCAGCCACACAGGCCACTTTCATGCAGAGGCTTCCAGGCTTGCTGGTTGAACAGAGAAGAGTGGGGAAGGCGAAACAATGGAATGCTCACGTCCCTGGCCATAGGCTGTGAAGGCAGCAGAAGCTGAGGGTTTACAGGATGTGGGTGTAAGGCAAGAGGCCAGTCCATAGGGAAAGAATGTACAAAAAGACAATGAGGCCACTGCAGAGTGTCCAGTGATCACACTGTCCAGCGTGAAGTGGCAAGTGCAGAAAGAAAGGCCAGGATCGTGATGGCTGTGGTGAATAAAGAACACAGGGGGCTTTCTTGCCATGATGGCTAGCAATGCTCTAATCTCTGGGCCTGATGCATTTTTTAACCCACCCCCTATTCCACCTTCTCCTCTTTGCAGGCTTGTGCCCATTGGGAGTTCAGTGGAGTGATGGCCATGTCAGCTCTACTGGACTGCCCCAATCATAGCTTTCTGGGGGCGCTACCACCATGTGTTGCTTGAGGTTTGTGACCTCAACAACTTCTTCCCAATCCATTCATGTTCTCTGGAAGGCTCAAAACATAGTCTTCCAGAGACCATGTCCCCAGAAGTGTACCTTGACATAAAAGTGAGCCATCTCTGCATCCGCAGGGAACTGGCAGAGTGTTAGCTCTTCCCCATTTGACACCAGTGAGCCTCTGGATTCTAAAAGAGGTACTGGATGGTGGCTGCTACAACACGGGGGGGAGACAGAGACTGAGGTGAGTGGGCTCAGCCCTAGTTATAGCCCTGTAGTCCACAGATTGCCTGGTGGTCAGCAAAATGCCAATGAAACCCAAGGCAAGGAGAGCAGCCTTGGTACCGAGTCTCCCTGACCACACACCTTGGGTAACCCACCACTTCTCCACAAGCCTCTTCCCTGCTTAGGTTCCAACAGGCTAACTATGAAGGGTAAGGCACTGCAAGAGTTAATTATCCTGTCATTGTGAAGAATGCTATACCAGGACTCTAGAACTCACCAGAATGACCACAGGAAGACAAAAGCAAGCAGGCCCTCCCCACTCTTTAGCAGCTATCCTTTGTCTCTGTTGAACATTTTGCTCATGGTGAGACGTGACTCTCCTCCTATGAAGGAGTGGTGTAAAAAACAATTTATATTGGTCATTTCTGCCAATCTCCTGTTTTCTTGTTTTATCACCATAACAACCTACATCCTATGAAAAGAGGAGGGAGGGAGCTCACTGCACCTAGAATGGGGTGCCTGACCTGAGAGAAGTCAGTTGTCATAGACCCTTTAGCTTCTTATGGACACCTGGTCCCCTGGTGTTACTGGTCACTTTCTCAGGTCCCTGGTTTCTCGTGACACCAGCATACTGAGGGCATCAGTTGAATGAACACATCCTTCCTAAAGTCTTATAGTTACAGATTAATTAGCTATCAAATTCCTGCTACAGCAATAAATTAAATAAAGATTTGAAAGGCATGCTCTAAGCCAAGAGGGTGGTATACTTTGCTATCTCAAGCTCAGCAAGGGGCCCTTGGCCTGGGGAGATGAAAACTATCATGGGGAAAAAAACCAAAAGCTTCTAAAATTACCTTTGTGCCAATATATATTGTGAACTGTCTGTCATCTTTTCTCACTAGAATACCAGTATATACACTTACCATGTCACTGGTTCTATATTGTTCTCTGAGGTGCTTCTGTGTGCTCTACTTAAACTACAGCAGCAGGCCCACATAGCAGCTAATAGAGCAATTCACAAGTAATCCAAAACCATGAGACTGGGGGATAGGGTGGACGGATGAACCTTTCCAAAGAGCCTGGGACTTGGGGTTGGCTGTGAATAACCCTCAGCCTAGCATCCTTAGTTTACTACTGTGCTTGTTTCCTGGAAAGTTCAGATAGAGCCTAGAGGACAGCTCTAGACTACTTTAAGCTCAGCCACATGGCAGCCCTGTAGTTTAAGTGAAGCACATGGAAACATCTCAGAGCACAATAAGTAGCCAGTGGCATGGTAAGGGTGTATACTATTATCCTAGTAAGAAGAGTTGACAGACAGTTCACAATGGTACAGAATGAACAGTGTAGACTCAGAGGCCAGGACTGTGTCAGCTTTCCTTCCCTCTTTTGTAATATTGTCAGAGAAATCAGGACTCTCTGGACGTGCACCAGAGCTTTGTTTTGATATACCTTGTAATATATATCAGATGTACTATACAACATGAACAGACATTGGCATGCTAAGACATTGATGAGACACATGTACTTCTGAGAATAGAGAAGCCTAAACTGTCCTGGGGACTTTGGAATTGAGGAAGCAACTCCTATCACAGCCTCAAACAGGACAATGTTCAGTGTCCAGGGCCACACCTAGAATCATCTACAAAGTAGACCCATTGCTTCATCCTGAACCTCCCTCCAGAAATATAGAAGCATAGTTCCTGGTGGGCTGGGGACTTAGGAGGTTTTAGGGTTCTTATTAGAGCATTGCTACACATAACATAGTACTATGTTCATTCAGATGAGGTAACATAGCATGCTCCAAGCTTTGATAGGGGAGCAGGGCCACAAAGGCTCTGTAGTTGGTATTGGCTTTGGTGAAAGGAGCCAATGCCTCATGAGGGTTGTGGTTCAATGGAACTTTAGTTATTGGCGCTATGGACAATGTAGAGAGCTGGAAGCAAGCTCTAGGGTGTATCCTTGATAAAGACTTAAATTTTCTGAAAGAACATATCATATATGATAAAGTAGTGCATACCTTTTAAATGAATTCTCATAGAGAAAGAAGGGTACCCCATCATCTAAACTGTACTCATTGTCTTAGGCTTGAAGAGAGTGGTTGTAAAATCATGCAGGTTAGTTAGTCTCCATGTGTCATGTAAAATCTGAACAGCCAGGTGCCAGTCCCTTGTTTTTAAAAGGAGAGTAGTGAGGTGTGTGTGTGTGTGTGTGTGTGTGTGTGTGTGTGTGTGTATGTGTGTGTGTGTTGTGTGTGTTCTGAACATCTGTGTGCAAGTGCAGGTGCATGTGTTTGTGCAGATATCTGGAGGTCACAGGTCAATCTTCAGTGTCACTCCTCAGGTACCTTCTTGTTTTGTTCAGCACTTTGGGTTTGGTTTTACACACTCTTATGCTTGTCTGTGCCTCACCAAGTAGTCCAAGCTGGCTGGATAATGAGCCCCAGAGATGTGCCTGGCTTTGCTTCCTCAGCACTGGGATTATAAGCATATGCCTCAATGTCCAGCTTTGTAACATGGGTTTCGGAAATCAAACTTGGGTCTTCCATCTTGCACTGAAGAAAACTCTTTAATAACCATGCTTTCTCCCCAGTGTGAGTTTTGATATTTTCATTTAAGCAAAGTAAGTTTAACTCTCTTAAAATATGTGGATAAAGAAGAAAGCAGTACAAGAGAAATCTATGGTCTTTCCTCACCCCCAAGCCAGCCATCTTTCTAGTCAAGCACATCTTACAAATAGAATTCATAAGAATCAGAATATGTATAATTGAGATGTCACAATGAATGTCAAGCCTTCCCAGGAAGAAAAGCACAATATGGTTGGTCACATGGCTTCAGAGGCTGGCTCAGCCTCTGCACTGTTTCTTGCTGCCCCGTGTGATGATCACGGAGAAACACATGGGCTCAGATCCAGATAAGCTCCATTCATCTCTGGACTAACTCCTCCCAGGCTAGCCACCTCTCCAGCACTACAACACAACTGAGCGCCTCACATGAGAGAACTATGTTCATTTGATAATTCAGAGGTCCTTGTCTACAATCAGTTGGTTTGTCTTGGTGTTTCTAGGCCTTTAGCAAGGTAGCAGTTCTCATCATGGCTGGGAGTGAGCTGCATATCTAAAACACTCACCTCATGATCAAAAGGAGAGAAGAATAGTAATGTTCTAGTGCCCCATTCCCCTTGAGAACACTCCTCCAATGACACCCCTTTAAACCTCATCTTCGAGGTTCTACAACTTCTCAACAGTAGCACTCCCAGGAGCAAACTCTTAAGCCAATCAATTTTGCAAACTATCCTTGCAAAATTGTTTCCTGATTCATTTTTTAATTTTAAAAATAATTTATTTAATTAATTTATTCAGATTGCATCTCAATTGTTTTCCCCTCACTTGTATCTTCCCATTCCTCCCTCCTGCTTTCATGGTATTCCTATGTCTGTGACTGAGGGGGACCTCCTCCCCCACTATGTGATCATAGGCTATCAAGTCTCACCAAAGGGAAGTGGGCAAAATATGGGGCACCAGAGTTTAGGTCAGAGTCAGTCCCCACTCTCCACTCAACTATGGAGAATGTCCTGTCCATTGGCTAGATCTGAGTAGGGGTTCAATGTTTACTGCATGTACTGTCCTTGGTTGGTGAAGTAGTTTGAGCAGAACCCCTGGGCCCAGATATGCCTGTCATGATATTCTTCTTGTAGGTTTCTAGGATCCAAAGACTGGGAAAAGATCTTCACCAACCCTACATCTGACAAAGGTTTAATATCTAAAATATATAAAGAAGTCAAGAAATTAAACACCACCAAACCAAATAACCCAATTAAGAAATGGGGCGCAGAACTAAACAGAATTCTTAACAGAGGAAAATCGAATGGCTGAGAAACACTTAAAGAAATGCTCAACATCTTTAGTCATCAGAGAAATGCAAATCAAAATGACTCTGAGATTCCATCTTACACCCATCAGAATGGCTAAGATCAAAAAGTCAAGTGACAGCACATGCTAGTGAGGATGTGGGGAGAGAGGAACACTCCTTCATTGCTGGTGGGAATGCAAATTTGTACAACCACTTTAGAAATCTATCTGGCACTTTCTCAGAAAACTGGGACTAAGGCTTCCTCAAGACCTAGCTATTCCATTCCTTGGAATATACCCAGAAGATGCGCCAGCACACAACAAGAAAATTTGCTCAACCATGTTCATAGCAGCCTTATTCATAATAGCCAGAACCTGGAAACAGCCTAAATGCCCCTCAGCCAAAGAATGGGTAAAGAAACTGTGGTACATATACACTATGGAATATTACTCAGCTACCAAAAACAAGGAAATCCCGAAATGTGTGGGCAAATGAATGGAACTAGAAATGATCCTACTGAGTGAGTTAACCCAGAAGCAGTAAGACTCAAATTGTATATACTCACTTATAATTGGACACTAGCCCAAGAGGCATGTCCTATGAAAGTCTTCACTTACCAGGAGATTGGGATAGATGTGAGGACATCCTATTGGGACTCTAGGTGTGAGAAGTATGGGAGAATGTTTCCTGAACCTTTAAATTGTCTCTATGCAGCAGGCTGGACTCCTCCAATCTCTGCACTATCTTACTGGCCAGGCACTTCTTAGAAGTCACATCCTTGTTCACCAGCCATGACTAATCCCTTGTAGTGTCAAGCTATGTCCCTATTTACCAAGGGACCTTTGTGGTGCAGACCCAATAAAATGAAATGGATTTCCTTGTTTTCTCACTGCACCTGCATAAACTCAGTCAGCATTGTTATCCTGCCTCATGGGCAAGGACGTGACTCCCTGAAGCCTACCAAGCCTTTACTCCACTCCAGGTAACTTTCTCTGGTAGTACTTGCCCTTTCTCTTTGGATTATACATTTAAAACTGACATCTCACAAGGATGAAATCAGCCTAAGAGGGAAGGAATTAAAATAATGTTGGTCAAAACTTAATTGGAAGAAAGTAAGGAGTAGAGATGTCATGAGAGATGGAACATTCAAGAGATTGTTAGATAGCTTGGGTGACCATATGTGGTCCAGAGTAAAGCCCCCCAAAACCTCTTCATAAATGTATGAGATAGGCTGTATACAGAAAGGGGACGGTACCAAGTGGCACCGGCTCTGCAAGAACAGTCCAAGAATCTCTTACTGAGGTTACTGGGGTACGATCAAGACCTTTTCTAGTTCTGACTCACTTCCTTGGGATCCTCTGTGATTCCATGTCAGAAACCAGGTAAACTAGGGCTTCCTGCCAAGGCCGCAATGTCACCTGCTTTTCTAAATAAAGTTTTCCTGGAATACAACCATTGTGTATTTTTTCTGGCTGTTTCTTTACCACGGGGCAAAGCAGAATACTTGTGACACAGACCTGACATCCAGCAAGGCTAAATTGTTTCCTATGGGCCCTTGAGGGTTTTCCAGCATGAACTTAACATTTTTTTCCCTCAGGAAGGGGCCTGAATCTACTACTTTCCAGAGAGAAAATTGAGTTGAGTGTTAGAACTGTGAAGAGTAAGGATTCCCTGGAAAATGATTAAATTTTTTTTCCAGGAGAACCTGAGATGGGTGATTATTCTTGTTCTCTCTAATTTAATTTTCTTTCCCATTTTTTATTATTAAATCCTGAGCTAGCAGCCCAGCCTCATCCTGGCAGATGTTTGCACAGATATGATACTGAGCTAAACTCCTATTCCCTGGAGATTAGACATATACACATTGTGCTGATTAAAAAATATTTTTAATGGGAAAATTTAACTCTAGAGGCAAAAGAAAGCCAGAAGTTCTAAATCTGGAGGCCAGGTATTAGCAAAAAATTGTTTTTCTCCCTCTTCATGGTTTGAAGATTCCTTGCAGAAATGAACTCATGCAGGCAACACCAGTAACAGGACAGCAATGCTGACTATAGGACAGTAGGTGCTGTGGGTTGAGTTGTATCACCTAACAAGGTATATTTATATCCTTAACACATATCTGTGAATACGGATGTATTTGGAAATGGTGGCTTGGAAAGTGTAATCATGTTAAGATTTGATAATCATGGATTAAAGATGAGTCCTAAAATAATGAATGAATGATAATTTTATCAAACAATGGAAATGTGAACAAAGACTCAAAGGCAGGATAATCCCATTGGAAGAGATGGGCACACTGGAAAGCCAACCATGCAAAGACATATCCATAAACTAGGATTCCTCAGTATTCAAGAAGAATTGATTCCAGGAAACCCCTATAAAGAGCAAAATCTGTAGGTATTCAAGTTCTTTTTACATAATGGCATAGAGTCTGCATTTAGCCAACAGATATCCCTCCATAGACTTTAACCCTTTCTAGATTATTAATGTTATATAATGCGATGCAATCGCTATGACTAGTTATACCCTATTCCCTAGAGGTGATGGCAAGAAAGCAGTCTGTGCGTATTCAGTACAGTCATAACTCTCAGATATTTTCAATACACAGTTTCTTGAGTTGACAGATGAGGGATCTGTGGGCATGAATAGCCAACAGTATTGGTCTGATGCAGCTACACACCAACAAGCCCAATGGATCACCAAAGGCTACCAACAGGCACTGAGAGACCAAGAAGAGGAAGCAGATTCCTATTTACATCTTGATTTCAGACTTTCTACCTCCAAAATGGTAGGATAATACATTTGTATTGCTTCAGATCACTTGTTACAGTTTTACACATCTAGTACAGTATGCATGTGACATGTGTTTGATAAATAGCTAAATGACTTAATAAATAAATGAATAAAAGCATTAACCCAAAGGGATCCAAAACTAAGTATGTAGCTAAGAGATTATATGTAATTTGAGGCAATGGAAAATCAGTTAAAGAAGCTGAGACACAGAAAGAGAAAACACATTCACTACGTGGGCATATGGTGAAGAATGGAAGCAAGTCTGATAGTAAGGCCTATACCAATCCCTTTGCACCTGTGCCTTAGGCCAGGGTCTATAGCATCCAAGTCTCTTCCAACCTCTTTCCACTAAAATGGGAGGACTTCCTATGGATGAGCACCAGCTTTCCAAAGGGAGTATGGGCATTTCTCTATGGCTGCTTAAGAAGCTGACCATTGTTCTCCTAACCACTCCACCTGCCCAAACAGTGATGTCTGTATATACTCCATATCTGTTGATACAGTGTTTGCATGGCTCTGCTTCCTGCACAGAAGGAGGGAAATACTTCCCCTTCAAATGAATGAGTATTGCACCACCACCCCAGCCCCACATGGAGATTCATGGATTAAAATTTAATCCTAGCTTTCTGTGTCATGTTGGTCATTCGGCACTCTTGTATTACAGCAGGCTTATTTATGTGGTGGGGGAAATGTGATGGACCTGGCAGGAACATACCAGGAACTAGGTCATGCATACACAGAGAAGCCACAGCATTGCTGGAAGTAAGCATTTCCAACCAGCTTGATGTCAGTAAACGTGGGGATGGGGGGGGGGAAAGGGGAGGGGTTGGTCTTGCCATACCTGTAGAACTGTGAGGAGTACAGGGCTATCTAATTCATTAAGAGAACAACTCTAAAGTCAAATATTCTTTCCAAGGTCACTGAGGCAATGAGAGACACATCTATGATTTAAACCCAAACTCCAGTTAGTGAGACTTCTGATCATAATAAACTATGTGCCCAGTCATAGCCAGACATCCAAAGAGAGCACCTGTATCAAGCTGTGACAATCACCTTCCTTCCTTCCTTCCTTCCTTCCTTCCTTCCTTCCTTCCTTCCTTCCTTCCTTCCTATTTTCCTTCCTTCTTTTCTATTTTTCTTTCTTTCCTTCATTCTTTTCTATTTCATTCCTCTTTCTTTCTTTCTTTCTCTTTCTTTTTTGTTTGTTTTTGAGACAGGGTTTCTCAATGTAGCCTTAGCTATCCTGGACTTGCTTTGTAGACCAACTTGGTCTTATAATCACATAGATCTGCCTGTATCTGTCTCCTCAAATGCTAGAATCACAGGCATGCACTACCAGGCCCAGCTAACTTGAACTTTGAAGAGAACAAGTTGAGGACCACAGACAACTGGGCTGAGTTGCTCTGAGACTAATCATCTTGACTCTGGATGGCAAGGACTCCTAGTTCTGCTGGTCTCCTCTCATAGCCTTCACTCTGCTCTTCTGGGCTTTCAGGGAATGGCACGTCTCAGCCAATGGGAAGCATTGGTATCAGACAGTGACAAGAAGAGGAAGAAATGCAGGGACCCCCTCCATCCCATTTCCTTTTCCTCAGGCATCTTCAGCTGGAGTCTGTCTCAGCCTATTTGCCTCAGTGTCAATTAAAAGTAATCATTTCATCCCACTGTCCCAAATCCTAGTTCCAGCTTTTAGTACAGAGCCCTCTTCTTAATTACACATTACAGCTTCCATCTATCCTTGGCCATTGTAAGCTTCTTGTTATTGTTATCATGGCAAATCTGTTACAACTGTTTGAATTCTCACTCTTTCCCTGGCTGGAGAATCACTTCCCTACATCCATTGTGTTGTGTTTGCAAGCCTGGAATGACTATGTTTTACCCTACTGGAATTCAGTTATTGAAACCTCAGAGGCTCCATCCTATGTCTAGGGCATTCTTATTTTGTTGTTTGTTTGTTTGTTTGTTTTGTTTAGTATTCTTCCAATAAATTCCACCTAACATGTACACACACACATGCACGCATGCACATACACATGTACCCGCACTCTTTCATCTTTAAGTGGAACTGGTTTCAGATTTTGCTACCAACAGCTTTCGTTGCTTCCACATATGATCTATGCTCTGTAAACTATAAATTTGCAAGAGTGCAAGCATGCACCTATCCAGGAGGGGCTTAATGGGTGTTTGAAGAGAATTAAATTGTACTCATTAGGCCCCAGCTGATATATTCATTTGTCCTTCATCCTCATCATTACAGATCATTTGCTCTTCTCTATTACAGCCTGGTTTTTCTTGCCTCCAGGTCTCAGGTGTGGCTGTCAAGGACTGAAGAAGTGTTAGATGTGCTATGTTGCAGCCTCCTGCTCAGAAGCTAACAGCATGCCACTCCCAGAAAGATGAAATGGAGACAAATCCTGGGATTCAAGTCATAGTTAAAAAGAACCTTTGGACCAGATCCAAAAGGGAATGAGAGACTCCAAGGGAACTATCAGAGGGGGTGGGGATTCCTAAAGACTATCACAGATGGTGAAATATTGGGCTTGGTCTGTCCAGAATATCCTATAGAGGGAGCTACTATTCATAGTGCACCGGTGGGAAATACAGCATGGTATAGAGTCTCCAAATCACAGAGTGTGCCCTTACCTACACAGAGGAGGAAGTGAAGAAATATACCTCCTCTTCAGAGTTAGGAGGCTTGCCTTCAATTAGAAGGCTTGGGACCTCAGGCTGGAAGGGGCTTCTGAAGCAAAGGGCTGAATGAGAAGACAGGGCTCAAGTATAAGAAGCCAGGCCAGCCTCTCTAGCCAACAGCTAGAAAATCTGTGCCTTACTCCCTGCCCCTGCACTAGGATCTGGTGTTATTAAGTGACCAGAATTTGTCATAATGAGATGTGATTAGGGTAATGCAGCCTCTTCTTTCAAAACCTCTTGAGCTACATTCATCACAGAGCCTTTAGAGAGAATTATTTTGATCAAATTACATTCCTTTCAGGCACGCTGTAAAGATGAAAGTTAGAGAAGGAGGAAAAGAGTGAGTGTGGGGCTGGGGTGCTTTGGAGATTATGCTGTGTAGGGATTTGGGAAGATACAGAGTATATGAAGCTCTGACAGACAACACGATGGATATTATAGACAAAATAAAGCTGAGAAAAATAGATTTAGATTCTCAGTCCTCCTTCAAGCCTTGCCACCCAGTAGTTTCTTTGGGGCATTCTTCCTTTCAAACACAGCTTTCACCTCTGTATATTGGAATCAGAAACACCCAAGTAAGATAAGACACGATTGTGTTTCACAGTGATGGAAAGACCACAGTAATTGTGAAACTCTGGAGACAGGCAGTGTAGGTGTAGCTTCTAGCCTGACCATGTGCCACACACAGGAGGATCAGCCACTGTGGGCACCAGTCTGGTGCAAATGCCTACACATGAGCCCAGCCATTGCAAAAAGAAAGCTCCATGTTAAACTACATTGAACAAGGTTTCTTGAGGGTGACAAGTCCAATCGAGGTTTCCCATTCTTGTCCCCTTCCCATTGATTTGCCATAGACATTGGACATACTTAACTAGCCAGGGGATCCTTTGCAATGGACTGTCCATGTCCTCTGGGGAATGGAAGTGGGGGCATGTGTAAAGCACACCTCCTAGTGGGACAGGAAATACCTGTGAGGTGAGGTTGAACGTGGCCCAGATCAGCCTTTCACTCATCAGAAAACATAAAAGATCCTGGGATCTGAATAGCTTTATACCCAAGCTATTCCGTTAGTCATGAGCTGTGGAAACATTTACAGAGCTCCTACTTTGGATCACTGTCATTGCTCCTTGATACCTTTCGTCTGATCTGTTTTTGAGATCAAAGTTCTGCATTGGTAACATCATTCATAACTTGTAGATGAGGAAATCAACATAAAGAAGATGTAAATAGATTCAAGGATGCAAGCAGTTAGTGAATAGGAACGAACGCTGGAATCAGCATGTGGGGCTACCTGACCTACAGATTTGTGTAAACAGTTACAAGAAATCATCTACTCAATGTGAGATGTGGTTAGTGCCTCCATCAATGCTCTTCACGTGTATGTCTCCTTTCCCTTTTTAAACAGATTTACTGGGCAGACACTGTGACCCCTGTCTCACTCGTGAGATAACTGGACTTCAGAGAAGTGAAACAGTTGATATAATACCACACAGGCAAACCCCATGGGAGAATAGTCTAAGGCTAAGGTTGTAACATACCCCCTGCCTTTGTAGAAGCCAGACAGACTCTGCTAAAGGAAGGTCAGGTGACCAACAAGTTCAGAGAACCATCATGCTCACATTCAATATTGTCATTAGTTAATTTACTGTTGGGACAAAATTAACATCAGGAAGGAAGGATTTAATTCTGTTTTCAGTTTCTGGTCCGTCACGTTGGGGAGGTTATGACGACAAGAGCATGAGGCAGATGGTTACACAGTATTGACAGAAAGCAACACGATACAGAGATAGGAGTGCTCATCTTACTCCCTCCCTTGCATTCAGCCAGGGATGAGAGACCATACACTGGTGTCACCCACAGTGATGAGGGAGAAGGGCATTCCCATGTCAATTAACCCAATCTAAATCTTCACAGATAAACCCAGAGGTTTGCCTCATCAGTAAGTCTAGACTTTTTTAAATCGGCAACCAACAGGGTTTCTTTTCTTTAGGTATTACAATGCAGATGCCAATCCAAAAACAAACAAACAAAAAACACTTCCCATCTTACCTTTCTTCCCCTGGTGAAAGGCATAGCCATCCTCACTAGAAAGGTAACAAAGAACTGTCGCACCCAGGGGAAACCTTTCCAAATTCCACATATAGCCATTTTAAGAATCTATTCAACATACTGATGATTTTCTGTCAGTAATCAACAGTTTCTTTGTAAATATTCCAAGATGACAAAAAGCTACCAAAACTTGCACAGAGACGTCACATTTATTTTGTCCTTCTAGGGAAAAGTTTTCCATTCACAGGCTGTCGGTTTCCATGGGCTTGCCAGTTGCCAGGCTCTGTAAAGCACTTCTCATACTTTTCCATCTCCACCGTTCCCTAGCTGTGCCTGTGAAACACGACATTTTCTACATCTGTCTCCACACCAAGGCTGCCAGACCCAAGTGGCTACTGAACCTTGTCAATGGGCTAGTTAACTGCTAAACTAAACTTGTAATTCAATTTTAATTAAATTCAAATATGATTGATGGTGTTGGACAACATCAGTGTAGATAATTACCAAAAAAAAATTATCAGTCTGGTTACTCATACATACACTTGTTTTTGTAAACATATAATCATTTTGGTTTGTTTACCCAATGGACTTAACTGGTGGCCCCAGCATTCTGCACTGCAGGGGATTCACAGTTGTGTAAACACTCTGCATGAAAGGAAATGCAAGAAAGAGGCCACTTACTTGCTTATTAAGGTCACACTGTAAAAGCTCCAGGAATAATAATGAAACGCTTAAACACTCAGAAATACACACCAGGCTGCAAGTTTGCACCACCTACCTGTTTCCCAGAAATGCCTGGCTTAGACACAGAAGGTGGATGATCAAATTGCAGTCCTCACCTACGGAATTGAACTTCAAAGGCTGTGCATGTGGCTGGACAAGGTTTTCAAGCTGACCTAGTTGCCTGCTACTTGTTAGCAGGTCTCTGAGGCTGCTAGTTAGTTCTATGTTCCCCTTGCCTCATTTAGAATAAGAATGTCTTTGTTGGTAACCGAGGCCTCACTCAAGAAATGTGCATTCCTTATAGTGACGATGAAATCCTCCCATGAATCCTGGATTCCTGACAGCTCTCTCTGGAATTGCCACTTTCCCAACTCCAGCAACTGAAATGCCAAAGCTATTGCTATACTGAAAGCACTTTGGTCTCAAGCTTTAGAGGGACCACAGCAGAGCCTGGACAGCTGTGTGCTTCCTAAATTCTCCAAGTGGTTGATGTGCTGGTGTCTTCCAGGAGAGTCCCTCTAGAAGCTGCCCCTGCTGATCTGCATCCCATCCATGTACTGATACTACCCTGCATCTAGGAAAACTACCTCAGCAATGATCCCAGACGTGGGTGCTTCCTTCCCACAGAGAATGTGGTGCTTAGAGAAGGAAGGAACTTGCAGCAGTGTCTTCTCAAGAAATGTGTATTATATTATAGACCTGGCCTGTTCCCAGTGCTATGCTAAAATGTGAAGGGACATCGGGGAATAACACCAAGAGATACTTCAGCTCACAAAGAGCTCGTATGGCCATTAGGAAAGAAAGATGATAAATGAATCAACAAGTGTATGAGTTACGTGATGAGAACAGACAAGATCAGAGGACTGACAATGATGCAGAGGGATTTGAAAGGGGATTTTACAATCTCTCTGCCAAGTCCCCCAGAGCAGAGACCTGAAGGAAGTAGGTGTTTCTGCTACGAGGGGAGTCAGGAAAAGCATCATAGGCAGGATTGACCTGAGCCTGGAGGAAATGGCAGGCAGAGATTTGACCCAGGCCTTTCTGACTCCTAGTTCAAGACTCCTTTTGACCATTTCTCACTGCCTCACGACCTTAGTATTGAAACAAAAGCAAAACAACAACAAAATCCCAAGAAACACAACTCTCACCTCAAATGGATTAAGAGTTTCTTCTGGAGTCAAATTTGAGTTGCCATAGCCCACGAGCACATCATAAAGGCCTCCGTAAAGATACTGTTCCAACATGGAAGCAGTTTAGTGGAGTCTCATAGTAACAGAACAAAGACTGTTATGAATCAAGGCTTATAAACAATTCATTGGTGGACACTACAGAGCGGAAATTTATAGCAAGATGTAGGAGTCTCTTCTTTTTTTAATATAGTTTATTAATTTATTCATATTACATCTCAATTGTCATCCCATCCCTTGTATCCTCCCATTCCTCCCTCCCTCCCATTTTCTCCTTACTCCCCTCCCCTGTGACTGTGCCTGAGGAGTCTCTTCTATAGGTGTCAAGTGCTAACTGGTCGGATTCTTAGCTTTGGGGTTTCGTGAAAGTTAGTGGTCTGCTAAGCTGATCGATTCCATTGGGTGTTTTTTTTTTTTTTTTTTTATCTGTTAGTCTCAGGATGTTAGTTCCAAGATGAAAATGAACAAAGAATGACTATTTAGAGAGGTGAAACTAGCCCAAGAGAAAGTATAATTAGGTTCTGGACCTACAACATTCCAACTTCCACATCACTGCTGTTCTTGCCAGTCAATCTGTCTTTGCAGGCATGGCTTCTTTCCTGGAATTTCATTTGAATTAATAATTGCTACAAACTGGTGATGGAGTCTGTTATTCTTCCTACTCAAACAAGAGGGGGGAGCAGATGGACATCAGGGAATGGGGGGAGTTTGGACACCGTAGAAAATAATTGAGTCCAGGGCAAGAAGAAGCTGTCCACACACTAGACACTGCTTATTCCCCACTGTGAAGAACACCTAATGGTCACTTGCAGTTTACAAGTGAGGGAACTGAGTCAGACAGGGACAGAAGGGCATGGGCTTGCTGGAGGTCTTCTAGTTAGTGTAAGAAAACACAACAAACAAAAAACAATAAACAACGGGATTTGCATGTGACTTTGCAGCGTCTCCCCTTGGTGCTCTCTCTGCTATGTCTTTTGATGGAGGGCTGGCATAACCCAGAGCATCCCCAGCAGCAGCTGAATCTCAGTAGCTGAATTGGGCTTTAGAGGCCCCACCCCCACCAGGTGAGGACTGACAGAGCACCCTGTAGCAAGTGCCCTCTTCTTATTACCGACTTTCAAAGGAAGAAAGAGACTTTTGCTGAAGCATGTGACAGCTGACACTGAACATCGCAACTGCAAAATTGCAGACTTATTAAATCCATTAGAATAATTATAACTGAGAATTTACTTAAAAGCCCATAATGACTTTTTAGACAGCCTTTTGGTTGAGCGCTTTCTCCCATCTCTGTCACCCTCCCCGCTTGCTCCTTCCTAGACACAATCCTCCTACAAGACCCAGTGGGAGCCTTTGTTCTCTTTATCAGTTTCCCTTGAGCTAACAGTCTTGCAGAGAAGGGTGGCAGAAATTCTACAGCAGAAAAAAAAAATGAGCCTGTCTATGCTGCAGTGTTTTCCTTCTGTCGCATATTGTAATTTCACTCATTTGAAGAGGGGAACTTGGATCCCTGCACAGCTGATGAGCTATCTCCTGCTAAGCCAGTGCAGTGCCTTGTCGAGGCTATTTTCCCTTCTAGGAATGTACTTCTTCTGTGGATCCACTGGGGCATTTTTCCTACAACAGTCTAGTTCTTCTACTCCTTGTCAGTCTCATATCGTATGCTGGGTTTGCCTCTCCTGCTGTTTCATGTTGTCCTGGAGCCACAGATAGAGCCTAAAGAAATTCCTGCAGGATAAACGAGGAGATGAATGAGTAAGCCCATGTGTCTCCATTGCTACCATAGACTCTCCATCGATGCAAAAACAATGAAGTCCAAGATCTGTTGAGTAGCTGCAGCAACAGCAGCTATCAAACCAGGCAAAGTCCCAATATGGCAGAGGCAAGAGGGAAAAGGATCACATTGGTGTGGAGAGGGTGTGTCCAGACGTCACTCACGGGTTTCCCAGCTACCCTCCTACCCTCCTAAGGCAGAACCCTGATTTGAGTTTCAGCAATAATGTTTCCGGCATAATGTTATGTTCCCCTGACTCTCTTGAAGCCAAGAGTAGCTAAGGGCAGTATTTAAAGGCCGACCTTCCTAAAGACTGGGTCAGGGAGAACTCAGAAGCTAGAAGGTAGATGCCTCTTACACGTTTCTCATTTCTACCTGTCTGTACATATGATGGATGTCAGCACAATGAATGGAACCCCAACAACCTTTCTTGACTTCTAGAGTGAAACCATCTCTAAATATTAGTAGGAGAAAGATTGATATACCTAGTCTTGGTCACGGATGACCTCACTCACTGAGCATTTTTTTTTTCTCATACCTGTGAGGTCTTCTTTAGATGTCCTCCACATAAGTCAATTAACTTTTGTGATGTTAATTGAGGTAGCAGTGGCTTTCCACTGCTAGCAGAAGTCAGTTTCTGTGTGTGATACAAAGGCTTATTTGAAGAAGTAACATCTAAGCTGAGATCTGTCAGGTAGGAAGTAAAATCCACGGAAACATCAGAGAGCAACAGATGTGAAGGTAGACATGTGTGCTGTGTTCTAGATTCAGAGAGAAGGCCAGCATGAACAGAGGTCATACATCAGAAGATCTAGTTGTGGTAGAAACCCCACCCGAGAGTCCAGATCTGTTCCTGGGGCACACAAGGAGATAGAGCATGAAGATGTAGGATACAGGAGAAAGAAACAAATTATTAGGATAACAATTTTCTTCTTTCTACATATTTCAACTCCCTAGTGCGACACTTGTATCTTTCTTCTTCCCCCTCCCTCTCTCTTCCGCCTTATTCCTCTTCCCTAGATCTCTGCCTAAAGGGGATCTCCTCCCCCACATATGACCACAACCTATCATGTTTCATCTAGATAGCCTGCATCCCCTTCCTTTGTGTGCCATCAGGCCTCATTACCAAGAGGATGTGATCAAATTGGGGTACCAGAGTTCATGTCAGAGGCAGTCCCTGCTCTCCTCACAACTGTGGAGAGTGAGCTGTCCATTTGCTAGATCTGGACCGGGGATCTGGGTTCTCTGCATGCATTGTCCTTGGTTGGTGTAACAGCTTGTGCAGGCCCCCCTGGGTTCAGATTCACCAGTTTTGATGATCTCCTTGTGGTGCTCCTGAACCCTCTGGGTCCTTCCATCCTCCCACTATTCCATACCGAACTCAGTGCTCCATCCAGAGTCCAGCATCAAATCACAGCATCTGCTCCAATGTCCTACTGGGAGGAGTCTCTCATAGGAGATCTATGTTGGGCTAATATCCACTTATAAGTGAGTATATACCATGTATGTCTTTCTGGGTCAGGGTTACCCATCTCTTACTCTTGCTGGTTGTGAGACTGCTGGCTGCTCAACCTTAATATGCCTGTGTTTTCTCTTCTACAAAATGACACTCATCGTCTTTGAGTGAGCTAGAGGTCAAATGAGTAATGCTGAAGGAGTGTCCTATGCTTATTTGCCCAGGGACTTAGAAAGAAACAGAGTTTCCATTCAAGTAGGTGTGGGAATCAGTAAAACAGACATGAGGACGTGGCCCCACGTAGAAAAACAGGTTTTGGATTTGCTTTGTTTTTGCAAATTAATGCTCATAAGAGAGCATCCATAATGACAAATCAAATAACACTCAGCTAGACTATTTGGCACCAGCTAGTCCCAGTTTGGGTACCCCAGTACCATTACAATGATGAGTAAAGAAGCCATGGTAGAAGGAATGGAAACTGCTGACTCTGTAAAAGTAACTTTTATTCACCTGAACTAATTGTCATCTATGAGGCTTACTGCCTCCATCTGCTCATCTAGGCCTATTCCTCAAAGCTTCTAGCCTTCTTAAAAATCTAATCTAGGCCTATAATGTTTTCAGCCTCTGAGACTCACGACACTGCACAGCCTCTCAACTCCCTGACTCAATGAAGTGACTGAACAGAACAGACTAGAACTCAGAGATCTGCATGTCTCTGTCTCCTGAGTGCAGGGACTAAAGGTGTGTACCAGCGCACCTGGACCTAAGCTTCTCTTTACCTGAAACTTGCTCTACACCAGGCCAGCCTTGAACTCAGAGATCTGCTTGCCTCTGTCTCCTGGGATTAAAGGTGTGTCTATATTCCAGCCAAAGATCACAGACGTAGAAGATGTTTGGATGTGATCTCTTGCCAAATCAGCCAACTTCTGAAGCAAAATTCCTCTAAAATGATTCCAACAATGCGGATCGCTAAAGTTGATCTAGCCATAACCGTTGGGGACTATCCAACCATCTGTGCCATAGCAAATTGATTGTCTGGGGCCTCTTCCATCCTGAAAAGTGGCTCATTTTAGCAGAAATTGGCATATCTTTCCGATATGCCTCACTCTCTCTCTCTCTCTCTCTCTCTCTCTCTCTCTCTCTCTCTCTCTCTCTCTCTCTCTCTCTCTCTCTCACACACACACACACACACACACACACACACACACACACTATCCTGTCACTTCCAGAATGTTTTTTCACTGGTATGAGATCCAAATAACATTGCATAAATCCAGAAGACCCTAATGTGTAACAAAGGAAGTTTCAGGGCAAACTGATGAAGGATTTGTTATCACACTTCATACCTCACATCATCAGAGCTGTGGCCCATTGTAAGGTCAGAAAATATACAGATGTATAGCGTTGTGAGTATGGAGGATTCCCTCAAATCCTCCAGTATGTAAGAAGAGCACTTGGGAACTGGAATAAGTGGCCTCACTGGCTATTACTGCCAGTGATCATGTGGAGAACATGTACTTCCTGTCCCCATTACTCTACTTTGAAGGGTTAAATGGTTCTCGTCCCTAAATATAGAATACCCCTTCAAAAGGATGCAAGGGAGCTCATATAAAACTGCAAGCTAGGCATCCTGTGCCAACGAACAACCACACCTGAAAAACAGGGACCATGATGGCCACAATTCTGACTTCTGAAGATAGGGGAGGCCATGTCACTACTACACAGCAAGTTTGTGGAGGAAGGATTTGCTCCATTTCCATGCACATCACCCTGATAATCCTTTTATTGACTATAAATAGAAGGGATAATTACCTGAGAAGAGAAAAGCATGGTGACCACAGCTCAGCCGCCTTTGAGATGGTCTCAGACATCTCAGCAGGCAAGTCACTGAGACCAACAAGCTCCGCTAAGGATGATGGGAAGTAAAAGGAAGAAGGAAGCGGAAGCTGTGGTTATTATTTGAACTTTAAGACCAGCCGCCCTTTGAAGGTTTGTATTAGCTACTTTTTCTGCTGCTAAAATATCCTAAAAAAGCAACGCAAGGAAGGAAGGATTTATCTTGCCTCAAAGTTTGCAGATGCAGTCGATCCTGGAGGAAATTCATGATGGCCGGAACTATAGGCAGCTGGTCGCTTGCATCCTCAGTCAAGAGGCTCACTTTGGATTTTGTTAGTCCAGGACCTCAGCCCACATAATGATGCTACCCACAATGGTGCATCTTTTCCACACCAATTAACCTAATCTAGATAATGATTTACAAGCATGCCCAATGTCTCCTAGGTGATCCTAGGTCCCATCAAGCTGATTAGGCATCACAGGAATGTGGTGCACCTGGGCATTTTCCCCCCAGGGGACCGTGAGGAAGAACAAAGAAGCTTCCAGGAAGAATAAAGCCAGTAGCACCAGGGCGTGGCTGTGGGCTGCTGGTGAAACACAACCCAGGTCTCTTCCAGGGCTCAAGGTCTTACTCCCACTGCTGACAGACAGACCTCTGTGCCCTTTTGCTTGCAGACTGGCCTGAGCTGGAAAAAGCCATGTCTCTTACAGGTAGGCCTCAAGCCTAAGAAAGGCAGCACTGAGACGTCAAGACTCTGTCCTGACTCTCATCCTGCTGGTTCTGTAGAGCTAAACATCTCTAGAACTCGCCCCTAGCAACCAGAAAAGCTGGCAAGGGGCCCATATTACAGCTCAGCTTTTCCCTCGTGTGCTCCACTATTGGTCTCAGTGATGTCCCTAAAATAAATGTCCCGTGTGATGAACTCCTGAGCTGAGTCAGGTCCTAAGGAAGCTGATTCACACGTCACAACTCGGGATCCCTCAGTGACTCCCCGTGCAAAGAGTCCAGCTGACACCCTTTGCAGACTAGTGAGCAGATTTTTCTTGAATTGTGCAAGAGCCGCTCTTTTTAATCGCTACTTATCTAGTGGTTTTTTTTCTATCCAGCCTCATATCCATACACTGAAAGAATATGTGCTATGCCTCCATCCTCTTTTCTCCAGAGACTCACCGCTAAATATTCATGTCCAACCTGATGTCCCTCAGGCTACCTGCTATCTCCTCATCTCTTCCCTCAAGGCCCTGGCACTTGCCAGTCCCCAGGCCTGGGGGAAGAGTTTCTTTTAGGAGATGGTTTTAATGCCTCCAGTTAGATGAATCTGCTTAGGTGTCATTTTGTCGGAGAGGCCTTTCCCCGTTCAGTCCCACCTACTGTTCCCTGTGATCATTCTCCTAACCACCTTCATTTACCCATGGCTCCCCTCATCACCTGCCGTGTGTTTGCTGAGTGTCTGTCCCTTACCACTTGACTAGCTTCCTGAGAAGGAGCTTGTATTTTAATTGCTACATATCCAATCCTACTATAATACCAAGCACACAGTAGGGACTCAGTTGTGTGACTGAAGGAGCAATCTAGAATTTCCGGAACACATTACTGGCTGTGAATTCTCTAAGAGATTGCTCATCCTGAACAAACACTCATCCACCAGTGATGAGCCTGGTTATTTCATCTCCCACCGGGCTGAGTCCTTCTTAGAAAGGTGACATATCTAACTGCTGTCACATAGCAGGGCCCTTCAGGGCCGGGCTTTGAATCCCACCTTTAGGATGACAGCTGTCGTAGTTGGACAGGACAGCCTGGAGCTTGCTTTCTTTGCCTGGTGCCACTCATATGAAAGCTCTTGGATTTTTCCAACAGTTTGTTTGTGATTCAAATTACTTAGTTTAAATAGAGGAAAAGATTAAACAATTAAAACAAGCTTGGCTTTCTTTGAATGTGTGTGTGTGTGTGTGTGTGTGTGTGTGTGTGTGTGTTGCATGCCTGCATTTAAGTGTGTTTTCTCCGAAGAGTTTCCAGACACTGGAAAATTTCCAGAACCAGAGTATCTCTCTAGTTATTTTATGTAAAAGGCAAAACACTTGACATGTTCTGAGACTCGATCATTGGAACTTCCTTTTGGCTTCAAATCCCAAAAGTCAAGAACTTGCCCTGGGGACTTGTTCATAAAACCCACACACTGAAGCCAGAGGAAGAAATCCCTGGCCTTTCACAAGACTATTTATTAAAATACGAAGAGACATGATTTGGTTCACATGACTTAAGCTACTTCAAAACAGTCGTCAAGTGTATGGCTCTTTGTCCCCTTGTCCCTGACCCCATTCCTGGCATGTAGTTGAAACTCTGATGAGGACAGGTTCTTTCTTCCCTGGTACTTGGAAAATGAAAGATTCTGTCTGTTGAGCCTCCTAAAGGATCTGGTTGTGCTGTAAATTTGGAGTTTCATGTACGTATGAAACTTGGTCCAGTGGTCACTGTGGTCACTCATCTGTTTAAATGAGAAACTTGCCTCCTGTCAGAAGTTTTAAGGGCAATAGTGGGTTCTGGGAAGAAATAAAAATATAGGGAGAGCCACAATTAAGAATCATGTGATTTAAATTATGCTTTGGTATAATTTGATCAGCTGAGTATAAAGTATAAATAAGAAAACAAAGAAATAGAGCTCACACAGAGATTTCAGTAGAAGGATTGACAGTTAACACAGATGATACCCGGATTTGTTTCTCAACTCTCAAGATAAAGACAATGTGGTCTGGGAATGGGGTCAGGTCCAGAGCTGCAGAGAAAGTCCAGGGACAGAATAACAGTCAATGGTGGACAGCAAGATGCTGATTCAGAGTCATTTTCATTCACATGAACCCTTCTTTGTAGTTTTCTACACAAAAGTCAACTTCCCAAGACCTGGAGACCCAGCGTTAAACTAAAAGTAAGGAAATTTTAGGAAATGGCCCAGAAGAGAACCTGATGGCTTCACACTAAGAAAGGACTTATTGAATAAGACATACAAAGCACATACAATGAAGGATAAATGGAGAATCAAAATTAAACTTAAGAGCATTAATTTTTCAGAAGGAATAGTAGAAAATGAAGATAAGCCAAAGCTTGGGGACAACACTGAGCATCTGTCAGATATAAAACTGATAAATGTTTTTGACAACATATGGATTGCAAACCAAGAAGAACAAAACAAACAATTCTATAGAAAAATGGGCAAAGTAGATTGTACTCCAAAGAAGAGAAAAGTACAAACCAACAGTCAACATGGCAAGAAAGGCTCAACCTGCCTGTGCATAGGCAAATGTGGAGTTGGAGCCCAATGAGGCATGCCTTTATATCCCCACCAGATTGACTCCAATCCAAGTCTGGTGTTGAAATGATGCACAGGATGTGGGATGAAGGGGGTCTCATCCATTCCAGCATGTCTTGAATTTCTTATCCTTTTGTCCTTGCCTCCAGAGCAGTGGAATAACAAGCATGTGTTAAGTTTGCTGCTAGGGATGGATGCCACACAAGCACTCCACTGACGGATCTGTGTCCTCAGCTGATGGTTGATGGTTCTTCTTAACCAATGTGTGATGGAGTGGAAAGTGATAAAAATCACAGAGATGGCAATTTAACTGGATGAAGCTCACTTAAGAGATCCATAAGTCAATGTCAACAATCTGTGCTTCTGGACACATACCTTGGAGAACTGGGCATATTCCCTGGGAGATATAACAAACATGGCCATAAAATACATTAGTCAGAGCAGCAAATGAATGTGTTAAAACTATGAAGAAAATAGATTGGATGATAAATACAAAGTTTACAATCAGCTGAGAATCACCAAGCAAGTTGGTAAGATACACCTTTGGTTTTATCTGTGAGGGCATTTACAGAGAGGATAAACCATAGAGTGGAGCCCTAGCTTGAGTGTGGGTAGCACCGTTCCACAAACTGAGAAGCCTCTAGCCAATGAAAGTGGCAGCAGGAGAAAGCCAGAGTCACCATACTCTCCTTTCTCTGCTTTCTCCCCATTGTGGTGTGAAGAGCACTGTGCCACTGTGCTCTCCCCACCAGGATGGACTGAACCCTTTCAACAATGTGAAAATAAGCAATTCCTCCCTTAAACTGTTTGTGTCTGACATTTTGGTCACAGTGATGAAGCTCTACCTAATACACAGGTGCAAGAGGGTCAATGGGTTCCTCTTTAGTCCCCCTTTTATATTTATTTATTTTTATTTTACATGTATGAATGTTTTGTCTGCATATGTGTATGTATACCGCACACATGCTTGGAAAAGGCAGAAAAGAACATCAGATCCCCTAGAACTGGAGGCACAGTTAAGAGGTGCCATATAGGTATGTGGATGGGCACATCAACTTCATAAGTCATCGTTGTGCCAAAGTGGTCATGGCAGCCTGAGAACAGGCCTGGCTGTGTTCCGCAAAACTGTATTTACAGATCCAGCAACTTGAATTTAACATCATTTTCTTGTATGGCAGAATATTTTTTCTTCTTCTGATTTTTTTCTGCAACCTCTTAAAATGTAAAAATGACTCATAGTCTGTCAGTTATTTGCGGGATTCAGCGCATAGGTTGGTCCTTAGTTGATGCTTCTGCTACTTACTCTGGGGCGCTTTCTCTGACACTTTCCAAAAGGTCACGATCCTCACTTGCCTTTCATTTTTCCCATGACCTGTAGAGTGCTGCTCAGTTTTGGGGGTTCAGAAATTCAGTGGTCTTAGACATGCTCCTCCAGCTGTGTGGACTCAGGGGTGTCTGCATGCATGGGTGAAGAAGATCCCAGTGGACACCAAAAGGATACCATCAAGGTAGGGAATCAGCTCCGAGACTCCTCGGGGGCTGTTTGCCTTCGTGTTTGTTTGCAAAGTCTTATATTCACCCTGAGAATTAAGTTACGTATCACTCACACTTCCCCCCAGCAATACTTCATGCTTACGAAACTCAGCCTTTCCTTCCCACAATTCATTATCACCAAATAAGGCTTGACATCTGTGAAAGGTTAGCGGAGATGAGACCCTGAGAGTGGCCATAACACGCTGTCCTTTTGCCCCAGGCATGGATTAGGGACCAGCTCAGATGCTGTCTGTCACCTGCATCCACAGGATTGACAGATACCTTCCTGTTTATTCAATTCTTTAACAGTTTTTAAATCTACACTATGTTGTAGGTGACAGAGGTGCAAAAACAATAAACGGAGACAGGCCATGTGTGTCCTCTCAGTGTTTAGAGTCTAAACTTTAACCAAGATAGGCCAAGGCAAATGTCCAACTACAGCCTTGACCAACATTAGGAAGGAAACAGTACTGCTCGGTGAGAAACCAGGCTCTGAGGGACTTCACTTATAATGCCAAGAAGAGGAGTAAGAAGACAAGGGGACATTAATCTGGCAAGGAGAATAGAAAAAAGTGGTCTTGGTAGAGTCTAGAATATATGAAAGTCCTCTTGGGAAGGACGGAGCATAAGGAATTTAAACAAAGGGCCAAAGGAGGTCTATGGGGCTGGAGTTTGGGGCATGGTGTCAGGAGATGCAAGGTTGACAGGAGTGGCAGGCAGGCGTTCAGTTCTCAGTGCTCCATCTCTTTCCCATTCTCCTTTCAGCATCCTTCACATAAGTCCCTAAAGAAACAGCCAATGAGAATGTGAGCAGGAGCCGGATGAACTGACAGCCCATCAACACTGTGCTTACAGTATCCAGCCATGAATGTTCCATTAAGGGGATTAAGTGCATGTAAATTGCCTGAGCCCTAATTTACTGCAACTTGAAAACATATCATAAGTGATTTGGGCAACAGGAAGACATTGATGTCAGGCAAGCACGTGTGTCAGGGATAGCTTGATCAGTAAATTTAGTTTGTGTTGTGCCCAGGACACAGTAAAGACCTAAGATACACTGGCCGTTACTAAGTAATTACCAGAATCACAATCATCATTGCTGCCATCTTTATTTCCCAAGTAAAAAATTAACTCACTACCCAAGAGAATCAAGACATCAAAAGCAGGACACTCTTTGTTTTCAATAGCTTTATGAATCAGATCGTCACATCCATCTTTCTCTTGTCATTTAAAACCTGGAATCTCTGGGAGTACTTGAAAAGATTGGACCACAGGCACACTGACCGTTTCTCTGTTTGCAAGAGCAGAAGCCACCTAGAAAACCTATTCCTGCATGAGAGCTGGCACCTGAGTGGTCTCAAGAGAAATCACTGCAGTCTCAGGACTCCTGGGGCGCCTGGCTCAGCCCCAGGTGTCTTGGGGCACCTGGCTCTCTGGATACTATGTGACAGGAAAAAGGATCAGTTACCCAAGCTGGGGTCAGAAAATGCTGAGTCAGGCCAAGCAGGGTAATATGAGCAAAGCGCCAGACTGATTTGCCCTATCGCCCAGTTCAAATCAGAGAATAAAGCCCTGTGCTTTCAGTCCCCGCAGCCTCTGTGATTGGATGATGGCAGGCAGGGGTGTCCTCCGGTGAACTCTCTTCTCTTGATCTCAGACCTCCCAACACAGGCTTGATGTGGGAAGCTCAGCCTCTGTGACTTTGGGGTGTTCCAGATGTTCCATTTTAGCCAGATGGTGGAAAGTATTTAAGTTCAAGTAGAGACAAATTCAATGGTAGTAACAATAATAATGCATGATCCAATAGTCTCTACTGTGGGATTTGGAGTCAGACTACCTGGGTTAAGTATGAATCTGCCATTCTCCAGCTATCTCTTGAACAAGCGACCTCCCATTTCAGTGCCTCGTTTTCCTTTCCCGTTGAATGGAGTCATACATGTATCCACTTCATGAGGCTGTAGAGAAGATGACAGAGGAAAAAGAAAACCAGGCATTGCTTTGGGTCATATCAAGCACATAGTCACTGCTCAGCAATCATCGATTCCCCTAGCCAATGTGTAGTGGAGTCGGATGTGTAGCCTCAACAGCCTCTCCACTTAGTATGGTGTTCTGATGGGCTCTAAACTTGGTGTATGCTCTTCTCTCTCTGCACTGATTATTATTGTTATTAATGTTTGGACAAGCAAGCCCACGTTTTCATCTTTCACTAGGACTCAACGATGGAGTCGGCCCTGCTACTAGCATCTAGGGAGTCACTTTAGTCCCATGTCCTCCCCTAAGAACTTTGCAGATGCAAACCGGAGGTCATCCCTTTAAAGCGCATGCGTGGCGCCACCCTGGGACCTGATTGGAAGAGCAGAACCTTTCTCTTGCTCAGTCACAGGGCTCACTCTGGGAGGAGGACTTCAGTCTTAGGACCTTCCAAAGCCATGCTACTGGAACCACATCCCCACCTGACTTTTCTTCCCCTCTCACCACTGTGTCACTGTGTTCCTGGACGGAAGCTTAAAGCTGGCCATGGTAGCTGGGTAGTTGTGCTAGGTTTGTAAAATCCACCTACAAAACAAACACACACCTATTATGTGTATTGCTCACTTTAATGAAACACCATCATCAACATATAAAGTAATTTACAGTAGAGGCACAGAAGTGGTAGCTTGCTAGCATAAGTCTCGTGACTTATGTGTTCTGTTTAGCTAACAGAGCATGACAATAAGTGCAGGTTCCCTCCCCCCACCCCGACACACACACACACACAGAAGCTGTATGTATTAGCACTCTTGGGTAGTAATTTCCCATAAAGTCCCCAGTGCACTGCGTTATCAACCTATTTATCAATACTGAGCCATGGTCTCCCACAGCTGCTTTTAAAGTAGAACACGTGTCGTGTGAAGGGCTAAACTCAATTCTCTCCCATGGCATATTTCAGAGATTAATCGCTCACATGGCATCTCTGGCCCCAACATCAAGGGCCCTGGCAGCTTCCTGAGAGACCTGTAGGCTTTAAGCTTGTGACTTCTGGTACCAGGTCAGAGCAGGTCTAGCACAACCCTAGAAACACATTGGGTCTACAGCCGGAAGCTGTAGGAGGACAGATGTGTCTCTGTCTCTGCCACTACACCAAGAGGCAGAGCACAGCACAGGACTTCTCAGTCAGATGGCAGGCTGGAGCCCCAGGACCCACCTCTCAGCTATCTAACACGAAGCAGAGATGTTTGCTGATTCCTGCACTATACAATAAAGGGGCTGTGATTGGCCCAAGTACTATGCCACCATGTCTAGCACGTGCTTTGTAAAAATATAAAAAAAAATAAAAAATAAAAAAATCATACCAGATGAAGAACTAGATCTAAATCCCCAACAGCCTGTGTTGGGGCCCATGGGTTAAAGTGTGTCTGGAAGCTGTGAGGACAGATGTCAAGTGAGCCAGGATCCTCTGAAGCAGGGGCTTTAGCGCAGGCATGCACACGAAGGATGTGGATTAACTTTGCTCTGACCCAGTCCTGCTCGGTAGAAGAAGGAATTTCAGCTTGAAGATTGCCCAGCTGCCTAGCAACACACACTGGCCTCTCACCAGAGGCAGCACTAGGAGGCATTTCTCCCTCCAACACTGTGGTCTCAGGTCAGCAGCAGCAGTAGGGAAAGAAGCGAGGGTCAGGGAGCTAGGCAGAGGCAGGAAGCCAGGATTGATGGACATTGTCCTTCTGAGTTCCTTGGGTGGTGACCAAGAATAAAGTGAGGGTCTTAGGGAGCCATACTGAGAGCTGAGAGCTGTGGGCTCACCTGGAACTGCAAATTACACATTATATATATGGGCAGATACAAGTATGTCTATGATTTAGATGATGTAGACAAAGATGCACACATGCACACACACATATATATACATATTCTCACATAGATAACATGTATGCATATATACATAAAACATTTGTCTACATATATATGTATATATGTTTATATATGTATATACTGTGTATATCTAATATAACTTGAGCCTTGGAATATGATTTCTTTATATACAGTGAAAGAGACACAATAATCCATGCATATATTCCAACTCAGTAAGTCATTGAAGGAGAAGTTTCAAAGTCTTGAAAATAGACAATAGGCTCCATTGTAATGATAACAAGCCATAGAATTGAAACTGGGCTTTCACAAGGCCTCAGTTTACCCAGTATCTGGTGCCTATGAAGTGAGGTAACACACTGGCATCTTCTTATTTTAGTTTTATTTTAATCACTTAATTTTTCTCTGGATGGAAAGAACTCACTTCTCCTTAAAACTCTGAGCTCAAGACTAAGAGTGTCATAGACAGGATAAAAGAGGGCTAGCTCGTCTCTGGAAAGGTCCTGGGTAATGAAAGAGTGGGTGTGAGCCTGGATTCAAACCCACAACCATGCTATCAAATTCCCAAGTGTGTGAGCACTCAAGTTCCTGTTCTTACCCTCCATAACTCTCTTGTTCTCTATCTCCCTCCCCATCTCCACTTTGTCTACAACAAAATATCAATTGGCTTCAAAGAATTCAACCACAATATAACCTCCCAAGGCCACTTTATTCCCGTCCTGAGAAATGTCCTTGGAATCCCAGCTAAATAAGAACAGAAGAAGAAGAGGAAGTAAGAACTCTTCCCCAACGGTCATCAGAAGTCCTCAGTACTTCCAGGACTCAGAAGGGTCCAGTGATGATGAAAACCCTCCTTCCCCTACCTCCCTCCCCTGCAGCTCTCCTCTCACCAGGAGATGCAAAACTCTTCCAGGGCCACATTTCCTGGACCCCACAGGAGCTCCTGAGGGCCAAGGAACTGAATGTTGGCCTTTATCCAGCAGCCGCAGGGGGGATTTGTAGATGCCAGGGCAGCCTTCCACCAGCAGCCTTTAATTACCAGTGTCAAGGTTACAGCTTCCAGAGCCAAAGTGGTCTGCCTCGTGGGCTAAGCAGTGCCAATGTAAGAACAATAGGCATTTCATAGGCAACACGAGGCAGAGCTGTGTCAACCTTACTCATCTCATGACAGACAACTGGGAATGATCCTCCCTCTTGACCTCCTCAACTTTAGAGCATCTCTTTCCTTTTTCTCCATCTGCACCACAAACTCCTAAGTGGACCATTCCAGCCAGGCCTGAGGGAGTTACAGGGAAAGCACTGGGCTTTACTAATGTGAGTCTTTCCTGGGAAAAATTCTTGTAGTATCAGAAACTCAGCTGTAAGAATGGAGATGTCTTGGCTCCACAGCCTCCAGCCTCTTGTGTCTTAAAAAATCATGGAGAAGGGCTGAGAAATGGCTTGGTGGATAGGAATGTTTGGTCTTGTAAGAATGAGAACCTAATTTTGAATCCCCAATACCAACATAAAAGGTGAAACATGTACATGCTTATAAGCTCAACATTGGAGGAGAGGGACACAGCAGATCCTGAGAGTTTACCGAAAAGTCAGCCCAGCCAAAGTGGCGAGCTTCCACATCAGTAAGGGACCCTGTCTCAGTGCAATAAGGAAGGTATCCAGTGCCTTGCTTTGTCCTCATCATAGATGTGCAGAGACACACAGACTCATATACATGTGTTCTACATGCATACAGCATTGTACATCACACACACAGTGGAGAATCTGCGTATCAAATCGTGACAAAAATCCATGTGATCTCTCATACAATGAAGAACAGGATCACTCAAAATCTGCCTGTTCCCTTCTAACTCCCCTCAGTTCGTGAACTGTACTCCCTTCAGTTAACTTTAACAGTAAAATATCCCTAATGGGCATGGCTTGTTCTGAGCATGCCTGAGTGCAGCCTTGGGGCTGTACTATTGCTCTGTGATAAAATTTCCTTGAATTACTTATTTGTCCTGTCTCTAAATTCTCTCTCTGATGCTGACAAGAATGTAAAACGTTAAGTAGAAGTCTCTATCAAGCTTTTTCCTTTCTCCTAGACAACTCAAAATCACTCACCAGAAGCAGCAGAGGAGTGTAGCCAGATGCAGAAGGCAGATGGGAAATGTGGAACAAAAATCAGAAGGGGTGTGTGTGTGTGTGTGTGTGTGTGTGTGTGTGTGTGTGTGTGTGTACATTCAACATGTGTAGTGTGTGACTGTGGGTGTGCCTGTGTGTGTGTGCATGAGTGTGTGTGTGCACTCAACATGTGTAGTGTGTGTGACTGTTGGTGTGCCTGTGTGTGTATGCATGTGTGTGTGTGTGTGTATGCCCTCAACATGTGTAGTGTGTGTGACTGTGGGTGTCCTGTGCGTGTGTATGCATGTTTGTGTGTGTGTGTATGTGTGTGTGTGTGTGTGTGTGTGTGTGTGTGTGTGTGTGTGCATGTGTGTTCACTTCTGTGTTTGGAGGAACAGATAAGGAAGAATCTTGACACCATGCTCGTTTCCGTTTGATAGTCTTGCTCAAATTTGAAGACTTTTATTATCTCTTTAGCCCAGCTGCTGTTTAGAAACCTCTACTGAGTGTCTTTTATTGCTGTTGTTGCCATAACTTAGCATACTATGCTCCCATTGATAGAAAAACTGAGATATATATGTTTTTCCTCATCTAATAACTAAAAGACTGGAGCCTCCATGAACATTACATTCTTACCTAAAGCCATCCAGATAATATGTTAAGGAAAGCCACACGACTCACTCAGCATTGTGTTAAACCCTTTGAATGTGACTGTGGGGAGCCAAGACCATAGCCGGCAAGCATCTTGGACCTTGGCATAACACATCGAGTGGACCTGGGGCAGGCTGCCTTGTGGCCTCTTTCCCTCCTTGCCTCAGGGTACATTCCAGAAGGCTGCCTTGTAACCTCTTCCCCTCCCTCAAGGTACTCTTCCGCTGTTCTCAGTATTCCCGTAATTACAGAGCCCATCAGGGGACGAGCAGAACAAAGTCTATAGATAACACCTTGTGGTTCCACATGCCTAACAATTCCACCCAGCCCCAGAACCACAGGGGCCCTTGCCCTGCCAAACTTACTGACTTCCTGATATCTTGTGAAAACTGCCCACCCGGATCACCCCACTCAGCCTCCTGCTTCAATGGTATATAATTGCCTGTGAGAAAATAAAATTTGTCAGCTTGATCAGACTCCTTGACTTGCTGTCCATTCTTCACGTCTCTTGTCCCCCATTCTCTCCCTAGGGGTCCAAGGGTCCCAGTTGATTGTCCGGCAGGTCCAGACATGTGAGAAGCACATGGACTCAAACCCAGGAATTCACATTTTGCCTTCTTTGCCAAACTGCCTCTTCAGAATCTAACTGAGAAGCCAAGTGGGGTCCAAACCATGCTATGTGCTAAGAGACAGAACTCCATCAGTTCTTTCCCAGTGCAGTCATTTATTTATGCACATATGTTTACTCACTCAACTTATTATTTAATCATTAAATATTTGTTGAGTTACTGCTATGTACCAGGCACAGACCCTTTTGCTAGGAGTCACTGTGGATGCAGCGATACATCCCTTAGGTCTTAAGGAGTTTGTCTTTAGAGGACAAGACAGAGATTAGTTAATACACCAGCCAAGGTCAGGCCAGAAGGGTAAAATCAGGTCTGTTAAAAGCTGATTCTAAGGGCTCTGACAGGTGTAGCAGTGCCCAAAAGGGGCTTCTTAGGGGAAGTTGCAGAGAAAGTTTTTAATGTAGATATGGGGAGAAAACAACCAGAGTCATCTGGAAGAGTCCAGACTGACCATGGCAAGCAGAATAGACTGAGACATGAGAGGAGAGAGTGGCAGGGATAGCAAGAGAAGAGAAGAAAGAGGGAGCAAAGAGAGGGAACCAGGAGAGGGAGAGACCAAGAGAGCTTGTAGCCAAAATGACAGGTTTTTATAGGAAAGAGGAGCTGGAGAAAGGGCAGCAGAACTCAGGGCCTGGAGAAGGTGTGGGTAGGGGGGCCAAGTGAGAAGTGCTGAGAGATCCCAGCAGCCAGCATCTTCTGTGATGTGTTAATAGACACCTCTGCCATTTGTCTTGAGTTTCATTTGGACCCAACAGTGAGGTAGAGTTGGGTCAAGATCATGGAAAGGTCGACTATGAAGAGAGCAGAAATAGTTTCTGACACATGACAAGGACAGACCTAAGGAGTAAGGTCACAGGCCCAGATGGGATCTGGGCATCTGAGACATGCCAGTTCCATGCTTTGTAGGCCTTTCTAACTCACCCTGGCTTACTGTCTCCCATCTGCCTCCGTCTGACTCTGAGAACCTCTAGTCATCAGGCCATGGTTGCAATGGTGGGATTTCAGATGCATCTTGGCTTTGCCATCCTCCTTTAGTCATTTCGCTTTACCACGGCTATGTTGAGACCTTGCTCTCTACTTGGATCAATACAGTCCCATCATTCATCAGCTTAAAAAAAAAAAAATGCCGCAGACCCCTTATTCCCAGGGCAGACACTGTTCTTAGCACTAGGAGAATTACATATAAATGGGTCAGAGGATGTCTGTCTTTACAGAGACAGTGAAGTGAGAAATCTAATACTGTCCAATCTTCTTTGGTCCTCCTGTCTCTCCACCTCCAGCCTATATGCCACACTCTAATGGAGTGGCCTACATACAATGAAAATATGATAGTGTCTGTCTCTCCCATAAGCTGTTTGCAGGAAGCCTACTGTACACAGGGAAACACTGGTTATATTATCATGCCACACAAGATGCTTTGTGATCTGGCCTCCACCTCCTGAGTCTGTCTGCCACCTGTCACACCCAGGCTGTATCTCAAGACAAACATACCACGTTGTATATTTTTTTAAGTTAACTACTTAGTTTACTTTACATCCTGATCGCAGCTTCCCCTCCCTTTTCCTCCCCTTCCCTCCCCAGCCCAGATCCCATGGATATCAATCCACCTTGGGATATCCAGTTGCAGTAGGACTAGGCACATCTTCTCCTATGGAGGCTAGACAAGGCAGCCCAGGGATATAAAGGCAGGCAGCAGAGTCAGAGGCAGTCCCTACTCCTGCTGTTAGGAGTCCCACATGAAGACCCAGCTGTACCACTGTTACATATGTGCAGAGAACCTCTAGTTCCTCCCAATGCATGCTCTCTGTTTGGTAGTTCAGTCTCTGTGGGCCCCTATGGGCCCAGGTTTAAGCTGGGCCAGTCATTGGTTGGCCATTCCCTCAATTTCTTCTCCATTTTTATCCCTACACATCTTGTAGGCAGGACAAATTTGGGGTCTAAGGTTTTGTGGGTAGGTTGGTGTCCCAATCCCTTCATTGGAAGCCTTTTCTGATTACAGGAGATGGCTGTTTCAAATTCCATATTACCCCCATTACTAGGAGTCTTAGCTAGGGTCACCATCATAGGTACCAGGAGTTTCCATTGTCCTATGTTTCTAGCTTGTCTCAGAAATCTCCTTACCTCCAGCAATTTCAGTTCTCTCTCCTAGTACTCTCTCCCTCTGTCATCCCCTCCCCAATTAGTTCCCTCCCTCCATCCATCCCTGATACTTAGTTTATTTCCCCTTCTCAGTAAGATTCAAGCACCCCGCCTGCAACCCCCTCCCCCTGCCCCCCCCCGTCAGCCCGCCTTGTTGCTTAGTTTCTTTGGGTCTGTGGATTGTACCATGGTGTATCTTAAAGAACTGTATTATTAAAGAGAACAATCTCTGAACTATAAAGCCTTGGGCACTATTTTGTATCTTTCTTATCTGTCCTTGCATTTCACGTAATCATAGGCTATGGCATGTGATACATTAGACATTAGAAAATAATTAAAAAGCGAATTAGAGACAGTGTGGAAAAGACTATATTAAAGGAAGAAATCTTTGCTGAATCCAGTCTAGGGTCTTCCTGGGTTTGCAGTGAAGAGAGGAAATTGCCTTTTCACTACCCTAAGGTATTGTGGCTGTCTTGGCCTCAGACTTATAGCCAAAGTAGCCTAGAGGCAATGTCCCCTAGGAAGACCTTGTCCCTAGCTAGCTCTAATTGCTTTAATAAAAACCCTTTCCTTATCTGCTTTGGGATAATCTCAGGAAACGCCTGAAGTCACCTTTTCAAGCATTTGTAATGCCTCACAGGACCTGTTCCCTTTCAAGTTCAGAGCTGAATATTAAAGGGACTTTTGAGTTCCCTATAACAGTGTAGGACTTCAATTTATTAAATTGGGATTTTGTTCTTTTGTTAAGAAACCCTTTAAAAAGTAATTACAAACTAATTGTTTCATTTCTACGTGTGTGTGTGTGTGTGCACGCGCACGTGCGAACGAACGCAGGTGCACAAGTGCATCAATCTTTGAAGTCCTTTTTGTTTCACTATATATGATACATAGGCCAAATAAAATAAATCTTTTCCTCCCAAGTTACTTTTGGTCATGGTGTTTCATCACAGCAATAGTAACCTTAACTAACACACACACACACACACACACACACACACACACACACACACACAAAGGTTTTACTCAGTAGTTGCTTGGAGGAAGCTGTAAGCACAGAATGTAATAATGGGTGGTAGTAAGAACCAAGCTAGAAGTCAATAAATATTGGTGTAAATTCTGGATATATCACATATTTGCTGTATGGGCTTACCAAGCTCCTTGAGCACAGATTATTGATAGCTAAAAGCGAGATCATATCTATTCATGATGTATGGTTTAAGGATGAAAGAAAATCTGTCGTTCCCTTCTACTAGAACAGATTTAAGACCAATGAAAATGAAACTATGCTTTCCTCTGCAGCCATGAGCTGGTTCCACACTGACTGAGGCAGTTGCTCTATAGCACAGGTAATTACCACTTCCACACCCTGCACCCCGGAGAGACATTAATCAATCACAGAACTCCTCTGCATTAAGACTAAGAGCAACCTCAAAATCTTCTAACTTGTAATCTCTGCCACATCCACCATCACTTTACAGTTTCTATGGGAAGGCACTTGCTCCCTTGTTGACTCCTGAGCCTCCTGAAACTCAGAAACCAGTGTTAGCTTTTACTGTCATCTTGACACAGCCTAGAGTTGTCCTAGAAGGACCTCAGTTAAGGAGTTTCCTAGCCCAGGTATAGCAAAGTGGCCCAGATTGCAGCGGGCCCTATACATAGGTATCATTCCACAGGGGACTTGGACAGGAGGCAAAAGGTGAGTGATGGGGTGCCCCCGGCCTGCACAGAGTTCTTACAGTCCAGACTCTTCTTGCTCTGTCTCATGGACCTGCTCCTACAGCACTCTGTGTTGTCCACCATGGGGTCACTTTAGTTTTCTGAACAGAATAATGATTTGTATCCTGTGTCATTTCTCATGAATTCAGGGTCTACACTGTTGCAATTACAGAAAAGGGGATGGAAAAAGATCTAACTAGGGCTTCTGTGCCAGAAGCCCCTGTCTGGGCTCTATCAGAGCTGGTTCAATGCAGCTCCTGGGATCAGATTTCTCAGCTAGCAGCTATTGTCTGTAAGACTGAATGTTGGCATGATATATACTCACTTATAATTGTATTCTACGCCAAAAGGGATGTCCCATGAAAGTCTTCACTTACCAGGAGATTGGGCTAGATGCGAGGATTTCCTATTGGGACTCTAGGTGAGAGAAGTATGAGATAATGGGGGAATAGAAAGATTCAGAGGGCCCTAGACATACAAGAAGAACATCATGATGGGTCGATCTGGACCCAGAGGGGTCTGTTAAACTACTGCACCAACCAAGGACGATACATGCAGTAAATATTGAACCCCTACTCAGATCTAGCCAATGGACAAGACATTCTCCACAGTTGTGTGGAGAGTGGGGAATGATTCTGACATGAACTCTGGTGCCCTATATTTAAGCACTTCTCCTTGGTGGGGAGTCCTTGTGGCACTCAGAGAAAGGATAAGCAGGCTACCAAGATGAGACTTGATAGCCTATGACCATATGGTGGGGGATGAGGTTCTCTTCTGTCACAGACCTAGGAGAGGGGAATAACGTGAAAGGGAGGCAGGAAGGAACGGCAGGAAACAAGTGAGGGGGAAGCAATTTAGCTGTATTCTGAATAAATTAATTAAATTCAAAAACTGGAAGACACACACACACACACACACACACACACACACACACACACACACACACACACACAAAGACTGTGTGTTGAGTAAAGAGAAGAGTCAAACTATGTTCCCTTCTCCATAGTCCTAGAAGCTCTTATCTGTTCCATGGAAGTAGCTATTTCCTCTTCTTAAGAATGGGCTAGGTCTGCCTTTGATAGCGATGTTTATTTAATCTTGGATAATTGACCCTTGTAAAACTGCCCTCACTCACCCCATTATCACCGGAGACAGAAACAGCACATTTACGTTCAATAGTTTCTTCATCCTGCCTAATTACCTTGCCAACTAGTCAGGAATATGACAGGGTGGCGAGAGTCACAGCATTTATGTTAAAGCCATGGCTTGGGAGTTAGGTCAGCTGAAGTCTCAGCCACACCATATGGCATCAGTTTGACTCTGGGGTCTTTTTTCCTTAACAGGCAGAGGAGAATCCATGGCCCTGGTGCCCTGTTTGGATAAGTAGAATGACAAACATGGTGCTGAGCAGTCTCAGGAACTGGAACAAACCCTCAGCACTTGACATTGAGCTGTAGGATGTGGGAAGTTACTGCTCCAAACTGTCCTCCACTTTCTCTCTCCATAAAACAATCTCTAGGTTAACAGGCTATGGCTAGTCTCCCATTGCTGTCTACTGTACTCAAATTCTTCATTTCCTGTTACAAATGGCATTTTTGGTTAACAGGTCTAAGGAAATAAATTGTGAAAGGCAATTTTATTGGTCTTCTAGATTAAAAAGCAGACAGGAAAAGTCAACTCAAGCTAATCTAAACAAAGAAATACAGTAAAGGCTTAGCTAGCATTTCTGGAAGAAGGAAGGAGTCAGATTTAGATTGCCCTGGATCTTGATGTAGACAGATGCTCAATCCTAACCCAAGCTCCACCACCCCCCCACACACACACACACCTCGTAGCTCCTGTGATGCTTGGAAACTAACCGGTAGGACATGACTGCCCCAGGAGACCCAGACACCAGAAAGAGCAAACTTCCCAGGCTCGGAGCTGCCAGCTCTACATGTTCCCTGCTGATGGTCATCTCTGGCTTAGCTCTGTCACAGCAGAAACCTGGGTACCAGTGAGAATTGGCGGGTGGTGGGAGACTTTGCAGCTTTGTGTTGATTGAGTTTTAAAGGTTTACTGGCTGAGACAAATTAGAAGCAACATGGGAGAGTCAATGGCTCATTGTTCATATATCCCAGGGCACCGCTCTTCCTCAGAACAATAACTGCAGCATCCTTACACTGCTCCAGGGACTTGGCCTGACTCGGGTGGTGGGGGACAGCAGAAAAGACAAACAGTGATAGGCACACAGAAAAGAAGGGGTCCGGAAAGCTAGGCTTTCGGATAGTAAAACTGTAGCACCCCTCACAAGCTCAGCATATTTATTATAGAACACTTGCTTTCTCAGGAGGCAGAGGCAGGTGGCTCTCCGTGAGTTTGAGGCCAGCCTGGTCTACAAAGTGAGTACAGTACAGCTAAGGCTACACAGAGAAACCCTGTCTCAATAAACCAAAGGGGGAAAGAAAGAACACTTGCTTTCAACCTTCGTAATGCTATGACACTTTACTATACAGTTCCTCGTGCTGTGGTGACCCCAAACTATAAAACCATTTTTGTTCCTGCTTTATAACTGTAATTCTGTTACTGTTATGAACCGTAATATAAATATTTTTGGAAGTAGTGGTTTGCCAAAGGGGCCTTGCCCCACAGGTTGAGAACCTTTGTTATAGAGTCTTGAACAGAGAGGCAGGGTGATTGAATACAGCTAAACAAAAATGAAAGGTTATTAGGCACAGGTACATAAGGAGGCAGGGTTTATGGTACACAGTGAGATAGAGGTTTAGCTGATCTTGGTAGCAGAGATAGATGGTCAGGCTATAGATATCTAGGGGGAAAATGTGGGAGACATTTTCTGCACACACTATTAACATCTGAGAGGCATAGGAAGTCTTAGCCACTCCTTTAAGCATTACCCAATGGAAAATGCCTTGCCACTTTCCATGGGTCTGAAGCTATGGTCTTCTACATGGCTGTGCCTAGTAAATAATACACATCCACTTAGGGCTTCCTATACCTATACCTGTTCCTATACCTATACCTGTACCTGTACCTGTCCCTGTCCCTGTCCCTGTCCCTGTCCCTGTCCCTGTCCCTGTACCTGTACCTATACTTCTAGATACCTTTCCAGGCTCAGCCCTTTCACCTATTAACCTAATTCACTTTCCTGACCTCAGTGCCACCTATAACCATGATGCATGTTATAGCAATGGTGGCCATGAAGCATAGGGAATTAAAGAGCTTAATGACATGAGACATAGTCAGACTCATCCCTAAGCTGCTTCGTCTTACATAGAGGATAAGAAGGAGTTTTTGGGAGTCCTTGGGCTTAAGAACAACTTATGTCTGAGGCAGAGAGACCATCCTTGACAACACCCAAGCAGAAGTAGGACTGTCTGTTTTTCTTCCCTTTTCTTCTTATTTATTCTTCTCTCATATATTACATCCTGACTGTAGCTTCCTCTCTCTTCAGTCCCCCTCCCTCCACTTTGCCTCCCTCTACTTTGTCTTCACATTGTCCTAAGACAACTTCTAAGCAGCCATGAGTGCCAGGAATCCTGTGAATTTTTGATCTGTTCATGCAGGAGTTCGACTGTTAATTTAATCTGGTGAAGAGACAGAAAAAAAGAGCAGGCAGTTGATAAAATTCCAACTACAATTAGAAAACGAGACCATGTCACTCAAAATCATCCATGGCAGGCTTGATCCCCCTTGAAGTGGAATGTAAACTCACAGTTTATGTGCTGGTGATATTCATTAAAAAAATCTCATAGGAATGGTTGGAAAACAAATTCACTGTCCCTCCAAACATAGGAACTGTTAAATGGCCTCTACAACTGTGAGAATAGTTGGGAGGATGTACCAGGATTAATAGAAGTGAGATATAGAAAACTTAAGCTATAACAATGCATTCCACATGGCTCCAGCTCCAATGCCTCCATTTCACAGGCATGCATGGCTGCACAAGCTATCTCTAGGTACTCTTGATCTTCAACTGGTTTCGAGGTTTTGGGAAGTTGTGGAACCTTTTTGAGACATGGGACTTAGATGGCAGACACAAGGCATAGGCCTGGCAGCTTAGCAGTTATAATCCTACTACACTTTCTACTTGTGCTGTCTTCCGGATTGCTGATGCAACTAATCAGTTACCTAAACTTCTTCCTGCTGGCCCAGCCATGAGTCACTTCAGCCATCAGGCCTTCCTCTTGGTGGCGGTGTATCTCAGAAATGACAACTCAGAGCAAATCAAGCCTTCACCTCCTTCATGTGAAGTATTGGGCCACAGGGATAAAAGAAGTATACACACACACACACACACACACACACACACACACACACACACACACACACATGCACACAGCACACATGCACACTCACATAGACAAACATGCACACACAAACAAACAAGAGTATGCTATAAATTTAAGCAATTGGCCTTGGGAATCCAATTTAGTAATCATCATCATCATAATAACAACAGCAACAAAGGAATAAAAATCCTTTAAAAGTGCTAACTGGATGAAGGTATACCTGAAAGATTGTATTATTCACAGAAGAAGCTCAGAAAACAGAGAGAGAAAGGAGCTTGGTTGACTCAGGATTGGAGTAGGAATGCGGAGAGGCTGGTGGCTGGACAGAGTTTCCTTCTGGGATGGCAGCAATGTTCTCAATTTCGATTCTGGAGATGGCCAGTCCGTAATTCTCTAAACATACCACAAAAAAAATTAAACTGTGTACTTAAATTGGATGGATTTTATAGTACACGAACTGTACTTCAATAATATTATTTCAATGCAGTGTTTTTATTTATTCCCTGAAAATTTCATACACGGATACAATGTAGTTTGATCAAATGCATCCTCAACTCCTCCCTTCAATTCTTCTTTAATCCCTCCTGCCATGTTTTTCTCCCAACTTTATTATCTTTTTATAATCCATTCAGTCCAGTTAGTTTTGCCCACATGTGTATGGGTGTAAGGGAATCCACTGGAGCATAGACAACCTATCAATGGCCCTGGAGAGAAGTGATTCTCTTTCCTCCAGTAGCTATTAATTATCAATAGCCTCTCAGCTAAGAGAGTCCTTGGAAGTCTCCCCTGTTCATGCTAGCATGCAAAGTGGCTTGTTCTTGTAACAGTCTTATGCAGACACACACAGGTACTGTGAACTCAAGAGCATAGTAGCCTTATGTTATGTCCATAAGACACTGCTTCAAAGCAATACTTCCCAACTGCTGGCTTTTGCAATTGTTCGGCCCTTTCTTCCACACTTGCTTGCTGAGACTTGAAGGAGAAAATGTGATACAGAAGCCCTAGTTATACTCAAGCACTTCAAAGACATTTATTCTCCTCACTTTTAACAGAACAACCCATTAAAAAAATTTAAGCACAATCTGCCTTCCATTTGGACCTTGGTGATGGTGAATTTTTCAGACATTTCTCTCTGAGAAGAACAAATAGAGGACAGAGTCAGTCTGTTGGCTTTCTGTATAAGCCTCACCCTAACTTGTGTGTGATATGGGGGTCTCATCTGCATGGACTTGGGAGGTGGCTCTATACAAGTTCTTAGACACACTATACCTGATGAGGCTTTGGGATCTGGATCCCTTACAGTTGTATCTGGCTGTGGGTTTCCTTAAAGCCTTTCTTTGAGTGGCAGGCACTGCAGCTCCTCCTTGATTTCAAAAAAATTGTCTCGGACCATAAATATCATGGAAATCAAATTTCCAACAAGTGCTCCCAAAGCTCTGCAGGTGAGAGAAGCTGGGAACACAGGAATGTTAGAATTGGCTTAGTTGCTGAAGCTGCCCTATGTCCTTTCAACTAGGTGATAGATGGTTTTTGTGTTTCACAGAAGGAAGTAGTAAAATGCTGGCAATGAAAGCCTAACTACGTGTGTGTGTGTGTGTGTGTGTGTGTGTGTGTGTGTGTGTGTGTGTGTGTGTGTGTGTGTGTGTGTGTGTGTGTAGGCTAATGTGAAGGGCAAGGTGTGCCTTATTCTGAGATATGCAGGGGCCATGATCTGACCTTATTTCCTCTGAGTGAGAACATGAGGGCTCACCGTAAAGGTCTCAATCCTGAAAAGCATATGTGCCACAACCAGGATTATTCTGAATAAATTCTGAATACCATCTCTGTGGCAGCATTTACACAATGGAAAAGCCTCAGATGTGAGAAAGATCACTAGAAAGTTAGGACATACCAGAATCTTGATAAAGAGGAAGAAATTGACAGTCTTGCTTTTTGGGAATCTGCTCTTCCCACAGTATAGTTCTGTTGGAGCCCTATCTGTGGCAAGAACCTGAGCTAGCACCTGACTTGAGCCATCACTAGTCATCATGGAGTCTCACATCAGGTCTGGGCTACAGAACATAAACTACAAATGGAGGGACCGAGGCACACAAACAATGAGCTGTGCAGATCAAGAGGAAATATTACTGGTAAGTCTCCTTTCTGCTAGCTGCTGGGAATCTAAACATAAAATGCCATGGCTGGATCCAAAGATGGTGGCACATGCCTTTAATCTCAGCACTCAGGAGGTAGAGGCAGGGATATCATTGGGAATTTGAGTTCAGCCATAATGAGTTCTAGAACAGCCAAGACTATATAGGGAGACATTGTATCAAAACAGAAGGAAGGAAGGAAAGGAAAGGAAAGGAAAAGAAATATATAATTTTAAAATATGTCATGGCTGCTCCTCTTCAGGGACACACAGCCTGGTGATAGAGACATTGTGATGAATTGACCATTGTCACTTCTGCTTTATTATGAGAAAGGAGAAATGACAGATGCTTGCCCCTTCCAAGGAGGAAACTATTAAGATTTCACCTTGAGTGGTATGAGCAGGTAAGCCTTTGAGGCATAGGAAGATGTTAGTATATGTTTTAGTAACCATCACTCGTGTCCATTATAGACTCCAACAATGAAGACGGCTTGGGACCAGGTAATTTATTTGGGAAAATATCTCAAGAAGTGATAATTAGCCAAGATAATATAACCAGAAAGGAGTAAATGCAATAATGAAGTGTCAGTGGGCAGGCAGCAACTGTGCTGAAAGGCATCTTAGAATTGTCCCCATAATGACCAGAACTTGGGTATTTGCTCATCTACTATCTTCCCTCCCTGGCTGAAGATTGCCTTAGGGTGGCCAAATTGCTGGCATTTTGAACCTGTCCTACTGTGTGATGTTCAAGATAAAGCCAAAGAAAGCCCTTGGGTTGAGAAACAAAGCACCAGACCCGGATGTGGGAAGGTGTGGCAAATGTGAACTGCTGTTGCAGGGACCTCAGCTTAGCCAAGGTGAAAGAAGGCTATACAGCAACAGCATCTGCTGTGTGATGAGGAAGCACTCATCAGTAGAAAGAGAACATGCCAGGCCCTCCAGAAAAAGGAATACTGTGAGGAGAAAGGAGAGCTGGACATTGGAAATCAGACCATTGAGTAAGCCACAGACTGATATGATAAAAGGCTGTTGGGAATCACAGTGGAATAGGCTCTCTTGTGAATGGATCCAAACAATTATTAGACTTGAGGTTTCTTCTACATCATTCTTTGGGGCTATATTTAGATTCATTCATTCATTCGTTTGTTTGTTTGTTGTTTGAGAGAGGGTTTCTCTGTGTAGCCAGGCTGGCTTCAAACTCATAGAGATCTGCCTGCTTCTGCCTCTCTGAGTGCTGGGATTGCAAGCATGAGCCTCTGAGCCTGGCTATAGATTCTGCTTCTCTCTGTGCTTCTTTCAGTATCTAAGTATACTCAGCAATACTAAACACAACCTTTCTCTCTATGGAAGTGACACTATATCCTTGGAACACACACACACACACACACACACACACACACACACACACACGCGCACGCGCACGCACGCACACACACACACACACACACACACACACACACACACACACCTCTTAGGACTCATAATGATCCTGGCAGTCAGTAAGGTGCCTCTTCCTGGAAATCCACCTCATTGCCTTATCGTTCAACTTGGGGGAGTTTTCTAAGAAGACCTGAGAACATATCCTTGGAAGAAGCTCATTTCTTAGAAGGTGTCCAAAACAGATGACTCAAAAGTAAGAAACCCCTAGATATTTTATATTGCTTATGGCTAATGTGAAGGGTGTGGTTTTCCTAATTTCTTCCTCTGCAAGCTTGTCATTTGTGTATAGGAAGGCTACAGACTTTTTTTGAGTTAATTTTGTATCCAGCTAATTTGCTAAAGGTGTTTATCAGCTGTAGGAGTTCTCTGGTGGAATTTTGAGGGTCACTTATGTACACTATCATATCATCTGCAAATAGGGATAATTTGACTTCCTCCTTTCCCATTTGGATACCCTTGATCTCCTTTTGTTGTCTTATTGTGGGATATGACTTTCTCACGTACTCTAGTGCCTCACATTTGACCATGTCCCCTGGAGGGGGAGACCTGGTGGCACTCAGATGAAGGACAGCAGGTTACCAAGAAGAGACTTGATACCCTATGAGCATATACAGGGAGAGGTAATCCCCCTCAGGAACAGTCATAGGGGAGGGGAATAATGGGAAAATGGGAGGGAGGGAAGAATGGGAGGATACAAGGGATGGGATAAACATTGAGATGTAACGAGAATAAATTAATAAAAAAAAGTAAGAAACATACTTGGCAGCAGTTTTTACCAGTCATATCCGTTAATTCCACAACATCAGAGTCTATGTGACCTATCCTGTTTACAAACAGACACCATGGCTTAAAGAGAGGTGTGGAAGAAGAATAGAAGTTCTTCACTAAGGCCATATATAGAACCAATTGAAAGATCAAGGTAGTCAAGGGAGAGAGACCCAGTAGCCAGAAGGATTGGGGTCTATGTTTTTATAAGGCCTCTTCCTGGCCATGAGGCTTAGGGTGCATGACTACACATCTCTGAACCTCTGCTTCAAAATGGCAAGCCCTACCACCTGGTGTTTGACAAAGGAGAAAAGAGACCATAGAGAGATGATCCTCATGAAGGCTTGGGAAGCATCCATATCTCTAACACCATGAAGGATAATTCAGGCTCGCATGGCTATCCAAAGAACTTAGGGACAGATAGGATGTCATAGTGCTTTACACATTCTACTTTTTCTCCTTCATTTTCTTCTTTTCCTTTCTTTTTGATTTTTTGGTGTTTCTTGATAAAGGGTCTAACATAATCCAGAATGGCCTCCAATTCACCATGTAGCTAAAGATGACCTTGAGTCTCTAATCCTCTCGTCTCTTCCTAGGTGCTAGATTAGTGTATGTGCTACTGTGTTTAGTTTAATGTGGTGCTGGTGATCAAACCCAGGACACTGTGCAATGTAGGCAAGAATTCTCCCACCTCTCAACGTCCCCAGCCCCACACAGTCCATCTCCTAATGCTTATCCATTATAGCTGTCCAATACATGAGTGTGCTCCTATGACAAACTCATAGAGAAAGAACAACTATTCCAAAAGTAGAGGACACAGAAATCTCAGGAAGTGTTCATTTGGTTAAGGTCCCTCGTCCCAGAGTACCCAGCCCCAACTCACATGGGTTTCCGAGGTTTCAGTACTAGATCATCAACCTAAGGTCAATTCAGCTCTCCTGTGCTCTGCTTTCATCACCCCTTGCCTCTCACTGTGCTTCCTATCTAAAGGCAGCGGCCATCATGGCTACAGATGCTTCATGAGCATCTGTCTGGAGATGGTTCTGTTAAGAATCTCAGCTTAAACTGTACTGACAGACACTGACATTACTTATTTGGCAATTACTTAGTGGCAAGCACAGCTGTAGGGACAATGCATTCTTGGCTGTAACTAGGACTGGTTATGGACACTAGGAGCTCTTATGTATGCCCAGAATGGGGCTGGATCCAACCTTACTCCTTACTGGATCTACGGAGGGAAGAGCTCAACCCAAGTCTGCCTGCCCTTCCCTCCCTGCCTGAGTATCCTTACGGTTAAAGGCAAGCCTGTTCTATTTGCCAGGGAATGGATTATGTTCAGAGGAATAAACTAAACCCAGAAAAACAGGTATCACAGACCTTATCTCAATTATGAAAATTACAACAAAAAGTAATGTAATTTAAAAGTAAAGGGGGCATTATCAGGGATGTGGAAGGGAACGGGGACAAGGCACTTTGGAGTATAAAAAGGGCTAATTAAGCAGGTGAGCATAATCAAAGTACTCTAATATAATAATGAAAATCCATTACTTTGTACAATTAATGTACACCAATAAAAAGGATCCAGCCTATTGTTCTGCTGGTTTTAAAATCACATAAAATAATAACTGAATTTTACCCCTCCTCCTTTGGATTAAAAATTGCCTGTAGCTATAAGAATGGAGGCAAAGCATCACTTTGCCAAGAGACAGAGGCCCTGTCACTCATCTGCAAAACTGAATGTTCAGTTGCTGTAAGAATGAGTGGCTGGAGGCCAAGAGGGCCTGATGTATGCCCTGAGACTCTAAACTTCAGTGTACCATGTCTGGTTTATAAAAGAAAGAAATGGAAATGCAACCCAGCAAGGTAGCAAATTGGTTATGCCAACGGTTGATCCTGAACCCATTTTGGTTCCAACTTCAGCAATCAGGGGAGGCTGAAAGAAAGAGGGGGTGTGGATGCTTGGTGTGTCTTCCTATGAGGATCTGGTCACTAGTATGCACAGCCCAAAGACTTAACTGTGATAATTGCTTCTCCTTCTCTTTCTTGCAGGAAAACAAGCCACAAAGGCCAAAAGGGAGAGGGGGGAAAGCTAGTGAGAGTTCCTGCTTATGTGTCTCTTCCCTTCCCTTAAATTTCCATAAGATATATATATATATATATATATTATATATATATAATGTTATGTGGTTAACAGTAAGGCAGACACCCAGAGTCTGATTTCTAAAATGAGTACATTAAATATGTTGTTGTAAAAGACCTTTTCTTAGCCCTGGCCAGGTACTTGGATGGTAGGTGAGTTACAGGTAATGCCAGAGAGAGGATCCTCTGGGGGATAATCTGTTCTACCCATCATCAGCATACCTGGTGAACCAGGGCATGTAATTGCCCTGAACTTCAGTTTCTTCATCTTGTACAAATTCAGAGCCCTTGAAAGTGAATCCCCCAGTATAGATCTTAGAGCATCACCCACTGGCCAGTGAAATCTTCATGCTTGTAGAAATGAGTTACCCACTTCCATGATCAACTAGGTTGTAACATTTGCCTGGAGCTTTCCATTTTTGAAAACAGTCTCAGAGGTGTGGTTAACTAGTTAACTGGAAAAATTAGACATGCTCAACTGTACTTCCAAATGCCATGATAGTAATGGGCAGTGGAACAGCATTGCCAAGCTGAGCTCACTGGAGAAGCCCTTGTAATCCAGGGATGGATGCTTTCTCACATAGATGCTCTGCTTCTTCAGGCTGAAGTCACCAGTGAAAAACAATGTTCGCCTGCTATCCTTCCTCTGAGTGCCACCAGGCCTCTGCATCCAAGGGACGTGGTCAAAGATGGGGCACCAGAGTTCATGTGAAAGTCAGACTCCACTCTCCACTCTATTGTGAAGAATGCCCTGCCCATTGGCTAGATCTGGGTAGGGGTTCAAAGTTTACTGCACATATTGTCCTTGGCTGGTGCAATAGTTTGACCAGGACCCCTGGGCCCAGATCTGCCCATCATAATGTTCTTTTGTAGGTTTCTAGGACCCTCTGGATCCTTCTATTTCCCCATTCTCTCATGCAGGCTACCAAGAAGAGACTTGATACCCTATGAGCATATACAGGGGGAAGAGGTCCCCCTTAGTCACAGTCATAAGGGAAGAGAGTAAGGGGAAAATGGGAGGGAGGGAGGAATGAGAGGATACAAGGGATGGGATAACAACTGAGATGTAATATGAATAAATTAATAAAATATATTTTAAAAAATAAAAACAAAAGAAAAGAAAAGAAAAACAATGTTTGTTAAATGTACAGATTGATAGGGTCACAAGCACCCTTCTCTCCAGATATTGATTCCTAATGGGTAGACTACCACCAACAGACTGAGGGTCAAACATTCAGAGGGTTCTTAATTGAATGTAAATTGAGTCCTAAATTATATCCCTGACCCTCTCCCCCAGTTGCTTTCTTCAGGGCGAAAACCACTAGTTTCATTTGTTGCTCTCCGTAAATGCCTTCATCAAATGAGTCCATGAAGGGCTAGAGCGGTAACACAAGGAAATGCTCACTTATTAATTCCTTCTAGTCATCATTAATTCCCCATGGCTAATGGGCGCTAGCTAATGCCAGGATTTATGCTGAAGGCATCCAATTCAGCCATGTTGAAACTTCACCTTCACACATGAATGGCTTTCAGAGGGGAACCATGGAGCCCGTAGGACAGAAGGATTAACTAATTCCCTGAACAAATTAGAAGGAAAGTAGATGCTGACCTTTGGGCAAGACTTGGAAAGTGTTCAATGCTTAGAGCACATGGGCAACACCTCTGAAAAAAGAACATTTCACACAATACTAGAGGCTGTTGAAAGCATGGCAAGTAGGGAAAAGACTGTAAATTTATTTGCAAGTTAGGGAAGCAGGCCATGATGATCCAGTTTTAACAAGGTGAGACAGGGAAATAAAATACACACCAACAGAGAAAGGTTTTGTCTAATAAAAGAGGCAGGCAGCTGATCCTATTAACAAGAAGTGTTCAAGCCAAACCTATGAAAGTGGCCTCCTGCTCCTGCCGCCTTACACCTGCTTCTTTCCTGTCTCCATATCCTCTTCTGACATCTCCTCTTGACACAGACACTACTGTTATCCATGACCAACCTTTGCTATTCATGGATGAGATCCTAGCCCCTCCTCACGTCTCATGGCTATAGCCTTGGGCTTTGGAGTTAAAAACAATGCAGCTCTCACTTCTCTCCCTCACTCCTCCTCCATTAAAAATCATCCTCTTCCTTATTTTGATGAACTCTAAATATGTCATATTTGCCCTTTACTTACGGTCTTAGTAAGTAAAGAAGAGGCTCTGGCATGCAAGCACTGAGTAGATTGGCACTTGTACATTACTTGTGACTGACTATGGGGCAACCAATAATAGGAGGCACCACATCCTCAGGCAGCACATCGTCCCTCCCTCCCTGTTCACCGGTACCAGTATACATTATATGGTATATGGTAGTGGAAAGACCTGTTCTCTCAGCCTTGTTAGCATTGGAAATCATCTCTGGGTGAAGAAATACAAATGGAAATGACAGCACATCCTGCAGGTAGGCTATGCCTGCATGTGTTACCCCTTGCTCAGCCCTGGCTACAATTTCTTTCTGTGGGATGAGGGGCTGAGTGTGGACCTGCACAAGGAGAGACAGGCTTATGAGTTGTCCTGACACTTCTCTGTCTGATGTTTTACTTAACTGGGGATGCAGCCTTATTGCGGGGCCTCTTTCTTTGGGATGATGTTCAGTGATTCTCTCGAGTTATAGGCAGGAACCTGAACTGTCACTTATCAGCCATTAATTGATTTATTTCACTTAACTCTTTGCTTGTCATTTTGTCCTACAAGAAATACATTTTGGAAATGGGAATCTGGAGACTTTGTTCCTTGCTGGATTTAACCTTAGCATCTTGCCTAGTGATAGCCTGGAATAAGAGCTTAATAAAAGTCTGTTAAGTAAGTCAAGGCATGAAGGACTGAAACAGACACTCAGCACATTGTCTTACACAAAGTGATGTTCCTTTCTGTGCACCAAAGTTCACATCTATCACCTAGTTTTTCTGTAAATTAAGACATTTTGCCAATAGATTGATCGAAGAATCTCCATACCTGATCTCAAACTGTACTATAAAGCAATAGTAATTAAAACAGCATGGTACTGGCACAGCAACAGGCTGGTTGATCAGTGGAATCAAATCAAAGACCCAGATATGAATCCACACACATATGGTCACTTGATTTTTGACAAAGAAGCCAAATCCATTCAATGGAAAAAGGATAGCATCTTCAACAAATGGTGCTGGTCTAACTGGAGGTCTATGTGTAAAAAAATGCAACTGGACCCATTTTGTCACCTTGCACAAAACTCAAATCCAAGTGGATTAAAGACCTCAACATAAAACCAGAGACACTAAGTCACTTAGAAGAAAAAGTGGGGAAGAGCCTGGAACATATTGGCACAGGAGACAACTTCCTGAACAGAACACCAACGGCCCAGGCTTTAATGTCAACCATTAATAAATGGGACCTCATGAGGCTGAGAAGCTTCTGTAAGGCAGGAGATACTGTCAAGAGAACAAAGCGACAGCCTACAGACTGGGAAAAGATCTTCAACAACCCTACATCTGACAAAGGTCTAATATCCAAAATATATAAAGAACTCAAGAATTAAATACCACCAAACCAAATAACCCAATTGAGAAATGGGGCTTGGAACTAAACAGAATTCTCAACAGAGGAATATCAAATGGCTGAGAAACACTTAAAGAAATGCTCAACCTCCTTAGTCATCAGGGAAATGCAAATCAAAACAACTCTGAGATTCCATCTTACCCCCATCAGAATGGCTAAGATCAAAAACTCAAGCGACACCACATGCTGGCAAGGATGTGGGGAGAGAGGAACACTCCTTCATTGCTGGTGGGAATGCAAACTAGTACAGCCACTTTGGAAATCTATCTGGTGCTATCTCAGAAAAATGGGAATAGGGCTTCCTCAAGACCCAGCTATTCCACTCCTTGGAATATACTCAGAAGATGCTCCACCACACAACAAGAAAATTTGCTCAATCATGTTCATAGCAGCCTTATCCATAATAGCCAGAACATGGAAACAGCCTAAGTGTCCATCAGTAGAAGAATGGATAAAGAAACTGTGGTACATATACACTATGGAATACTACTCAGCTATTAAAAACAAGGAATTCCCAAAATTTTTCGATAAATGAAATGAGCTAGAAATGATCATAATGAGTGAGTTAACCCAGAGGCAGAAAGAATCAAATGGTATATAGTCACTTATATCTGCATACTAGCCCAAGGGGCATGTCACACGAAAGCCTTCTCTTACCAGGAAACTGGGACAGAGGGGAGGACATCCTATTGGGATTCTAAATGAGAGAAGCATGGGAGAATAGCAAAGTAGAAGGATCCAGAGGGTCCTAGAAACCTACAAGTAGAACATTATGATAGGCAGATTTGGGCCACGGGGTTCCACTCAAACTAAGGCACCAGCAAGGACAATACAGGCAGTAAACTTTAAACCCCTACCCAGATCTAGCCAATGGTCAGAACATTCTCCACAGTTGAGTGGAGAGTGTGATATGACTTTCTCACGTACTCTGATCCTTCACATTTGACCATAGCCCCTGGAGGGGGAGACCTGGTGGCACTCAGAGGAAGGACGGCAGGTTGCCAAGAAGAGACTTGATACCCTATGAGCATATACAGGGGGAGGCAATCCCCCTCAGGAACAGTCATAGGGGAGGGGAATAATGGGAAAATGGGAGGGAGGGAAGAATGGGAGGATACAAGGGATGGGATAAACATTGAGATGTAACGAGAATAAATTAATAAACAAAATTTAAAAAATTTAACTCCAAAAAAAAAAAAAAACTATATTAAAGAGGAAAAACACACAAGATTCAAATGGCCATGATGATCCAGTTCTACCAAGCTGAGACAGGGAAATAAAATACACACCAACAGAGAAAGGCTTTGTTTAATAAAAGAGGCAGGCAGCTGATCCTATTAACAAGAAGTGTTCAAGCCAAACCTATGAAAGTGGCCTCCTGCTCCTGCCACCTTACACCTGCTTTTTTCCTGTCTCCATATCCTCTTCTGACATCTCCTCTTGACACAGACACTACTGTTATCCATGACCAACCTTTGCTATTCATGGATGAGATCCTAGCCCCTCCTCATGCCTCATGGCTATGGCCTTGGGCTTTGGAGTTAAAAACAATGCAGCTCTCACTTCTCTCCCTCACTCCTCCTCCATTAAAAATCATCCTCTTCCTTATTTTGATGAACTCTAAATATGTCATATTTGCCCTTTACTTACGGTCTTAGTAAGTAAAGAAGAGGCTCTGGCATGCAAGCACTGAGTAGATTGGCACATGTACATTACTTGTGACTGACTATGGAGAAACCAATAATAGGAGGCACCACATCCTCAGGCAGCACATCGTCCCTCCCTCCCTGTTCACCGGTACCAGTATACATTATATGGTATATGGTAGTGGAAAGATCTGTTCTCTCAGCCTTGTTAGCATTGGAAATCATCTCTGGGTGAAGAAATACAAATGGAAATGACAGCACATCCTGCAGGTAGGCTACGCCTGCATGTGTTACCCCTTGCTCAGCCCTGGCTACAATTTCTTTCTGTGGGATGAGGGGCTGAGTGTGGACCTGCACAAGGAGAGACAGGCTTATGAGTTGTCCTGACACTTCTCTGTCTGATGCTTTACTTACCTGGGGATGCAGCCTTATTGCGGGGCCTCTTTCTTTGGGACGATGTTCAGTGATTCTCCTGAGTTATAGGCAGGAACCTGAACTGTCACTTATCAGCCATTAATTGATTTATTTCACTTAACTCTTTGCTTGTCATTTTGTCATACAAGAAATACATTTTGGAAATGGGAATCTGGAGACTTTGTTCCTTGCTGGATATAACCTTAGCATCTTGCCTAGTGATGGCCTGGAGTAAGAGCTTAATAAAAGTCTGTTAAGTAAGTCAAGGCATGGAGAACTGAAACAGACACTCAGCACACTGTCTTACACAAAGTGATGTTCTTTTCTGTGCACCAAAGTTCACATCTATCACCTAGTTTTTCTGTAAATTAAGACATTTTGCCAATAGATTGATCATTTAAAAACTATATTAAAGCGGAAAAACACACAAGATTCAAATGGCGGTGAAGACAATCTTTTGCAGACAGATTTATGTCAACCTGAAATTTGGTGGCAATCACTGCCAATTGGCTTTGAGAAACCATAAGCTCTTCTGACCACTGTCTGTAGAAATCTTCTGGAAGAAGGTATACCTAGGGCAGCTATGGCTCCCTAGTAGGAGTCAGGCCTTAAGTATGTTCAGCAAGAGGAAGTATTCTGGTTTCTAAGATAAAGGAGTGATCCAGAGGATCATCAAAGTCTAGAGACTCAAGATTGGGTGGTATTTAAACCATTTGTTTCCCAGCCAAGCCTTGAACTTGGCATAGCTGACCTGAAAAGGGGAGATCCAGTACTCTGACAAGTCCTCAGGTCCTCTCTGCCCTGTCCCTGAGATTCTTTGTAACTGGGAGGTAAAACTGGCTTCTACACTTAGCACTTAGGTGTCAGTCATTCTGGACTTTGTATTTCTATTTTCTTCAGCCTCAACTGAGCTTAGTGATGGTGAGTCCATTCCATTCTCTGTATCCCACATTGATGAATGTATGATCCATTATGTCAGCTAACACAGACTTCTCCATTGGTTATCCAAATCATCAATAATTGTCCTGTTCCTGAGGGCTTGCTCCTCTGGGCTTTACCTGCAACCAGGAAGGGAGCCCTCATCCAGACAAAGCAATGGTTTATCCAACCCTCCCACCCCCACACACACAGAGGCTCATCCTTCTCAGTCCTTCCTGAGAACCAGTTGCCTCATGTTGAGTTCTCCCTGAAGGACATCTGGGTGGAGATTTCAATGCAGACATGCATTCAAAATTAATGTGCTAAGACAAAAATGTAAGACACATGGCTAGAGACAGGGTGTGATTCCAGACTGGGTCTGGTTGGTGTCCCAAGCAAGCCTAAGATAGCCCCTAAGGATTTGTGGAGCAGAGAGATACTTCCTAGGATGCTTTACTAGGGAGATAAGACCCTCTTCCTCCAGAGGCATGGATGAGTCAGCTTAGGCAACATGTTTTCAGTCCCTGACAATGCAGTGGGCACAATCTCCTCCTTAATGTGCTCTGACTTCCGTGGTATGTCTGTTCCCCTACCCATTTCACTGTACTAAGGATCCCAGGTAGATGGCTCATTCCAAATGCATGTTCATTCAAGTCACTCGCTTATCTTCTGAGCAGTTTAAAAAAGAGCAACACTGAAACTAGGTAAAAGAAGTCAGACTTTGGATGTGTTCAGGTTTCTATGCATTTGGCAGCAAGGAAGGTCAGCAAGGAAGCTCTTCCCCACATGTTGTTCATTGGGGAGTCACTGCTCATAACAGAATAAAAGCATAAACCAGACAAGTAGAGAAGTCAAAATAAGAGGCAGAGGCCTGCTGTGGTTAATTTATTAGTAGGGCCTAATATTTATTATTAGCCCTACAATTATTATTACAGAAGTATTTTTAAACCCGCTAGCAATCAATGAAACACAGACACCTGTTATATTTTAAAATAGCCTTAGTTAACCTGGGGCAGGACAGATATTAATCCCCTAACCTACCTCCCATACTGGGACAGGTACCCCAAACCCTACCCCAGTCCTATGCCATCTGCTTCTAATAATTTCTATCAAGTTACCACCCATCCATAATCCCAAATATTTGCTAATTATTATCATCTGGGCCAAATCTCCATCCATGCTGGCCATGTGCCTCTTCCTCCACCTAACCCATGGCATCGGCCTTTCTCCTTCCTGCTCTTCTCCTCCAGTCTCTTCTGGTCTCCTTCCCAAAAGCCTTATCCCATTTACCTTGCCCAGGTGTGACGGCTTATTATTGGTCAAACAGGAGTAAGTGCTCAGGCAAGATTACAAACAATTTGGGGTATATGAGCCTGTGCATTTGGGCAGGACAGATCAACTTCCAACAGTGACCCAAGTTCCTTCCAAGCCCTCTTCAAAACTTGAACTGCTGCCCCCTAATCACAGGTTAGTTTACATTAAAGTACTTACACACACACACAATCAACACAAAATCTGCCTCTGCTGTCTTGTCTCTTCTTCTCTTCAAGGTACATGCTTGCTTGTTAGTTGATTATTTCTTAGTCCCTTTTTTTTTTCTTTCCTATAACAATAGCCTCTTCCTACAATATATGTATCATTGATAGAGAATCCTTTGAATTATTTTGATAATTAACATGAATGTGCTCCTTGTTTTCTCTCTTTGTCCTCATGGGGTGTTTTTATCCTCTTCCTTCAGGAAAGATCATGTGATAGAGTGACAAGGCCAGTCTTTGGTATAAGAGAATTTAGTTTGAATTCCTTCTTCACTGCTTACAAGCAATTTTATTTACTATTACAGAACCTGAGTTGGTTCAATAATACAGCAGTGATAACTGGGTCTCTTGCAACTTGCTAGTACAGAAGAAGCTAGTGGTTCAGAGGTATCTAAAAGGAGTACAGAGAAGAGTAACTATTGGTGTAATTATAATTATTATGACCCAAATGTACATGAGCTCGTACATTAGTCACCCTCCTTTCATTTATAAGAGATGTGTCCTTTAAATCTACTCAGCTGGGAGAAGAATGAGGTATTTATTTAGTGGTCAAAAAAGTTCAAAGATAAAGAGAACCAAGCTAATTGATATGGCTTCATAACTCAATTTTTCTACTTTCTTGGCTGATATTCTTCTATACAGCTCCTTCCTCAAGCATTCTCTTAGGAATACTTCCAGAAGAACTCATCAGTCTCTGTGAGTCTTGAGAAATGCTAGCTTAGATCGATTGTCTCAATTGTAGTGACTGAATTTAGATTAGGGCTAATGAATAGGGTCAACCCCAACAGAAGTATAGTATATGACCCAAGAAAGGAGAGCCTTTTCCAGGAAAAGTATGAATGTGCTACCAGGAGAAGGAAGAAATGAGCAAGACAATGTCATCCATTCCACTGTCTAGCTGAATTGGTGCTGCTTCCCTATTCTGCTATTACTGTCTTCTTGGCAAGGCACATAATTCTTGCACATAATTCTTTTATACCTCTCACAATTCTTTATGGACCTCTGAATTTTCATAGAAATCTACTAGCAGCATAATGCCCAGAACTCTCCCATGTGACCTTGTGGGTTAAGGAATTCTTTTTTATCGACAAGAACAACATTTTCTCCTGTGCAGGATTGCCAAGGGAGAATAGTATGCAGTGACTCAGCTACACTTGAATGGGTCACTTTGAACTACCCTGTTTCATTCATTCCTAACAGCTTGCTTAAATAGATACAAGGTCCCGCCCCTTGAGGTTTTGTTGTTGGTAGTCCTGCACAAGGGAAAATTGTTTGTTTTGATGGTCTGGCCACTGGTGGGATTCCTATGCTTCAGTGGATGCTCCCACACCCGTGTACATATGGGAAGTCCTAACTGGACTTGGTGGATTATTTTTTTTAAAGACAGGAAGTGGAAATGAGGACATGTTGATATAAATGTGAGGGGACTTGGGAGAAGTGGGTGGAGTAAATAGCATCATGCTTCATTGTATAAATATATGAAATTCTCAAGAATAAAAAGAAGATCTCATGACTTTCTGGGAACATCAATTGAACATTAGTTTCTCTAACAAGTTCATTGATGTGGTCAGAGGAAAGAATTCTGAGCCACATCCATATGCCATTTACTTATTTATTTATTTTGTTTATTTATTTATTAATTTATTATTTTTAGCTATTCCTCTATAAACTTGCAGAAGATTCAAGACCAAAGCAATTCTGTGGATCAAATTTGACTTCAAAATGAGAGAAAGAAGAGCTTCAAATTATAAAACAATTTTTAAGACTCCAACAGCCAATAACCATTAAAGAATAAATTTAAATGAGGAACTTGAGCTTCTTCTATGACAATACAATTGTGTGTATGAAGAAAATGATGGGAAAATGTGGTTTAGGCTAGTAGAGCGTACCTGTCCTACAACAAGCAATGAGAGTCCTTGTCCTCATAAACCACTGGACCCTAATTATATCTCTCTTGCTTTGTTCTTCATTGCAAGGTAGAGCTCTGGTTATCAGAACAGGCTGAAAATCTTGAAGGTCTATTGATATACAAGGGGTCAAAAAGTTTACCCTGGATATGACTGTAGGACAGGAAAACCAGACAAGACTTATGGCTTCATCATCATCCTGTTGTCATTATCCACATTGTCTACTGGATTTGACAAAAACCCAGAGGATGAGGTCAGCCTAGACATACCTGAAACCTTCGGTGCATATTCCTGGAGGAGTCATTGTCTTCAATTTCATGCCAACTGGTGAGCTCACCATGCTCCAACGGATAGTTCCAAAGCCATGTCCACACAAACAGCAGTAGTTAAATTCAGGTTCCAAAACAGGAAAAAAAAAAAAAAGACATGAATGAGAGAAAGGAAACTGTAGGGGAAAAAGGAGGTGGTGGGAGAAGTAGGTGACAGATAAGAAAGAAAGTGACAGTAATTAGAATATATTAAAAAATGCATACAATTGTCAAAGAAAAAGTTAACTCACTGAAAAGGTACAGGTATTAAAGAAGAAAGAAGAAATCTAGAACTCTCTGTGCTAAAAAGGGATCCACATAATTTTGAACAGTTAATGAGTGTTTTTTAAACAGAAATCTCAAAGAAAAATGAAATATCAGCAAAGTAAATGCGACCTAGGTTTACCAAATATCCTGCCACAATCTGGCTAGCTATTTACTACAACCTTCCTACTGTGCACACAAGCTGTATTCTCCAAAACATTTGAATATAAACAGTGTGGCTAATTCTAAACAATGAAATTTGGGTATAAATTGTAGGGTTTGTTTGTTTGTTTGTTTGTTTTTATTCCTGTGACCAAACATATAGCAAGAAGCAACTCAATGGAGGAGGGGTTTATATTGGCTCTCATTTTTCAGAGATACAGTCCATAATGAATAGCCCTTATTTATGTTCAAAGTCTTCCCTCCTAAATTAAATTTTTCTTAAAGCTCCTTCATGGACACACACAGAAGTTCATTTTCAAGGTGATTCTACAATGACCAACATGACCTTCTAAGTTTTTCTCTCTTTAGTCATCTAGTGGCTGGATGGAGAACACAGAGGAAAGGATTTCCAAAGACCTAGGGACATCTAACTCACCAGTTAGAAGATGCCAAAGCTATCAAGGTTATTGAGTCACTTGGGCTTGAGGGAAAATCCATGTAATTCATATAATTACATTGTGCTTTATGTTTGTGGTGGAAATGCATTAAGCTACTGACATATGGAGTTATTGGTTATAAGTAACATTAATTACCTTGATTAATATTCACTCAAACTACAGGTAGGCTTACAACATGAGCCTTAGAAAATGACTGTTCAGTCCACTGATATCAGAAAATGTAGCCAAAGAGAGGCCTGGCATAAGAGGAACAAGATCTGCCTTGAGCATGAACAAGGCCCACCTGGCATCATTTACACACAGAAGGGGGCCTTCATGTAGAGTCAGCCCAAGACCTGCCTAGACATGCCCAGGCATGCTCAGAGACTGGTGGCATCACGATGGGAACCAATGAGGAGGAGCCATAGCAGAAGCTCACAGTTTGGGAGCCAATGGGACACTGGGGTGGGGGGGGGTGTAAAAAGGCATGGCCTATTTCTGCAACAAAGGAGTCTGCTTCCATCACTTGCCTGACTCCCTGAGTCTGTGTCATTGACTCTGCCTCAGCTCACTCCTGCCTCCAAGGGTCCTGGGCCTGGGTCGTAGCAACAGCCTGAAGTAATAACCAGATCCAGAATAAAACCAGAGTCCAAGAATCCTCCCAACCAGCTAAATTATGTCTTCCATGGATGTTTGGACCATGGACGATAAACCATAAATCATGGATTCAACCCAGTATTGTTCTCTAAACATTACTTAATTGTGGGCATGTGTTCTCCAGTTTCCCAGCACCTCCATGGCCTAACTCCTGAGGAGGAGAAGATAAATTTAGGACATAGTTCTAATACTCTCCAAGCACACCCATTGATGAGTCTTCATCTCAAGCCTGCTCTTGTGACTAACATGCCTCTGTGCATAGTGTCAACAGCTCCTTGAAATCTGAGTCAAGAATGACTCAGGTCACATAAGCAGTTGTAACATAGACATCTGTGACATATTTGGGTTAAGAGTTTCATGACTGAAAAAAACCAAAACACAGGCAGATGCCATCTCTCTTCGGTGTAGTCTGCTGTCATTTTGAACCTAAACATTTTATCTGTCCTTGAAAGTGACCCCCAAGTGGTAAGACTCTGAGTGAGTTTGGATGTTTTCCTGAAACCATGAAACCATCAGTGGCAGTGGAAGACACAGCTTGATGTCACAAGCTTCAGCCTGAGGAGCTTCCCTGAGGGACTTCTACTCAACTGCGGTTGGATCTTGGCTTATGCTGTAGAAAAAAAATTCAGGGTAAGTCAATATGAATCTAAGTTGAGATTTGTGAAGATGACAAGTTTGGAGGCTGGAGAGATGACTCAGTGGATGTAATGCTAAGTTCTTTAGCATCTCTATAAAAAGCAGGTATGGAGGCACAGACCTGCAGCCTCAATGTCAAAAGGAAGAGAAGGAGGATGCCATAAGGACACTGACCAGCCAGTTTAACCAATCAGTGAACTTCAGGCTCGGTGAGAAACCGTATCTAAAAAATAACCAACAGAGGAAAACACATGGCATTAAGTATCAAGTTCTATCATCTACAGATGCGTGGGTGTGCACATCTGTATACACAAGGCACACAAACCCTCCTATCTGGCATACACACAAATCAGGCAAAAAGAAAGATAAGTTGGAGTACACTCAAGGGATTGGTGTAGGCTTGTCAAAAAATCTAGTCAGCTGTCTTAACAATATCTTAACAATATCTTTATATATGATGTGATCTTTACTGTTATATTTCCCAAAGAATTGAATCTACAGGTTCAAAGATTGAGGAGTGTTATATGTATCCTGGGTAAGAAATGTGGACAGACTTGCTTGTGCATTTCCTTCATAGCTGGCTATTGGTAATCATGGGTTTGCTTATTACAAACTTAGGTACAAATATTAACTCTTAGATAACATCTTATATTTTTCACATTAATATAAGCATACATATATGTATTTTTTATGTAGAATGACTACAAAAAGTTTTAAGTGACTACAGAACTTCAAAAGGCCTTTCAGCAAACACAGGCTGAGAGCTGATACTGACACCGAGTGAGGCAGTCACTGCACTGGTGCTATTAAAGAGCCCAGCTGGAGAGTTGCTGGAGGCAAGCAAGCCTAGCTGCAGGGTCTCACCGTGACTCAGGATCAATCAAGGCCCAGATGGATGGATTGATGACAGCACACAAGGGCTGCATCAAGCAGTGGGGACCACACTGAGCTGAAGCCCCTGGGATGCTTAGAAGTTTCTCTGCCTGTTGAGTCTTTTGATGTATGGATCAGGTGGCCAAGTGAGAGGCTGTTGCCATCATAGTGTTAGGTCTTCTTTCTGTCCAGGTGAGGGCACTGTGCCCTTTGTCAGTCTAGTATGTTTGATAGTTCTTAGGCCTGGTGTTATTAATACAGTTTGAATGCTCTCTTATGCCTTCTGGTGGCACTGCACACATGTGATGAATATACATACACAGTTCATAACATAACATAAACAATGAAAACTTGAAGACTTAGCCAAGAGGCGTGGTTATACTTTACTTCATCAAAGGCCAAATTATTCAATCTGTCTCTTTAGCAAAACTAAATCCACCTTCCTAGGTGGTCAGCTGATTGGTCAGCCCAACTGGAAAGCTAGCTCTCCACCTTGACCAGAGGTTGTATTCTCTTGACTATCAGGAACTGTTACTGCCTCAACAACACAGTTACTGTAGGAAACAGGATTCAAGTTCCTCCATATCTAAGTGCAGAATATTATGCTTCCATATGATGCAGCAGTTCCACTTCTAGGTGAATTCACACACACACACAAAAAAAAAACCAACTGGAAACAGGACCCTATGAGGATATTTTTACCTGTGTTCAGAGCAGAGTTATTCTCAATTGTCAAAATAAGGAGGTAAAATGTATCCATTAATGGGTGAACACATAGACACACTGGGGTTCTGTTAATTTTAAAGGGAAGAGGGTTCTCAGATGCACCACAGCATGGGCAACTACTGTGGATTTTATGCTGAGGGAAATAATCCAGTCATAAAAAAGACAGATACCATGCATTTCCACATGGATACAAACTTGAAGCAATCAATATCACTGACACAGAAGGCAGAAGAGGGGTTTCCAGGCATAAGAAGGAGGGGCAGTGGGCCAGTGTTACCTTAGAGTGGTCACCAAAGTTTATTTGTATGAGATTTAAAAGATGCCCTGGGGATTAACAGTAGTTGATGTTCTCCTCATTGGGGTGCATCTCAACGTCTCTCCAGCTTTAGCTTTTGCCGGGGTCTCAGGCTTCCCAAGCCGTCTCATATCAGTGTAACTTCTTGTCTGCCCCAGCCCGCTGCCTTAGCTCCCCCAGAGGGGTTATCCTGGAAAGTAAAGTCTCCATCAAAGCTCCAGGGGTGAATTGCATCTTGAAGTCTCAAGAGTTCACATCCTCAGCACTTGTTCTGCTCTGTAGAGTCTGCCTCAACTTGGTTTGGTGTGACAAGAGTAACCCAAATGACAGTGAACAAGATAGACCCGAAGTGAACAGACATTGAACTCATCTGGACTGAGACAGGGACAGGGACATCTGCAGATACAGAATGAGTAACGACGGTGGCCTGAGTCATCTGTAGAGATCTACCAGAGACCACAAATGAGGACCGACTAGCCTTGTTCATTTCTGTCCTCTGCAGACAGAGACACATCAGGAGCCATAGTGAGGACCAGCCAGCCCTGGTCTGTGTACAACACAGTTGGGACCAAAGAAAGCTCCCTTATAGAGCATCCACTTCTTCTGCAGGCCCTAATTCTCCCGTTTCCTTCAGGAGTAAGCTAATAGCGAAGACATCATTTCTCCTAGAAAGGAGCCAAGACTGAGAGATGGGTCAAGATCACGTCTCCTGGCAAAGACATTCACTCTGTTTCTCCCCAGAAATTCAAAGAGACTCAGGAAAGAGAGAGGCCAAGAATATTTCTAGGGGAAAGCAGAATTGGAAACAGCTGCGTAGCAGGCTCTCTTTAGGTAACCAATACAAACAGGCTTCTTTCCACCCCTGCTTAGACATAGGATTGTGCACTCACTGTGCACTGAAATACTCTTATAAGCATGTAAATGTGTGTGGCTCAGACATAGAGGCCATGCAGAGAAATTCACATGCCATACTGTCAAAAATGAACTTTAAGGTACAAGCAAGCCCATCTATTACATGCATGCATGGGACATATTCCTTATTCATTTAAACACAAGACCACATGTGTTTTAAGCATGTAGGTTCTGACTATTGCAGTCCTCATCAACTTTCTGAATTTCCTTTTCATGTTTTGAGAAAGGAAAAGTATATAAAGAAATGTAATGCTTTCCCTTATTATCACTGGGATCTTAAGAAATGCATTCGCAGGAATGAGGGCAATTCTCCCACGATGATTTACATTTTTGATGTTGGCATCTGTACTGGATTTTGTTTAAAGTGCCTCCCTGGATAAGCTCGGCTTTTTCACTGATGTTCCTGATGAACGTCCAGGAAGATCTCTGCAATCAATAAAAGTTGTGTAGTGTGAGGAAGAGGTTCTGAATTTCATTAAAGGCATGGAGAATGGACCACTCACAGACTAACGACTTCCCCCTTATTATCTCACCATGATAACTGTGGCAGTCAACCTGTGCCCACATTTTGGCCAGTGGATGTGGCCAGGAAGCATCTTACCACATGTGTCCTATGCTGTGTTTGTAGAGCCTATACCTATGTCCCTGGAGATCAGCTCTCTACCATCTAAGTGTAAGACAATCTAGAGCAGTGGTTCTCAACCTTCCTAATCCTGTGGCCCTTTAATACTGTTCTTCATGTTGTGGTGACCCTAACCATAAAATTATTTTTGTTACTACTTCATAACTGTAATTTTTGCTAGTTATGGATGATATATATGTATCTGATATGCAGGATATCTGAAATGTTGTGAAAGGGATGTTTAACCCCCTCCACAAAGAGGTCATGACCCACAGGTTGAGAACTATTGATCTAGACACACTCTTCCATGGCAGGCCACCCTAAGTGACCTGGTAAGACTCACTTGCTGATTTTCCCAGAGAACAACTCCATGAGTGCCTCAGATCTACCTCCTCCAAAGAATGCCCGAGGTGCCATCTGCTGTCCCTAGAAAATGCAAGAGTGTTGCCATCCTATGACCTCTGACTAATTGGAAACAGGAGCTGAGGTCTATGCAAGTCCCCCTTCCACCATGATGTACTATCTCAAGTTTCATATGGAGGTTCTGGGGACATCATCTGGCATGAATTAAACACCACTGACTTTAAAAAAAATATTTCCCCTTAGTGTTTCACTATCCTTTCTTCTCCCTCTTGTGTTCCTGGGATTGCGGAAGCAAAGGAGAGCTTGCATTAACTTTTGACAGAACAGCTCTAGGCAATGCAGGCCACTGTGGGAATTTAAAAGTGATGGACACTTTCTAAGTGAAGTTGTTCACCTGCACATCAGGGCTAAACCTAACTCAGATAATGCATATTAACACCATCTCCTCCATTAACAGAAGTGAGTGCAACATTTAGATCACTCTGTCTCAATTTTAAAAGCATTTCATTGGAAAATCTCTCATAGAGCATCCCTCCCCCAACATTAGATGGTGGTTTTAAAATAACAAATCACTACTCTTGATAAAATTGGCAAAAGAAGACTTTGACTTATTGGAGAGAAGGAAGGTAGAGAGCAGAAGCAGAATGTTCTAGAAGCTTTAGAAAAGATCAGAGGACGTGAAGAACAGGGTGGCCTCCTTCCTTCCTAGGACTAAGAGTCTGAGCCTTCTGGGGTTATGGTGTAGCAACTTCCTGAAGCCAAGCATTCCCTCCTGCTAGGAAGCTCAGGAAACTAAAGAAACTGGCCAAGTCCTGGAAACTCAGGAAGTTGAAAGATTAACAGGGCCTCTCTCCAAAGATAGAAGGGGCCAACAGTCACCAGGGGTACAAAGATGCCTAGGTCAAATGTTTACAGGTTGGGCAGGGAATGCCAGCAGTATAGCTTTCATGATTTGCCACCCATGTTGGGATGGGCTTTTATCTACTTCTGTCCCTGTAACTCATCACTCATGCTCCCATAACCAACCCAATAAGCTCACTGGTACAGCAGCCTATACTCGGGTAGAACTGCCTCTTCACCTGGGCCCTATTTGCTGTGAACAGATAGATATTTGTTCAGGTCTTCCAGGGAAATGTCATGCAAGAGGGATCACTAGTGAAGCTATCAAGGATGGAGTTAGCATGGATTTTTGTACTAAAATTCGCTCTCTAAAACTCTCCTGCTATGGCAAAGTAGCTTTTTCAAATCTTTTCTTCTGCAGAGAAAAGCTGTAATTATAAAATCAAAATAAGAATAAAAGTGTAAATAAACAAATTGTAATCATAAAGGAATTAAGGGTTGGAGTTGGGCATGGGTTAATATTCTAGATTTAAAAATCAAACTGAGGTATACAGGACATTTATTCCAATTTCAATATAAACTTTTTTCATAGACCTTTATTAATGTCATGGATAATATAGGCTCAGAGAGGGGGAGTTAGGAAACATGGCAAGAATATTGAGAATATAATGACTGGTAGGTTTTGTTTTTTAAAAATAATGGATATAGGGCTTTAACTTACAAGTTAGGAATGTTTGGAAGAATCTCATGAGGGGATAAATGTGCACTTGCAACTTCAAGGTCAAATTGTAAAACTCAAGGGAGCAAATACCTTTTCAAGTCATCAGCCAAGATAATAATATCACAACAAAGCGTAGATCAAATTAAGAATAATTTCTCCTGAGCAAAAATAATGGAGAGCCAAGTTGGTTAGGGAAATTTTCTCACCAGATATTTTTCTTTACATTATTTTTTCTAAAATTGTGGTGAAATTAGAATTATAAGGATTATTTCAAATCATAAAATAAGAGTGACTCAGAGCACAGGGGTAAGACACAGATTTAAAAAGGTCTTCTTAAGAGTCCCAGTAAAACATACAGACACACAGACAGATGACAAAGCACATGTGTCATGTTAAAAAAAAAAAAAAGAAACTGATAAAAAATAATTGGGCCTGTAATTTGGGCACTGCTCTAAATATTTGACGTGCATGATACAATTTTATCCTTCAGCACACTTCTAAGACAGGTTAAAGTTAAGGCTACAGGGACAAAAAGGCTGAATAGCTCACCAACCTTGTGCAGGCAGGAAGGGGTTGAAATACGACTTTAATTGGGCACTCCAGTCTCCAGCATCGTTCTCACTGACAAGGCTAATGTTCCCACAATGCTAAAGGGTAGCGGATAGTGAGAGCTTCTAATATAGAAATGGGGAGAGACATTGAAGAGATTCTTTCAGTGAAATAGAAACGATGAATTTTTTAACTTAAGGGAGTGAGGATTAAAGAAAATTAAGGATGCTACAGGCATGCAGAACAGTGGGAAACCAGCCTTGGTTAAGGATAATGGAGACTTTGTATGGAAGGGAAATCCAGGGATGCTAAAGGCACGTATGTGATTGTTTACATTGTACACTGCACAATGTAAACCTTTACTGATGCCTCTCCCCACCCCACCCTCACCCCTGCCTCCAGAGGTTAGCAGGGCACAGCCTGTCCTACCTTGTACAATATTCTATTCACACTGTAACATTTCTCCTCAGAGGGGTAAGGAAAAGTTAGGGTAAAGAGGCAAAAAAGAGGAAACGGTGATGGGGAAGAGGTGGGGCACCGCTCTGCCCCATTCTTGTGGAACTGCACATCATGCTGTGTGTCTGGAGAATAATAGGTTCAGAGCAGCCAAAAATGATGCTGGAGGAACTAGGCCAAGCTGGAAGTCACTGAGGGGCCGTGCAGTTACAGTATTCTGGGGACAATTTAACAGATGAGAGGGGACCCACTGTGCACATCATTTTCCCAACTGCTTGTTTAACCCCGGTAGCTTAAAGTCAACTGTGGTGGGGTTATTTACACCATGGAAACCAGCAAACACTGTACATCGATTGAGTTTTTTTCTCCCTATGGAGTCTACTATTGGCATTTTCCAACATAGTACCAGCCATTAACAACTCCCCAAGCACTGGAGAGCCTGGGATCAGACCTCTAGATTGAGTGCATTTTAGTCTAGCAGAGATTCTTAGCCTGAGGCAAGAATGGTCTCTACCATTGATTGTCTCTACCAGTACTTTTCTGAGCTAGGAGTCATGGATGTCCCCACCTTACATACTGGCTAAAGGATTTCAGATGGCCCTGTACACTGTTTGCTTGAGATCTGGAGCCATTGGTGCAGATGGTAAGACTGTAAGGCATCTCAGCAGTTGGAACTCACATCAACTATGTGGTCAGTGGACTAGTGACAGGAATCAAGTCCCTTTCAGCATCACTGACCACAGACCTCCCCTAAGTACTAACCTCAATGTGTTCACAAGGCATGTGAGAGGCTACATGTATCACAAAGAGAGAACATCAACCAGCCAACTGCTTTGACACTCAAACAGGCAACCTTGTAAATCCATGCTTGTTTCCAACAAAATAAATCGTCAGAAATAGGAAGCAATGCTTACTTCTATTGTTTTCACAGCATGTCTGGTGCATAGCATGTGACACCCATCCCACCATCTCAGCAACAATGAATGACATGCGACTCATTGATTGGTGTGGCATTGTAGTCTTTTCTTTGCTATTTAACATCTTGAGTTTCTCCTGGGAAAGATCTTTCTATCCCCTCAACCTCATCATTTGGGGGAGGGGGACTGGTCTCGCTCTCGTCCTTAGTAGCTGGTATTAAGCAAAGATGGGTGACAATCCCGTATCACATCGTAGGCCCCAGAGATTGAATCAGGGATGAGCCCAGGGTCAGATGAACAGCAAGGTCTGTGTTCACTCTAGAAAGCAAATATCTCTTCTACCACGCTTGGATATAGGAGGGAGTGTTGACGGTAGGAGCTATCAGCAGCCTTTTGTGTTGTAGAAAACAGTATGGGCATTCGATAGTTAAAAATGAATTTTTTTTTTTCCTGAGAATTGTATTGTTGGAAGGAAGAAGGAGTTGGAGCATTTTCAAATAGATTCTTATCTTGAATGTTATTTTCCCAACAAAAATAATGTCATATATCCCTCCTTCAGTCATCTCAAGTTAGCAAAGAGAAAATGTCCCAGAACACTCTAACAATGGGGAAGAGACCTAGCAATGTTATCCAGGAAGAGAAATGCTGCCCACGCACATGAGCATGAATGAACAGTCTCCAAAGAAACCACATAATGTGTGCTGACTTTAAGTCTCGGAGAGAGGTTATCAAGGAAATCTTAAGATGTATTTATCAGAGGTCCTTAGAGGCAAGAACCAAATGGTACACCGACATATGTAAGAGGAGTCCTTGGTAGACATTGGCTCATAACGCCTTTGATGCAAAAAACAAAGTCCCACAGCATGCCATCTGCAAGCTGCAGGATTGGGAAGGAAAGGCCGTGATGTGCTTCAGTCTGCATTTAAAAGTTGAAAAGCAGGTGGTCTGATGTCCAAAGGCCTCTCAGTTCATCCTTCATCACCTCCTCACTCTAGCCCCCCATGGACTAGATAATGTCCATCCACCTTAGTGAGGAGGACCTCCACTGAGGTGTCACAGGTCTGTCTGCGGGAGTAACTAGAAATAATCCCAGGAGTTGCCCCACCGAGTAAAGCAGCAATGATCTAAGCTGCAGCTGAACTTCTAGGATATGCAACATGAATCTTCATGTTTGATAGAGTCCGATGTTCCCTCTCACCAATGGGTTGTTTCTGAAAGCAAAGCCATGCTAGCAGGAAGAAGGATGAAGAGACAGAGGAACCCTGCATCCGAGCTACTCGTTTCTGCTTCTGGCCAAAGACACAAAACACAATTTGTTTATTTACATAAGCTGATTTGTTCCTCATTTTGTCTGAATTCTCTCCAGGTGGTTTCTCTGTCCTTTCCCAATTCCAACCCTTATGATGCTGACTGTTCACTTATTGACCACAGGCAACAACTAAAAGCCCTTTTAGACACTAAGCCGCCTTTTCTCCTCCTTGAGTCAGGAAAGTCTGAGAGTTAGTGCTTAGTTAAAAAGGGATAATACAACATGACTCTAAGGAGCTGGTCTTAAATTCCTACTTTGTGCTGTCTCAGATTCATGCTGTCAGGACTATGAGGATCTGGACGATTGTTCCTAGACCCCAGACGACTGTCCCTTTTTCTTGTCTTTAGCCCTCACTGAGGCTTATTGCCCTCTGACTCCCACAGGCTCTGTTTGTCCCCTGAGATCCTCTGTGAGTTTGGGTTCCTCACTTCTGCCATAGATACTTCACCTTCTTTTGACAGACCAGATGGCACAGGACCCTGGGCCTGCCACAGTAACCAAATTGATCCCCCAAGCATCAGGTTGGTCCCTAGTCTCCACAATGGCAGTGGTGGTTGGCAGGCTTAATTTTTCCTCAGGAAACTCATTCTGCTTTAAAACCAGAAGAATAACACTCTGATTTGGAAATTGAGGGGAACCTTTTCTTATGGCTGGGAATCAACTTTGTAATATCATAGCGGGGAAGGTTCTAAGTCAAATTACCACTCACCAAAAGCAGGGTGCTGGAGGTGCCCTTGTCCCTACTCATCCATTCAGGCTGGTCATAGAGTGCAGAGCCTCAGTTTACCCAGGCACAAAGCTGAGGGATAGACAAGCCATTGGACTATTTTGGTATTCCACCCCCCCCCCCCCACCCTAGGCGCCTTCACCAAGCCTCCACCCAAATCCTGAAAACACAGATGCTTCCATCACACAGTATACATGTGGAAGACAGAAAAGAGTTATGGGAATTAGTTCTCTCTGTCTCCCATGTGGGATCCAGGAACTGAACTCAGGTTATCTGCCTTGGTGAGAAGCGCTTTTATATACCTTTTTAACCATCTCCTGCCTCTTGTAGCTTTTTAGAAGCTGAAGTACAGCATCTTATTCCTCTTCCGCTGTAGCTTAGAACCCCCTCGTCCACTCTCTGTTGCTTCCCTGCCTATACTCTCCCCAGCCTCTGGTCATGAACAGTCTTCTCTCGGCTTCTCTGAAATCAGCTGTTTTTCAATCCACAGGAGGATGTTCTTATAGTTCTTGTCATTCTGTGCCTGCCTCGCCCCCAAGATTTCATAAATAAGAGGATTTCATTCTTTTGTCCCAGGTGGCTGGTATACTGGTGTGTGCACTACCACATTTTCTGCATCCATTCATCAGTTAATGGGTGGAAACAGTGTCTTTTCTGGACTTGACAAGATCACTGCCCTTGTGACCTCACAGCAAATGGGGTGTCTAGGCAAGATCAAGCCGGTCAACAGTAGGATGGAGGATGAAGGAGCTCATGAGCCTCTACTAGCAGAGGCGCTTCTGACACTTGATAGCTGCCTGGGGAGGAGAAGGAATCGGTTTTCTTTAAGGTTATGCCCTCCAGAGGCTTGAGCATATTCAGCGATGATCTTACACCCATGCACCTAGAAGTAGCATAAATTCTACTTGGTGAGTTATGCACAAAAGGAAAAAGAGGACTTGAAGTTGGGAGAGAGGGTTGGGGAGGGTCCCGGAGGGGCTGGGGGTCAGATGGGGGAAGATTTGGGGAAAAGAGTAGGGAATTAATATGACCAAAATACATTACATGTGTGTGTTTAAAATTCCTAATTAATTTAAAAAAAAAAAAAAAACTATTTTAAAGCAAGTAAGTGTCCCTGAACCTGCTTTATTGTAGAGTACAGCCAACACAGATCTAAAGCTTCTGAGCTGCAGCAACAGACATACATAATATGTAGGAAAGCATTTAGTGGAAAGGCTTTCCCCATCAAATCTGTTCAGTGAGCAGAAAGTAGCATTTAAAAAAGCCACATTATGAGGAACATGGACTAGGCTCATGTATCTGCAGTGATCTGGGCAGACCTATGGGCCTGGGCTGGGTGGAGCCAGATAAATTCTGGATCTGCTGTTGCTGAGAAGTTGTCTGGACCCTGATGAGGCTATGATGGGCCTGGCTGAGAGCTCCATCTGTGCGGACTCGGCTTGGTTTGAATAACAGCTTCACAGCTGACCAGAACAGCAAACCAGAACATAGGGACACTGCAGAGAGGGAAGCTTGTGAGCTAGAGAAGTTTGGGGGTGGGGGTAAGGAGAGCCAGGATACCAGCACGGGCTCTGAAATGTCTGACAGGTATTTGTGACGCTGAAGGAACCTGACAGTCAGGATGGGCTTTGCTAATAGGTACCTCAGGCAGCCACCTGTCCCTTTTGCCAGGTAAAGGGCACCTTCGGTAGAGGAGAACTGGCTTCATGAGTACTTGAGGAATGCTGGCTTTTGACCATCACTATTTGGGGAGATGGAGTTTCCTTTGGACCTGGCAGTGATGGCATCTCCTTACAGCAATAGAACAGTCACTAAGACAGAGACAAGACATTAAAAAAAGAAAAGAAAAGAAAAGAAAAGAAAAAAATTCACTGGCCTGAAGATCAGAGATCTATTAAATGTCACATAGAAAGCCATGGTCAGGGTTAGAATACAGTCCTGGGTTAACAAGAAATTATGGAATATTTAATACCAATTCACATCAGTTGCCACGGCAGAGCCATACGTGTTTTATTTCTATCTTTTCAATACCCTGGCCTACAGCTTCTGTCCTCACGGATTGGACACCTTGTGTTCTTGCATCTCAACAGGTCTCCATTGTTTTCCTTCATGTTAGTGATACAATACTCCTGAGACACTGTAGCTGTCCCACATTCCCTTCTTGATGACTTGGGAAAGTTGGGGACTCCTTGCCTCTACAAAACAAACTCTCTCTTCTCTGGTGCTATGGTTATAAATATTGTCTGATTATTCACAGCAACCTAATCCCTATTTCTCATTGTTCCCTCAAATGATATACAAATGTCTGGTCACCATCCCACTGTGATTTCAGTAGGAGTTTCAAAGCTGTCCATTTATCCTCCAACCCAATCTTCTTTCCTAATGTTTTTCACAGTGACATCCAATGCCATCGCTCAAGTCAAAAGAGTAGAAGGCATGGAATTAACCCTTTTGTAGACTCTCATGTGCTTGGTCTTTAAGCAGGGTTGGTGCCTAGCTCCAAATCCATTTAAACCCTCTGTATTTCCATCACCTTAGCCTCTGTATCCCATTTGAGCCATCTTCCTCTCCCAAGTTGCCTTAGGTATTGTTCTATTGCTATGAAGAGACACTATGACCAAGGCAACTCATAAAAGAAAGCATTTAATTGAGGACTTGCTTACAGTTTCAGAGGCTTAGTCCATTATCACCATGGTGGGGAGCATGGTGATATGTAGGAAGGTAATGAACCAGCAGCTGATAGTGCTACATTCTGATCCACAGGCAGAGAGGGTGATAGAGAGACTAAGCCTGATATGGGCTTTTAAACCTTAAAGGCCATCCCCAGTGACATACTTCCTCTAACAACACCACACCTATTCCAACAAAGCCACACCTCTTAATCCTTCTTAGATGCTGCCACTCCACTATAGGATTCAAATATATGAGCCTATGGGGGCCATTCTTACTAAAAATACAAGTGTAATGACTTCTAAATCCAGTTTCTGCTCCACCTCTGTTCTGTCTTAATTCTTATTTTCCCTGGCAGAGAATTTCAATGCCCTCTCATCATCCTTGAACTACCATTCAACTTGTACCAACCCTGTGTGTGCTACACAAGGTGCTTTCTCTCCCAGGCCATCTACATCTTCATTCAAGGCGATGGGGGCATGGGGCATGGAAATGAGCCAGCAAACACTCTGAGATGTCAGTCTGTTGTTCCAATCTGAAGGATTGGTGCATTCCTGCTCTAACAGATCTGACTGGACCAAGACATGGCAGTGGACCAAGCTGCAGATATTCAGAAGCACTTGTATTCCTAGATACTCCTCTCATCCTATTGACCTAGAACAGGGGAGGATCAGTCATTCCTTAGTAAAGAATATTTACCAGTGAACCCTTTAGAATCTGCGAAAAGAAAATCCAGACTCTGGGTGTTACATCTCTAGGCCTATCCATGCTGCTTCTTCTCCCCCAGTTTTTCCACACTGGTCTTCTTTCAGTTTTTCATGCTTAGATTTGTCTCCTTGCTGGCCTGGGTACTAGGGGCACCCTCTTCAGGGAGGCTAGAGTCCTTTGTTATCATTTGGATCCATCCCTTTTCTTAGTCAAATTTCATTCTCACTCCTGCTACAAGAAGAATTCAGTTGATTGACCACCATCCATCCCAGATGTCCCCAGAAGTAACTGGTCCATCTCCTTTCTCATGTAATCCTTCCTAATGGTAGCCTATGAAGGTAAGTGGTCTTTGATTTTTTTTAATTTTTTAAAAAACAACACACACTAAGTGTATTGCTCTACAAGTTGCTTTGTTAGCTAATAAAACATCTTTAATGTCATTTCAAATTCCCAACTATCTGTTTATCAGTTGATTGGCCACTTAGTTGACCTGTGACCTATTTGTTTACAAATTGTTTTACCTTGTTTAATAGCCGTGGAGGACTGTTCTTCAGGGTTCTCTACGGACTGGTTGATGTCTGCATTCTTTCCATTTCTTGGCTAGCTCCTTGATAAAGCAAACAGCCTTGAACACGGTTGACTTACATATGTGCTAATGTATTTTGGAGTAAATTATCTAGGCATCAAATTTTTGAATCAAAATGAATATGTCAAGTTTGAACAGGGGCTGGTGGAATGCCCTCCCCAGAAGTTTTCCATGCCTGCCCTCCTTTGAGCCTTGCCCTGTTCTGATCTCCTGCTGAGCAGTTATCACTCTGCAGGATTGCTTATTGGTGGTTTCTCTCCCAAACCCAGTAAGTGGGTTTGGACTAAATGCACACAGTGAGAAGAGCTTTGTCATCCAAAAGTCATCATTTCCCATTCTGCATGTGTCATAACAGTGTGGCCTTGAGTAAATGACTGAATCATTCTGAGCTCCGATCCTGCATCTGGCCAAAAGAGATGCTGATAACCCCTGCAGTGAAAACTGACTCTCAGGAATGGATGGAATCATAGTTTTGTCAAGAACCATGCCGTGTAGATAGCCCCAAACCATGTGCAGTTATTGAGATGGCAGCTAAAGCAAAGCCTTGGCCAGTTAGAGGTAAATGCTAAATCAACACATATTTAACCTCAGAGACGGTATGTGTTGAACTCCATAAACTTCCAATTAAAGCCTCAGAGACCACAAGGATAATTTGGCAGGGTTTCTACCAGTGAATACTTACTGAAGAGAAGGTCCATTTGCCAGCAAATACTCCCCAAAGAGAAACAGATGCCTGGGCCCCAGGCTTAATGCATATTGGAGAAATCAAACACACTCTACACAGGCCCTGCACTCCAATGACGAGTACTAATTTTTAGAGGAATTTTTAAAGACTTTTAAAGCAACCACTGATGGAGAAATGAGTCTTGGCAGGAAGGATGTGCCCCAGGAAGGATCAAGAAAAAAAGCCTTTCTCCATGTTATTTCCAAAGGCAGAGAACCTCCCCAGGGAGCCAGCATACAAAGGCCTTAATAGGTCCTATGAGAACTAACCAGTTGTAATTAGGACCTGCTGACCATCACATGCAATGTCTGATGGAGGCTGCACACTGAGAATTTGAGTGTCTTATTGAGAAGAAGTGCTGGCTAGCTTCCAGAAATCTCCAGGCATGAGGCCACCCTGCTGTCTTTGTTTTACATTGTGATTGACCACTGACCTGCTGCCCAAATTGATATGTCCTGCCCAGACCCTAGCCCATCAGAACAATCGCATGTGCTGCCATCCAGGAGACTGGGTCAGGAGTTCACAATTGACAGAGACCTCATTATGGAAAGACAGAACACTGGAGAGGCTCAAAAATTGTACATCCACGGCATCAGACCTATGCTCAAATTCCTAGGAACAAATAGGCCAAAAGGAATGTGTGACCTATGCAGAGGAAAGTGAAGTTTTACAAGTGGTCCAGCCCTAAGCCTGAGAATTCACTGTTGAAACTCAGCTCTGTATACTTCACAAGGGACTTAGGGAAGCGCACCATTGCTTTTTCCATTTGCCTCGGTTTTACCATCTGCAAACCGGAGATGAGGATAAATGCTATTTGAGGAGTAGATTAATGACTTTTCTCATGGCTAGGACAAAATACCTAAAAATGCAATTTACAGAAACAGGCTTATATTGGCTCACAGTGTGAAGGGTTCAGTCCATCCGGGTGGGGAAAGCACAGCAGTGGAAACATGAGTCAGCTGACCTTGTATCTGATGCCAGGAAGCAGGGAAAGAAAACTACTAGTCCTCAGCCCACTCTCTCCTTCCTATCCAGGCCAGGACCCCAGTTTGTAGGATGGTCGCATGCAGATTTGGAGTGGGTCATCTCACCTTGATTAATCTAGTTGAGAAATTCCCTCACAGATGAATCCAGAGGTTTGTCTCCTTGATGACTTTTCTCCTAGATCCTGTTATGTGGCCAATCAATATCCATTAAAAGGAATAAAATTTGTGCATGGGTGATACTGAAAATCACAATTATAACAAGGAGCCTATTTCAGTTCCTAGGTGCCACAATCCATGCTAAGGCTGTGAAAAGCTTGTGAACTAATTAAGCTAGTTACTCGCTTTTCAAAATGCCACCTACACCTTTATTGTCCCCACCTTGCAGGGGAGGACAACAGGGATTAGAGAGTCTAAGACATTACCTTAAAAACCTGCTGCTGCTGCTGCTGTTGCTGCTGCTGCTGCTGCTGCTGCTGGAAAGCAGGGTACAGGCACACATAGCTAGAAGCTAGGAAAACAAACTGGGGGCTCTGTTCAACCTCCAGGGTTCACCCTTGTGAGCACATGACCAGTTTAAGTAGCCCTGCATTCATTATTTAAAAAAGAAAATGCTCCAGGCACACCTGATAGGAAGGTGGTGCTGCACAAAAGGATTCCTTCTTTCTCCCATGGCGCCCCATCCACATCTGGGGCAAACTTAATTTTATTCAAATTTTAGTCTACATGGCAAGTGTGTATGAATCCCACAGCTGGAGAAGTTCCAGCTCTTCCACATTTCCCTGTCAATATCTATAAATGGTCAAAGTCCTCCCAATATCCCAAGTGAGTACCAGTGTAAGTGACCATCAATGCCCATGTCTATGTCTGTTGCACACCTAATGTGTGCCACATTTTCCTCACCCATGCATTCTGGCAGGATAATGACTCTCAGAGTTAGATTTGAGTCGTCCCTTGTACATGTGTGCTAACTGAATTCATGGATGTCAACTGACTTGCCCAAGGTGACACACACAAGTTCTTGATCTACTGTTGGAACATGAAACTCTTTTATATAAATCTGGCCTTAGACGGAATCCATACATAGTGATGACTGAGGGCAATGACTGAGGGCATCTCTAGGACATAAGAAGAACATCCTGAAAAGGCCAGATCTCTACCTCTACAACAACTGCGATCTACCAAAGTCAGCCGCTCCAGAACCTTCATGATTCCAACTGCTGAGACCCACAAGGGCATCACTCTAGGCCTATATCTAAGTGTCCAGATCATACATGAAGCAATGAAATTGTTACTGAATGTACCAGAGACTTCCATGCTCCGTTCTGTTGCAGGTGTGTATCCTTGACTCGATCACACTTCACTTCACTCCAGATTGCCTCAGACAGAGTCAGGAGCTCTTATTCCAGGTCTGAGCCATGTATTCTGCCTCAGGCACATCTTGTCCTCCTATTCCATATGAGGTGTACCATTTGGCATCACGGTTATGTTGGTTGCACCACATGGCATTGTGGTTATATTGGTTGGTTGCACCACATGGCATCATGGGTATATTGGTTGGTTGTCCCACATGGCATCATAGTTATGTTGTACCATGTGGCATCATGGTTATGTTGGTTGGTTGTACCATATGGCATTGTGTTTATCTTGGTTGGTTGCACCACATGGCATCATGGTTACATTGGTTGGTTGTCCCACATGGCATCATGGTTATGTTAGTTGGTTTCATTTTTACCTTCCCCCCTGGCCCTGGGCCATGGGTTTGCTGGGGACTTGGAGACAGTTTACTCTCACTCAGGTCCTGAGGAATTCCCAGGTCCTGAGTTGATCAAAATTTGAGATTACTTGATGTTGGTCATGAAAAAGTTAGAGGAAGAACAAGGTATCAGAAAGAAGGATGGAGGTCACATTATAATTCACTGTGTTACTCAGAACAGTGACAAGTCAGTGAGCTGACTAGAATAGGCCTGGGGTAGTAAATGGAGCACTATCTATCTGTCACCAATCATAATCACCCTTATAAGGAAGTAGAGTCCTGAGAAGCGGCAGAGGAAGGGCAGGAAGGGACTGTTTAGAAGGTCTCCTAGATCTTTTCTAGCAACTTCTCTACAGTCTTGAGCCACATCCATTACCTGAACACCAGATCCCACCAGTATTTGTTTTGTAAATAAAGTTTTACTGGACACTACCATGTTCACTTATCTTGTGTCATATCTTTCCCCTCTGGTACTACAAGGGCTGAGTTAAATAAGGCTATCTAAGTGGGCAATGTTTACTATCTGGCACTTGAGAGAGTATCTTTGTCCACATTACCACCTTGAGACCCTGAACAACTGATGTTCAGGTTTCTCAGGTTACTTCAGCACTTGGAGTACTCTAGTTTTGCTTGAGCTAGTCATGGGCTTTCCAATAAGTCCACCCTTTTGCCTTGACTAATCAAACAAGAGTTTGTTTGTATTGCAAACAATCCAGATAGCTTTAAAATGCATAGATCCTTCCTACCCCACACCGTGCACTTAGGTATACACACTCAGGCGTATTTCACCACATCTGCCCTGGAGAGGCCCCAGTTTCCCAGCACAGGACTCTAATGAGGGACAGAAAATGAGCCACTTGGAATTCCCACAGGAGAACTACACAAACAGCTTCATGTCAACACATCATGGGCCAAAGAGTTCAGTCATCTCTGAGCCCAGAACTAATTGGAATTCCTGACGCTCCCCCGGCCTTCTCTCTCTCCTCTCTCACAGCAGCAGCCTGTGTACAGTAACAGCATCAGAAGTGAGTCGAGGCTTCCAGAACTATCTCCTTAAAGACTCAGTTTAAGCAGTAAGTTGCAATTATCTGGCCTCCCTTTTGTATGCCAGGCTGAGGCCTGAGTGTTGCTGGTAGGCCAGGTCTTCTATACAGGGAGGTTAAACAGCTACCGGATATGGCGTTCTCACAGAGAACAGTGTGTGCACAGGTGGTGGTAACCCATGGAGCTGGCAGCACAGGCCTTGCAGGGAACCAAGACTCCTTAAACAGCACCCCTGGGAAGTTAAGTAATCTGTGCATTGCACAGAGTGCAGTCCTGGGATTCAAGGCACAGCTGCTGCCTCATTCATCTATCCAGGCCTAGCTAGGGCTTTTGGTGTGATCCAGGTTCAGCAGCTTTGAGGTAGCATAGGGCTTGGAATCACTGCAGTGGAGTAGAAACAGGACTGGAACAACGGACACTGTGAAACAAAACATCAGGAGAACCAGGTTGGGGATATCCCAAGGTTTGGGAGATAGAGCCGTTCTGATCTGATGGTGAAATATCTCCTTCCTGCTTATGTGTGTGGACAAATGGGCCTCAGCAGATGGAGCAGTTCAGAAAGCTGTGCAGCCTTTAGGAGATGGGTGGATCTTCACTAGAGCAATAGGTTATCAGGACAAGTCTCAATGCCTTACCGCCAGGCTTCACGTCTTCTTCTTCTCTACTTCCTGACTGCAGATGCAATGTGACCCACTTTGCCTTCTCTTCCTGTTGCCATGTCTCTCACACCATGAGGGGATGATCACCTGAAACTATATGCCAAATAAATGTTTTCTCCCTCAAATGGCCTCTTGACAGGAACTTGGCCATGACAATGAGACAAACAGCTAATACACAAGCTCAAGTTAGAACCGTTGCTGACACTTGTGTGAAGCTGAGGTTTTTATGCTTGTGGCCGACTGGTTTGCAAGAGCTTTTCGTCTATTTCCCTCCAGGATATGACATTGTCTTTGCTGAGGAGAAATGTAGAAAATGAAGTGCATAGCTGTTTGAATATGCAGATTGTCATGCACATGAACGGTAACCAACCAGGCCAGGATGTTAGACAATGCTATCACTCAGAAGTTCCTATACAAGTGCCATGAGGACATCTGTCACATGATAAATGGTGGTGCTCCCATGTTGTACCCCTCTGTGGCTACGGGAGCTTGAGTTTGGCCAACATAAAGTTGCAAATTTGGTTAAAATATAATAAGTTATCTTCCTTCCTTCTTTTTTTTTTTTTGTTTTTTTTCTTTTTTTCCTTGTTGGAATCCCGAAGCTGAGTTCTACCATGGCTTCATGGTCACATGCCAAAGCTGGTATTACTCACAGTAAGTGCCTGTTGGTACCAAAGAGTGTCCACAATCTCATATAATTCTCACAGAAAGCCATGAAGGTATGGGGCTTCTCCCTGTAAAAGGAGAAAGATGATTAGGGGAGTTATGAAACTACCCTGAGGGTCCACAGCCAATTAGCATCCTAGCTCAAATTCAGACTAAAAAGAGTCCAGGTCATAGCCCTGCTTCAGAAAATGTTGGCTCTTTGTTCTTAGGTACTGATGAAATAGTCGTGTGTGTGTGTGTGTGTGTGTGTGTGTGTGTGTGTGTGTGTGTACATATTGATATATTCATGACTATATTAATATGACTCTATGGTTTATATACATGTATGAACAATGCACTGAACTTTCCAGAACAGCCTCCTCTGGCTGTGGTGGGGTGCTCTCTCCTCCAGCTCAGTGATAACAGCTCTCTCTAGCCTAGGTCTTCAGAAGCAAGAAGAAAGACTGCAGAGCTGCAAGCAGACCTCCAGGGAAGAACTACAACTCCCAGAATGTCATCATCTCCCTCTACTAGTCTAGAACAGTGTCTAGAATCAATACACCAACACTTGGAGGCCTGTGGGCAGAGCATAATATAAGATTTTTTAAAAGGATTTGTGTGAGAAGCTTCTGTAAGGCAGGAGACACTGTCAAGAGAACAAAGCGACAGCCTACAGACTGGGAAAAAATCTTCACCAACCCTACATCTGACAAAGGTCTAATATCCAAAATATATAAAGAACTCAAGAAATTAAACACCACCAAACCAAATAACCCAATTGAGAAATGGGGCTTGGAACTAAACAGAGAATTCTCAATAGAGGAGTATCAAATGGCTGAGAAACACTTAAAGAAATGCTCAACCTCCTTAGTCATCAGGGAAATGCAAATCAAAAGAACTCTGAGATTCCATCTTACACCCATCAGAATGGCTAAGATCAAAAACTCAAGCGACACCACATGCTGGCGAGGATGTGGGGAGAGAGGAACACTCCTTCATTGCTGGTGGGAATGAAAACTAGTACAGCCACTTTGGAAATCTATCTGGTGCTATCTCAGAAAAATGGGAATAGGGCTTCCTCAAGACCCAGCTATTCCACTCCTTGGAACATACCCAGAAGATGCTCCAGCACACAACAAGAAACTTTGCTCAACCATGTTCATAGCAGCCTTATTCATAATAGCCAGAACATGGAAACAGCCTAAGTGTCCCTCAGTAGAAGAGTGGATAAAGAAACTGTGGTACATATACACTATGGAATACTACTCAGCTATTAAAAACAAGGAATTCCCGAAATTTGTGGATAAATGGATTGAGCTAGAAATGATCATAATGAGTGAGTTAACCCAGAAGCAGAAAGAATCAAATGGTATATACTCACTTATATCTGCATACTAGCCCAAGGGGCATGTCCCACAAAAGCCTTCACTTACCAGGAAACTGGGACAGAGGGGAAGGCATCCTATTGGGACTCTAAATGAGAGATGCATGGGAGAACAGCAAAATAAAAGGATCCAGAGGGTCCTAGAAATCTACAAGTAGAACAATATGATAGGCAGATTTGGGCCCAGGGGTCCTGCTCAAACTAAGGCACCAGCCAAGGACAATACAGGAGGTAAACTTTAAACCCCTTCCCAGATCTAGCCAATGGTCAGAATATTCTCCACAGTTGAGTGGAGAGTGTGATACGACTTTCTCACGTATTCTGGTGCCTCACATTTGACCATGTCCCCTGGAGGGGGAGACATGGTGGCACTCAGAGGAAGGAGAGCAAGTAGCCAAGAAGAGACTTGATACCCTATGAGAATATATAGGGGGACGTAATCCCCCTCAGGAACAGTCATAGGGGAGGGGAATAATGGGAAAATGGGGAGGGGGGAGGAATGGGAGGATACAGGGATGGGATAAACATTGAGATGTAACAAGAATAAATTAAAAAAAAAAATAAAATAAAATAAAATAAAAATAACAGTAAGAAAAAAAATTAAAAGGATTTGTGAGTGAATGAATGAACAAACAGTGAAGGACAGTGTGAGTGAGTGGGCCAAGTCCCCAAACCCTGAGGAGAAGCGTTTTCTCCTGCAAACATATACTGCAGAAGCACCAAGAATGATGTAACTCGCAGTCTTGCAGACCAGAGAAGTCTCTTAGGACAAGGGTTTGTTCAGACACTTTTGTATCTGGCCCTTTAAGAAAATTCATGTTGGTGGGAAAACTCAGGAACAGGGTAGTTACCCCAGCAGGCCACTCCCACAGGGCTTATCATCAGGAGAATATGTATAGCTTTGGGTTTGTTTTAATGTAACCAGTCCATCAACACTCAAGGCCTTAAAACTTACTATAAGTCAGATACTTAGAGTACCAGGAAGAAAAAGGTGGCCCCTCCTTTATTAAAGTGTACAGAGACAGAGACGCAATCTGACAATTTTAATAGAGTGCTTCAAAAGGGGGAAATTGCAGGATGCCATGGGAACCTGAAAGAGGGATCCTGGAAGGAGGCAGTCACAGAGGGTTTGAGACACATTTCAGGGACTGGGTTTGAACATCTGGGGATGAGCAACGTACTTAAATGCATGGAGACTCACAGAAATATCTATGCCTCTACCCATGCATCCACCCACCGGCCACCCAAGCATCATCACCCACCTACACGTCTGGGAAGAAAACATTTAATTCCTCCACCCACTAAGACGTTCACAAGGCAACCCAGATGTCTTCAACGCCTTGTCTGTCCACTTGGCCCATTTACCACTGCTGGTGTTCTTGCTTGTGTGGTCCTCACCCATGCTTCATGCAGCTGTCACAGTGAGCCATCAGGGAGGCTGACTTAAACATGGCACTCCGGTTCCCATCCCTTCATCAGCTCCCTTGCACCCTTGGTGCAGGGATGACTCATAGGACCCTGTGACTCAGCGGTGCCGATCTCATCCTGGGACCAGTTCCTTGTCATCTTGCTCTATCTCTGCTGCTACTCCTGGCATGCCTTGCTGTCACCTGGCTCCATGTCCCCTTGCCCCCAGTGCCTACCTCTCACTTTAGCTTCACCCTCTGCCTGAGTCAGATCCATCACCTTGCCCTGACAGGCAGGCAGAGCATCCAGGAATCTAAATGTAGACTCTCGTTAGTTTATGTATCTTTGATTTAATTATTCCTCAAAGCCTTGTCACTTGCCTTTTCCCACCTCCCATAAAGTAAATGTAGCCATGGCAAAGGTCACAGGTTCTTTATTCCCTTCCTATATCTACAAGTAAATGGGAGGGTTCTGTGCTGGGCGTTTTGTCCCATCTTTTCACTTTTATATTTTAAATCTGTCAAAGCACACAGAATGGAACATTTGCCATTTTAGCACTGCTCCTTTGTGGCTTTGTGACAAGGTCTTAGTTTCCTTGACTGTCCCCTAACTAGCTACCTAGCTGAGGAGGACAGTGAACTTCTGATACTCTACCTATCTGCCTTCTGAGTGCTGGGATTGCACGCATGCGCCACCGTACACCATCTGTGTGGTACTGGCTGGGGGTTGAACCCAGGGCTTTCTGAATACTAGGTAAGCACTCTACCAACTGAGCCACATCCCCAACCCCTACTTCATCCAATCTTAAGTGCTCAGTTCATCAGCATCAACACTGTCAGCTGTCTGCAGAAGCTTTCATCAGTATCCTTTCAAACAGTAACTCCCCTGCCCCAAGTCCTTGGTTAGCCATCCTTCTACACTATACCTTAAAAATGAATAAGGCACCTGCTTAGACACACCCACCCTCACTTTCCCCTGGCCAAACTTGAATTGTGTCTCATTAGACATGTGGATAAAAATATGTGCATGTCTGTTATCTCCCTTCTTTGTTTATTTTAGTATTTGGGAATTTACAAAGAAGATTGACACATGTTTTATCACTTGACTCTCGAGTGACTTCAAAGAGTAGAGTGTTAGCACAGTGTCCGTCATGAAATGCGCTTGGGTCTAGAGGGATTTTTGGATTTTGAACTTAAGAGTGCCTGCCTATATGCACAGAGATGTCTTGGAGAAGAGACCCAAGTCTAAACACAAGACAGGTCCTTCATGTGTCATGTTCACTTTATCTCCATAGGCTGTGGGTAACTATGTATATAGTAAATTTAGTGTGCCTTCTTTTTTCTGTTTCTAGCCTGCTGAGGTGTAGAATTATCTCTTGTTGTAGCACCTGATGCTCAGAAAGTTACCAGTTTGGTGGCACTTCAGAATTTGGAGTCTTGGATGAAATTTTTGCCCCAGTTTACAAAACACAATACTACAAGGCTGCCTGGAGACCCTAGGGTTAATAAATGACTACTCACGATCCTACGTATCTAGCCTTCACTTCAGCCAATAGGCTCAGGTATCCTCCCAGGCTACCTTCTGTCACTATCCCCAGAGATAGCTAATGTGAACTTCTGTACCTGGGCTCCTGGAGCCCAGGAAAGAGCAAGCAGGGTTTGCTATTGGAACTGCCAGAGGGGTCAAAGAATATCCATTTGCTACTGAATGCATCCCAGACAGACTCTTAAACACTTCCATGACATCAGCGGCAACGCAGACTCTAAATGAGGGAGGTGAGGAGTACTGAGTGGGAAAAAGGAAGCAAGGGGCTTTTTCATGAGCAGAGAGTTGGAAGTAGGAAGAGAAGACACAAGCTCAGGCCACCTGCTAAGTCATAATTTCTAACCACTGTGCTGTTCTACACATTGCTAAGACCAGGATCAAGAAGGGAAGGAGGAGGAAGGGGAAGAGAAAAGGATGCCATGACACTAGTGGAAACCCAAGGTCTGTCTGTGCTCAGTCAAGCACCATTAGAAGCAGATTTCCCCACTGATAGTATGATAACATACCACTCTTCAACAGGCCACTGCTATGGCTGAAAACGTGAACAATCCATTTTGGGTTCTATCCTTGTATCCTAACTAATCCCATTAAACCAAGAGAAAGAAATGGCTTGAGTGCCATAGCACCTTTCAGAAGGTCTTGTGATTTGTGGTCCACGCAATTACTTATAGTCCATCTTTAACATATGTCTAGTGACTATCTGCTATGGCTTAGGAAATGGGCTAATTGCTAAGATAAAGTGTTGAGGAAAAAGACAATAAAAATAAAGCAAGTGCCCGTGGAGAGTTAATCACCTAGCTCTCAACAAAATGATACAGCCACAGCAAAATGAAGTCACATAGGTCCTTTTAAATTTAATTTTCTAGAAGCCACGTATAAAAGGAAATAGGGAATCAACTTTAATAATGACTTCCACTTGATATAGCCAATACATTCTGATTTAAATAGGTAATTACTCAGAAACTGCCCATGAGATGTTTTGCATCCCAATTCTTGCAATTCCCATATATTTGATGCTCGGATATATTGCCATTTGTACAACAACATCGAGCACTCAATGGCTGCTTGTGCCTTGTGGTTACTGGGTCCCAGCAGAAATCTAAATGAAAGACAGAAATGGTAATAGTGATATTGCTAACTGCATTGTCTTATAAGAGAAAGGATAAAGTATCACAGGATTGATGGATCAGCACTTCTTCAGGAATCTATAGATACAGGCTGTCCTTTTAGCTATTTCTCTAACAAGCCAGGTGAATACATAAAATTGATTTGCTTTCTTATTTCTTCATGGTCTTGTCTGTAAAATAGATAGTAATTGCCAGATCTGCTACCAGTAAAAGTAAAGAGATACCCAGGAATTTCCCTATCATATTTAAGGCTTAAGGCAGAGGGGTGTGTGTGTGTGTGTGTGTGTGTGTGTGTGTGTGTGTGTGTGTGTGTGTGTGTGTGTGTTGTGAAATACATAAATGGAAATTGGAAGACTGATTTTTTTAATATGTGGGAGAAAAAGTCAACTTTTATTCTCACTTTGAAAATATCAAATGACCTCCAGGTAGACTAAAACATTAACTATGAGAAATTAAAAAATAAAAGTGTGTACTCTACTGAACTTCTCTGTGATCAAGACCCTGTAACAAGAAAAATCTCAAATGAAAAGACAAAGATAAAAGATGAAAATGTCTCTTTACCAAAATAAATCCTCAATCCCAGTTTTTTTTTTAAATCAACAAAGAATCTGAGAAAGGCTATTAAAACCACACTCATCACTGATTAAAATTCTTCACTCTGTGATAAGAAGAAACGCTTATTGAAACCACAAGATAGAAATAAACCAAAAAGGGAGTGTTTTCCAAAAATGTTCAGGTTTACCCCAAATCTCTAATATACAACCAATACTCAAAACTCAAAATGTATACTGCTAACACAAGGCTGCCAGGACCTGTAAGATCCAGGAAGTGTGAACACATGAAAGGGAACTTACTCCCCTTATGAACTCTCATCACCACCCTTTAAATCAGCTTCTTTGGTGATGCATGCCAGCACACTGTGTAATCCATGCAGTGCCAGCAAACATGAGATCTTTAGTACATAACGGTTGGAAGGCTGTGGCAGGTCAAGCAGCTGTGGTTTGATGTGCTATCATTAATCTCTCTACTTGCTCAACTCAGCCAATGTAACTCTTTATTGCATTCTTTCCTTGTTGAGTACAGGAGTCTAGACTAAAGAAAACAAATACCTCCCTGAAAAGGCTCGGAGATTAAGAAAAGAAGCCAGCCATGAAAGCATGGTTGTGACAGATGTCTCTCCAATGAGAGCATGGAGGAGAAATTTTTAAAAACCTTCACTATGTATTCCTAGATATCCAAGCCCCCCTAATGATGGAAGTCCTGGCGTAATGATTTGAATGTACTTACAGAACATGTGTTCAGAATTTGATCCCCATTAGAGGATTGCTCTGTCCTGGGACCTTTCTGAGGATTCTCTTTGTGATGCAGCCATTCTCTTCTGTTTTCACTGAGCTAGATGCTGAAGTGGCCCTGTCATGGTGCCATAGACACATGTCACAAATATGAAAATACATGCATTGTCCAAAATAATCCACAAAGATGATATGGCAAAGCCTCTGGAACATAAAGATCTGACTCACTAGCCCATCATGTGGCTGGCCACTTGCACAATATCTCACAGCTATGACAAATAGCATTTCCACAAAACCACACAAAGTGCATATAGTTCACAGCTAAGTGGAGACAGATCTCAACATCTCATTCACATAAAGGTTTATGCGTGTTTATCCAGCATATCTGAACACATGCAACACAAGAAGGGTAGTTAATGGAGTTTATGCCTGTGAGTTCACATGGGCGATTAATATTGTCTCTTTCCTTATATATCCCAACTGTTCTCATACACACACATGATTTCTATAACATGATAAATGACAGTTATTCCCGCAAACCAGCAAGTGGACCCATTGAATCTGAAGAATGGATATAAAGCAAAAATCATCTCAGCTACCATTTCTGAGTGTTGTATCCTACCTGTTGGTCTAAGGGCAACAGACAGATTTCAGGCAGCATCATAGTATCACCAGGAGATGGGGGTGGTTATGTTGTGTAAGAGCTGAGCACAGAGGCCTCAGGACCTTAAGTAAGTCACTGCATTAGCTATGTTCCTCCTTGCTATAAGAATCCTCACAAGAGCAATTTCAGGGATGAAGGGTTTATTCTGGCCCGCAAATGGAGGGCACAGCCCATCAAGGTGAGGACATTCTGGTGGCAGTTGGTCACATTGCATCCACAGCCAGGAAGCAGAGAAGGGATGGATAGATGGATGGATGCATGGATTCTGGTGTTTTGTTTGCTTTCTCTCTTTGACTGGGTCTAGGAGCCCAACTCAGGGAATGGCATTACCCACTTTTAAGGTGGATTCTCCCATCTCATAACCTAACCCTGATAGGCCCTCCCAGATGTGTGCAGCAGCTTCTCTCCTGGGTGCTTCTAGATTGCTGACAATCCACATTGACCATCACAGTCACTCAAAGCCACATCGCTGCAGACTAAGGCTAGGGGACGTTCTCAGCCCCAACTGTCATAAAAGTAACTCCTCTTGACAACCTCTTAGGATTTCTCCAATAAGGATCTAGACCCAGAGAATTTTGCCAGGACCTGCCATCTGTGCTGACTCCATCACCCTAGGATCAGGTGTTCTGACGTACAGCTCTCTGAGCTGATAGAGATTACTATAAACTGCCTTGTTGTTATAGCACCCCCCACATACACCCTGAGAATTGGAATGTACTAGGCCTGTTCCTGCTATAGGCACAACATATATCCACTTCCATTCCTTGCCCAGCACTCTGAATGAGACAAGCTCTGGTGCCTGACTTGACAAATAGGAGGTGAACCACAAAGACTCCCGTGTCTTCCGCCAAATGCCGTGCTCAGCTAGAGCCTTAGACAGAGATGTTATTTTCAAATAAGGTATCTGCAGATACAAGTGGTTATAGCCATGTCATGCTAGGCATGACAGAGTATGGCAGTCCATAGACCTAGTAGCTGATGTCATTAATGAAGCCTCTGGATAGATGGTGCCAGGAACTGAGGAGAGGCATACATGAGCTGAGAAAGACCAAGAACTGACATCAACACCCATAAGTTTGAAGGACCTCTCTCCTCTTGGATCCTGGCTCATCAAGCATTTAACTTCCAGCTTCTGGTCCCAGAACTGTGAGAGAGTCATTCTTTCAAGCCACCAAGTTCACAGTCATTTGTTATACATAGAATCCACAAGACACCAATACATCTATGTTGCCCAAACCCACACAGATCAGGAGGATGGAGCCCCGAGGAGTATTGGGTTATCTTGCTTCAGATTCCTCCCTTCAAACCACAGGAAGCTGTCATGAAAATTAAAAAGGTAAATTGAGTGGAGGGCTTGGCTCTGCACCTATACATTCATTGTAAGCACTGCATAAATTCTGTCTATTAATAGCCTTTACTGATGAAGAGCATTCCCACTGTCTAATACTAAAGGGAAAAGAGCATTATTTGACATTGACTATGGATGGTAATCTCAAGATTCACATGGCATAGAAAACTGAAGAGACTAAGCCAAAAATGAGTAGCCATAACTCATGCAGTTACAAAGACAGTTTTCCTTTTTTATATTTTATCATTAAAATTCTTGTTGTTGTTTTTTTCCAGTGAAAATGCATTACCTTTCCATATTTATCTAGCATTTTAAATTCTTAAACAATAAATCAATAAATAACCAATCCTGCCACACAGTAAAAAGAAAAAAAGAGAAAAAAGCCAAGAAGTGATTTGTCATCACTCCCATGACCATGCAGTGAGTCTCGGGACAGTCAGAGGAGCAATGTTTGTTGAATAGTCTACAGTAGGAGCTGCCCAGGCTCTGTCCACTGGCCAACTTAAATATTGCAACAGATCCAGGAGCTTCCCTGGGTTCTCCAGGGATGGTGCCCTAGAGCAGGGCATTTAGTTCCTAAGGAGTTATCAGCCCAGTGAGGAGCTGCTGACACAATGTTCCCTGCGGAAATCCAGGAAACAGGCTGACAGTCAACTGGCATTGTCTTTCAGCCCGTGTGTGGGTGTGGAGCCCCTGTTATCTATCAGAGCCCACAGAGAGCCACAGTAGTGACATGTTGACTCAAAGTTCTTGGCTGCTGGGGCCCACATCCTTGTGGTGGGAGTTAGAAACTTAAGAGATTATATAAAATGAACTTAATTTGAGAAATTAAGAGAGAGAGAGAGAGGCGGGGGGGGGGGGGGTGAGCTTTTCCCAAAGTCTGTGCCTATCTGGAATTCTAGAAGATAACCTTATTTAGAAATAAGGTGTTTGCGGTATAATTAAGGTAATACTCAAGATGAGGTCATTGTGGATTTTGGTGAACCTTAGTGAAATTACACTTCAAAAAGATCCAAACAAACACAGTGACATGAAAAGTCCCCATAAAGACCCAGGCAGGTCTCCAGTGATGCACTCATGAACTCAGGGATGTCAGGGGCCATCGAAACCACAAATATTTTCTCCAAGATCGTGCACAAGAGGGCCTCCATAACAAATTTAAAGGGACACATTCTATTGCTTTAAGTTACCAAGTTTGTGGTAGCTGTTACCACAGCCTTGGGAAAACTAATGCAAATGAATAGGCCAGCTCAACAAGGTGAAGAGTAGTGCTGTCTAATAGAATGAGGTGGGAATGATCCACCCTAGTGGGGCACACTAGGATAGAGTTGCCGGAGAGAAAGCCATACAAGGAAAAGAACATCCCTGGAGGGAAATCAGACACTACGCAGGCCATGAAGCAGTGTGATAGCACTAGAAGAAATGAGAGAAACTACATTGTCACCAGGCCAGGGAGGAGAAACTTGGAATGGTGAGGACTCTCTCTGTGTACATAGATTCACCTTGAGTAGATGGGCAGCTATGGAGAATCTGAGAAGGTAAACACTCCAAGAGGCCTTCACTTTTCAGAGGCTTGCTCTGTCCCCCTAGGACAAACCAATCAATGGAGAGTAAGACTTGGCAGGCATGAAAGAAGACATGAGAAAGCATCACTTTCTAGATAGATGCTCAAGGCAGAGCTGACAAGGGTCGTTAATGGATTACAGTTGTGTTTTTAGGCAAATATGCAAATCTCTACTAAACAACTGAGGTTGCCATTTTCTCAAATGGAGGACTGCAGAAAGAGTCGCCTTTGAGGGAGAGACCGGCTGCTTCCCAGTTGCCTTGAAGCTGTGTGAAGCAACAGAAACAGGTATTTACCTGTCCTTAGAAAACTTGTGGAGACTCCAGACTTCAGCCTGTCTTTTCTTCTTACATGTGGCTTGGGGCATTGGTCATTCCAAGTGGCCCGGATGACCTCCGTGGTAGCTATTTAGGTAGTCATCATGAAGAAAATATCACTTGCTAAAGAGTCTATTAATAGAGTTTCTCCTTCACCCCATGTTCAAACAGGAACCATGAACAACTACTGTCTAGGATGTGCTGAAACTGAAGACCCAGAACACTGGCAGTGGTAATCTAGGATGGCATGGTTGCTATGGAAAGCAATGTGGTAGTTCTTGAAAAAGTTAGCACAAGTTTCTACATGATCCATCAATCATGCTTCTGGTATAATACAAATAAATTGAATGTGATGGCTAAAGCACATGCTTGTTTACCTGTGTCTATGGCAGCATTAATCACATTAGCCAAAAGGTGGATCCAGCCCACGTGTCTATCAACATCGGGATGGATAAACAAAATGACAACATATCATTTGTTGTCTCATCCAGCTTTGCAAGGAAGGAAGTTCTGAGACGTGTCATAACATCAGTGTACCCTGAGGACATTCCTGAAATAATATGTGTTGATGGTGATAGGATTCAGCAGCATCCAAGTGTTGCAGTACAGTACCCTCCTTGCATCTTGGAGGGTAACTTCTGAAGATAAAGGATGCAAAGGGAAGTGAAACGCTGGAATATTTTAGGCTAGCCTGTTTACAGAGAAGTGAAACAACAGAATGTTCTAGGAGAGGTGAAACCCTTCGTCCTGCAGAGAAGTTCCGTTAAAACAACAAGGAAGCAACTCAAAATAGCTTCACCAAGTCCATGAAGCTGATCAGATTCACTAGACCCCTCCCTCACCAAGAGTAAGTAAGCAATAAAAGCTGCTAAGACTGCCTTTCAGACAAGGTACGTTGCAAAGAAACTCCAGAGAGGTACTCAGCAACCTGGAAGAAGCGGAAACCAGCTCGTGATTCTAGTGTTTTGAGCTGTCACTCATGCTGGGGTGGGCTTTGCTGCTGTGGCTGACTTTGAGTCATTTCTGCTCCTATAAGTAACTCCTCATCCATACTTCTGCAAGTAACCTCATTAAAACTCACTGGTTTACCAAGTTTGACTTTGATACTGTCTGTACTTTTCCTTTCTTCAGTTGTCAGTTCCCTTTAATTTTTCATGTCTCTCTAAGAATACGGTCACACAGCAGTAGCACATATAAGCATGTTTGTGAGATGTTTCCAGGGATGTTTGTCTGAGGGGGAAAAGACCTTCTTTGAATGTGGGTAGCTCACTGATTGGACTGGGGCCCCAGATTGACTGCAAAACAGAGAGTTCGTGATTTAACCACATCCACCTCTCTGCATCATCACTATGAGAGCAATAACTACCCTCCTCACATTCCTGCCACCACAGCAGGACCACTCCTTTCCCCCACATCTTTCCTATAATGATGGACTGTGAGTCAAAAATAGCCCTTCTTTTCTCAAGCTGACTTTGTTGTGTATCCTGTCTCAGCAACAAAGGAAGGAATTAATATACTGCTGTACAACTAATTCTACTGAAAATGTGCACCATTTATAGAAACAGAAAATGGAACGGACGCTCGATGGAGATGTGGTGAGGGAAGGACACAGCAGTAGTAGTTGTGATCACAGAGCTTCCTTTGGAGATTATAAAAAGTTCTGGAGATGGTTTCATGAGGTAAATGTACCTAATACTAGTGGAGTGTACACATAATATGGCTAACATAACACATTTTGTGTCGTGTATGTTTTACCACATTAAAAGAAAGTGTTTTTCAGTGGCATCCTGAAGACGAACCTGGACAACTTGTGCATGAACCTGACACACTTATCTCATGAACTTGCATGCTCAGAGTCATCACTGTCATCTGTGAAAGGCAGAGTTTGGCACAAGTTCCCATTTGTATCATGTGCCACACTCTGTGACATAAAAGTCGTGTGCTAATTAAAGTCAACCTTCCAAACAGCCTGAGGAGACAAGAGGTAATAATTTATAGAAGGTCTCCATCAGAAAAAAAAAATGCAACTTAAAGATTATCTTAGTCTGTTTGGAATGCTGTAACAAAATACAGTACACTGGGTGGCTTATAAAAGGAAACACAGAAATTTATATCTCAGAGTTCCAGGGAGTGAGAAGTCCATAAGCCAGATATCACCAGATTCAGTGTCTGGTGGCCCATTCTGGCTTATAAGTGGCTCTTTACTGCGACATCATATGGTTGAAGAAATGAGGCATCTTTTGGCATCCTCTTTTGTAATAGTGCTAATCCCATTTATGAGGCCTCCAACTTCATGACATAATCACTCATAAATACTACCACCTTAGAGTATATCACAGCAATCTATGAATTAGAGGGGAATACAAACAATAGCATCACAAGGGACCCTGTAGTTAGAGGAACTTGGTGTTATCTTCTTATAGACCCTTAATTGGGGAGGAGAATTTATACAACCACTCAAAAAGTTAGTCCTTAGAATGGGACCCTGGGCCCACTTGGTTGCCTCTCATCCAGTCCTCTTCGCTGACGTTACACACTCTTTCTGATGCATGAGAGGAGGGGGCTTCTCCGTAGTTGTCAAATGTTAGACAGTCTTGAAGCACAAACGCTTACAACCCTCAAGGAAAGCCTTTGTTTGATCTTTGTGGAAATTAGAAAGAGGTTAATATCCTTCATTTTTCAAGACTCAGTGAGTCATATGGGAACTTTCTGGAACCATTATAGAATTCAAAAAGGGCACAAATCTAGGCATTAGGCTCTGTCTCTTAGCCAAAGTTTCTCTACTTGTAGAATTAGGGACCCTACTTTGATAAATTTGGAAAGAAAATTTAAAACCTTCATCACTGTGACATTATAAAGAGGCATCTAAAAATGTTGTCGTCCACTTATGTGATTCCAAGGCACGGTGTGTCTGAAGAATACATGTCCAATAGGAATGCAATGAGACTCTTGTGTCCTGTTTTAAAGTTCCTAGAAGCAATAATGTTAGAAGTACAAGAAGAAAGGGTGAACTTGTTTTTAAGAAGCATATTTCATGTCACTCAATTCAGCAAACATAGAACATTTCAACATTTAGTCCATGTGAACACTTTGCTGAAATAACTCACTTTTTAAATAGTGTCCTTGTATTTTATAGCTAAAGCACACCTCAGCTTGGACTAATCACAGTCACGTGCCATGTGAGTGCAGGGATATCCATTAGGCTGTGGTTCTACAGAACTGAGTGAATATGTCAATTCTTCTCTGTCAAAATGCTGGACTTGAAATTTAATATGTCTATTTTGTGGAAAATTTATTGGCTCTTCCTTGATGTCAAACTCATCCACCAAATCCAATTTACTTGTTCATTGGAAATACTGACTTTTTTTGATTGGGGGTGAGTGAGTATTGTTGTTGGTTGTTTTTTGTTGCTGCTGTTGTTGGTTTTTTGTTTGTTTTTGAGATAGGGTTTCTTAGTGTAATCCTGCAGTGCTGGAAATCACTCTGTACCCCAGGCTGACCTCCAACCCTGGGATCCACCTGCCTTTGCCTTCCAAGTGCTTGGGTTAAAGGCATGAGCCATCATATCGGGCAACTTTGCTTTAAACTTTAAGTGCATGTGTTGATTCACATGCTTTATTGGACAGTTTCATTCTTGAAGTCAAAATTTAAGGAACATGAATGGTTAGATGAATGGATGGATGGACTGGGATGGTTAAAAAGAAACTGTGGAATAAGTGATAGAAAGATAGATGATAGCCAGGTGTGGTGGTGTGAGCCTATAATCTCAGCACGTGGGTGGTAGAGGCAAATAAATCTTTGTGAGTTTGAGGCCAACCTGGTCTCCAAAGTGAGTCCAGAACAGCCAAGGCTACACAGAGAAACTCTGCCTTGAAAAACAAACATAATAGATGATAAATAGATGATACATGACAATAGATATATGATAAATATGATATGATAAATAGATTAGATAGATAGATGATAGATAGATAGATAGATAGATAGATAGATGATAGAAGATAGATGAAAATAGAAAGAAAGAAGTAGAAGAGATACCACATTTTGGAGGCATTTGATGCCTAGGAGAAACAAAATACCATCTTCAGTGTTAGAAGGAAGCTCTTGTGCTTAGGCCCCTCAGAGTCTTCTTTTTTCATGCCCCAGGAGCTAGATCCAGGTTAAAAGAGGTAGATGACTTTTCTTATGAAAGGGCAAGCAAGGTACCAGAAAGGCATGGTAGGAAAAGAATACTGAGAGGGTCCTGACACCTTTCCCATGGGTCACTTTTTATAGAACACCAGTGGATGCTGAGAAGGCAAACAGTGATTCCTTCAAGCTCCCTTTTTCTCCAGTACCACTGGGGAGCCATGAGAAAAGGCACAGACCTTACAACCTAATGAACTATGCCAGTCTTGGGGCCCTTCAGTCAAAACAGCAGCCCCAGAGGACTGAAGAACATAACTGCCAGCCCATTGTTGTTGGCAACTTGGAACAATGTACACAGATCCAGGGTCTAAAAAGAATGTCTTGACTCTGTCATATATGAATGATGGGCCACACACATCATCTCTCCTCATGAAACAAGATGACTAACTTGTGGTACCTTGATGAGGATGACTAAGGTTGCTACTAAGTACATGAGACTGAGGTTCTGGAAAGTACACTGGGGGTGTTCACATCATCCCAACACCTATTTTAAGTCAGAGCCACCGGAATCTTGTTCAAGCCTACTGTTGGAGGTGCTCTAGACTGGGCCAACATCATGAGCTCAGAAAGCCTTTCTTTGTTCTTAGAACTTTATCATCCAACTCACATTTGATAAATAGAAGCTGGAGTTCAGATAACTGGTCAACCCCAGAGTGCTTTGCAATACTTCTACACTCTCTCCAACTTAAACCCCATAGTATCTCTGTAAGTAGAGCTTATTGCAGCATGTCTAAATGGATGAACTGTGACAAGGATAACTGCTGCCTAGGAGTTAATTTCACAAGATGATATCAAGTAATTGTGGAAGGACAAATGGAACTTCAATGGTGTCTTATTCTGTCTGTGCTGCTATAACCAAATACAGCAATATGGGTAGTTCATAAAAATGTAAATTTATTTTCCACAACTCTAAATGGTGGACAGTGAAAGGCACAGCATGGTTTCTGCTCTGTTTCTAATATGGCTCCTGTAATCCTGTGACCTTCAGAGTGGAGGAGGGCTACATCTTCACACAAGGGAGAAGGGGATTGACCTCCCTCTGTCAAGTCTTTTTTCATGAGGCCACCTGATTCCATTCACAATGTCCTGGCCTTCAAAGCTCAGTCATATCCCCAAAGCCACACTTTCCAATACTGATATGTTTTGAGTTCAGTCTCAACATGAATTTTGGAAGGGAAGCAAGACTCAAACAGTAACAATTTGTCTTCACTACTCCAGCACATGAGTTTAGAGTTATATAACAGCGCCCCCAGGCATCATTTGGAAGCATGTACATCACATCAACCTTGGAAAAAAACTGCTTCACAGATGAAAATTGAAGCCCCAGAGAATGAAAATGCCAGGCTCACACTAAGGTGACAATATCTTTGTTCCCAAAAGGATGTATGAAAAGGGACTGGAGGCTGCTGGCATTTATTGCCCACCTCACATAGCCAGTTCTCTGTCTTCACTTGCTCTTGAGTTGGAAATGCCCCTCCAGCCTCCTTCACAACTCTAGGCCTCTTCCTCCTGTCCTAGGCAATAGACACTCCAAGAGCTAGGGAGAGCAAGTGCCAATCAGAAAATCTCTGTACCATGGTGTCATACTTGGTTTGGCCTCAAGTATCTTACTCAGATAGGATGAGTCTTTTTCTATTGTCTCAGTTGCAGTTTCTATTGCTGTGATATGTCAATCATCTTACATTTCCAGGTAATGATACAGCACTGGGAGAAGTCGGGCTTGGGACTCAAGCAGGGCAGGAACCTAGAGGCAGGATCCTGATGTAGAGGGTATGAAGGAGTGCTGCTTACTGTACTGCTACCTGTGGCTTGCTTAGCTTATTTTCTTGTTTATCCCACAGCCATCTGCTCATGGGTGGCACCATCCACAATAGGCTTGGCCCTCCATATCAACTATTAACTAAGAAAATGCATTGCAGTCTTACCCACAGGTCAATTTGCTGGGGACATTTTCTCAGCTGGGGTCCCCTCTTCCAAGATGGCAAAGAGCTTATGTCAGGTTGACATACAAGTAATCAACACACCATCAGTCACCAAAAGCTTCTATAGAATCATGGAAATGGGCCTCAGAATTTCCTTTAAAAACAAACAAACAAATAAACAAACAAACAAAACCTAGTCATTCTTTCTGAGAGATGGTACTACTCAGGCATGGGGGTGGCCAGGAGAGCAATACTGACAGCTTTGCCAAGGCCTCACAGAGAAGGAGCAAGGGTCTGTCTGTGCTATACAAATTGAGAAGCAAAAATATGTCATACCAAGTACAGATAATATCTGCAAGGTAGGCTTCTACTACCTGCTTGAAACATGAACATAGGAAGTATAAAAATCACAAGTGGCCTAACTTCTTGGGAGACACAGTTTAGGGATAGACAGAGTTACACAGTGAGACCCTTTCTCAAAAACATAAAACTCAAACAATAACAACAGTAGTAGCAATAATACATATTGTAATGGGTTAGGTTATTCCTCACGAAAAATGCAGATGGACTTTTATTTTTTCCAATTAGTATATGAGTCAAATACCAGATTAATAAGCACCATGTAACTTCACAGTCAGAGATGTTGTAGATTAGAATTGACCCACCTCAAAACCTGAGCCTTTAAGCCCTGGATGCTCTCTCTAAGCATTAGCATCATGGTGTGGCTTGGGGCAGGGTTTCAATATGACTGATAGATGCAAAGAAACAACTTAGGCATGAGCCTTGAGTCACCTACTTCTGGACACTGGCAAAGCCTGAGTCTAAGTCACTTCTAAAGAACAGGATTTCACCATGCACTAAAATTAGCACAGGGGACCCCTTATCTGAGAGTCTCCCCTTACCTTCTGCACCATGGTTCAGGGTTTCCTGTCTGCCTGATTATCTTACCCGAAGGTGTCATTTTCTGCTTCATGTCCTTCACCATGTCTTGGGCTCCTTTCCGTAGTGATCACTTGCCAAGCTATGCTAATGTGAAAGAGATTCTTAGCACAGCAGCGAAGACTCAGAAAGCATGGGACCAGACTCATCATTCCACGGATAATCCTGCTGTCTTCAGCACCATCCATGGCCTCACAGCTTCTCCATCCTTCTCTAGTCTTCATTCCACTCCTTCTTACTTCCTGATTCTCTCCTCATCCAAATCTTGCCTTGCCTGGAGGTCTGTGGCATGCTCTACACATTCTGTTTACTTGTGTGTGTGCACGCGTGGCTTTGTGTGCATTTGTTATATAAAAGCACACCGGGTTAAGGATGCCAAGCTGGCTCAGCAGGTAAAGGTGTCTGATGGCAAACCTGATGGCCTGAATTTGATCTGCAGGACCCCATATGATGGAAGAAGAGAGCTGACTCCCACAAGTTATCCTCTGACCTTCATGCTTATGCTATAGCGTGCGAGTGCACGTGCACACACACACACACACACACACACACACACACAGAGACAGACAGACAGACAGACACAGACAGACAGACAGACACAGACAGACAGACAGACACAGACAGACAGAGAGATGGATTAGATAGAAGACAGATAAATGTAGTTAGATGGTAGATAGATAGATAGATAGATAGATAGATAGATAGATAGATAGATAGATAGATAGAACAAACCCAGGCGCCGTAATGAATCCAACAATACAGGTAGGATCAAGAGCTGTGGTCTATGATTCTGTGGAACATGTACTCAGGTGGTAGAGGGAGAAAGATACGTAGAAAGGATAGGTTCTTGGAAGACCTGTGTACCCTTATGGAAAATTTGAGAAGGAACTGAAGAGTCATGTATGGACATTAAGAGGTAGCCATGTATGGACAGTAAGAGACATTAATAGTAATAACAGAGAGCATGGACACAATGGACATGCTATGAGAGATATTCTCAACCTGCCTGGGGATATAATTCAATGTGAACTTGAAAGAATCCTGCCCTGACCCCTGCCCTGAGTTTCAGTTCTTTCATATTCTGTGAGACAAGGTGCTGTCTTGAGTATCAATTGGTCCTCCAGTATCCTACCACACTGTCCCAGGAAGCTGACTTTATCAGCAGAGGAAACTGGGAGCCCTAGCTTCTCACAGACTCCTTGCTAGCTAGACTTATTCTCTGAGTCTGCAGTGAGTTTCATGGCCGACTGATCTGTGAGGTGAGCCCTGTTTTGATTGCATTTCACAAAGGAGAGCATGGAGACTCAGAAAAACCCAACTGATTGCTTAAGCACACTGCCCTGCTTCAGGGATGAGTTCCGGCTATATCCCGGACTGTACAACATGAAACCCTGGAAGCTACCCATCCATCACACTTCCAGTCCTCTATGCAAGGTGGGGGTGGAAAGGAAGCTTTTCCAAAAGCTCTCCTACACCTCTATAAAAATGCCCAAGACATTAGTTACAGGTCTGGATTCTAGAGCCAGGAGTACCTCACTCCCTTGACTTGCTGAACCCTGTTTCCCACTATAAGACTGAGTAGTGAGATTCATTTCTGAGGATTCCACCCAGTGTGACTAGTGGACAACTGTTCTAAATGCTCACAGCACCTGGCAAGTGGCTCTACAGATGATCTTAACTTTTGATGTCAAACATCATGAAGCAGCTGAGGTCACACCTTTCTTGAAGGCTGATGTTGGCCTGACACAGTTGCCAGGATGTCAGCGTCATTTGCAGTTTGCAAAATTCCTGAAAATCTAACAATCAGATTTTGTGAGCAAGCTGCAGTTGATCTTGACATCCTGAGAATTGGCAAGTGCTTCTACATTTAACAGACATTTTTGTTGTGGTGGGAGTGGTGGTGATGTCTGTTGTTTTTAACAAATGCAGCACCCAGCGATGGTGAAAATTATATGTGTACTAACTTTGTACCTTCTGGGTCCTTTGATGGCCTCTGTGACAGAGTCTACAATTCAATCTACACTCATCCTTTCTTCTACAATCTCCTGTGATCTATTTTCCCCAACTGACAGCTAAGAGAATAATTGTCTAAGGTTCCCCTATTCATGCCCATATCCATCCCTTCCCAGATAGTACAGCATGGTCATGGGAGATTGAGGAAGTTTCCTGCCCTACTTAGGCCAGACATGTTGCCTGGGAACTGCCATTTTCAGGTGCCACCTATGCCACCCATTTCCTCTCTCCACTTAGAGTTCTGGACCTTGGGAGGGATCCACCCTCAGTACTCTCAGTACTCTCAGCTTAAAGAACTCCACAGGTACTCCCTTACCATAGTGGCTCTGCTGGTAGACTCCCCTTCAGAGAGCTAGCAGACAGGATGGGAAGCTTGTGTGTGCAACATCTGATGACTTTTCCTCAATCCAACAAGGTCTTCTTTCCCGCTCCAGCTTTTACTACCTAGAATGATGCCTCAGGAATGCATGCTATTACTGGAGAGACCATCCTAAGAGACCACAGCTATTTGAACCTAGAATGTGTGGTGAGGTGATTTGTCATATCTGTTTTGGTTCTTTCTCTGGCTCAGAGCCAACTCCAAAGTGGCAGCACTCTGAGAGGGAGGTCACATGGCCAAGGACACAGAATGTAAGAATGACAATGGAAAGGAGCCGAATGCCAGCTTTTGACTGTGTGCTATGCTCTAAATACCACCAGGTTTACAGAGGTGGTTTCTGTCTTCATGATGATGGCAACCACAATTCTACTGTCAAGAGTAGCCTCACTTCTCAGACCTTTGCAAAGGGTCTGCCACCAGCCTGTTCCCTGTTGATAACACGATGTTCTGTCATCCCTCTATACCTTTTTTGGGAGAAATTTTATTTGTCCCTAGGATAAATACATTCCTTAGACAATACCAGGATGTAGACAAGACCCCAAAGGAGTAAGAGATGGTGTCTCCGGGGGCAAAGATGGTTACAGCCTACATTTAGCTTGCCAAGTCAATAGTTGTTCAACTTGTAGCACCCTGCTCATGAAAATTTCCTGACTGAGTCCACCGGCTCTTCAGAGCATTTCCTCTTTCATCTTGTTTGAGATTTTTCTGTATTATCTTAATGTTATATACTTATTTGTAGAACACCAGTAGTCTAGAAGTGTTCAGAGGTTTTTTGCATTCTTTTAATTCTTTTAGAGAGTTCAAAAAGTAATTATACAGCAAAACTAAATCAACAGTATTATGTCTTTGTTGTTAAGAGTGTTAGTGTATATGACTACTCTATATAGAAGAATGAAGAATTGTCTCAGAGCCGTGTAACCTCTCTATACTCATTTGCTCGCAATAACCAATTATCACAGTACATTAGCGTGGATTCCTTTAATGTGAATAATTAACTGTATTGATCCATTTCCTCAAATGATATTTCCTGAGAGGGTGACACATCCCATCTGCATTTGCGTTATGCTAAGAATCAATAATGCTAGTGATGTCCAAGAATTCCTAGCCCTACACATGACAGAAAGGGAACCAATGCTACATTTGTATAAACTATCTTCGCATGGATTAGACCATAATGGCCACTACTAGCACTTACTTCATTTCTGCTGTTATTATTTAACCAAACAAGAAAACGAATACCTTTTTGTATGCCCAGCACATTGCAATGTGCTTGTAAACAGAACACTGGGGCACTGTGAGTAATGTGGGTCAATTTTGCCAGTGTTCAATTACATATTCTTTAGCAAGCCATCTTCTTCCCTGAGTTCCTATAGATCCATAAATGTTATGAATATTAGCTTTTGACTTCGCCCAAATCCATGCAGATGCCCTCCTGACAGCCTTTATCATGAGGTCCCTCATCCTTTCACAGAGTACCATTTACACATGGGACTCATTACCTATAGCAGAAAGCTGACCACAGTGGTGAAAACAAGGAGAATTATCTATATCCTGATACAAGCATCCCAGTGGTGAGTAGTGAAGGACCAGAGTGAATGCTCAGAGATGACAGGAGGGCCCCAACTCCATCACATCCGAGCACAGACACACCACACTATGGGCTTTTCTTGTTCAACGTAGTGTCCTGTGTCCCACAAGGTGGCTGCTGTTTATTGCAGTGTGCGCAGAATGTTGGCATTCCACACAGAAATGAAGTGAGGATGCAGAGCAAAGGGGCACATGGTTTTCTTACGGCTTTGCTTTTCATTCACAGGTAGATGTATTTTAGGCTGTCGAGATGCAGTAGCCACTGAAGCCCAACAATGGGAGCTCACGCAGTCTTGACTGCAAGAAAGGCTGGGAAATAAGACATTTGGCTGTCCAGCATCTGCAAAAGAAGACAATGGATGAGGCAATCGGGATGGGTAATGTGAGAACCAGTCTCTGATCTATGACCTGAGCCCTGTATATGCTCAGAAAGCAGGTTGGTGGGATTCCATAGCTGAGACTCTGGGCTGAGAAGCAATGAGGGGCTAGATTTATCTCTTCTCCCCATTTGGGGTTGAGAGGTCAGGTGGAAGGGTACACAAGTGATTCAAATACACAGCACTAAGTGAAGGTGGAAAATGGGAAGTGCAGACAAGTGAGAAAGGTCAAGTGAGGCTAAGAATGGAGCTGGCCACACTCACACTTATTAGCTGACTCAGAAGATAGTGCCTGTCTTACTTTGTTCAGGCTACTACAAAACATGCCATAGACAGGTAACTTATTTAAAGAAAAATAAAAACAGTTAGTGGTTTCTCATGGATCTAGAGACTGGTAATCCAAAATCACGCAATTAGGTCAAGCATAATGTCTACCCTCTTGGGTTTTTTTGTTTGTTTGTTTGGTTGGTTGGTTGGTTGGTTGGTTGGTTTTTGGAGACAGGGTTTCTGTGTGTAGCCTTGGCCATCCTGGCCTCACTTTGTAGACCAGGCAGGCCTCGAACTCACAGCGATCCACCTGACTCTGCCTCCCGAGTGCTGGGATTAAAGGCGTGCGCCACCACGCCCGGCTCCTCTTGGTTTATTGATGGCTTCCATCTTGATGTGTCCACACATGGAGGAAAGATGAGGTTCTTTCTAGAGTCTGTTATAAGGGTGTGAATTCTATTCATGAGGAGTCCATCTTCATGATCTGATCACTTTTTAAACCCCTAATTTCTGAATATTGTCTTATCAGGAATTGGATGTTTTTATTGCAGCTATAAGGGTGAGTACATCCATAGACATCTGAAAGAATCCAGAGCAAAGAGAGAAAGGAATAGACTGAACATGTCCAGTAGACCGAATGGGACCATGAGAAGAGAGAGAGGTGGAGGTGAGCAAGGAAGGGAAGAGAGATAGAGAACAAAGAGGAGAGAGGGACAAGAGGGAAGGGTCCAAAGAGTTAGCCATTTGTCCCACATCTCTTTTGGACCAGACAAACATCATATGGAAATTCTTCAGTGTGGGGTAGCGTCCAGTGTGAGGTAGAAGAGACTTAAAACAATATCCGACATCTCCAGCAGTACGGAGAAACTGAGCATGCCCAAGGTAGATATCACAGTACTTAGGCATAGCAATCTATAGAGCACTTCTAAAAATATAGAAAGGTGTATATGAAATTACAGCTGAACTTGATTCTGTGCTAATATTGTTAGTTGTTCTTTGATGTCTATGGGGGCTTCTGGGAAGACTAGGTCTAAGAACAGTCCTATCATGCCAAACATGGGAGATAGTCAAGTTCTTTATATAAAGCAGCATGGTACTTTCATATAACCTACCTACAACTCCTGCCATATTTTGAATCATTTCTAGATTACTTATAATATCTAATACAATGTAAGTGTGCTGTAACTAGCTATGCTGTTTTGTTTAGGGAATAATGATGAAAGAAAAATATGTACATATTCAGGTCAGGGTGATTTATTTTGAAGACTTTAGATGTATACTTGAATCTCTGGACTGAACAGCCTTCAAATGTCGCTGGTAAATTTCACTGTGGCTACATCTCATTTGTAGAAAACTTCAGAACGGCCATTGAATGCCAGCACTGCAGCTTGGGGAGAAGGTGGATTGTAGGCAGAGAGTAGGCCCTACAGATAGATCGGGATATCCTGTCATGGCAAAGGGTAGTCTAGACTGCTTCAGGCCCTGGGTGTTTTCTTCTGTATCAAATCAAATAGGGTCAAACTAAATGTGCAGCCGTGTTTCTTGGACGAATTAGTGAAGTGCAGAGGGAACTGAGTTCACTCACATCATCCCACTTCACCTTCCACACCACTCCTGGGATGCATCCAGCGAGAAGCAAACTGTTTTTGCAGATTAGAAACTTGTGCCCAGAGTACTGGGGTGGTGACATCCTGGTTTTTCTGAATCCTTTCTCTTGGCTTGCTAACCTAGACATAAGCAGTAAAAAAACAAATTAGCATATGAGGCATTTGGCACAAAGCAAAGCGGAGTCCTGGGAAAGTGTGATGAGCGTGAATTCACGTCTGGTTTGGTGTTTTATTACTGGATCATAGAAGTGCTGGTAACTCAGAAGCATTCTGTCAAAGCTTCCTGGGCAGAGAGCTGGGTTGGAGCACCCTCAGCCCACCTTGCACGAACAAAATGCACTACTGTCCCATGTAGAGTCTTCCCCCAAAAGTTATTTCAGATGTAGCTTATGGATATCTGATTCTCCACGTGGCCGGGTGTGGGGAACCCGCCACTGAACCTCTGACATACACTCTGGTGCTCACGATTTGATCACTGTCCCTTGGCAAGACCTTTTTGTGGGCACACAGAGAAAGGGGATGCAGCCTATCCTGATGAGACCAGATACGCTGGGGCCAGACAATGGGGTAGAGAGGGACCCCCTGTCAGAGGTCCAGGGGAGGAGAAAGGACAGAAGGGGGGGTGGAGGGAGGGTGGAGCAGGAAGATAAGAATGATATGATAACAGCCAGGATGTAGTGTGAATAAATTATAATTAAAAAATAAAAGATCAGAAGTGCTTCACACCAAGCAATTCCGAGTTCCCACGGAAGCTGAAGACAAATAAAAGTCCACCAAGCAGCCACAGAATTGACCCTCCACATCACCAAGAATTTCTCTAAGTAAGGTTGTTTCCTAAAAGTATAAATGATACATGCTCACTGCAGAACATTTCAGAGGCCACATAAAAATAAGTAAAAGAAAGTGAATTTCACATACAATCCCTGGTCTTAGAAAATAAAAGTACTATTAACATTTCATTTGATTCCCTTAATGTTTATTTTATCTCTCTTATGCATATGTCAATACTTTTTAATTTTCTCTTCTTCAAACTCTTTTATGAGTAAATCAAACTTTACTGCCTCATATAAATATTTACCACCTCTCTCAATGTTATTTATTATTCAGTCTTATAGGGCACAGAGTGTATCTAGGAAGCATCCCCTGTTACATTGACATGGAGAACTCGGTAATTTCGGATGAAATTTGTTTGTGCAGGGGCTGTTATTACTTTGTAGGATGGTAAGCCATAAAATATAAATTTTTAAAGACTTTCTCACCTTATTTAATAAGGGATTCTGGAAGGCAGACAATGTGGAACACAAGTGCTGTGTCAGTGTGAATACGAGCTGAAAGACCAAGTACAGATTGTTCTAACTTTTCATTTTGAAAATACAGTGCACTGGGGAGTCAGAACAAGAAACGAATGCAGAAATGAGTTTCACAAGGTGGAAAGACTTGGTCCTGAGAGGGTGCATGCACAGCCTATTCCTAGCACCTACCTCTGCCTGACATAATTCTAGGTTTGTACATCCGTCTCAGACATCAGATGGCAATCTCTGGGGTAAAAACTGTATCTTCACCACAAGATTACCAGGAGCACTGAAGAAACAGGTACACAAAAGATCCTCAGGAGGTGGTTGCCAAACTTTAGTCAGGCAGTGTTGGGGGGGGGGGATGGGGGGTGGTAGGCGGCTGTGAGGTAGCTGAGGAACTCAGGACACTAAAGGAGTTTCTTGTGTGCTGCAGTGAATGAATGCTGCAGAATGGATGGGGAAAAAAGAAAGAACAAGAGCGGAAGGAAAGGAGAAGGAGAAGGAGAAAGGTGGGGAAGGAAGTGGGAAGAGGAGAAGAAAGTGGGAAGGAGGGACACAGAAGGAAGGGGAGCTATGACCAAAACCATGTTTAACCTTGCAGGCACTTACAGAGCACTTCAGCTGCCGGGTGCCCGGTCTTCTGTGAAAACAGCACTGGGGCACCTCACAAGCATAAAGAGGCATCCCTCTGGAGTCACCAGCCTGCTGGGCCAGCCAGCTCACCTTTCAGGGCTCTTTGGTTAGGAACTGTGCTTGCTCTATAGACAAGCAGCCTGTCACTCATCTCTCTGCACTGGAGTCCAGCCACCTTCCCCACTCAGACTCCACTACCCAGTTATCATCACAATACACCATAAACTGCCTCAGCCTGTCAGGTTTGCTCATCTCTCCTCCTGTTTCAATCAATACAATAATATCTTACTTACTTACTTACTTACTTACTTACTTACTTACTTACTTACTTATTCCCTCCCTCTGAAAATGTTACTCAGAGATGACAGGGGAACATTCTGGAACAGTTTCCTTGAGATGGCAGAACCTTTGCAGCCATGTGGCAGTTTAGAGTATAGCCACTATCTGGTACCATGTGGGTCTGTGACCTTGAACTCTCATGCCTCTGTTTGAGAAATGAGAAAATGCCAGTACTGAAATACGAGCAGGTAGTGTAAGTTGCTTAGAGTAAGGAAGCCCCGGTAGAGGTTCACTGCGTATGTCAGCCACACTCCATGCAAGCCCCCATGCCAGCACAATTGAACTCCATGTTGGGTGCTGGGGGTGTGTGTGATTGTTTCCTTTGGTTTGTTTTGTCTTAGTGGTGGTTTTTGTTTCTTTGAGAGAGAGAGAAACAGACAGACAGACAGACAGAGACAGACAGAGAGACAGAGAAATAGAGAGACAGAGAACTTAAAGTTCGGTGGGTAGGAGGTGGAAGGAGTCTGGGAAGAGCCTGGAAGGGACATAATACCATCACAATAGAGTGTGTGGAAAACATAAGTAAAAAGCAAAAAAGAAACACTAGCACACTAAAGATGCCAGCAGCATGAAGCTACACAGCTGTCTTAGCCAAAGTCACCTTCCTCCAGCTTGTTTTCTGACCATTCTAACCTGTGTGTGTTCCCTATGCAACAACCCCAGGGGCACTTTGCTAACCATGCCTTTGGCTCCACTGTCCCACCCCCCACCTCCCACCCCCCACCCCCGCCATCTTTCTCTCCCTTCCCTCTTCCTCCTGCCATCTCAGAGCTGCCTCTGTTGCCTTTATCTGAAGAGCACTTCACACTTATCTACAACTGGTCACCTACAACAGATTAGGCAAGATTTACATATCCACTTCTTCACTTGACTGGGAACTCTGAGGATAGAATATCCCCCGCCCCCCTATCATTTGTTTGACTATCTCCACTATCAAAATGTTGCCTGGCAGGTGAATACTGCACAGATGGATGGGAGCCTGCATAAATCAATTTGTAGACTGTCAAGTGTCTTCAGCCAGCTGTTTGGGCCTTGCTATTATAGTACTGTCCCCTATAATGGGGAAGAGGGGAGAGACATTCTAACACTCCAAGTGGATACTGAAACTACAAATAGCCATGAACCCTAAATATAAACACTGTGGTACCGTGACAGGGACTGGATAAATTAGATGGCTAGCAGTGACTAACTAACATGTGGGTATCATGTGCAGTGTGGATATGTGGAACAATAGGATCATTCTTGCCCCAGGTGAAATGGAGTAGAATGGCACAAAATTATATTACAGTACTCAGGATGGTACATAAGTGAAAATGTATTAATTATTTTTATGGAAATTTCCATTAAATATCTTTTGTCTTAAATCACTATATATTATCACTCACAATTCTGTAGAATGAGAATTAGATTTGCTCGATAAGCAATTCTTACTCCAAATGGGGCGCCTTGTAATATCTGTGGCACGGTCCAACCTGGCTACAGAATCAGCAATTTCTTTGCTCATGCGTCTAATGTGGAAAACTGGAAGAATAGGTCTATTTGGGACAATTACTGGAACTCTGTGGGTAGCCCTTCAGCATGCACGTCACATGTGGGCTTCTTCAGTGGTAGCTCACATATACAGACTGTTCAGGAACCAAGAGGCCCACAGGGCAAAGGGCAAAGCTTATGATGACTGACAACCTAGCTATAGAAGTCCAAGCTGTCACGCCTGATGTATTTTATCAGTCAAGCAAGCTGACAGACCAAACAAAGGAGGTGTAGGGCTCCAGCAGAGGGACACTGTGTCCCCATCAACATATGGAGGGCAGCAAAAATGTTCTAGACAGCATGCGGCAGAGAAAAATGGGAAAATACACTCCAGGGAGAGTCATTTGCTCTTCATTGTCTCTAACATCCAATTTCTGCCCATCTCAGTCAAAGACACCAGAGACTGTTTCAGAACAGGCTTCATATGAGAAAGAGATAAGGGCTGTGTTCCAGTACTCAGAGGCTTCTGATTGGTGATAGCACAGCAGGTTCAGAATTGACACATCATTTCAAGACTGCCCCACCCCCAAATAAGACAGGAAGTCCTCTCCTGCTTTGAACAGAGATATCTAGCCTTATGAAAGCCCCTGTCAGTGCAGCAATGGCTGCAGGCTTCCCCAGGTATTCCTCCCAGTTCCCATTTCTTTTTTATTTTTATTTCATTAATTTGTTCAGATTACATCTCAATTATTATCCCCTCACTTGTATCCTACCGTTCCTCCCTCCCTCCCTCTTTCACTCTACTCCCCTCCTCTAGGTCTATGACAGAAGGGGACCTCCTCCCTCACCATATGGTCACAGCCTATCAAGTCTCACCCTGGTAGCCTGATTATCCTTTCTCTGAGTGCCACCAGGCCTCCCCACCAAGGGAAAGTGGTCAAATATGGGACACCAGAGTTCATGTCATAGTCAGCGGACTACAAGAAACTCCCACCGTAGGGAGGGCAACCATCATGGAGATGGGACTGCATGGGCTAGATGCCATTTCAGAGCCTGCCAGTACCTAGACAGTCAGTGACACCACAAGTAAGTACATTCAGAGTCCATACTCCACCACCTTCTCACCCAAGCAACTATAGCTTGCTCTTGACACACAGAGCAGGTACCAGAGAGCTGAGGACAGTGTCTATGCAACAGAGCCAGTCTTAGGTCTCCATAGCCATCCCCTCCTGTAGGGACCAGAGCACAGAAAAGGCTCTTCACTTCCTCTGCCCTTGGCCCACCCTGATGCTTTCCTTGTTGTTCCTCCACCACAGAATGCTATGCCTCTCATCTGGGAAACCATGAGTAGCAACCAATCTTCTTTCCAACAGCAATCACTCTCCCACCTGTGGCCTCACCACTCTTAACTAATATCGAAGACAATCATAAAACATGCACTTCCCAACATCAAGCATGACTGAGTTTCCTCAGCTAGAAAATAGGATAATAGCAGGACCTACCCCATCTGATGATCGTGAGGATGTAATGAGCTAATCAACGTAAGTGGTTAAGGCTCCACACGTGCTTACTCTTCTCGTCACTGCTTGCATTATGGTGAGTGAGTGAGACATAACAGGCCATGGGGGTGGCAGAGGGGGGAGTGGCTGAGGCGGCATGTCTCAGAATGCAAGCAGTAACAATGGCTGGGGAGAAAGACCAAGGGCAGCCTTTCATGACTTAAATTGTTCCTGTCAGGCATTCTGATGACAGCGATGAGAAATAAGGCCCAGAGAGAGTATGACAAATTTCTTAGTAAAATTTAAGTGATGCAAATATTCTAACAACCCTCCTCCCCCGCCTTTTCTTGGGTCATGGTATTTTTTTAATTAAATTAATTTTTGTTAATGTATTCACTGTACATCCTGATCCCAGCTCCCTTTCTCATCTCTTCCCAGTCCCACCCTCCCTCTCTTGTCCCCCAATGCCCTTCTGTTAGTCCTCTGAGAATGAGAGCCATCATCCCCCACCAATTGACTCCAGTCTATCAATGTTTTATGTGTTGCAGGCTGTTGGAGGACTGGTGGAAACATCACAACCAGATGCTGTGGTCTTTTCACCACTTAGAAAGCTTCATGAGACCCGTTGATAATGGACCTAGGGAGAAGGTGCTGGGATGGGGGTGCAGCATCCCTGTTCTGGATCTAGTATGAAGCCCTCCATCACATGCTGTAGTGGTATAGTCCTACAGATGCCATGGCACAGAAGACAGGCATCTAGGGCCAGAGGACCAGCATAGTGGTGATTAAGGCAAACAAGGAAGATACATGCAGGAAAGTTTGTGAAAATTCATCACATTGGAGCTACTCAGAGACTCTAGGGACACAAATTGAGGCTTCCTGGAACACACGTGGTGTCCACGGTGTCTCTGAGATGTGAAGAGTTATATCTAAGAGAATGGGTAATAGTGGACTTTCAGAAGTATGTACTGCCTCCAATAGACTTTCAAAAAGCCCATGAAAGTACACCATGCCTTAGTCTTCCTAGGGCAGAGGTATGAGAAGGCAGAAGTGCAGAATGTTGCACAGCAAAATGAAATGTGGAAGCTACCCACTGTTGCCCTGAGGATAAGATTCCCCTTGGGGCTGTAGATCAGTGCTTCACACACCACACAGATGTATCAAGGGTCTAACTGAACTGCAGCCCTGACCCTGCTGGAGGAACCATACTTGTAAACAACTACTAGATGGTGCAGATGCTGAGCAGACCACATACTCATGGATAAGGAAGGCTTAAAAGAAGCTGCTTCTTGTGTGCGTCTGACTTTGAATGCAAACATTGCAGGTAGTAGCACATCAGGGCAGCCACCCTTCTGTCACTGTCACCATTGCAGCTGCTGAGGGCAAGGCAACAGGCACAGCATCTTTTGAACTCTCAGTGTGTCGCAGACCTACTGTTACCTTCCAAGTTACGAATGATACTTTGAGCCTGAGAGGCAAAGGCATCCAGACAAAAAGAGATACAGCCCCCAGAGACATAGACATCTCCTGTGATAGCTGTCTTAAACCACACGCAGCCGACGGTTCTGGCTCCATGTGCCAGAACTTCATAGCTCATATGTAACTTCACCCACAGGTTTAATGAACAGTTGTGGCAGCAATTGAACAGCCTTGCACTTTTATTTCCTATTTCCTGTGCACAGGCCAGAATTCAACGTGTGTTAGTGAAAAGAGGAGTGAGCAGATGGCACCCTGGGGTGACTCTCAGTCAGTAAACAAGACATCAGCCTTCTGCTCTCAGAAGGCTGGTTTTATTTTTTTTAATTAAATATCTTTTTATTTTTACATGCACATTTATATTATTACACATAAATACAATAAACTACTTATAGCAAGAAGAACCATGACATAATCAGGAATTATATAAGTGTTACATTCTTAGTGTTTTGGCTATTTGTATTTGGCAGCCTTGAAGAAAACATGTTTCCTATTTTGTATCTAAATTTCTGAAGGTAAATCAATATCTATCATATTTCCTCATTATCAACTTAACCCCTAAGCAATTAAGCTTAATTGTAAAACTAAACTATCTGGTAGAAGGGTGGTTTTAAAAGCACTTTTCACATGCCCCAGATGCCTGATGACATCAAGACGCCATGGTGTCCATCTGCCTTCCTCCATCTGACAGCCTCCTGCCACTTCCTCCCCTGTACTGCTTCATGTATCCTCCCTCCCACTTCACTCCTTCTTCCAGGGGCTGGCTCCAAATAAAACCATTTGCACCCAACTCCTCCTCTCAGACAATTCGACTGGACAACCCAAACTCAGATAGAGTTCAAAGGGCAGAATGGATGGAAGAAATAAAGAAGGAAGAAAGTGGACATGTCCAGTGTCTGTGCTCTGTCAAGTATAATTATGTATGTCAACTTCCTTAATTCTCAAATAGTTTGTAGGCTAAATTTACTGTTCCCAGGGGAACTGACTGTTCTGCAGGAAAAGAAATTAGCTTCGGTTTCAGACAGGGTCAGAAAGGTCTCTTTGACACCCTACCACATAGCCTTTCTTTCATTATGTTTCAACCAGCATATTCCTACCTGGCCAGTCCAGCAATCCCTCTACTTGGTAGCAACCAGGTGGTTGTTTCCTGCAAGAATCAGGAAGTTGTAGAGGATGTAGGGGAATTGCTCTCTCTCTCTCTCTACCCTCATGTGATCATGTTTAGCTAGATCAGAACAATCGTCACTCAGTCAACTATGATCTTTGACTTTTGCTACTTTAAAAATTAGAATTCAACTGTTGACCAACTAGTTAAATAATGTATTAAGCTTGTTCTGATTTCTAAAATGCATCTTCTAAAGGTGCATGCAATCTTTTCCTTTGTTTACATCTTGGGGTGTTTGCATATACCCCAGGGTGAGGTTATGAAGTAAGGCCATGACCCGGCAGCTTGAGCACTTCTAGTGGCCACCGCTCCAGGCTTGGAAGGTCTGAAGGGAGCAGTCCAGTGATACCTTCCTCACCATTTCTCTTGTTAGCTGACAAGCAGTGCACAATATTGACCAGAAGGAAAACAAGGGGTGTATGCAGCAGGGCCTAGTTATGCTCATTTTAATACTCCTACTTTTTCATAAAGTTCCTTGATTGTCGAAATAAAACATAAAGCAAACTTCTCTGCTAGTGGGATGCCAACGGGAACAACCACTATGGGAATCCTTATGATGAATCCTCACAAAGCTAAAGGTAGGTCTCCCATATGACCTAGCTATACAGTTCTTGCTGTGTGCCCAGAGGACTCAACACCCTACGACATCGGTACTTCCTTAGCCAAGTTCACTGTCATTCTATGCACTCACTGTCATTCTATAGGAGACTGACTGTCTTGGTGGAGAATCTCTTGCTCCCCCACAGAAAGGGTTTTGTATTTTCTCTATAACACAGTAGCTGAAAGTGACATGAGCAAATGTCTCCATGGTTTGGATTTGGTTTGTCTTGCCAAGCTTCATGTGCTTAAAGATTTGTCTCCTGTGTAGTCATGCTGAGATGCTTGAAGCTCCAAGTACTAGCCTGGGGAAAGGGCACTGAGTCTTTGAGGCTACGATTTTACTGGGCTGAACACTACAAGTGGACAATGAGCTATGACAGTATACAAGCCTGTTCCCTTCTTTTCTCCCTCACCCCAGTTTCTTTGTTCGTACTTACTCCCCTTCTGTACATGGACCATGCCTTTCTGTCTTCAGACGTGTTGGAACACAGCCAAGGCTCTCTTGCCCCAAGTAAGCACCATGCTGTTCAGATAGCCCAGTCATCATAATGGTGATCCGTATAAACCTTTTCTTTACATAGTGCCAATATGGAGTATTCTTTAAAGTGACATTAAGATAACTAAGGTAGTTATGATGCAGGCTACACTATGAATCTGTATAAGCTTGGGCATGACACCTACACCCACTGAGAGGCACTTGTCCCCGTCTGAAAAGAGGCTGAAGGCATACATCAAGCACGTCTCTGCATCCATTCATTCTGGGACAATTTCTTCATTTTCTAACATCTCCATAAACAGGTTGGAAGCTAAGGATTGCTAAGATACACTATTAAAGAAACGGTCTAAGCTGAGGACCCTTGGAGGAAACACAGTCCTAGGCCAGAGACTTTGGTGTGGTTGTCAGCTGAGTTTTGAGCCTCATGGGGGTTTTATAGCTTACCTTGGAAAAATTCTCATAAGATTGATTGGAGGAAATAAAAACATTTGAAAACAATAAACATGCAGCAAAGCTCATGAAGGAAATATAGGGTAGTGTAGAAATATTGAGGTCAGGGGACTGGAGTACAGCCAGAGTCAGGACCAAGGTAGGGCTAGAAATTAATGTAGACATAGGTTAGGGTCAAGTCTTTATGACCAAGGGATACAGGAAGTGACACTGGCTCTCAGGGTCATGCAAAGCTTTGGTGGAGGATATTCTGGACTCTATCCATCATTGTCTTCAAGCAGCTTAACGTCTCCTTATTGGCCCAGCCCTTTAATCTATAGAAAGATGAGACAGGAGTCTAGGTGAATTTAGAGGGCTTTTACTTATAACTATTTTGTGGTTACAATGGCATCATCTGACTAGGCTATGTGACAGGAAGGCTTTGGAGGACCCTGACCAGGGTCAGCTTATAGGGTCACCATCAGGAACACTGCAGGGGCTAAGTGTGCTTCCTGCTGAGTAGTTACAGCAATGAGAAATGGTGTATTGGTTCCTGCAACAGCAAAGCTGACTCTGGAACTGTGGGGTTAAGAACTAAGCCTGCCCTGTTTTGATCAAATCTTCAGGAGAGATGTGACTGTCTGGATGACACTGAGATAATCTTTACCAGCTCAATTTCTAAAACATCTGCATTTGGCTATGATGTTGTGTAACAGTTCACCCAGTCTTTAAACATGTAATGTGCCCAATCTCATCATTTCCATTAATTAGGAGTCCAGAAGTGGCTTAGCTGGTGGTTCTGGGTCAAGATATCTCTTAAGATTGTCCTCAAAATGTGATGTAGAGTCAGCAGTCATATCAAGCCTTGGCTAGAAACCACCTGCTTCTACACTCACACCCATGTGCCTGTTGCTGGGCATCGGTTCTTTACCACCTAGAACTTGGTAGGCTCCTTGAACATCCTGACACATTGTCAGCTAGTGCCCCTAGCTGCTGAAACTTTAGCTGATTTATTGAATCAAGACAGAGGGAGACTGCATTGATGATGAAAGCCACAGACACTCTTTAGCCTAACCTTATGTGTCCTACCCAATCACTCTTCTCATATCCTATTCACTAGAAACTAAACCCAGACCAGTGAAGGAGAAAGTTACTAGCCTCTATCCTCAAGGGAGCAGGACCAGAACATTTGTGGATATACCTTTTCATGGAAGTCCCTTAACTCAAATGGACACCTCTTAACCAATGTTATTTATGGATACATCTCACTTTTCCCATCTCAGTTAATGGTATCTTTGTCCACCTCCACTGGAGTCATTGCATCATATCATACCATAAATGATACCTCTTTAGCCTACACCATTTCTGTATTCTGAGTCTTCACTGATCTGGCTGCCTATTTAGGTTAAATAATCCAAAAAAGCACACAATCTATTGCTGAGAGGTCCACACAGCACTTGACATAGTCTTATGCCTCCATTGCGCCTGACTCTTCTTAATGCAGCCACAGAAGTCTTTTAGAAATCTAAGTCACAGGGGCTGGAAAGATTTCTCAGAGGTTAAGAGCACTGGCTGCTCTTCCAAAGGTCCTATGTTCAACTCCCAGTAACCACATGGTGGATCATAATGAGATATGGTACCTTATTCTGGTGCTCAGGCATACATACAGGCAGTACAGTATATACATACATATATATATAAAATCTTAAAAAGAAATGTGAATCACGTGGCATCATGACTATCAATTTTCTTAATATATTCAAAGAAATTCTAGAACAATCAGTCAAACCCAGAGCTGTATCAGCAGGAACCTCAGTGAGAGCTATTTCCTCCTGATTCAGTGCCAGGTTCTACTCTTTGATACCTATATTGCTCTAGTCGTACATAAGCTCCTTGATTCAGCTTCTCTCACTGGATTTCCTCTTCCTGGAAGACTCTATACCTTCTTTGTCACCACTGCTTTTAATTTGCAACCTAGTATTTAGGCCTGGAAGCAGAATTCTTCAACCTCAGCACCATGTGACATGTAAAGCCTGAGAATTCTTAGTCATCAAATGGATTCCACATGCTAGATGCTGGTAGTACAACCTGCTAACCCCACAGAGTCAAAGAGAAAGACCACTGACTCTAATTGCCATATCAAAACAGCCCATATTGTGCATACACTAGAGAGCTGGTGGCCAGCCATCACCCCATAAGGCAGGGTTCAGAACATCAGCTCTAAACACAGGAGATATGTGAGGTTTTTATAGCAAAACACCAAACAAAAACCCAAAACAAAACAAAACAGCAACAACAACAAACTTAGGGTCTTTCCAGCAAGGAACTTGGCAAGCAAAACACAAAAGCAGATAGAGTTTTGAGATTACTTGGTAAAATATCTTATGGCTTTGGGAGAGTGTAAATCAATGCACAGCCCGGGTTCAAACCAAGTCAAATTCCTGGAAGGTTCAAGGATATGGTCAGGTCAAATTCCAAGAAACAGAATCTTAAGTTATACAGTAAACAGAAAGTTAATGGAGCTACAGACTCAAAATGGCTCCTGGAAACAAGAAATCACTCCACTGAAAACTGATGCCACGGACCCTAAAGTTTAGAGGGTTCTGACTAACCAGATCCAGTGCCTAGTTTGCAGAGCCAGTGTCAGTCCTCTTAATACCTGCTGTGGGGCTTGTGTACCATGCCTCCAAGAGAACTGGCATGGGACTAGTGAGATGGAGCATGTTCAAACCACAGAAATCTCAGATTTGAGATTTAAAACCCAATCCTGAGAATGGAACATGTGGGACAGAGCTCTCTCCTTCTTTCCGTGCCTATCTCAGGAGCATGTACTACAACTTCCAGGTGGTCAGTCACATGAGCGTGTCACCTGTTATCTTTCTCCAAGCAAATAGCATTACCAGTGTCCTAAGTCTCAATAAGACACATTTATCCTCAAAGCCCCTCCCCCCTGCTCAAGGTTTATATGTCCCTGTTTCACATGAAATAAAGTGGTGAGTGCTATCTACTTCACTGAAGGACATCTGGGAAAGAATTTATTGCTGGATCCCTGACTCAACTGCCAGCCAGGCAGTCACTGTGGTAATGCTGAGGTCACCACTAGAGCTCGCCTTGCCTCCTGAGTTTCTGCTGTTCCTTTCTGCCTGCTGGCTCACTGCAGTGCTGATTTGTGGAAGCCAGCTTCCAGCTGTTCCCAATGCAACTGCCTGATTCATCCAAGTCAGTCTGAGCCCTCTCTGTCACCTGACATGGTCTCTAAGTCTTGAGCTCTCCACTGCCACCTTGTCACCCACTGCCACCTTGGCAGCCCAGCTAACAGACCAGTAACATATGTGGTGGAGAAAAATCTCCTTTTCCCATTCCCTCAGATGGACTAGAGATCTTTTGACACAGACTTCATTCTGTGCTCACTCAGGACCCCAAGCTTTATCCTTTTTTACCTAGAGACTGATGGCACTCAGGTCTTCTGGTGCACTTCCAGCTCGGTGCCCCAGTGGCATCCAGAGGCCCTTCTGGTAGCCACAAGCTGCCATAACTTTAATCTTACCTACATCCCAAATAAAATCTCTACTCCTCAGCAAATAAGGCTCTAAGAGGCTAGGTACCACCTGTGTTCAACTAACATCACACCTCCAGTGTCTAACAGTGTCATATGCACATAGACTGCTCACCCAATGAGAATGTTTCATAATGTCTTCCTTATACACATCTGCATTAGCTATTTCAAAACAGAAGGGAAGGGAGGAGTGCGGGGGAGGGAGGGAGAGATATTCAGGTAAGAAAGTGGACCTCCAGGTAACCTGGAATGGGTGAAGTCAAAATAAGAATATATAGAATCAATTCTAAAGAGAATAAGTGTTTCAGAACTTCATGCTTACAGGTTCTGAAAGACTTGGGGTAGGTGGGTGATACACAAGAAAAAAGCTAAGACAAATATAGTTCAAACTGTGTCATCCCTCAGCCCCAGGGAGACAGAAACTGGTCTATCTCACGGGCTCACTGACCAGCCAACCTGATCTAATCAGGAAGCTCCAAGCCAATTTGAAATCCTGTATCAAAAAGCAAGGTGGACAGTTCCTGAGAAGCACCTACACACACCTACACACACACACACACACACACACACACACACACTGTTATATGGAAGAGTTGTAATGGAAAGCATTTTTATTTAACTACAAAGGCGACATCAGATCCTACAACAGCAGCTCTAAAAGCTAGGAAAGCATAGAATAATATATTTAAAGATCGGAAACTAAATAATTGCCAACCAAAGCTTCTATGTTCAAAAAAGCTATCTTTTTCAGTTGGTGATAAATTAAGTATATTTCAAGACAAGCACAGACTAAAGCAATTCATTAACAAATCATCATTGCAGAGGATACTTGAATGAATAATATATATAGCAGCAGAAGAAAAGCAGTCTCAGTCACAGGAGAATAAGAATAAACACACACGATAGAGAACAGATTATTACAGGACAGCTAGGAAGGAATTCACCATATACAGTACAGTAAACCAGCAAAATCCTAGTGCTGATAGGGGAGAAAGAAAGGTTATGTAACTTAGAAATATAAATCAAAGGAATTAGTAAACATCTCTCAATAATTACTGTAAATGTAAATGGCCTTGACCCATCAACAATTATATTGAATTTAAAAACAAGATTCAAATCTCTTGGCTTACAAGTCTGTAAAGATAACCACAGCTTGAGTCAAAGGTTCAAAGTCAATCAGTCAAGTGAGTGGAAGACCCAAACGCATTAGCATAGCTAGTTTGGAATCTGAAAAAAAACAAATAATTCAACTGGAAATTAGTCATAAGATATAAATAGTCTTTGGCTGGAGCCATAGTTTGAGCGGGACCCCTGGGCTCAAATCTGCCTATCATACTGTTCTTCTCACTGGATCCTTCTACTTTGCTATTCTCCCATGCTTCTCTCATCTAGAGTCCCAATAGGATGTCCTCCCCTTTGTCCCAGTTTCCTGGTAAGTGAAGATTTTCATGGGACATGCCCCTTGGGCTAATATGTAGATATAAGTGAGTATATACCATTTGAGTCTTTCTGCTTCTGGGTTAACTCACTCATTATGATCATTTCCGTAAACTTCAAACCCCTACCCAGATCTAGCCAATGGTCAGAATATTCTCCACAGTTGAGTGGAGAGTGGGGTATGACTTTCACACATACTCTGATGCCTCATATTTGACCACGTCCCCTGGATGGGGAGACCTGGTGGCACTCAGAAGAAGGATAGCAGGTTACCAAGAAGAGACTTGATACCCTATGAGCATATAAAGGAGGAGGAAGCCCCCTCAGTCACAGTCATAGGGGAGGTGAATAAGGGGAAAATGGGAGGGAGGGAGGAATAGGAGAATACAAGGGAGGGAATAATCATTGAGATGTAATAAGAATAAATTAATAAAATAAAATTTTAAACATTTAAAAAAAGATATAAATAATTCTTTGCACATTTGCAAAGGGAAAAAACCATGAAGAACATATAGCAATTTAAATATAAATCCACCAATTGTTGAAGCTCCCCGTTTTACCAAAAGAAATTGGACTTAAAGGGACCGACAGGTCCTGATGCAATAATTCTGAGCGCTTCAACACACCATCCTCATCTTCAGAAGGCCATCCAAACTAAAACCTCAGAGTTAAACTAAACCAGAGATCAAATGAACCTAAGCAATATCAACAGAATAGTACATACAGTAGAAATAGAATACAGTTTATCCTCAACAGTCCATGGAATCATCTCTAAAAGATGAAATTCTGGGTCACAAAACTCATTTTAATAAGCAAAGCAAGTACTTCTAGTTTCTCATACCTTATTAGACCTTACTGGAATAAAACTAGAAATCAATAGGAAGAGAAACCTATAAAAATTACACAAGTACTTGGAGACTGAACAATACACTCCCAAATTACCAATGAAAAAAATTAAGATGGCAACTAAAAAGTTTGTATACTTAAATAAACACAAAAGTACAACTTCCTAGAACATTTGAGATATAAGTAAGGCAGGTCTAAGAAGAACAGTTATACATAGAAGTGCTTCTATTACAAGACCAGAGCAATCTCAAATAACCTAATGATGTGCTTAAGATATAAGAAGAAACAGGAATAAATCAACCCCAGTGTAGCAGGCAGCAAGTAACAATAAAGTTTGGAGCAGAAATTAATAAGATGAAAATTAAATGACAACACAGGATATAGCTTAGACAATAAACAACTGTTTGCCATGCAAGCTGGAGGATCTGAGTTCAATTCTTAGAATCTATGTAAAATATCTGTGTGGGGTGGTACAAGCTTGCAGTCCCAGTACTCGGAAGGTAGCGATAAGTGGATTGCAGGGATTTGCTGGCTAGCCAGCCCAGCTTAATCAGTGAAATGGAAGCCAGTGAGCACCTCATTCTCAAATTGCAATACTGAAGTGCTTGAGAAATGACACTGAAGGTTGTCCCTGCCTTCCATGCTCACATGAACATACATGTGCACACATATATATGCATGCACAATATACACATAGTCTGTCACACAAAAGCTGGTTCTTTGAAAAATATTAATAGTAAGCTCCTGGCCAAATTAATCAAAGGAGAGAGAAGACAAAGGTTAATAAAATTAGATATGTAAGTTTGACTAACGCAAATAGCCAAATCACTATGAATGTAGCATTTATGTAACTCCTGATTGTCTCATGGTTTTTCCTGCTGTGTGTAGTCTATTTTATTCATATGTAATAATATAAATGTATATGTTTTAAAAAGAAACATAATAAATTAAAATTTTTTTTTAAACTTAAAAAAAGAAAAATAATGAAAATGAGGAAAAAAAGAAAAAATTAGAAATGTAACAGGGTGTGTACTCCAACAGACAACAATAAAAAACCAGTGAACCACAGGGGAATAATAATTTGAAATTTTATATTTCTAAGAACTAGAAAATCTAGAAGAAATGGGCAAGTCCTTTCTTTAAATTTTTTTAATTTATTCAGATTACAACTCAATTGTTATCCCATCACTTGTATCCTCCCATCCCTCCCTCCCTTCCGCTTTCACTCTATTCCCCTCCCCCACTATATGGTCATAGGCTATCTATCAAGTCTCATCTTGGTAGCCTGCTTATTCTTTCTTTGAGTGCCCCCAGGCCTCCCCACCAAGGGGAAGTGGTCAAATATGGGGCACCAGAGTTCATGTCCGAGTCAGTCCCCACTCTTCACTCAACTGTGGAGAATGTCCTGTCTAGTAGCTAGATCTGAGTATGGGTTCAATGTTTACTGATTGCATTGTCCTTGGTTAGTGCAATAGTTTGGGCAGAGTCCCCTGGGCCCCGATCCACCCATCATGATGTTCTTCTTATAGGTTTCTAGGACCCTCTGGGTCCTTCTATTTCCCCATCTCCTATGTTTCTCTTACTTAGAGTCTCAGTAGGATATCCTCACATCTATCCCAATCTCCTGGTAAGTGAAGACTTTCAGGGGACATGCCTTTTGGGCTAGTGGAAATGGGCAATTCTTAAGCAAATATGACCTTCTGAAATTAAATCAAGAAGACAAAGCCAATTTAAATAGATCCACAACAAGCAATGATACAAAAGCAGTAAGAAAAACTTCTTCTAAACAAAAACTTATTATCAAGATCTGATACTGAATTCTACCTAATTCTTAAAAATGCTTAACACACTCCTTGGGACTCACCCTCATGGTGGAAACCCATGGACCCCTACCTACTTATTGCCTACAACCATCCTCACCCAACCCTACCAGCCTCTCTCCATTCCTGTGTGACTCCCCAGTGACCACAGAGCCTCTCTCTACTGGGAACTCCACAGTCACAGCACTTGACAGAGACCCAGGTAAGACTCCCTATGCTCCCTTCCTCTCCATCACTTTTATTGCTCTAGTGTGCCCTAGTACAGCAATAGCTCCATGCCTCAGCCCTTCCTCCCAGCCCATCTCCATTCCCCTGGAACACACTACCATAAATGGTCAGACCCAGGGCACCCCTGTTCTGTCTCTTCTGCCTTTCATGAATCTTTTCCGCTAGTCCCACTCACAAAGCCTCCAGAACTATTCCCCTTCCCTACCTTCTAGCTTATCACGCACCCCCCCCCCCGCCTCCACTGAGCAATCTAGGACTGCTTAGAGTCTGAATCCACAGTTCCAGAGTTCTCAGAACTTTAACCAGTGGGAGTATTCATCCCAAAGCCCAGATACTGAAAACTAAGCATCACTATGCTGCTGTACAACCTGTCACATTGGGATAACAATAACCAAAGAAAAAAACACCAGCTTAACAAAGGTGAAAACAGCTATCTACATCAAGAAATGCTACAAATGTTATAACCTCGGACAGATCTCATCACAAAAAACACAAACATGAACAACCCAGACAATACGCCTCCTCCAGAAGCAAGTATCTCTATTGTAATTGACCCAGAAGGAAGCAATTTAGATAAAACACATGATAAGGACTTAAAATATCAATTACGACTCTGTTCAAGGCTCTTAAATAAGATATTAATAAATGCCGTAATGCAGACTATACAAATGTAACAAAGTCACAGACCTCTGTAGGACCCCATAGGCTCATAGGGAGTGGTATTATTTGAAAGAATTATAACATGGGATATTGATGACTCCATGATGGAAGTATCATACAAGCTACAAAACTCAGCACATAGGCATCGCCACCTGCCAGAACTAAAGCAAAGACGTGATCCATCAAGGTCTATGGTTATGAGAAAGTCTCTAAATGGACTAACCTTGTTTTCTTTGTTTCTGTGTTTGCTTGTTTGTTTTGTGTTGGCATCTGTAGTTCCACTTCTGGCTAACTGTTGCTGTTAACTGAAGTATGCCAACCAAAAATGTACATTTTGTGCTTAAACGCTCGCCCTGAGAAATACTCAGGGCTACACGGAGATCCTGATTACCCAGTGTAATTAATTGCCAACTGATTAATAAGGGCTTTCTGTTGGCTTAAAGCCTATGTTTGAGCAGTCTTCTCTAGTGAATACCTCACAACAAAACACAATTGAATGAAATAATTAAAATAGTGGTTCAAGATATGAAAATAGAATTTATCAAGTAAATAGAATCACTAAAGAAAAACCAAACTTAAATTAAAAATGAAAGCTTCTGGAAAGCAAACAAAAAGTTCAGTTAAGCATCACCAATATATTGAATAGAGTAGATGAAGGAATTTCATATCTTGATGACAAGGTAGAAGAAGTGGGTAGCTAGTCAAAGAGAACAGTAAGCCTGAAATAAAGTCAGGCACAGAGCATCCAGGAAGCCTGAAACACTGTGAAAAGACCAAAGTCTACAAATAAGGGGCTTAGAGAAAGAAAAAACCCAGGTCAAAAGCAGAGTAAATATTTTGTAACAAAATGTTAGAATGAAAGTTCTCAAATCTAAAGAAAGAGATGTCTGTTAATGTGTAAGAGGCATATAGAATACCAACTAGATAGGACCAGAAAACAAACTCCCTCATACACATATTAATCAAAATGCCAAATATACAGAACTGAGAAAGGATACTAAAACCTGCAATCAAAAGGAGCAAATCACATACAAAGGCAAACCTACTAGAATGACACCTGACTTTTCCATGGAGAGTGTGCAAGCCAGAAGGATTGAACGAATGTTCTATCATTTCTAAAAGACCAGAGATGCCAGCTCAGATGGATATTCACAGAAAAATTATCTATTTATCACACTCAAAGGAGAAATAAAATCATGATAAAAACAAATTGAAGACCAATAAAGTTGGCTCAGAAAGGAATATTGACAAGCTGTTTGTAAAGTGAGCTAGAGAATCAAAAAGATATGCCAAAGACCACAGTGAGGCTTGAGTCCCGACTCTGACTCTAAGCACATACTACTCAAAGGCAAGGGCAGAATTTACAGGCAGATTTGTAGACAGCATCAGCCAGGCTATGTAGCACAGGAGAGAACCCTTCCATTATGATCTCTGGAACTAAGCCTCAGATCTCCAGCCAGCTGACCTAGAAAACCTCCTGGGTCAAAGGCCTGTATCTACCCAACACAGGACACCATCCATGAAGGCACAACCATTTCTGCCTTAGTACTACCCCTGTGGACTGTCCTTAAAGGATGATCATTCTTTCCAGGTGGCCCCTAATGACATGTGGATCTCAGTGGCGGTAAGTGCTTCAGCTGAAGAAAACTGTAGAATCTAAATCCTTAAGATCACCACTGTTGTTCATATCTAAGACGGGGGTGAGGAGCAATTCAATGAGATCTTGGTGCTAAAGGGCTGAACATGGAGACAAATATGCAGCAAGTAGCCAGCCAAGGCTGCCTGCCTTTTCTCACACAGTTATCTGAGGCTTAAGAGTGATGATTGCTTGCTAGTGTTAGCATCCATGCAGCCATTGCCAGGAGTTTTGTTGGTCATCTGTGACACATCTGACAAGTGACAATGTAGCCCCTATGCTATGCCCCAGGTAAGAGTTAAAAATACCTATGCTCATAGTTTCTCTTCTTGACAATAAAGGTTACCTCAAGTGTCTGCTCCTCGTAGGAGGTTCATGTTAATGGTCTCCCTGTGGCTACTGATGGAAGCCCATTTTCAAATTGCCTTAAGCCTTATATGAAATTGATTAACATGAGTAGCTAATAGTTTAGGCATGGATTGGTCACTCTTAATTCTGCCCCTCAACTCTGCCTCCTTGGGATCTTAATCAATTTTCAGACTAGGGTTGTAAACAATATGAGTAAAACTTCTGGCTACATATTCATCACTTCCTAGCCTCTTGACCTTCAGGGGGGTTACTCAATCTGAAGCAGATTGTTTTCACTGCAAACGCAGAGGAGGACACGATCTCGGATGTTGCAACAATTGAATGAGTGACATATAAAGTGCTTCTGCAATTAGTTCCAGCACGTATTTAATACTGAGTGATTGTGTGTGTGTGTGTTTGTGTGTGTGTGTGTGTGTGTGTGTGTGTGTGTGTGTGTGTGTGTGTGTAACATTTACAATAAATACGTAAGTATTCTAAATGATGTGGTGGGTAGTTTTTTATTACCAGAGCCCACCAAATGCAATATGAAAGCCCCCCTTTTATAGATAGAAAGCAGAAACATGAAGTAGTTATGTGGCCATCACTAACTCTTAGAGCTAACTGGCTAATATAAGTTAGTGATTAACACCTTCATGAGTGTGTCAAAAAGTACCAGGGTGACCACTTATTTAACTCTATGAATTCCTGATTTCTCTGCAGCCTAGTTTCCTAGAGACTTCCAAAGGAGAAAAGAAATAGCCAGGAGGGTAGCCACATACACACCTACTTTCTTGTTTTTATTTTATTGTACATGAAATTTCTGTGCAATACTATGATTTATAAAAGAATTTAGCTGCTTAAAAATAAAATTAACCTGAGGAGATCCAAGATGGTGGCACCGATCACACACAGCTTCTGATCAACAGGACAATCAGGATGCACAGCGACCTAAAGACCAAAATGAAAGCTACAAAACACCAGTGCTGCTTATTCCCCAGTGAGAGGGAGCCACATTGTGTAGAGCATGAGTGGGTCCAGCTTCCTGTCCAGAAGGACAACCCACCTTAGCCACCATCTTGAGAAAGACTGTGAGACACCAGTGCAGCTTTGGGCTCTATTCACTCTTCTGCTACTTACCAGATCTGGGACATAGAGAAGATATGCAGAGCTGAGTCCCAGCACTGGCTGCAATCCACATTATCTGCCATCCTGCGAGAAGCTTCAAGCTCTGATCTCTCTCAGCCCACCAGCTGCTTACTGGCTTAGCCCATCTGGGCAACAGACCCTTGCCGTCTCAAAAAGGCCTGTAGAGCACCAAGCAGCTTTGGGCTCTTATTTCTCTCAGCCCTCCAGCCACTTAGCAGCCTGGTCCATCTGTGACACAGAGCATAAAACAAAGGTAAGTCCAGGTGGTGGCCACATTCCACATTAGCTGCCCTCCTGTGAGCAGCTTTGGGCACAGATCTTTCTCCACCTGTCTAAAGCCTATTGGTCTGACACAGCTAGGACACAGAGCAGACAGGCTAAGCAGACCTGTATGGCTATACTCCACATTAGTTGCCACCCCATGAGCAGCTTTGGGCTTAGATCGCTCTCCACCCCATGCAGCTTATTGATATGGCCCATCTAGGCCACAGAACAGACAGGCTGATGAGACCTGTGTGTGTCACACTCCATATTAGTTGCCATTCCTTGAGCAGCTTTAGGCTCAGATCTCTTCTCACCTACCAGCTGCTTACCAGTCTAGCCCATCTGGGACACAGAGCAGATAAGCAGAGCCCAGCCATCTCAAGAAGGCCTGTGGATCACCCCAGGAACTTTAGAATCAGATCTCCTTCAGGCCCCCAACTGCCTATACCAGCCTGGTTCATCTGGAACACAGAGCAGATAGGCAGAGCTGAGTCTAGCATGGGCCACAACTCACATTTGCTGTTGGACACCTGAGCACTTTGGGCTCAGATCTCTCACAGACCCCAATCATTTACTGGCCTAGCCCATATGGAACACAGAGCAGATAGGCAGAGCCCTGCCATCTCAAAAAGGACCATAGGGCACCTGAGAAGCCCTGGGCTTGGAACTCTATTAGCCTATGCCTCTCTTGCCTGACCCAACTAGGATATAGACAGGGAACTCAGATGAGCTGAACTGTCTGCAGGCTCCAACAACCCCTATCCACCATCTTGAGGAGGCCTCTGAGGAGCTCTAGTAAACAGCCTACATCTTGGAACTCTCATTGCTTCCTCCCAACCTGCCTGGTCCACATGGGATGAAGACAGCAACCCCATTGGAGGGACCCAGGCCTGTTAACACCAGAGACAACCAGACGCCTAGAGGCCAGTGCAAGAAGACTGTCAACAGAACTCAGAGCCATATAAGACCACTGAACACCAGTGATGCTACTGTAGCAAGCCCTGGAGATATGAACACCCATGAAGTACAATAAGAAGACTTTAAATCTGAGGTGATGAAAATAAAAGAAGCCTTGAAAGAGAAAAATAAATCACTCAAAGAAATTCAGGAAAATACATTCAAACAGATGAAGGAATTAAATAAATCCTATAAAGCATTACAAGAAAATTGAATCAAATAGAAGAAAAAAAATGAATAAGACTATTCAAGACTTTAAAAGGGAAATAAAGCAACAAAGAAAACACATGCTGGGGCATGCTGAGAGTTGAAAAACATAGGGAAGAGAACTGGAACCATGGACACAAGAAATTTCGAACAAATACAAGAGATGGAAGAGAGAATTGCAAGTGTTAAAGATATGATCAAAGTTATTGATACATCAATCAAACAAAGTGATAAAAGTAAGAAGTTCATGACACAGAACACCCAAGAAATCTGGGACACTATAAAAATACCAAATCTAACTATAATAGGAACAGAAGAAAGAGAAGACTCCAAGCTCTAATGCTCAAAAATATTTTCAACAAAATCGTAGAAGAAAACTTCCCCAACCTAAAGAAAGAAATGCCCATTAACATACAAGAAACCTATAGAACTCCAAATAGATTTGACCAGAAAAGAAAATCCTCCCACCACATAATAATCAAAACATTAAATGTACAGAAAAAAGAAATATTAAAAGCTGCAAGAAAAAAGTCAAGTCACATATAAAGGCAAACTCATCAGAAATACACCGGACTTCTCAACAGAGACTATGTAAGCTAGAAGGTCCTGGACAGATGTCATGCAAATATTAAGAGACCGCAGATGCCAACCCAGATTACTATATCCAGCAAAACTTCAATCACCATAGATGGAGAAAACAAGATATTCCACAACAAAACCAAGTTTAACCAGTACCTAACCACAAATCCAGCCCTACAGAAGGTAGTAGAAGGAAAACTCCAACTCAAGGAGGCTAACTACATCCAGGAAAACACAGGAAATAAATAACTTCACATCCAAAAATACAGAAACACACACACACACACACACACACACACACACACACACACAAGGACCAGATGGATTCAGCACAGAATTCTACCAGACCTTTAAAGAAGAGCTAATATCAATTCTATTCAAACTCTTCTGCAAAATATAATCAGAAGGAACATTACCAAACTCATTCTATGAGGCTACAGTCACCTTGATACCTAAACCACAGAAAGACTCAAGAAAGAAAGAATTTCAGACCAGTTTCTCTTATGAACTTTCATGCAGAAACACTTAATAAAATACTCACAAACCAAATTCAAGATCTTAACAAAAACATAGTTCACCACGACTAAGTAGGCTTCATCCCAGCCATGCAGAGGTGGTTTAATACACAGAAATCCATCAATGTAATCAATTATATAAACAAACTTAAAGGAAAAAACACATGATTATCTCCTTAGATGCCAAAAAGCATTTGAAAAAAAATCCATCACCAATTCATGTTAAAAGTCCCGGAGAGAGCAGGCATACAAGGTATATATCTAAACATTATAAAGGCAATATACAACAAGCCTATAGCCAACATCAAACTAAACAGAGAGAAACTTAAATCAATTCCACTGAACTAAGGGACAAGACAAGGCTGTCTACTCTCTCTGTATCTCTTCAATATAATACTTAAAGTCCTATCTAGAGCAATAAGGCAACTAATGGAGATCAAGGGGATACAAATTGGAAAGGAAGAAGTCAAACTTTCAATGTTCACAGATGGTATGATACTATACATAAGTGAGCCCAAATTATCTATCAAGGAACTCCTACAGCTGATAAAGGCCTTCAACAAAGTGGCTGGATACAAAATCAACTTAAAAACAAAAACAAAAACAAAACAAAGCACTAGCTCTCCTATATACAAATGACAAACAGGCAGAGAAAGAAGTTAAGGAAACTATACCCTTCACAATAGCCACAAATAATATAATGTATCTTGGTATAACTCTAACCAAGAAAGTGAAAGAGTTGTATGACAAAACTTTAAATCTCTCAAGAAAAAATTTGAAGAAGATTTCAGAAGATGAAAATATCTCCCATGTTTGTGGATAGGGGTAATCAATATAGTAATGGCGATCTTGCCAAAAGCAATCTACAGATTCAATACAATCCCTATCAAAATACCTATACAATTCTTTACTGACCTTGAAAAATCAATTTTCAACTTCATATGGAAAAACAAAAACCCAGAATAACTAAAACAATCCTGTAAAATGAAGGAAACTCCATCCTGGATCTCAAGCTGTACTATATAGCAACAGTAAAAAAATCAACATGGTACTGGCATAGAAACAGGCTGATTGATCAACAGAATTGAATTGAAGACCCAGAAATAAACTCACACACCTATGACCATTTGATTTTTGACAAAGAAGCCAAATCCATACAATAGGAAAAAAAGTAGCATCTTTAACAAATGGTGCATGTCTAACTGGATAGCTACATGTAGACAAATGCAAATAGAGCCATATTTATCACCCTGCACAAAACTGAAGTCCAAGTGGATTAAAGACCTCAACATAAAACCAGACACACTAAACCTGTTAGAAGAAAAAGTGGACAAAAGCCTTGAGGTCATTGACACATGAGACAACTTTCTGAACAGCTCAGGCTCTAAGATCAATAATTAATAAATGGGACATTATGAAACTGAAAAGCTGTGTAAGGCAAATGACACTGTCAACAGAACAAAATGATAGCCTAAAAACTGGGAAAAGATCTTTGCCAACCCTACATCCAACAAAGGGCTAATATTTAAAATATATAAAGAACTCAAGAAACAATCACCAAAATAAATAATCCAATTAAAAATGGGGTACAGGGGGCTGGAGAGATGGCTCAGAGGTTAAGAGCACTCACTGCTCTTACAGAGGTCATGGGTTCAATTTCCCAGCAACCACATGGTGGCTCACAACCATTTATAATGAGATCTGATGCCCTCCTCTGGCCTGAAGGGGTACATGCAGGCAGAGCACTGTATACATAATAAAAAATATATAAATCTTTTAAAAATGGGGTACAGAACCAAACAGAGAATTTTGAACAAAGGGATATCTAATGGCTGAAAACACTTAAAGAAATGGTCAACATCCCTAGTTATCAGGGGAAAGCAACTCAGAACGACTCTGCAGTTCCGTCTTACACCTATCCTAATAGCTAACATCAAGAATTCAAGTGACGATACACGCTGGCGAGAAGAAAGGGGGACACTCCTCTATTGCTGGGGCGGAGAGTGCAAACTTGTACAACCACTTTGGAAATCAATCTGGTGCTTTCTCAGGAAATTGGGAATAATTCTACCTCAAGACCTAGCCATACTACTCCTGGGAATATACCTGAAAGATGCTTCACCATAAAACAAGGACATTTGCTCACCTGTGTTCATAGCAGCCTTATTTGTAATAGCTAGAATCTGGAAATAACCTATATGTCCCTCAACTGAAGAATGGATAAAGAAGCTGTGGTCCATTTACACAATGGAATACCACTCAGCTATTAAAAACAAGGAAATTGTGAAATTGGCAGGTAAACGGTTGGAACTTGAAAAAAAATCATCTGGAGTGAAGTAACCCCGACCCAGAAAGATATGCATGGTATATACTTACTCATAAGTGCATATTAGCCACATAATGCAGGATAACTACAACACAGGGACTGATGCACCAACCAAGGACCGTATATGATGTGGGTCCCATACGGGAAGTAGAGGCTACTGCTGACATGGACTCTAGATCCCCAACTTTGATTACTTGCCCCTGGCAGGGTAACATTTCCAGGCCACAGAGGAAAAGGATACAGGTGGTACAGAGGTGGTACAGATGAGAATTGGTAGGTAGAGGTCAGATGTTAGGGGAGGAGGGAGAGAGAATGAGGGAGAGATGGGGAATTGGGAAGGGAGGAGGGAGGAGAATACCATCAGGATGTCAAGAATTCAAACTGCAGAACAAGCAGGTAACTTATATTGCTAATCCCACTACATGGGAATAACTCTGAGACCGGTTGAGACATGAACATCTATGCATAGACAGTGCTTCTTGTTGGCTACAGAATGCTTGTGAATTATTATTAGATGTCATTCTTTGTAAGGCATGAATGAAGATTTATAGATGTCTTTTTTCTGTTCGTACAAAGAACAGAGAACCAGCCTTAACTGTTTTGGGCATCGCACACACTTTATATGTTTATAATTTTAGGACTGTATAATGCTGTGAGAAATCGTTTGTTTTCAGAACAAAAGAACCGGACACTGACATTCTGCATCCTACATGTTCCGGCAGCAAGTGCTTCAGTCGCTGTGCCTCATCAGAACAGGACAGCTTCGACAAAAGCTTCCAATCCCAATTGGTCCAGCATTTCAGACTGCCCTACATAGGACTTAATAATTAAGCCTGGAATTTCTCAGCATTTAGAAACTGGACCCCAAATGCTGTTTTTAGCTTGTTTAACCAATTTGCCCAGTTTTATTTGGGCTCCTACAAAGGTATTATCCACCCCACATCAGCCAGAAGAAACCTTAAGAGAATGATGCCCCATTTCCATTAAGGGGTGTTGGGTAGGTTTTTGGTTGCTTTTTTTTTTTTGGGGGGGTGATAGATGCTTATTTTCATTGGGAGTTGGTTATACACTTTATTGGTCTTAGTTAGAGAGAAAACAAGTTTGAACTCAGTGATGTTGCTCCTTTCCTTTATTTTTTATTCTTAGTTTGGAGATATGGGCTGAAAAGAAAGAAGGGAGGATATAGAAATATATAGGGATGATAGTATAAAAAAAATAGATTAGTCAGTCTACTCCTCAACTTAATGCCTTAATTGTTACACACAAGGTTATTTTTAATTTACTGGTATAGAATTTTGTATATTGATGCAAAATAAGCTTAATTTTAGATACAGTGGTATAGAATTCAAATTTTAGATTATTCTTCACACACACACACACACACACACACACACACACACACACACACCATGTATTATATACTCTAATATGTGGTATTGTATCCATACAACTTGATTATAATACAAGGTTTACTTCCAACACTTTGAAAGTGCTGTTGCAGACTGTTTAGGATAAGTAAGTTATACAAGTTGATTGTTAGTTGATCAAATCATGGTCATATCAATTACTAGTCTATTTTTATCACAAGACTATACATCCTAAGTATAACAGATAGATATGATTCTATAGATAGATAAGATAAAATAGATAATGCCTTTAAAAAAACTTCAGAGACATGAATAATATGGCATTTAAAGATGTTGTTGCTATTTTAAAGATTCTTTGACAATAAGACAGGTTAACTCCTGGCAACACCCAGCCTATTGCAAAGAAGATGATGAGCATCAAAGAACCTCCTAATGGAGATGGCTTCAAATGTGGCAAACCAGTCAATGGGCAAAATGATAAACATTGAGATGTAACAAGAATAAATTAATAAAAAAAAATGTAAAAAAAAAAAAAGTTACGAACGAAAAAAAAAAAAATGTCCTCATTTCTGCCACAGACAGAATTATGCCAAAAAGTAGGCAAGCTTGGATGCAGGCAGAGCTGATGGCCAAACTCTGCCAAAAAGGTAAGCAAGTCCTTAATAGTTCCTGCCTCACAAATATGTCTGTCATATATACTGGGTCAGAAGGCTGAAGATGATGCTCCAACATTATAGAGCATTTTGGGTGACTGTTCAGGCAGCAAACTGTCTCTGTCATCTTCTCATGTGGGAAGCTGCTAAACTTTACTCCATGTCTACTCAGGTAATTAATTTTATTCCTTCTCAAGTCTCTGATGGGGTTGAAGACCAAATAGTTTAGTTTTACAATTCAGCTTACTTGTTTAGGGGCTAATATGCTTTTAGGTCTAGATAGATATCTTCAGTTGACAGAGATGAGATATGATAGATATTGGTTCTCGTTCAGAATTTTAGAATCACTAAGATAGGAGAGATGTTTTCTTCAAGGCAGCCAAATACTTATAGTAAAAACACTATGAATGTAAAATATACATAATTCCTGATTGTTTTGTGGTTCTTCTTGCTGTAGGTAGTTCATTCTATACATGTGTAATAATATAAATGTATATATATAAATATTTAATAAAATTGTGAAAAAAAGAAAAATAAATAAATAAATAAAGATAAAATTAAGCACATGAAAATACTCCAAAAAATAAATGTGCAAGACCTCAAATATTGATGGATTATTTTGGTGGTTTTACTTTTTGGTGTGAAAAAAAAAAACAGAGGTAGCCAGCCTATTCTTCACCTCAATTCCATGCTCAATAAATTTCATGTGACATACAGCATTTTGTCACAAAGCAGGCAATGTCAACCAATTGTAGACTGACATAAGTGCATGTTTCTGATGTTGGTAAGTCAAGTGTCTTAGATGCAATGCTACCTACAATAGGTTCATTAGCATATAGCCCAATCATAGCTTAAGTGCTATCTGTGCCTTTGTCAAACCAGTGACTTATCCATCTTCCCACTTAGAAGAGCAAAATGAGCCAGAGGAGAGAGAAACTGGCCAGATCCCAGCTTCCTTCTCTGCAAGCCCTCAAAGTCTGATGGTTTTTTCCCTGAGTTTGACTGGGAGACACTGGAACATTTTAAAACACACAATTGACTCTGTTTCCTGTGTCTCTGTTCAAAACCATCATCAAGGCAACTGGAAATACCAAACTCATGACATCTCACACTGGCATAGTGCCACCAGCGCCTGCGTTACTAAGCACAAGAACACTAATAAAACATGTGCAATAAATTGCATTTTAAAGACATCATGGGAGACCAAGATTGTTCCTTTCAAGAACCCCATGAAAAATACTTAGAATAAGAAGGGGAAAGGGCCTTTACAATGGAATGAAAATTACTCATTTGTGTCTTATAAATCCAGACTTTGGTACATGGGGCTTCTTTTGAGCATATTGTATTTTATGTGTACACCACATGCTTAAACTCTTAAATAAATCATTTGGAAAACTCTGCCCAAAAAAACATCAACTCCACTTCCCACAACCTCCTTTTGCCTTGTTCTAACATCCCTCCACTGAAAATCTGACTTTCTCCCCTAAAGCTTATAAGTGAGCTAGGTCAGGGTGGTTTAGAGAAAGATCAGCTTAGATGTAGGAGACTTTACCCCGAGCACTGTGACTTTGAAGAATGTCTTCCTGTCACTCTATGGGGTTCAGCTTCTGCCTTTATGAAGAAGATATTTGCTCAATCTAAGTCAGAGATGGAAATGCGAAAGCATTTATCAAATGCAAGTAAGCTGGATGAATGAGGAAAGTTGAGATGGAAGGACCATGAGCTCTGCGGTGGACCCCTCTCTCTTCTCCGCCTTCATATAGTTGCTCACCAGCTCTGATCAATTCTCCCTTGTTAACCTCTCTGTATGTGTCTTCTTTTTCTCCATTCTGTGATTTGAGCCATTCTTTTTATTTTTGCCTGTTAAAATATCTTTTTCTTTTTTCTTTTTAATTTCACCTTGTAAAACAGCATCCTCTGGGGCTCCCATTCTCCATACTGCAGCTGGGGTGATTTTTCTGAGATACAACTCCAATGGATCCTTGATGCTCATAGGACACAGATGCAACCTACAAAGCAGGGGTGAGCCACTTCCCATCCTCTGCTGTCCATTTTCCAGTGGCATGATTTATTCAATAGCCACCCTGAGCTATTGATCGGCCAGAAGCTATTTCTCACCTCCAGGTATTTTTGGTACTATTTTCTCTGTCTTTTATGATGCCTGTATGAATTAGTCAGGGTGACAAAGTACAGCTGCAGAAACAAATGTCCCATAAATCTCGTCCACATGGCCAATGTTGTTACTGGGAAGCAAGGTAGACGGGAATAACTGCTTATTATAGAAGTTTTATGATTCAAGTTAGTAGAGGCTGCATTCTAGCATTAACTTCCATGAACAACATAACAAAGGAAAGTTAGTGTGGAAAGTATACTATCTCCTCAGCTTTCCACCTAGCTCAGATTTCATTGCCCGAAGTTTTCTGGGGAACCTGGGAATACAATCCTCTCCTGCCATATTAGACAGTCAACGGCATTCACATAAACAGTTCCAGTGATTTGCATTCTTATCTGCTTGTTAAGTAAGCTCCTACATTTAAGTTCAGCCCCCAATGGTCTCCTCTTCCAGGAAGACATCTTCACACACCTCGACCTTTCACCTCGACAGGACTTTGCGTGCTTGCTTTGATCTACTCCTTACTCCCTGCTATCATTGGGATAACTGTCTTCCAACGGTCTGTGTGTTGATGGCTTGAACCCCAAGGCTGATGGGGAGGGGGTAATGGGACCTTTAGGAAGTATCCAGTACTGAGATCTTCAGATCCTTGAAGAGGTTGTAAGATCTCAAATAATGCTATCTCTTTGCTTTATGCTCATGATATAAGCAGTTTGTGAAATACTCCTGCTGTTGTTGTCTTGTATCCCCACCAGTAACCCAAAGCAATGAAGTCTATCAGCCGTGGGCTGGACCCTTCAAAACTGTAAGCCAAAGCCAACATACCTTTTTATCTTTATAAGAAATTACATCAAGCATTTTGTTATAGCGACACCAAGTGATTAACATCTTACAATACAAAGAACGCCACTCTGGGAAATGAGTAGGAACTATACTTTAGCCATTTGGAGTTTAAAATGGTGTCTGTCCCTCTTCAGATCTAGCCAATGCACAGATTTTTTTGTCCACAGTTGTGGGGAGAGCAGGGGCTGCCTCTGACGTGAACTCTGTTGCCCCCAATTTGAGGACTTGACCTTGGTGGGGAGGCCTGGTGGCACTCAGAAGAAGGGGAAGCAGGCTATCCAGATGAGACCTGACAGGCTGGGGTCATATGATGGGGGGAACGAGGTCCCCTGCTGTCAGAGGTCTAGGAGAGGGCAATAGGGCAAAAGAGGGAGGGAAGAAGGGTGGGAACAGGAAGATACAAGTGATCGGATCACAAGCGGGGTGTAATCTGAATAAAGTATGTGAAAAACATAAAGTGGGGTCTGGAGAAAGGTAGAGACCATGCACCTCTGACATCAAAGGAGTGAATGTGTCAGAGCCATTGTCTGGGCCCATACCTAATGGTTCTAAGCTCCAGTTTTCTAAGTGGCAGGGCAAACAGGAGGATGCCAGAGGCGCCTGAGTCACTCCTCAGGTGTCTGCCCCCTCCAAAGACAACACAGAGATTGTGCTGCCCACACCAGGGATCTGGTGAAGCTTTCCTTCTTCACCTTCCTCCAGATCAACAAAGGCCTTGTGTCCTGGAGAGAGGGCTTACAGGACATGACCAGGTAACCCTCCCACCCGCCAACCCCTGTTGCTCCAAGTTAATATGCCTCCTAAGGAAGAATTTAAAAAGATAAGCAGTGTCTGCTCCTCCCATCTCTCCTTCTGCTCTAGTATAAGCATGTGATTTAAGGCCTGGCAAACAGATGAACTCGCAAGGGAATTAGGTGTGGAGATTAGTGGGTGAGAGAAAGAGACAGATGTGGAGCACATGTTCCTCAAAGGCAACACACACACACACACACACACACACACACACACACACACACACACACACACAAAGATGGGAGGCAACTTGCTGATTTTAGTGACTTCGTGACAGAAAGCCATTCCTCGATAAGCATTCCTGCAGTCTCTGGTATTCCTTCCCACAAAGCTAAGCTCTCCACACGGCTGATGTCCAGGGCATATCCAGTGATATGTGCCTTCTCCAAGAAGACCTAAACAAAAAGTCTGCTCAGCCCACATAGGAGACTAATGGCAGAACAAGGGAATAATTGTGCACGGCTCTAGCTCTCTGACTAGTGGGTTTATTAGAGTTACTTACAGGGGCATGTGTGCCTCAGAGGCTCCCCTAGCCCAAGCGATGACTCACAGAAGCCGCAGCCTTAAGCTGTGCTCTGCACCTCCTTCAAGTGGCTTCCTAGCTGGAGTCGCCTCTCCTCAACCACTGTTACTGCTTATGTAACCCTAGGTAGAGGCCTTGTGGGTTCTAACTTTCACCAGTTTACCAGCCCTGAGAGCTCATTCCCTTCCTGAATCTAATGAGCCTTCTTCCTCCCTCCTCTGTCCTCTCCCCTCCCACGTCCCTCCTCCCTCCTCTTTTTTCCTCTTCCCCCCTCCGTCTTCCCCCCCCCCCCCCCCCGCATCCCTTCTCCCTCCTCCCACCTCTCTCCTCCCATCTCCCTCCTTCCTTCTTCCTTCTTCCACCAGGAGGGAGAGTTTCAATTTGGAGAGTTAGCTAGACAGCATCCACCTGGAAAAACATGAAAACGGCCGGCAGCGATTCCAACATCAGTCTTTGCTGAAGGCTTTTCCCCTTTTCTCAAAACATCTCCGCCACGCTGTTTCCTGTTCTTCATCTCATCCCAGATGTGAACTGATGCACCTTCCGGTCTACTAACACGGGCTTTGGATAAAACAATAGGATGAGGGGCAAAGGTTCCATCCTGCTCTAATACTTCATGGTGAGTCCTTGAGGAGTCCGTTGATGAATTAGATAGACTTGAACTTGTTTTGAACTCAGAAAACAAGTTAAGTCTCCGAGGACAAAGGTTAGTTTCCAGCCAGATTGAGTGCTCAGTCAGCTCATGCACTTCTTCAGCCCCGAGGAAGTTGGTCAACGACAGTCCCCAGAGTAAGCATGAGCCCAAAGCACAACAAGCTGAAAGAACTTGTGAACACTCCAGTAGCAGAGATGTGTGCTCACAGCTCCCTCCGCTCTGGGTCCCACACACCCTTGGGCTTTACACACTTGGGGCTGCCCACTCCATCTCCTTCCAGCCTTCCTTCTTCTGCTTTCCCCTGGCTAACCTTCCTGGGTGCATCCACAGCCAGCCTGGCTAGCATTACAGTCCTACCCCTCACGATGAACCTCCTCCTGCCTAGCACAGTATCAACATGAACGGGAGCTTCAAACTCCAGCTCCACCACTGAGCCCATGGCAGCCAGTGAGTGTGGTTTCCTTATTTGCAAAAATAAGAAAAACGTAAAATCACCTTGAATGAATAATTAAATAAATTTTTCATGTTTGTACAGCCTCCACTGAACGCCCAAGTCAGCTAGTTCTCTGCTCTGTGGGTGAAACATAACACATTCGCTCGAAGCTTTCATCATATCATATTCATTCTCCGTTCCATGCATTCCATCAAACTAGTGTGGATGGATAAGCTCCATATCCGCCTACAAGCTAGGATGCCAGCATGTGATATATCCCATTCCCCTCCCTTCTTGACAGCTGGTCTTCGGGCTGCCTCTCTCTAGACCCTCCCAGAATACATATGGAATGCAGGCCGAGTGTCCTTCCAAATGTGTCCCTCATATGCAGTGTGGGACAGTGGGACTTCTGGCATTTGCTCAATCTTCTTGGGTAGGAACAGGAGAAGACCCTGTGCTTCTGGCCCTTTCAGTTAGTTAGCATTTTATTTCCCCCTTGGCTCTGGCTGCTGACAGCATCTGGCTGCTGTCATTGCATAGACGACACTTGGGTCCCAGGCTCTTTGACCTCCAGAGGACACTTAGCACTGATTGGACTTATCAGAATGCTGTGTTCTGAGCCAAAGAGATCTGCCAACAATGACGAAGAAGCAGTCTGGACCCCGTGGTATATCCGAATGAGGACGAGAAGCCATGTGGGGTAGAGTTTGGCTCCAGCTATTCACAGCTGTCCAAAACTCCTTCATAGTCCCCTATCTGTCAGGGTCTCCTCTTCCCAGGCTCCTTGAAAAGAACTTGAGAAGCACAGGAAAGGGGAGATATGCAAACCCTGAAAACAGAAATCCTCTCCACAGGACCACGTCTTTGTCATCACTCTCATTATTATGAATTAATAAGCAAATAATTATCTTACCTCATTGTTTAATCTCCTCCAGATGCACACTAGAATCTTCACCATTATGAAAACGAGAAGAAACAGACAAACAAACAGTGAACTTGTTCCCTCATATGGGTTTACCTTCTGAATCTACAAAGCGATCCAACCCTACAGACGCCAAGAGGCTCCCTAGGGGCTCATGGCTCAGGAGCTAAGCCTGAATGCAAAGTCAGTTTTGTACAGGAGTCATCTTCTATCTTTAGGACACTTCACTGCACTTTTCTACCTTTGACTTTTACAAATAAGGCTACAATAAGCATCTGTAAGCAAGATTTTATGTGAACATCAATTTCTTTTTTTTCCTGGCTGTGTACTGAAGATTGGAACTGATGAATCATGTGGTAACCTTATATCTGAGGACCTCCAGACCATTTTACATTCCCAGAGCAATATGTGAGTGTCCCAGTATCTCCCACTCTCATTAACATTTGTTATGTTCTGTATATATTGCAGCCTTCGTGGATGTGAAGCCAAGTGCCTCGCTGTGTATTATCTCTGGCATTGGCCCAATAGTGCATGGTACAGAGGCTCTTCTGAGGTGCTTTTTAGCTGTCTTTATTGCTTTGTAGAGTTCTTTCTCTTTCTCTGATATGCTCATATGTTCCTTATAACAACTTTTATCCCCTGTGTTACCATTAGCCATTTTTAATGGTATTCTAGAAGCACAAATATTTGGTTTTTAAAGGAGCCAAGTCTGTCTACTTTTCAATGTGAACTCTTGGTATCACATCTAAGGAGGATTTGCCTAATCTGCAGGTCATGAAAGGTATACTACTATATTTTCTTTTTCTGGCTCTTTCTCAACAGTATGTTAATCATTTTGAAATGTTTGTGTATGGTGAGAAAGTACTTTAACTTCATGGTGTTGCCTGTAGAGACACAGTTGTCCGTCAACATTGTTGAACAGAACATTCCTTACCCATCCCCCAACTGCTCCCACTGAACTGCTCTACAAATCAACTGCCCAGACAGTCAGGGGCTTAGCTCTGGGCTTTCATTGTCTTCCGCTGATCCACATACACTGTTGATGACTGTGCTGTCTCCATGACTTGTCACCAGCCTGAGGTCTGCAACTCTGTTCTTTTGCTCTTTTCAGGATTGTTTCAGATGTGCTGGGTCCTTTGGCTTCTATATCATTTTAGGAATGGGGTCAAGTTCCTCAGAAATTAGTAATAGTAATGCCAGCTAGGCTCATGGTTAATATGAAGCCCACTTGAAGGACCATCCCTGTGCTGGAAATTTTAAGTCTCCAATCCAGGAGCATGAGAGGCCTCTCCACTTAGAATTTGTTTCACAGTGTTTTGTGGTTTGCGCAAGGTCAGTTTGTTTTTTGTTTTTTTGGTGTTTTGTTGTTGTTGTTTTGTTTTGTTTTGAGCTACTTTTGTTAAATTTGTTCCTAGATAATTTCTTTTCTTGTGCTGTACTATAAGTAAAATGTTTTCTTTTTCACTCAGGGTATATTCATTGCTTGTCTGTAGAAATATATGTTTTTTTCAATCGTGATCTTGCACTGCACAACCATGAAGAATACAGTTACTTATTCTCATAGTTTTTTGTTTGTTTGTTTGTTTGTTTGTTAGTAGAGAACTTAGAATTTTATACAAATGGTCACGGCATATACAACTAAAACACATTTAAAGAGTATTTTATTTTTATTTATACATATGTGTGTCTGTCTGCATATATGTACACGGGAGCCTGGAGAGGCCAGAAGAGAGCATCAGATTCCCTGGAGCTGCCATTACAGATGGTTGTGAGCTGTCTGATGTGGCTTCTGGGAAGCAAATCTGGGTCTTCTGTCAACGGTAGCAAATGCTCTTAACCACTATGCTTTCATAACAGCTCCATGGAGATGTTCTTACATCCTTCTTTGTGATAAAGTATATACAACCAGCTACCTTCCTTCCTTTCTTTCTTTCTACCTACCTTCCTTCCTTCCTATTGTTTTTTTCTTTTCTCATTTTCTTCCTTTTTGCCTTAGCTGGAAATTACAAGATATTATTGAATAAATAATATAATAGCAAACTAGGTTGTGCCATGCTGTCTTGTTAGGACGAGTTTTAAATTTCTTATTATTAACTGGGGTATTAGCTATGCATTTCACAGAAAACCATTATCAGGATGATAATTTTCTGTTTGGAGTTTATTAATTTTTTTAAATAAAATTAAGAATAGGTTATACTGAGTGTGGTGATACTGACCTGTAAGTGCTTGGGAGGTAGAAGCAGGGAAAACAGATGGATGTCATCCTTAGATACTTGGCGATTTCAAGGCTAGCCTGGGCTATAATATATATATATATATATTATATATAATAAAAATATAAAATAATGGTTATAGATTTTGTCATTTGAGTTTTCTGTGCCTATTGAGACTATCAAATGAATTTTGTCAATCAAATGTCAGATATTAAAAACTGTCCTGTGGGGTCAAAGATCACCCCATTGAGTGGAGGGATTGGAGGAAGCCCTGAGTGAATAAGTTATGTTGACATGGGTATAGCACTGTGAATGATCCCAGTGTCCCAGCCCCATGGCAGTGGCAAAAGCCTTCCCCATATTAGGCTTCGAAGAGCGACACAGCCTTCCTCCTGGGTACCTGTGCAAACAATTAACCAATGTGTACAAAAAATGATAATGGCAGCTTCCTCTTACCAGATGTTTACGGCCCATAACTGTTCCCCTACAGAGTCATACTACCAAGACCAGCCCACCCTACCGCTGTGCTGTACCTGGGCTGTTGGGCTAGTAGGTATGACTATCCGAGAGGACACATCCCACCAAATCCCGGGTTTTCTATACATATGTTTGTCCTGTCTTCATTCCCTTGAGATCCCTAGGGTTTCCAGGACAAGCTGTATGGGCAGAGACAACTGAGAGTCATACTTCAGAGGATGACTGTGATAATCACATCTGAGATTGAGCGTACAGTAGCTGTTGTCATGCTTGTAACTTAAACGAGACAACGGGCACCTGTCACTTATGGTTTTTATGCTCCCCCCAAGATGCGGGTCAGGTTTTGAAGGGAGATGGCAGTTTGGGAGACAGGTGCCTAAGCTTTTTGGAGTTCTCCTGAGTGGCCTCGGCCTCAGAAACTTCAGAAACTTCCAGACATAAGGCTTTGGGGAACCTTCTGGATGCAGCTTCAGATCTGGCTCCCTATTGAGGCCAACCCTGCCTTCCCTCCTCAACGACTACATATCAGAATGCCTAGCAGGGCTGGCTCAGGACTCCTGGTTCTCTTCTGATCCTGCCATGGTTCAAGAAGCCCCCTGGACAGCAGTTGGCATGTGAAAGCCTGATGCTCTAGGTGCCTTTGCTGGTTTGGGATGGGCCCACAAACACTGCTGGTGATGGGTTCAGTACAGTCCCCATAGAACCTCCTCATTTTTCATACTCAGCTCACCTTCCACCTTTCAAGGTAGCCCATGATGCGTTCCAGATAGACTCTTGAGCTTTCCCTGTCTAAACAGTCAAAATGCTCACAGCTACATACAATAAGACATGAGCACTCAAGTACTACACCGGTTTGCCTCATGATTTCTTTCTAGTGCAACCGAAGCAGAGATGTGAGATGGATCTCTTTAAAAAACATTGCTCTGGCAGCTGGGTGGAGGAGGGATTGCAGGGATGGATGACGGCAATGAGGGCAGGCAGGAATGAAAGCTAATTTGGGGTCAGAGGCAAGGGTGTGGAGTGCACAAGGGAAGGGGTCTCTAGAAAGTGCTCAGGGGAAGAGGGGAAAGTGGCAGCTGAGGATGGGGATAAAAGGTGGGAGTTTTAGTGTGTGCTTCCCAGCTTCTCCCATGGCAGAGGACATACTGGGCCCCATGCCCACATGACTGAATGGTCTATGCTTCCAGAGAGAAGAAGGAAGGAAGAAGTAATTAAATGTGCAGCTTTGCCTCTCCGGAGGAAATAAACAGAAATGGATGCTCCCAACCGTGGATGATTGACTGGATGTAGAGATGAATTACAAGTGCCCTCAGTGTCAGTTCTGAAATACTTATTAAAGGGCAGGAAATCCCAGGCTTCAATGTCACCCTTCCCTTTTCTTTCCAGCTGGTAAATCCCTCCCTGTGTAATGGCAGAGCCTGTGGTGTGGGGGGATTGCTCAGAAAGGAATGTGTTGACACATGAGACCTAGGAACTTCTAACAAGCTCAATAGCATCCCAAGGAGGCTCGCTGAGTATCCCAATATTTATATCAGCCTATATTTTTGTGAATACCACAGCCTCACCCTATGCCAGATATGATGCTGTGAGAAGACCCTGGTAACTAAGGCATCACTTCCATCAGACATGTGCAGTGTGTGCGCTCATCACCTTCATGGGGGAAAAGTTCTTTTAAAAAAATAAGTCAAAGCTTGTAGTGAATTTAAAATATGCTCGGTTTCATTTCTGTTGTTTGTTCTAGTACTAACTGAAGGAGGCCTCCAAAAACCTTCAGTGGAGTCTGGAGATATGCTTATCCATTTAGAGTACTTAAAATAGATTATTGATACCTATTGTTCCTGGACAATTTTGCATTTGTTATTTCTGATGGGAATTAATTGCCTGAGGTTGAGTATTACATTTGTTTTTAAATAAATCCCAGAGAGAAAAGGAAAATAACTCAAAACAATAACAGCAACTGTGGTAGGAAGATGTAATCATAGATCCTTGAGATCCCAAGGTCACTGTTATTTCTTTTTTTACCACTCGGATAATTCATCAGCTGGTGCAAATCCAAAGCAGATGCTTCGGTTTGTCTGAGGACTCTTTCAGGGCAGTTAAACAAAGAAGAACGGCATTAGGGCCAGGCTCTGCTGATTTCCACTCAGAATATCAATGTTTGGGTGCATCCATTCAATCTCTATACCTTAGAGTCACTTCCCATACCGTGTGTGAATAGCCTTTCTACATGGCTAGATCAGTGAGATGACATAGCATATGACTAGCAACAGACCTGGCACACAGGAGATATTGTATAGACCAAAGTCAATTAATGGCAGCACATAATAATTATAATTGTATTTATTAGTAATGATTTCAGGGCCAGGCATAGGGTCACCACAGTCAGGAGACAGAGACAGGTAGATCTCTTGTCAGTTCAAAACCAGTCTGGTTAACCTATCCAGTCTAGCCAGGGTTACTTAGTAAGAACTGTTGTTGTTGTTGTTGTTGTTGTTGTTTCAGCATGAGAGATGAAAATGTAATAGAGAAACTGAAGCTTAATGGAAATGTAGAAATATCTACCTTTTGCTGCCCCAGTGATCTTGAAGGTCAACGAGAGCTTGGTCAAGGTGCCTCCGTCAGACAGGATTCTCAACCCAGTCCTGCAAAGGAAGCTCCATGCCTCTGGATGGACACGAACTTCTGTAGCCTCAGCACCCAGATCAATGCTGAGAAGGCAAAAATGTATAGAACCTTAGACGTGCAATAACTGCCTCAGAACCACCCATCAAGCTTTCCGTCTAGATTCTCCTAGTGTGATAGCATGGCTTGCTATGATTCTAACTGAATTCTAACACTAGTTTGAATGTGTGGGCTACACGTAAAAAGATATCCTATTCAAGACAGCACAAGCAGAAAGAATCCAAGTTCACAGAAGATGGGAGGCAGATGCTTCGTCCCAGTGCTGTTGCTTTAGCTTAGTAGTCATATTACAAGTCCCAAGACTCTCCGTCCTCCACTTTGGCTATCTTCATCATACTGGCTGTCCACCCTCATGGTATAGAGATGCTGTCAGAAGTGTTTTTTTCTCCATGGATGATCTGAGGCAATGTGTGTTCTGGGTAAAGCCATGAGCGTTTTTCTAGAAGCATCTAAACAGATGTCTCCAATATCTCATTCACTGGACTATGTTACATGGCTCTACAAAACTCCATATCCAATGAGTAAAAAGAAAATCACCATGAGACATGTATGGGAAGAGGGTCACTTTTGAAGTAAGGAGCTATAATTTGGATGCCCAGTTGTCCCTTAAGGGACATACATAAAGACTTGGTTCTCAGAGTTTCCATCATGAAAGTTGCTATCGTGATTTAAAAGGAGGCCTGTCATTGGGGAATGCCCCACAGTGAACCCTAGTCTCTCTCAGTCTAAGATGGGGCTGTTTGTTTCTGTACATGACCGCTCCATGCTGTGCCATCATGCACCATCATTAATGGAAACCTAACCATAGAGCCATCTGACTTTACAATTAGACTCTCCAAGTCTGTGAATCATAAATTTTAAAAAAAATGTTTCTTTATAACCTCACACTGTTGTGGGCATTCACATTCCCTGTCTCATTCCAGCCTCTCAGGACTCCATATGAAAGGAAGGCTTAGGGAATGTTTGCCCCCGCTTTCCAGGTAAGAGTTATCATATGGCTCTTCTAACTGGCCCCTCGCAGAAATCAGGCCACATACTTCTGCAGTTAGCACTACACACAGTTAGCAACACTGATAATTAAGCCTACTTATAAGCTACTCACCTAGGCCGCAACACCACTTTCATATCAAACCCAGATTGCTTTAAAATATGAGGTATATTTATTTCCACATATATATGTGTGCATATATATATTACATTTGTATATTTATTATATTTAAGTACTTATAGATAATATATGATTAAATATTTATTATATAAATATGTGTTTATATATGTTAAATACTTAATATATAATTAGATATTTACTATAAAATATATATATTAAATGTATTATATTTACATTTTATATTTAATACATAATTGTTTTATATTACATATTATCTAAAATATATTATATATATAGGTTAATATATAAATGTTATACAAGGAACCACAAGGCAGGAAGTATGAGCTACTCACACAGTGTAGGAACTACCCTTACCCCTGAACTTCACAACCTTTCAGAACAAGGAATTCCCTTTGTTCTTTAGAACTTAGGGCTCTTTTTTTTTTTTTTTTTTTTTTTTTTTTTCCACATCATGCCGTCTGTGGTGGCTCTCTCTCCCACTGAAGCGCTTCAGAACTGAAGGGCCTGTCTCTTCTTCTACAGCTCCATCATTAATTACTTCCTGGATGATGTTCTTGTTCTCCTAATAACACATATCTGAAGAGAGTGACTCATCTCGGTTTCGTCTCTGGGAACTTGCAGGCTTGTTTCTAACAATACATAAACAGAAGATCTGCGAGGTTTAATCGCTTACCCCAAGTTCAAGGTTGCAGCTTCTGTTCTGATGTGGTTTCAGCTAGGCAGGCCCAAAGGTAACACTAATCCTTCCAGGCCAGATTCCAATGCATCTCCAGGAGCGTGGATGCCAATCTGAGGTCACACTTCAGGCTGAGCACAATCTCAAGTAGATGGACATAGATCTTGAGACTCAGATAATATGTTTTACAGGTAAGATAGTAACTGTGACCAAGATTGCATAGGGCTTTGACTGAACTCTCCAGTGGATAGAGTGATAAGCCCATCACAGGTGCAGATGACAGAGGAAGCACACAGAAGACAAGGGTACCTTCCAGGCCCGACTGGGGAGTGTTCAGATGCCCACCTCTCAGATCACAGATGCCTGAGTTAGAGTGGGTTACTGTGGTCTTACTTGGAGTTCTCAGAGGGGACGTGCTGAGACAGGAATCAGTGTCCAGGACAGATGATTTGCAGTGGTAAATATGGAATGCAGTGTAGACCCAAGGATGGCCTCTGTTTACCGCCCTGGAGCTTCTAGCTGGGCAGGCTAGGCCTTGCCAACAGATCCTGACCTGTATTGATGTGTCACCTACTAGCTGATTATCAAAGAGTAGGTGCTGTGACCTTGGGAGAGGAGGGTCCCTTCATTCCTGCATGGCTGCAGCTCCTGCGCTTACATGCCACCAGCTAAAGGAACAGGAACTCAGCACTGAAGAAGGGTGGTGGATTGTGAACCACAGTGCCCTCTCGGAGCCTCACTGGCCTCTGCGAAGGGTTTGGGCTCTGTGGCTTCATCTGTTTGGAAAGGAGGCTTAGATAGGGCACTGAGTTCATGATGTCACCTACTGAACTGGAGCCACCATCAGATTTCAGGGTCCTACTTTCTGGGTCAGTATTCCTTTCACAGTGTTCCACTGTGAAGGTTTTGTGAGCTCCTGATGTGGTGTGTGTGTGTGTGTGTGTGTGTGTGTGTGTGTGTGTGTGTGTGTACATATGAAAGACAGAGGCCAATGTCTGGTGCCTTCTATTTCTTTCCACTTTGATATTTGAGACAGCATTCTCTCATAGAATATAGAGGTCATTAATTCATTGTGACTGGCTGGCAGCATGTCCAGGAGATTCTTGTGCCTCTGTGCTCTCCAACCAGAAGTTGGGGTTACATGTGGGTATCATCATACCTTGCCTTTTTTCCCATGTGGGTGGGGAAATAAAACTCTCAGGTCTTCATGATTGTTTGGCAAGCATTTGACCCGCTGAACCATTTCCACAGGTGTCTTAGTTAGGATTTTATTGCTGTGAAGAAACACCATGACTGCAGCAGCTCTACAAAGGGCAGCATTTAATAGGGGCTGCCTTACAGTTTCAGTGGTTTAGTCCATTATCATCATGGCAGGAAGCATGGCAGCCTGCAGGCCTGAACAGTGCTGGAGGAAAAGCTGAGAGTTCTACATCTTGATCCACAGGCATCAAGGAGAGACTGTGTGCCACACAGGGCATAGCTTCAGCATGGGAGACCACAAAGCCAGCCTCCATAGTGATACATTTCCTCTAAGGCTATACCTACTCCAACAAGACCACAGCTAATAGTACCACTTCCTATGTCCAGGCATGCAAACACATGAATATATGGAGGCCATTCCTATTCAAACCGTCACAACAGGCTTTAACTAGAAATAACCATGATATCATGCCAGTGGGGCTCATCTGGACCCCAGTGGTGCTGGAAAATCACATATACTATATAAGGACATGTCTGAGCGCACACAAATGTTCAAATGTATGCAGATATGAGTATGCAAATTCTACCTCACACTGTACTACCAGCATCCTCCCTGCACTTGGCCTCCCTGTCTATTGAATCCTCCAGCCCCTTCTGAGTCATTTGTCACCTCCTTAGCAGCCTCAAAGGACATAGGACCTCATTGCAGAAGTCACTAAAGACTGATAACCTGGCAGGTGCAAGATTCTTCTTCCCTCACCAGCTGGCATCCTCTAGAGCTCAGGATGGCAGACTAGATGCAGTATCCGCGAAGAAAAATGTCTTCCCGCATTTCAGGGCTCAGTTTCCCCAGAATAGCCCCGTGGTGGCTTTAGGATCCTAATGGCCACTCAGAGTGAGCCAGGACCACTCAGAGCATGGTACACTATATGTAACCACATAATGTAATCACACAGATGTAAATTGTAGCCCAGAATATGAGAGAGGGATTATTCAAGCTCATTTCCACATCCTAGCCCAGGAAAGTTTTCTAGCTTTTTATGGTAGTATTGTCTTAGACATCATGTCCAATGCTTTGTCAGGATTTCAGTGAGGTAGTAGCAGAGATGACGGCTTTGCAGTCACCGTCACCCCTCCCAGGGGTCCAGAGTTAACCTGTTTCTCAGCTATGTCCCCTGACAACATCCACTCTATGGTGATGATGACCTGGGCGTCAGGGACTGTTCTGAAGACAAAGTTAGAGCTATATATAAATGTGCCCTAGGTCTCTGGCTACGGCGTCCTCTCTCAGACTCTTATGGTGATCTACAGCAGACAAGACATGAGCCCACTCTAATATCACACAAACAGGAGGCAGGTGTGCTCAGGGCCCTGATTTATAGCTTGGGCCAAGTTTTTCCCACCTCAGCAAGCAGGAACCAGAACAACTTTTAGAATCTGTTTCTGCTGCACGTTCACTGAGTGGTTCCAGGTATGTGGCGCAATTCCCCTACTTTGGTTTTCTTATATATAAAATGCTATCTGGCTGTCCTATTTGGGGTTTTATTGTGTGAAGAGACACCATGACTATGGTAACTCTTATAAAGGAAAATTTTTCATTAAGGATGGCTTATAGCTCAGAGGTTTAGTCCGTTATCATATTGATAGAAAGCATGGTGGCATGCAGGCAGACATGGTGCTGGAGAAGGAGCTAAGAGTTCCACATCTTGATGTACAGGCACCAGGAAAAGACAATAACACACTGGCTAGGCTTAAACTTGTAAGACCTCAAAGCCTACAGTAATGAGGCCTTCTTGCTGCTGGGTGGAATGAGCTCCCTGAGCAGGGAAAAAACATGGGCAGTCCTTTTTCCATCAATCCTTTTTTTCCCTCCTTCAAGGAGCTCTCTTAGTCTTCTGTTCTTCAGCCAAAAACTGTCCAAATGTATGGGGTGTCAGTTGGACCCTGAGGGACTGAAAGGAAGCATGCAAATAAGGTTAAAGATGAGGCCAACTAGGGAAAAGCTGTCCAAATGTTTACCTCCAGGTTCAGTTGTTACAGTGAGCTTTGCAGGCTTGCTTGCTGTCTTTCCTGCCTGGTTGTGCAACCTTGCTTGGGGTTCTGGCTGTCAAAACCTGGGGCTTTCAGGTTCTTGCCTCCCACTCAGCTCCTGTGACCTCAGAGCTTTTTCCTGCCCATCAGAGAACCGTGCACCTGACAGGAAGCTCTGCACCCACCAAGGTCCTTCTATCCCCATTAGTGATAGACAGGAGCAATAATTTGCTTACAAGGCCAGCAAGGAGCTGGGCGTGGTGGCACACGCCTTTAATCCCAGCACTTGAGAGGCAGAGGCAGACGGATCGCTGTGAGTTTGAGGCTAGCCTGGTCTACAAAGTGAGTCCAGGATGGCCAAGGCTCCACAGAGAAACCCTGTCTCGAAAAACCAAAAAACCAAAAAAAACAAAAAACAAAAAACAAAAAAAACAAAAACAAAAAAAAAAGACCAGCAAGGAGCAAGAACGGGTACCTCAAAGGATGCCCAGGGCATACTTGTGGTTAGAGTATGTCCCTGGCTCTGTACCAAAAGCCTTCCCCCTTAATGTACTTGGACCCCGTGGTGAGACCCACATCTCTATGAGTGCTTTTATTCTCATATCAGTTACTGATGAACCATGTGCCATGTATAGCCTGAACAACCATACATAGCCTACCAGGATGAGAACCAAAGAAGGTGATAAGAGCCATGGAGAAAGATTAGAAATGGGAGGCAAGGAGGCTAACAGAGAGATCCATCCCTCTTCTGTTTTGCGTTCTTCTCATATATTATCCATTTATTCCATCATTTAAAATCCTATTTGGAGATTCTACCTAGATCCAAGGAAAATCAAGAGCCAGAGCCCTTGAGATGCCTTGGTATGCTGCCATCATAGGGCATCCTGGAGGCACTGGCACCAGAGGTTTTTGGCATCTAATGCTCAGCAGGTTGGTCAGCATCTGCCCTTTGCTTTTTTAGTTCTTAGTGCAAACACATAGAGAGCTTCTATCTGCTCCAGACATCATGTCACAGTCATCACTGCATGAGTCAGGAGCTCCAGAGACAAGGACAGTGGTGGCTTTCTCCAGGAGAAAAGAGGATGAATTCACCTGGGGACAATACCCAGAGCCCTGGGAGTTTAGGTGGGCTAGGCACCAACTTTTTGGTGGCAAGCAAGGTAGAAAGGATAAGTTTCTCATCCCTGTGCCCACAAGGGTGACAGCCTCACATGCTCCTGGAATCTCACTTCTCCTGAGGTCTGCCAGTTCACCCTCTATGCATCTAGACTCATCTGAGAAGGAAGTGGCTTGCTTACCATCCATCAAGTAGCCCCTCTATGTCCTGGAAGAGTGCTACCATGTGGCCACAGGCCCTTTGTCTTGGGTTCACTGCTCTTACCCCATCACCACCCACATTCTGTGTCCTAGTGTCCCCTAGGCTCTATCTGCCTGAATTGCTAAGATCCCAGAAGCATCATGAACTGTCCCCATAGTGCCATCTCCAGCCTAGGGGCCCTGCCTTCCACTTTGCCCACAACAACATTGTGATCACAGTAGCTTCACCTGTCACCTTTCTTTCCTGGAAGAAAAGAAAATTTCTGAGGCCTCTTCAAAGTTCCACTCTTACCTGGCAAATATTTGAGAAATATTGACTGAGGTGTATGCAGCGTATGTACTCAGCATGGATGACTGATAGGCCTTCCAAGAGAATCTCAACGGTGTGAAAACAGGACCAGGCAAGGAAAGAACCAGAACACAAACCCTGTGCATAGGGCTCTTGCCACATTGTTTACTTCCCATTCTAAGCCACAGGTGACCACAGTGTACTTGGTACTCCCTACCTAGTAAGAGAGAAGATGCTGGCCTTCACTTGCTTTACTTGATACTAACTGATGGGAAAGCTTTGCTCAGGGAGGAGGTTTGCTGTGGTATCAATCCTCCCCAAGTCCCTGGAAAGGTCCCAGTAGCCATTGCAAGGAGCCTAGAGCCACATACCACCCAGAAAAGATTCTAGAACTTCACCTACCCCAGAACCAAGTTCCCAGATATTAACCATGTCTATGACACTCCTACACTCTGTCCACAGTTCCTAAAGAAATGGGTCTCAGATGCTATCATAATTTAGACACGAAATGTCCCCCCCACCACCACCACAGGTTCATGTCTTTAGAGTGCTTGGTCCACAGTTGGTAGAAATGTTTAGGGGAAGCCATGGGGTTGTTAGTTGAAGGAAATGGGTTGCTGAGAGGCAGACCTCAGATGTACTGCTTCCTGTTTCACCTAGATGTGAGCAAGCAGCGCTCTATTCCTGCTGCTTCAGCTTGAGCTGCTCGCCCCACCACACCTTTCCTACCACAATGGAGGGCAGATCCTAACTGGGAACTGAAGTAAATTCTTCCTTTATTAAGATGATTTTTTTTTCCAGTATTCCTTCAGGGTTGGAAGAAAAGTAACCAATACAGGACCTTTTCCACCTAAAGAACCAACAGCTGTGTCTGATGTCCGTAAATTCAGGTTGCCTTGAGACTGACCAAAGCAGGAATCCCAGGAACATGGGAACTGGGTCTAGTGTGAGTGAGAGTCAGATGGGGATGGCACTGGCAGAGAGAGGATAAAAGGATGGACTGACAAGCCATGGAACAGTGAAGCAGTGTGCTCATTGGAGCATAAGAAGAAATCCCAGTGCAACTGCAGCCTTTCTCCTGAGCCCTCGCCTTTGAAGGGCATCCACCTTTTCATTTGTTAAATTACCTTTTCCGTGTAGCAGTTCACATGTTAATCCTTCATGGAGTCATCCCAAATCCACTCTTACAACTACAGATCCCTCAATTTTCCCAGCAGGATGACCCATTGTCCCTTTAAGCCATTATGTGTTCAGCAGACTTTGTACATCTTTCTCTTTGTTTGAAATATGTGGTTTGTGCCCCTGACACTGGCCCCTCAGTCCTGCCAACCCATCATCCTTCCCGAGAGGCCCTCTTCCCACTGAAATCACTTCCGCTAGACACAACGTTCTATGTCCTTTACAGCCATCAAACGAAGCGCAGCTCCGGGGATGTTACTTTTAGTTTGTGGCTGTGATGACAAAGAGGACTGGGATTGGAGTGATGGTTGTGTTAGAACAGTGAGCACCAAGGACACCCATGCTTTAGTCATTCAGACTTGCCAAATATGTAACAGAACCTATGAAAAGGACTTTGCTAATGTGACCGTGAGATGAGAAGGTCCTACTAGATTAAGCAGGTAAAGACAAGCCTATGAGTTCTTCCCTACAGTTTCCAGACATCTACTAACACTTGGGTCGTGGTCCATTGAAACCAAATTAAATATCTGAACCTTAGAAGTGTGATATAATAATGGTCTTGTTAAAGCTCTAGCTTGATAGTCACTTGTTTCAGCAGCCAGGAGAGACACTAACAATGGCAGCAACACACATGACAGGAATCCAGATATTTTAATGAGTAATGCAAGGGGCCAAGCACATGATCTCATTAAATAGTCATCTTAGGTCTGTAAGGCGAGGACTCTGGTTCCTCTATTTCACAAAAAGGCCAGCTAGATTTCGAAGGCACAGGAACCTATCTAAGGTCTCCTAACTTGCCTATCCAGAAGCTATGATCCAAACAAAGTTCTTTGTTGGCTCTGTTTCTTAACGATTAGGCTTTATTATATCACCCAGCTATCCTACACAAGAGGGAAAAACAGGTTAAAGGGAAACAAGAATAAACCTTCCAGTGTCTGTTCCATGGGACAGGTCCCTAGGTGTCTCTGGCCTGCATGCTGGTCCATCCTGTACGCTGGTCCTTTCCCCGATCCATGTGTGCCCCTGCTCGGTCTGAACCTGCAGCCTTATCCCTTCCTCTCCACCTGCGGCTGTTTCTCTGGAGCAAGGACCAGTCTCCTCCCAGGATCCCTGATGTTTGATTAGAAACACAATCATCTAGATATAAGCTTCTGGGTGAACTCATTCATTATACTCACTTATATCTAGATACTAGCCCAAGGGGCATGTCCCATGAAAGTCTTCACTTACCAGGAAAGTGGGTCAGAGGGGTGTACATCCTTTTGGGACTTTAGATGAGAGAAGCATGGGAGAATGGGGAAATGGAAGGATCCAGAGGGTCCTAGAAACCTACAAGAAGAACATTATGAAGGGCGTATCTGGGCTCAGGGGTCCTGCTCAAACAATGACACCAGCCAAGAACAATATGTGCAGTAAATTTCGACCCCTCCCCAGATCTAGCAGATGGACAGGACATTCTCCACCATTGAATGGGGAGTGGGGACTGACTTTCACATGAACTCTGTTGCCTCATTTTTGACCACGTCCCCTTGATGGGGAGGCCTGGTGGCACTCAAAGGAAGGATAGCAGCCTACCAAGAAGAGACTTGATATCCTATGAGCATATACAGGGGGAGGAGGTCCCCCTCAGTCACAGACCTAGGGGAGGGGAGTAGGGGGAACGTGGGAGGGAGGGAGGAATAGGAGGATACAAGGGATAGGATAAAAAGTGAAGTGTAATATGAATAAGTTAATAAAATATTAATAAAAAACACATTCACCTGGTTGGAGTCTCCAGTCCATTTTCTGAATTCCAGACCCAGGATGGTTCCTCCTCATCTTCAATAATGTCCATCTCAGTGGGGGTATCTGTGGTGTTTCCAAGCAGTGGAGCCTGAGGCAAGACCTGCCTAGACTGCCTTCACCTGGGATATTGTCTACAATCCTTCCATAGTTCTTCTAGAATTCAGGGATCAGAATCTCTCCATCAGAGACTCCTGGCTAGGCAAGGCCTCCCGTGCAAATCTGTTCTTTTCCTGGCTGCAGACTACGGTAATATAAGCCTGCTGTCGCTGAAGAATTCCATCTAGCACTGTTGCCAATGAAGAACCTGCCAGCAGTGTCTCTTCCCAGATAGCCCAAGGGACTGCAGAATCTAGAGAGAAGCTTGAACCAGACAGCAATCTTCTGAAACTTTGTTGGTGCAGGAGGAAAACAACATCCAAACTGCCCAAGCCTTAGTTCCATTTGTTGTTCAGGTTTCTTCGAGTTACGGGCACTTGGAACTCATCTTGACTATCTGACCTGGGAGTGAACACATTAGGATTGGGAGTGGAATATAATGGGAAATGTAGCTAATTATGGCCAAGTTAGAAGGTAAAGGACGGTCTGGGGAGATGGCTTAGTCTGCAGAGTACTAGTCATATGCACAAAGACCTGAGTATAGATTCCTATATCTGCATAAAATTCTGGCCACAGCAACAAGCACCTGTTATCACAACACTCATGGTAAGAGACAGGGAGTTCCTTAAGACATTCCTTCTATCCAGCCAGTATATTTGAACTGGGGAGCTCTGGGTTCAGTAAGAAACTCTGTTCCCCCCAAGTGGAGATTGAGGAAGACACTTGATATCTATATCTGGCCTCCATGCATACCCACACTAACATATTTGCATACACAGAAACACAAGAACATACATACATATGTACTCCACACTCATACATATAAACAGAGTAATATGTTGGAAAGCACAGTGCACTTTTGTGGATGCTTTGGCCACTTCTTGCCATTCTCTTGAGCTAATGTAGGGAACAGATCCCTGACAGCCTCACCCAACATTCACCATTGTCACTTTTCTAGCAGGTTTGATGCTAGAAAAATGCAAGCAGGAGCTGCTGCAACCATCTTGCCACCATGAGGCCAATACTGCATAATTGATTGAACAAGCATCACATGCGCTCAATTAAGCAACAGCAGGAGGAAAAATTCCAAACTAAATCAACATTTATTCCTGGACCTTTCAGTAGTTATATGAGAGAAAAAAAACTTACTTTTTCATGACAGGTCAAGAATCACTTTGTTTCTTGCAGTCCTTAGAGGTTTGTAGCAGTTTAACGGCTGCTTCTTAAATGACTGTTGTTAAAAAGCCTCCTTGCTTTTGCCTCACTCTATCAAGATACATCGCCCTACTTAAGAGATAGCTCATCAGGGAGTAGTGTCAAGCCTGCGCTCCTCTCTGCTAGTGAAATATAGGCACCTCAATGTACAGTCCCCCAGATGAGCAAGATTTCCCCAATGAATATTTGCTATCAGCTAAATAAAGTGTCAGTCAAAGAACTTATTTTGTGAGATAAACTTAGTCAGAGTCGATGCTCCGTATGAATTGCCCTCCCGTGGAACTAGTCCAGTTGCTCTTCACCTCCCCACCATTATGGGATGTTATGCTCCTATATGATAATATGTCTCTGTCTGCTTCTTAACTCAGCACCTTATTCATAGGAGTCCAAGGTTGGCATTGATTGTCAACTTGATGTGATCTATATTCACCCAGGAAATAAATCTCTGAGCACTTCAATGAGAGGATTTCTATATTGGGTTATTGGAAATTAGAAGACTCACCCTGACTGTGGGCAGCACCACCAGCCATGGACTGGGATCCTACACAGAATAAAGAAAAATCTTGGAGAGAGAAGATGAGTACCAGCATTCATCTCTCTCTCTCTCTCTCTCTCTCTCTCTCTCTCTCTCTCTCTCCCTCTCTCTCTCTCCTCTCTGACTGTTATCAGCTGCCTTCATGAATTTTCCAAACCATGAGCCCCAAAAAGCCATTTCTTTCTTAAATTGCTTCTGTCAGGTGCTTTGTCACAGCCATAAAAGTAACTGAAATACTGCAGATAAATACCTGTGACTCACAGGGTCCCACACATAGAACAGTCACAGGGTCCCACACGCATAATAGTGTTCTTATTACCAGTGCCCAACAGTGTCCATTACCATACTTTCTCAGTCTAAGGCCTTGGCCTGTACCAGGAAACATAGACCCTCTTATTCAAACAGAGGCTGTTCTGTACTTACCTGACTATAAGTGTCCCACAAGCCTTCTTCCTTCTACTTTGACATGCAATTTGTCTTTGACTGCTCTACAGGGAAGAGCCACATTCCTGCCATCCATGTGCTGTGGGTGCTATGGCAGGTCCTCTTCTCTTGTTGGCTTTAACTCAATCTGACCTGTGATTTTTTTTTTAACGTGGTACAGGAGTTCTTCTGCAGTTTCCCCGGTTGAGCATGTGCGTGGGTCTGAGTGAGGTTTGCTTTCCAAGAGGCTGTGTATTGAAAGAACAGATTTTGGCATGGTTGGTTTAAGAGGTGGTGGGATTGCTAAGCAGCAGCACCTACTGGTAGGTTTTTAGGTCATTGGAAGGCATGCTGCCTTTGCAAGGAATTAGTGTTGTTCTCATGGGATTCTGGCTAGGCCTAGCAAGGAGGTTCTTACGGAAAAGCAAATCTGGACATTCTCTCTCTCCCTGTTACACTCTCCCTCCCTCTCTCTCTCTCTCTCATTTTCTGTTCCTTCACATGGAATAACCTACTCTGTCATGTGTGCTCTGGCCATGATGTCATGCAGCATGTGTCATGGAACCCCCCACAAGAGCCAAGCAGATGTTGGTGTGATACTCTTAAAATTCAAAACTCTGAAATAAATAAATAAATAAATAAATAAATAAATAAATAAATAAGTTGCTTTCATTATACCCAGGTTTAGGTATCAGCAGCAGAAGATGGTCTAACTCAGCCTCCATTCTTTCATCTCCCAGGGGCAAGGGCCTTGATACTCCTAGACAGTCTGTTTCATCACTAGACGTCCAACAGCTGCACCATCCACAGGTATGCACTGTGCACCGAGTAGAACAACGCAGAGTATGTTCCTTGATGGCTGTCCTCCTACCAACTGTCCCCAGCTTGGCTTTGAAGATGTGGGTCACAGTGTCATGTGGTCAAATAAAGCCTTAAACATTGGACATATGATCTGCCTCTGAGCCAGTTCATTCCTATGTGTTTTAAGCCAGTGGGATTTGGAAACTGAATCTTGGGTATTACGCTGATCCCTTTGAAATCTCAGGGACATCTTTCTTCATAGACCTTGCTTTATTTCCTTTGAGGCTACACAAGATGCCTCATTCCCAACATACAGAAAGCTGTGGGGTTGACTGAACTTACAATTGCATCTTGATTTCACTTTGCTAGCATATGCCCTTGGGAAGGTCTCTAACGTTCTCTGAGCTTCGGCTTATAAGATAGGTGCTGGTGCGGTGTGAATTCATCAGAGAGCATGGGTAAGAACCTTGTGTTACCTCACCTAGGTTGGGTGTATATTAATTGCAGGTAGCATGATTGGCAGGCAGGATTGCCATATTTCATGTACATACAGGAAGCATGGAGAGAGAACAGGAAGTGAGTCCAAGTCTAAAATCTCAAAGCCCACCAACAGGGAAATCTTTCCTCTAGCAAAGTTCCACTTCCTAAAGGCCTTATTACCTTCCCAAGCAGTGCCGTCAACTGGAACTAAGTATTCACCCACATGAGACTATGGGTGGGGATGGGAAGGGGTGGGGGAGCACATTTCATATTCATCCAACAAGACTTGAGCAATAAGTTGTGGCTTCCCCATGTAGACTTGCTAGGAGGACACTGTAGTTATAGATAAGGCCCTCTGCCAAATCTGTAGGCATACTCCCAAGAGAGCCTTGTACCTGAAATTCCACATCCCTGGTCAATAGCCTAGCATCGCCACCTGAAAAAAACAAGCAAGCAAGAATATTATGCTGGAACTTTGAGCCTGGATGATCTACATTAAGGACAATCCCATGGTGCCATTGGGAGGATAAAACAACAATTATTTGGGGAATGTAGGTGAGGGGCTTTGGGTTTGAAATGTCTCATCCTGGCTCTGTTTTTCTCTATAAAAGAAAATCATCAGTGCCCCAACCTAAATTCTAGCCTAGGAGGCTATGTGGCCAAGAGGAAAATGCTTGGCCTTGAGAGCCACCAACTTAGACTTGAGTTTGAATCCCAATTCCACCATCACACATGGGTACCTCTCCTATCTGGACCAGGCCATCCCTATTCCCTTTTCTTCCCAAGACTCAGTTCCAGCCACACACTGGAAGCTTCCAGAAAACAGAGACTCCATTCTTCCCCGGTGCTTTCAGATTGCCCTGTATCCTGCTACCAACCTAGAATGGGGAAGAGCTGATCAAAGTCACTCCCCCCACTGCTGATGAGACATGAGAAGAAAGACAGAGTCATATTCATCAGTGCCACTGTTGCCCAGACTCATTCCAGCATTGTAAGTTTTTTTCTGAATGAATTTATTAAAAACAAGTAATACCAAAGCGACTGCTGGGTACTAAGTGCAAGTACAGGCAGGAGGAGTCAGAAGAAATAGACAGGATACTAAGTGGCCTGCTTCTAGGTTGCTTAGCAACCTCTGACATCATCACCTGCCACCAGGAGTATGCCATACTATAAAAAGGACAACCTGCCACCTTGTCTCTCCCTGACTTTGCTCTTACTCTTGTACTTCTCTCTCTCTCTCTCTCTCTCTCTCTCTCTCTCTCTCTCTCTCTCTCTCTCTCTCTCTCTCTCTCTCTCTCTCTCTCTCTCTCTTTCTCTCTTTCTCTCTCTCTCCCTCCCTCCCTCTGCTTCTCTATACTCATGACCACTCAGGTCCTAATTCCTCTCCCTTTCCCTTCCCTCAAATAAATCTCTCCATATCATATCTGTTGCATGCCATCTCATTTTTAAAATCCTAACAGGTAAGTCTTGTCTATATAATATAACTGGAAGAAATGTGGGTTTGGTGGGGCTCAAGCTCTAGCCTCTTACTTGTTTCACAATGAAAATGTAAACTCTAGTTTCTGAATCCCAACTTTCTCCTCCATCAGGGGTGACTGCATCTGCTCTAAGCTCCCTGCTACTTGCAGCATCCTGGGTGGAAGGAGGCCATGGACAGAGCTCAAGGCACTGCATCATGCATTACTTCTTTCAACTCAGGGCTATTTCTGCTTAGGAGGAAACTGATGCATCTGGGAAAAGGGTGGACGGTCTTATTCCAGGACTAGCTTCTAATTGGCTACATAGTTTAGGACGAAGAAGAGAACCATGTGCGCCTCCTGTACAGGCTTATTATAGGCAAGTTTTACATTTCACTTACTTGCTTCTGAGCCATCTGAGGTATTCATTCTGCATCAGCAACACTTACAAGAAATATGAGAGGAAATAAATTTGCCACAGACATTACACACCATGCTGCTGTAATTACAAAAAGCAGTCTCCAAAGCAGCCTGAGAAGGTTGAAATACATGCTTGCATAAAGCTGGGGAGGAGGTACAGCAAGAAGGAGGAAAAGAGGATGAAGATGAATAGGAGGGAATAAAAGGAACCACACCCCTTTATCATCGGTGTTCTGCACCCCAGCATTATGTAGGATGCTTGCAAGTGCTACCTCTGATGCTTTCAGGATCCTAAGGGGTCTGTCAAGCTGCTCCAAAAAAGCCACCTAGTATGCAGTGCCAGATTTTATGTAGGAAGGCAGCCATAAGATGAAGCCAAGGCAGGGAGTAGGCTGTGAGTCTAGGTACATTCAGAGAAGAGCAGCAACAACTCAGTGCCTTACTGACCCTGGCCAGACCGGCAAGCAGCCACACCGGTGTCTGCACACCCTTGCAAGACTGTAGCATTCTAGTCCAGAAAAATGGGTCTCAAGGGTTGTTAGATAACAGTGATACTGGGAACAGAGGACACAGGGGTCAAAATGGGAGTAGGAAGAGCCAATGAGACCACCTCGATCCACCCCTACCTCTTGCATTCAGGACACCAGGAGCTAGGCCACTCAGAGGCATAAAAAGAGTTTTTCCACTTTGGTCATAACAATGGTTGACAATGAAGCAGTGATGAAATTTCCTGAGCACTGTGTGCCTTGCCCTCTTCTGAATATTTCACATTCGTTCATTCATTCTGCCTGAACCAAAAGGTGGGTACTGTTAGTTACTACTCCTGTTTTTCCTTGAGGCACAAGAGTGATAACAACTCTGCTACCTAGCCCTGGTACTAAGAAGTTGCTCATGGTTGACACTTTACCTCAGCTTCCTTCAGGGGAAACTCAACCCACACACAGTCCTGGACAAAGCCTGGGCTCCATAAATCCTGTCTGGAGACACAGCTGTCCATTCTCATCTTAGCGACTTGCACACTTACTTCTTAGTTAGGATGTGGAAACCAGATACCATAAAATCACCAAAGAAAACCTCTGAACTGGAAGAGACAGATAAACACACAGTAGAAGGATAATGTCATAGAGGGACAGAAAACCTTGCTAAAAGTCGCTTTATCTCCAAAGAAATGAGACAATATGCCAAACAGCATAGCTAGCAATGAGAAAACAGAAAAAATAATAAGTTTTCAGAAATTAAAAAGTAAGAAACGAACATTGAAATTTAAATGCAAAACAGAAGTCTGAAGAACTAACACTCAGAAAAAGAAAAAACACTTTCAACATTTTTAAAATTTATCAAAGACAGGCTGGAGAGATGGCTCAGCCATCAAAGTATAGGCTCACAACCAAAAATATAAAACTTAGCAAAGACATTTAATGTATGTTTTTCCAAAATGAGGTTTTTATAAAAATTAAAACTTTATTAGTTGAAAGAGGCAAAAATATAATCAGAATATATTACATTTTAAAAATCTAGGTTTTATAAAAATTAAAACTTTATTATAAAGAACTTGCAAGTTAAAAATGTCATTGCAACTGGTACAACCACTTTGGAAATCTATCTGGTGCTTTCTCAGAATAATGAGACTAGGGCTTCCTCAAGATCCAGCTATTCCACTCCTTGGAATATACTCAGAAAATGCTCCACCATGCAACAGGGAAATACGCTCAACCATGTTCACGGCAGCCTTATGCATAACAGCCAGAATCTGGAAACAGCCTAAATGTCCCTCCATTGAAGAATAGATAAAGAAATTGTGGTACATTTACACTATGGAATACTACTCAGCTATTTAAAAAAAAAAAAAAAAAAAAAAAAAAGGAAATGCAGAAATTTGTGGTCAAATGGAGGAAATTAGAAAAGATCATACTGAGTGAGTTAACCCAGAAGCAGAAAGACTCACATGGTATATACTCACTTATAATTGGGCACTAGCCCAAAATGCATGTCCCATGAATGTCTTCACTTACCAGGAGATTGGGGTAGATGTGAGGACATCCTACTGGGACTCTAGGTAAGAGAAATATAGGAGATGGGGAAATAGAAGGATCCAAAGGATCTTAGAAACCTACAAGAAGAATGTCATAACGGGTGGATCAGGGCCCAGGGGAATCTGCTCAAACTATTGCACTAACCAAGGACAATACAAGTAGTAAACACAAAACCCCTACTCTGACCTACCCAATGGACAGGACAATCTCCACAGTTATATAGAGAGCAGGGACTAACTCTGACATGAGCTCTGGTGCCCCATATTTGATGACCTCCCTTGGTGGGGAGGCCTGGTGCCACTCAAAAAAAGAATAGGCAGACTACTTGTTAGCCTGCGACCATAAAGTGGGGGAGGAGAGCCCCTCGGACATGGACCTACGGGGGGGGGGGTAATAGAGTGGGCATGGGAGGGTAAGAAGAACAGCAGGATGAGAGAACAATTGAGTTTTAATCTGAATAAATTAATAAAAAACAAAAAATAAATAAAAATGTCATTGCACTAAAATTAACTTAACCCAAAATCTATGTATACATCTCAATGAATCTCTATACAGTCAGATCAGCCATTCTGAAGCTGTGGAGCTGTACACTGGATTGTACACTTTCACTGTCACATATATTTTTGCATACTTATCCACCATCAAAAAATGAAAAGCTCGTGGTAGTGTTAAAACTAGGAAAACAGCTAGCTTTATTTCCTTTTTCGTTACTCCAGTGTGACTGCCCACATCCAGTCCTTCCTCATCACCTAACACATACTTCTTAGTTTGTGTGGTTAAAAAGAATTAGATGAAGAAAAATGTAGAATATAAAATGTAGATTTCCTGAGCTTGACAGATGCGCACCTCCAGGAAGTAGTGTAATAAAGGGAAGAAATGAAAGGACAGTACGTGCTCAGAGCAACAAAGGAAGGGGTGCTTTCTTAGCAAGGAGATCATAATCTCTCTCTCTCTCTCTCTGCCTCTCCCCACCCTTCCCCCACTCCTTACTTTTTTTAATAGCAGCATTAGCACTGACAAAATAAGGCAGATATTTTTAAGATGCATATATGAATAAAACATATAGACTCTCCTCAACTTATGATGGGGTTATGACCCAATAAGCTCATTGTGAATTAAAACTGCCACAAGCTAAAACTGTGTTAATTGCACCAAACCCACCATGGCAGCTACTCCCTTCTGGATGGCATAGCTGACAGGGAGACAGGGATCGCAGCCTCGAGCCACCATTGTGAGAGCATCGCACTGCATATCCAGGGTAAAGGTCAAGTTTCTGTACTCAGTGTGTATCATGTTTGCATTGTCCTAAAACAAGCACTCATAATCCAACCCTCTGTGAATTGGGGACAATCTTCTTTTCTACCTGCAGGTTGCCAATGTTCTGTTGAAATTGACAGAACCGCACAAACTGTCTAAGAAGTACTTATTGCTAAGGCATGGGGCAGATTTTTCAAATATTGATAGCTAGTGGGGGAGTCCTAATCTTAAACATGTGGTATCATCTCATTCCAGCTAGAATGAATGATGGCCATTAGAAATGAAATGAAGGATTAAAACTGCCAGTCAGGGCACACAGGAAAAAGGAACTCTCATACACAGTCAGCGGGAATGTAAATTAGGTCGGATATGAAGAGTGGTGTGTACCTGCCCCAGAACATGAAAAACAGAGGAGCCACATGACCCAGCTCTCTGACTTCTCAGTATATATTCAAATGATGTAAGAGTCAGTAGACCAAAGAGACACCTAGAGGTTCACATTATGGCAGTAGCATCCATAACATCCAGGCCATGGGATCAGCCTGACTCCCCTCCAACAGGTGTGTGGAGAAAGCAATTGTGGCATATATACAGAGTATGGTAGTGCACAGCCATAAATAAGAGTGAGACCCAGTCATTTGCAGCAAAATGAATAAAAGTGAAGGATATTCGGTTAAGTGAAATGAGCCAGCCTCAGAAAAACAAACACTATATGTTCTCTCTCGCATGTGGGATCTCAAAAGGGACCACCTGAGCATAGGATGGTGATGACTATAGAGGGCGGAAGTCAGTGGGTGATAAACAGGAGGTTGCATTCCGTCAGTACACACCGTATGCAAGGACTGAAATATTACACCAAGCTATATTCAATGTGCAGTTTAAAATGTTAATGAAAAGTGAAATAATTTTCAAATGACGGAGCATCTGGTAAGTGAGCTCTAGGCTGGGCCTGCAGGATAACTGTCATGTTCCTTATAAGATGGAGAAGCTGCTTCTGTCACTGTAGGAGATTGACAGATTGGGACAGTCTAGCCAAAATAGCCTCTCTACCTCTTCCACCCTCCAGCCTGCAGGTGCCTCACTCCATGACTCTGCTTAGTTAAGTTCACACATGAGTAGTTCTCATTAGTGAAAGCTGAGTTACCAGGGGGCTCTGGCAGTAACAAAAACTGTTTGTTGATGTATGTTGACTTCGGATCTTTTACATGTCAGAATTCCCCAACCTATAGTTAAGTAAGACAATGGATGATTTTCCTATTTTGTCTTTTGTTGCTGTGATAAAAAATATCCTGAAACCCCCACCCACTAAAAAAAAAAAAACTTGAAGGGGAAAGGACTTTGCGTTAGTTTGCTTTCCGTTGCTATGATACACATCATAACCAAATGCATCTTGGGGTGGAAAGGGTTTAATTCATCTTAGCTTAAGGTCCATCATGAGGGGAAGTTAGGGCAAGAACTCTGGCAGGAACCTCGAGTCAGGAACTGAAACAGAGACCATGGGGGAATGTTGCTTATTGACTGGGTCTGCATGCCTTGCTCTGCCTGCTTTCTTATACAGCTTAGAACAACCTTCTCAGAAATGGCAGTTCTTTACAGCTAACTGGGCCCTCCCCCATCTATCTTTAATCAGGAAAATGCCCCAAAGCCTTGCCTACTAGACATCTGAGGGAGACATTTTCTCAGTTGAGTTTCTGTCTTCCCAGATGACTTTGGCCTGTGCCAAGTTGACAAAGAAGCTAACCAGCACAGGTTTATCTCAGTTCACAATTCTAGATTAGTGGCCATCATCCTGGGGGCTGTGAATCTTCACACATCAATAAAGGCAATCCTCCTCAGACATGGCTACAGGCCAACTCAATGTAGACAGCCCCTCATTGACACTGTCTTCCCAGGTGATTCAAGGTGTGTCAGGTTGACAAAGCCAACCATCTCAATACCTATATAGTCTTCAGTTAGAGTCACAGTTCTGTTGCACAGGAACTAATGATCATTCAGAGCTGGGGTTTGCACCTGCTGAGCAGGTACTCTATCACTGAACCCCACCCTTACCCCCTTTAATAAAACATTTGAAGGCAAGTTATAATCATGTCTGTGACCACTAATGATGGCAATATTTATCACCAAAAAAAAAAACTAATCTATTTTCCTACATACCACAATACAATGGCTGTGCTTGAGAATTATTTTTGAAGCAATAAGATTGCCTGATGCATTGTCCATGTTCAAAGCAAGCATCATAAATCATCCCATCAAGCCCTGGGCATGTGAATGAGTGTATGTGTTTGCATTTAAGGACCATGCCTTACATTTGGTTGTCCTCTCTTTCAGTCTTCTATAATCTAACACAGTATCCCCTTCCTTTCTTATTTTTAAGATATTGAAATTTGTGAGGATAAAAAGAAAAAGAAATTTGTGAGGATTTAATGTTATTTGTCTTCTAGGATGAACATCAGGATTCTTCTCATTGGTACTGTATTATTAAGTTGGGGGCATTTAAAATTCTTTGCTATGTATTTACTTTTAAGTGTATTATATGCCTGCATTTTAGCCACTTACCTTTCATGGAAGTTGTAAGAAGTGAGAAATGATCTTGTTCCTACGACTTCTGCTAATTGTCATTTCCCTTGCACATCTAAATTCCTGTGATGTCATTTCCCTTCACCTTGAAGAATGTGCTGTAGCATTTTGGATAGTGACCGTGGAGTGTCACCAAAATGCCATTTCACCAAAATGCCTTTATTTCACCTTATTTGAACAGACTCTTTGTTGGATGCAGAGTCACAGTTTAGTTACTGTTTTTCTCACTTACCACTTCAAAGGTGTCACTTTGTCACCTGCTGGTCTCCATTGTTTCTAATAAAAATTTAGCAGAGGCCATATGTTTATTCCCCTGTGTGGGATGCCACCTTCTTTTCTCTGGCTTCCTTGAAGACCTCTTCCTTCTCTCTGGTTTTTATCTACTCAGTTATAATGCCACTGGATACGATTCTGCTTCTATTATCTTATCTTGATGACTGCCTGATTTGGAGGATTTAGGAATCATTAAATGTTGGGACTTGGTAGCCATGATTTTCAAAAATATTTATTTTGCTTCTTTTTCACGAGCATCTGTTCTAGAGCTTAGAGTACTGGAGAATTGAGGATATCTAAACACATTCCTGCAGCTCTTTTAAGTTTTCTTCAGTTCTTTATTTTTTCTTTTACACTGATCAATCATCAAGTTAATCAATTATTTTTTTCTACCATCTCCAATCTGCAGTTAAATTTGGTGACATTTCTCTTAAGCTCTAGAATTTCCATTCAGTTTCATAGGATGCATTTTCTCTTTGAAAATTTCTATCTATTCACTTATTAAAATCAAATTTACTTTCATGTGACTATTGCTAAGTGAAACTTACGCATGCTTGACTTTGTTTCGTAGTCACTGTTTTCTGTTTATTCTATGCATCTTGTCTTCTTAATTCTTTGTGTCTACTCATAGTTTTAGTATTTGCTTTTGTCATTTTTAACTTATGTGTAGTAATGTGTCACTGTGTATGAGCATGTGAATGTGAGTACAGGTACTTGGTTAGGCCAGAGGTATTGCATGCCCCTAGAGTTAGCATTATAGACAGTGTGAGCCACCCAACATGGGGACT